>NC_060173.1:103612389-104259889 GCF_021184085.1 Oncorhynchus gorbuscha | reverse complement strand
ATAAAAATAATTTCCACAATCAAAATGTTCTACGATGTGTCCTGTCTTTAGCTGTTCTAGCGCCCTACTAAATCTCTTCCAAACTCGTCAATGCTCTCTACCATTCTCCATTTGTCATGCTCTTTCTCTGCTGAGACAGTATTAACTGATGACTTTGGCTCTCTCTCTCTCTCTCTACAGACCTGAGTGACCAGTTGCTAGAGGTGGTGGGTCTGGAGGGCGCCATGGAGATGGGGAAGATCTACTCAGGCCTGAAGAGTGCAGGTCGCAGACTGGCCCAATGTGCTAACGTTACCATCAGGTCAGGGCCTTACTGCTATCCCCTCTGTCCCTCCGTTCATTCCTTCATCCATCCCTCCAACCATTCATCCAACCATCGCTCCCTCCCTCCCTCCCTCCCTCCCTCCCTCCACCACCCATTCCTTTCTGTCTATGTCACCAAAACCAGAGTTGAGTCCTGTAGACAGAGCTGTCTCCTGATCCCTTCTCTTCCTCACTCCATAAGCCCCTGACTGTGTCCAGTAGACCAGACCTTTGGCCAGCTGACACACTCATTCATTACAACCACAGAGAGACTGGCAATCATCGGCTGACAAATTAGCTTTCTCACAGGTCTGAATGCACAGTCAAAGGCCAATTTGGATATGCCAACCAACCAATCTGTTTTAGAAAAGTGGAATTAGTTCCCATGTTTTTGTTGCTCTAACAAGACTCGCTCCATTAAACATCCACAGTAAGCCCAGTTACAGTACCGTTTACAGGGGACGCAGTCAAAGCTATCCCCTCACTTGTTTCACCATACCCTTAATATTTTCCAAAACCAGAATTAAAAGAGCATTCATCATAGTCATTCTCCCATACTGAGTTTCCCGGTGAGGTATGCATGAAAGGCTTAAACTAACTTTGTGGGTGAAGTGTGTGTGTGTGTGTGTGTGTGTGTGTGTGTGTGTGTGTGTGTGTGTGTGTGTGTGTGTGTGTGTGTGTGTGTGTGTGTGTGTGTGTGTGTGTGTGTGTGTGTGTGTGTGTGTGTGTGTGTGTGTGTGTGTGTGTGTGTGTGTGTGTGTGTGTGTGTGTGTGTGTGAAAGAGAGAGTTAGTTTAGAGACTGGGGTCCTGAGAGGGCCTGTCTGGGAACAGGACTCGTGGGAACAAAGACATCAGTGTTTGGCTCTGGTCCTGCTGTGGGAGGGGTGAGATGGACAGTGTGTATGGGAATCTCTGGTCCTGCTGTGGTAGGGGTGAGATGGACAGTGTGTATGGGAATCTCTGGTCCTGCTGTGGTAGGGGTGAGATGGACAGTGTGTATGGGAATCTCTGGTCCTGCTGTGGGAGGGGTGAGATGGACAGTGTGTATGGGAATCTCTGGTCCTGCTGTGGGAGGGGTGAGATGGACAGTGTGTATGGGAATCTCTGGTCCTGCTGTGGGAGGGGTGAGATGGACAGTGTGTATGGGAATCTCTGGTCCTGCTGTGGGAGGGGTGAGATGGACAGTGTGTATGGGAATCTCTGGTCCTGCTGTGGGAGGGGTGAGATGGACAGTGTGTATGGGAATCTCTGGTCCTGCTGTGGGAGGGGTGAGATGGACAGTGTGTATGGGAATCTCTGGTCCTGCTGTGGGAGGGGTGAGATGGACAGTGTGTATGGGAATCTCTGGTCCTGCTGTGGGAGGGGTGAGATGGACAGTGTGTATGGGAATCTCTGGTCCTGCTGTGGGAGGGGTGAGATGGACAGTGTGTATGGGAATCTCTGGTCCTGAGATGGGAGGGATGGGATGGACTGTGTGTGATCTGTACCTCCGAGGTGTGTGAGATCTGATTCTTGACACTATCTCTATACTCTATCCCCTACCCCTCTCTGTCTCTCTCCTCTGTGTCTCTTGCGCTCTCTCTCCACAGGACGTCCAGGCTGCTGCCCATGCAGATCGATGGGGAACCTTGGATGCAGCCCCCATGTACGGTGAGAGAGACCCACCACACAAACTAACCTCCCGTTACACCTCCACCTTCCTCTCTTCCTGCTTCCTATGCCTTTTCAATCTCAGCGCCTCATCCTCCTATACGCAGTAGGACCTGGGGGTGAGACTGAGCTGAGGCGCTGTGTACTGTCCTTTATTGGTTATTTGGATTTCAAGGTCAGATACTTGCTCTGAAAAGTGACACTTCAATCTGCTGGGTAGCATTAAAACCTTGCTATTTCTTAAGCAGGACAGTGAAATAGTGAAATAACACTGTGTATCTGGTAAATATGTCAAGTGTTTAGAAGTAGAAAAGAAAGTGCAGACTTCTGGACACTTGGCATGTCCTCCTACAGATGAAAAGTGGTGGTTTTGATGATAAAACATGGATATTCTAAAGCAAACTTCCATTGCTGAATATCTTTTTATATTGTCCCTCCTCACCTTACAGATCAAGATCACACATAAGAACCAGGTTCCCATGCTACTGGGCCCTCCTCAGAAGACCCCCTTCTTCTTCTTCAAGAGACGCAGCAGGAGTCGGGACTGAGTGAGGAGGACACTTCAAACTCCCCCATCTTCACACAAACACAACCCCTCGGCCCCTCCAACACAAACTGATGACTGGACTGGTGAACTGTTCCCCATGGAGGAACTGGACCTTGGGAGAGGAGAGGAGGAGAGGAGGTGTGGAGGGGATCAAAAGGAAAACAACTCCATAGACATTGCCCCTTGGACCTATGGCACCACTTCAGAATGAACCAACTTTTTCTCAGTGTAATGACCACTTCCTGTGTGTCCATGTTCTAGCTTCTAGAACTTCCTGTTGACTTTGAACTCTGACCCGGCCACCGGCCCACTAGCTCAGTTAACCCAGGCTCCAGACCCAGCTTCAGCCCAAACCCACCAGTACTGACACACTGCCTTGGCAAAACACAGTCCCATCCAACATATAGGTTCATTTAGGGATACTGCCATGATCCTGGAGGGATAAAGAAAGATGGAGGGATAAAGAAACACATAAAGAGAGAGAGAAACAGAAGTGGGATAGAAGGAGAGACAGACAGGAAGAAAAGAAAAGAGTAGAAGAGAAGGAGTGAGGGATGGAATGATCAATACAGCAGATGAAAGTAAGTGTGTGTGTGTGTGTGTGTGTGCGTGTGCGTGCGTGTGTGTGTGTGTGTGTGTGTGTGTGTGTGTGTGTGTGTGTGTGTGTGTGTGTGTGTGTGTGTGTGTGTGTGTGTGTGTGTGTGTGTGTGTGTGTGTGTGTGTGTGTGTGTGTGTGTGTGTGTGTGTGTGTGTAAGTGCTCTCCTCTCTTTAAACCGTTGAATAATGAATCAGAGCTTGTAGAGTATTCACTCCAGTGTCTTTCCACGACGCCAGAACACTGCACTCTGCCTGAGACATGAAACAGAAAGAGGGCCTCAATAATTGACTGCTTTGTTTATGCTTGACGGTGACAACAGGGCAGAATCCACAGAAACAGTGGCCTGGGAAGCATGGGAAACTCAAACTAACATGTAGGGATTTTTTCCCCCCATCATCTTGGCCCACAACAAGCATATTTAGACTAGAATTTGAAGAATATCAATGGCGTCAGGCCTTGGGGGAAAGGGAAGTCGAAGTGTTTTTATCTCACCATCTTCACTAAGTTACTCAGGGCCATTGTTCTGTCCAGACGGATTCGTGGAACAGAACTCAGTGTAGAGGGGAGACAGGGTAGAGGGGACCTGACTTCCCTATTACTGTAAAGACAGAGATCACTGAGAGCAGAGATGAGCCCTGTGTCCCAACCAGAAAAGCCCAGTAGGACAGCATTAGGAACAGAGCCCAGTGTAGAGGGAGAGGAGACTGAAGGAGGTATGTTAGGTCCTTACTGTAATGTGTTAGGACAGCTATAGATTGAATCAACAAGCCTCACCCAGCAACAGATGTCCCAGAGGACACTTTTAGAGGGTTAGAGATTGAAATGGATCCAGCTAGCTAGAGATAGAATAACAGCCTGACTGCCCCAGGCCTGAGGGGTCTGATTTACCATAGCTTGGACTGGACCTAAATTTAACCTGCTATTTCAGGAGGATCTACACTGTGAAGCACTATTCCTAATTACGGTGTGAAAACATCAGCTCGCTGTCCAAGAGTGCAAAACCCAGGGGCCTGACTGAAAATAGTGGGTGTAATTCCATTCATGTTTGTTGCTGGACCGTACCATTCAGGCAACAGGAAGATATGTTATCAATTCAAATGTGCTGAACTGAAAATCACTCTTCAAATCAAACCGAATGGCAAGAGCTGAACAGGCAAGACACCAGTGAGGCAGAGATAGCATGGCAGCTACTACGATATACCCTTATAGTACTGTCCCAACAATAGTAGCCAACTATATATGTGCAGACACAGTATTTGTATATTGTGGAAATAGGTGTGGTGCACATTAATGTGTTTTGTAATGATATATTATTAGTGTAGAGTTTGAAACTATAGAAGAGCACATATAGATCAGTGTTCTTTAGTAGGTCACTTCAATGACTCAGTCTGGGGCTGATACACAAAACATCCCCTCTGGCACCATAGCACCCTCGTACCCTAGGATTTATTTTATTTGATTTTTTATTTAACCTTTATTTAAACTAGGCAAGTCAGTTAAGGACAAATTCTTATTTACAATGACGGCCTACCCCAGCCAAACACTGGACCAATTGTGCACCGCTCTATGTAGGATGTAAGGGTTAGGGTGCATGGCACAGGGGGGTGAGAGTGAAGTGAGCCAGCATGCAACACTGAGTGTTTGTCCCAAATGGCACCCTATTCCCTATTCAGTGCACTACTTTTGACCGGCGTAAATCACAAGCTGTCATTGTATGCGGGTGAACTTCTGTTGTTTACTTCGAACCCTCACAGTACAGTCCCCACGGTTATAGATACATGGGATATGAATTCGGCAAGATCTCTGGTTACAAGCCAAACCTGACCAAGTGAATGACACAGTATGTCGTGCAATTTTGATGGAATTCCATTTAAAATGACCAAGGGCCACTTCACCTACCTTAGCATAAAAATGACCATCAGCTACAATGACTTGCTCAGGTTCAACTTCAAACCACTACGAGAACTTACCAAACAAGACATTTCACCATTGTCCACGCTGCCAATCTCCCTCGCAGGCCGCATTCATTGACCCCATAGGGGTCTGGTCAAAAGTAGTGCACTGATATAGGGAATAGGGTGCCATTAGGACTGACCCTGAGCTCCGCTTACGGGGCGAGGCTTTGATGTCTTCGGCCCTAGATCCCTTTAAAACCACACTGAGCCGGGACTATCACGTCCAGGACCCACTAAAACAGAGCCACATGTCCAATGACCATGGAGTAGAAGTAAAACAGTCCCAAATGGCACCCTAGTCCTTATATAGTGCACTACTTTGGACCAGAACCCTATCAAAAGTAGTGCACTATATAGGAATAGGGTGCCATTTGGGACGTAGACTTTATCTCTATGAACCACAGGGTCTGTCTGACCCTGCAACACCTCTAACCAGTACATACAGGCAACATTTCAATGACCACATCACCTCTACTATCATAACATAGAATTGTCGGCCAATGGTCATTGGATATCTGGGCTAATTTTAGTCTTTATGGAGCCTGGATTGAGGCGACTCAGTGAGACGTGTGCATGTTTACATATCACTTTTCATTTACGGGAAATGATTTTCAATTTGAACTGTTATAATTATGTGTATATAGATATTTGTTTATATATTTTATCTGAAGTTACACCACCGCATGCCTGCTGAAACAAAGGAGACAAAGAAATGTCTGTCTGCTTGAGGAGAGACCACGCTGATTGTTGCAACCCCGTCCTTCAAGCTATGACCTGTCCTGCTGTCGGTTCACATTAGCTGTTCAACCCCCCCCCCAATCTATCCATTGCTTAAAAACCCATGACCTTGTGTGTTTATTTGTTGTGTTTCCCCATTGGTAGCTAGCATAGCATGTTGGTAATTCTGTGCTAGAACAGGACAGTGTTGGTTTGTCTTAGGTCAAAAGGAGAGAGACTTCCCAGGAGACATGTCCACTATGGCTGCCATTTTGTGACTCATCGTCAGGAGATGGAAGGGGGATGCGGACACGGAACTCAGAACTCTAACCTATCAGACTATTAATCCTCAATGTTTGTGTCACTCAGTCACCACTCATCTCCAATCGGAAAATGATCAATAGACTTAACTAACAAACACACACAAGGTGTCTCTAGTGCATTTTCTGCCAGGACACAACAACGACGGGACACTGACGAAGAAGAAGTTAGTAAAAAGAACAATGATAATGAACTCTGTCTCTGTTGCAATAACCCACTGCCATCACTAACCAGCTGCCCGATCCATAACCATCACTGCCTATCGGGATGGGTCCCCTCCACCCACATCTAAGAAGATTTGGTTTAGCCCAGGTTGTCAACAACCACTGTTGAATGTGGCCTCTGACCATCATAGATACACCAGGAAGGAATGGACTGAGGCCATGCATTATCATGTTGACAGACAGTGGTTGCAACCTAAATGGCATCCTATTCCCAATTAAGTGCACTACTTTTGACCGGAGCACTTTGTGGGCCCTGGTCAAAAGTAGTGGACTATAGGGAATAGGGTGCCATTTGAGTCACCCTCCATGTTGCAGCAGGGATTTCTATGTACTGCACCTCAGCCACTGTTATAGCCATAAGTGTGTGTCTGTGTCCATGTACATGGTGATCATGATGTGCCTCTGCCTCTGAGGTGACCTAGAGGAGGGCTATATCAAAGAAACTAATAATGATGATAGTATACACAGTCTATTACAATTAGGATTGTTTAATTTTCCACCATTACATATCCACACTCTTCCACTGAATTGAGACAACCAGATGCATAAAAGGGCTCCAAGCTTGTCATTTAGAATATGGCCAATACATTGCTGCATTTTATGCAGTATACCAGTATGGATAATTGAAATGGAGCCAAAGATGGTCCTCATCACCATCCTCCCCATGTGAAACTATTGTCCCCTTGTCTCCACTGTCCCTCCTGACCTTGGTCTTGTCAACCTTCAGAGACTCACAGAGGCAGTGAGGTTTATCGTGTTGTCACTGTTGTTGGTGTCGTCCTATTCTTAGGCCTGGACAGATTAACTAACAGTATTGAGTGACACTAGTGTCCGGGACAGATGCAGTCGAGCTAGAGCCATGCATACAGTCTATGTCATTCCCGAGTGTGATGCTCTACATGTATGTTTAAACCCATGGGACTGTTGTGTTTACCATAGAAATAGCATAGCAATATGATTGGTAAACTCATGGGTACACTCAAAATGGCTGCCAGTCCACTCATTATGGCATCATTGACTTGAATGGGGAGGCCCCATTCTGTGGTGTTTACCCCCTCAGGGTCAATGTGGTATGTATGTGCGTGCGTGTGCGTGTGTGTGTGTGTGTGTGTGTGCAGCTGTCCATATGCCTGTAGCGCCCGGCGAGGGTCAGGGGCAGACTGTGACAGTAGACCCTGTGATTGGACAAAAATAAGATATTCTCATATATTCTCATCGTCTGCCCTATAGCTGGGTTTATCGTCTGTTTGTTGCCCTCGCCGTTGTGTTTGTTAGCTGTATGTTGGACAAAAGAATAATCAAATAAACAAAGAGGATGAATATGCTATGCACTCTGTTGGGTTATATTTGGTGATATGGTCCAATGAGATGTTTGTTCTTTGGCGACAGCTAGTTCTGTTCTCCACAACATTGCCACACACACACAACACAACACACACACAACACACACACACAGCTGGTTCTGTCTTATACTTAAATTCACTGGAGTTAAATTGAATCTTGTTAATAATTAAAAAACATAAAAGCTCCGAGTGGCCCAGCGGTCTAAGGCACTGCATCTCAGTGCTTGAGGCACCACTACCGTCGGCAGGTAGCAGCAGGTAGCCTGGTGGGTAGGAGTGTTGGACCTTTCGGTTGCTGGATCGAATCCCCGAGCTGACAAGGTATAAATCTGTTAACGCCGAAGACGTGGATGTCCATTAAGGCAGCCCCCTGCACCTCTCTGAGTCAGAGGGGTTGGTTTAAATGCCCTTGACACATTTCAGTTGAATACATTCAGTTGTACAACTGACTAGGTGTCCTGCATTTCCCTTACAGACCCTGGTTCAATCCTGGGCTGTATCACAACTGACTTTGATCGGGAGTCCCATAGGGCGGTGCACAATTGGCCCAGCGTGGTTAGGGGAGGGTTTGGCCGGGGTAGGCTGTAATTTTAAATGAAGAATTTGTTCTTAATTGACTTGCCTAGTTAAATGAAGGATAAATACAACTACTAAATGTTGATGATAAGGAGTGGCAGGAGGAATGAGCTTTCAACACAGGGCACTCATCATGATCACGGAGACCAATATTATTCTGTATCTTTATTGCGATGCAATGTCAAACTCGAAGAACTTGCTTCTGTTGTGAAGCAGAGGTATTACGAAAATTACTTTATCTATATTGAAACATAGATACAGTGGGAAATGCATAGGCTTCAGACACACTAACGAACACACCCATTGCACTGTCTCAGTCAGATGGAGTGAAGAGAGAAGGATGTCACTTTAATGGGATTGAATGAACAAACAGCAGAAGGTCCATGTCCCCCACACCCATGACACACTACTCCTTCCAACCCATCTCCTCTAGCCATGCCCCTTACCACCAGGTCCTTCCCAGCCACCCCCTGTAGCCATGCTCCTTACAATCAGGTCCTTCCCACCCACCCCCTCTAGCCGTACTCCTTACCATCAGGTCCTTCCTACCCACCCCCTCTAGCCATACTCCTTATCCTCAGGTCCTTCCCACCCACCCCCTGTAGCCATGCTCCTTACCCTCAGGTCCTTCCCACTCACCCCCTCTAGCCGTACTCCTTACCCTCAGGTCCTTCCCACCCACCCCCTGTAGCCATGCTCCTTACCCTCATGTCTTTGGGCCCACACACGCACGCAAAGGTTGTCCCAGCCCACCATAAAATTCAGCTTTGTTTTGCCTATGCCTGAGATATGAGGCCTAGAGCCAAAGTACCCAAACTTAACATGTTTACTTTCCACTTACACCCTTCGAAAGAGTCATGAAGACTTAATGTTTATTCCTAAGCAACCCCATACTGTGCCCTCACCTTCAGTCAATCCCTAAAATACATGCACTTGCGCTGAGAACCCCAAACTATCTAATAAAATCTAATGCAAAGAATGCTGGGCTATGTCTTTGTCACGAGGAGTGTATTCATGAACATATGGAGAGCCCTCTCCTCTCTCCGGTGTGTAAGTGCTTATTTACAGGCTCCTACAGAGACAGGTGTTTGAGCAGAAAGGGAGAGAAGAGCTCTCTCTGGGTGTGTCCTAATGGCACCCTATTCCCAGTATATTGCACTACTTTTGACCAGAGCCCAGTTACCTGTAAGTGCCCGTGGTGTTACCTGTGGTGTTACCCTTGGTAAGGACTCTGAAAATTCAGAAATCTATGCTTCAAGATTGTTTTGATCACACGGACTGGGACATTTTGGTCACACGGACACATCATACATTGATTCGGTGGCTGAGTATATCAGGAAGTGCCTAGAAGATCTTTTTCTCATTGTGACGATTAGAAACCGTGGATAGATGACAGCCTTCACCCAAAACTGAAAGCGCTAACCATCACATGTAACTACGGCAAGGTGACTGGGAACATGGACAAATACAAACAGTTCAGCTATGCCCTCCATAAGGCAATCACACAGGCAAAACGTCAGTACAGAGACAAATTGGAGTCGCAATTCAACAGCAATTCAGCAGACACAAGACGTATGTGGCAGGGACTCCAGACAATCATGGATTATAAAGGGAAAAACAGTTACGTCGCGGACACCAATGCCTTGCTCCCAGACAAGATAAAAACATTCGCCCAGCTGGCATCCCTAGCCACATCCTCAGAGCATGTGCAGACCAGCTGGCTGGAGTGTTTATGGACATACAGTATTCAATCTCTCCCCATTGCAGTCTGTTTGTCCCCACTTGCTTCAAGATATCCACCACTTTTCCTGTACCCAAGAAAACGAAGGTAGCTGAATTATATGACTATCGCCCCTTACCACTCACTTCTGTCATTATGAAGTGCTTTGAGAGGCTAGTTAAGGATCATATCACCTCCACCTTACCCACCGCCCAAGACCCACTACAATTTGCATACCGCCCCAACAGATCCACGGATGACGCATTCACCATCGCACTACACACTGCCCCATCTCATCTGGACAAGAGAAATACCTTTGTAAGAATGCAGTTGGTTGACTGCAGCTCAGCCTTCAACAACATAGTACCCTCCAAGCTTATCACTCAGCTCGGGCCCTGGGTCTGAACCCGGCTTTTGCAACTCGGTCCTGGACTTCCTGACAGGACGACCCCAGGTGGTGAAGATAGGCAACAACACCTACACTTACACTACGCTGATCCTCAACACCAGGGCCCCACAGTGGTGTGGGCTCAGCCCCCTCCTGTACTCCCTGTTCACCCATGACTGAGTGGCCACGCACATCTCCAACTCAATCATCGAGTTTGTAGAGGACACAACAGTGGTAGGCCTGATTACCATCAACGACAAGACAGCCTACAGGGAAGAGTTGAGGGCCCTGGACGCGTGGTGCCAGGAAAATAATATCTCCTTCAACGTCAACAAAAAAAACGACAGCAGTGAAAAGCTTCAAGTTTCTCGACTTGTACATCACTGGCAACCTGAAATGGTCCATCCACACAGACAGTGTGGTGAAGAAGGTGCAACAGCACCTCTTCAACCTCAGGATGCTGAAGAAATTTGGCTTGGCCCCTAAGACCCTCACAAACTTCGACATATGCACCATTGAGAGCATTATGTCGGGCTGTATCACCGCCTGGTCAGCCCAACGCATCACTGGGGGCACACTGCATGCCCTCCAGGACATCTATAACACCCGGTGTCACAGAAGGCCAAGCATATCATCAAGGACCTCAGCCATCCGAAACACAGCCTTTTCACCCCTCTACAATCTAGATAGTTGACACAGTACAGATGCAACAAAGCTGGGACCAAAGTACTGAAAAACAGCTTTTATCTCCAGGCCATTACTGTTAGTAGTCACCACTAGCTGGCCTTCGCCAAGTACCCTGCCCTGAACTTCAGTCACTGTTACTAGCCATCTACCACACGGTACTCAACCCTGCACCTCAAAGACTGCTGCCCTATGTCCAGTGCCTTCGGAAAATACAGTATTCAGACCCCTTGACTTTTTCCACATTTTATGTTACAGCGTTATTCTAAATATATATATATATATATTTTTTTTAACACAACAATCTTCACACAATACCCCATAATGACAAAGCGAAAACAGGTTTTTAGAAAATTTTGCAAATGTATAAAAAAACAGAAATACCTTATTTCCATGAATATTCAAACCCTTTGCCATGAGACTTGAAATTGAGCTCAGGTGCATCCTGTTTCCATTGACCATCCTTGAGATGTTTCTACAACTTGGAGTCCACTGGTGGTAAATTCAATTAATTGGAAATGTTTTGGAAAGGCACACACCTGTCTATATTAGGTCCCACAGTTGCCAGTGCATGTCAGAGCAAAAACCAAGCCATAAGGTCAAAGAAGTTGCTCCGAGATAGGATTGTGTCAAGGCACAGATCTGTGGAAGGGTACCAAAAAAATTCTGCACCATTGAAGGTCCCCAAGAACACAGTGGACTCCACCATTCTTAAATGGAAGAAGTTTGGAACCACCAAGACTCTTCCTAGAACTGGCCGCCCAGCCAAACTGAGCAATTGGGGGAGAAGGGCCTTGGTCAGGTAGGTGACAAAGAACTCGATGGTCACTCGGACAGAGCTGCAGTGTAACTTTGTGGAGATGGGAGAACCTTCCAGAAGGACAACCATCTCTGCAGCACTCCAGCAATCAGGCCTTTATGGTAGAGTGGCCAGACGGAAGCACCTCCTCACGAAAAGGCAGACGACAGCCTTCTTTGCTTCGGGACAAGTCTCGTGTCCTTGAGTGGCCCAGCCAGAGTCCGGACTTGAACCTGATCTAATATCTCTGGACACCTGAAAATAGCTGTAGAGCAACGCTCCCCATCCAACCTGACAGAGCTTGAGAGGATCTGCAGAGAAGAATGGAAGAAACTCCCAAAATACTGGTGTGCCAAGCTCATACCCAAGAATACTCAATGCTGTAATCGCTGCCAATGGTGCACAAAGTACTGGGTAAAGGGTCTGAGTTGATGCATAAATTGATGTAAAACATGCCACTTAATATAATGTTTAAATACCCTACATTACTCATCTCATATGTATATGTACACCCCTCACATTTATGTAAATATGAGTATATCTTTTCATGTGACAACACTGAAGAAATGACACTTTGCTACAATGTAAAGTAGTGAGTGTACAGCTTGTATAACAGTGTAAATTTGCTGTCCCCTCAAAATAACTCAACAAACAGCCATTAATGTCCTAACCGCTGGCAACAAAAGTGAGTACACCACTAAGTGAAAATGTCCAAATTGGGCCCAAAGTGTCAATATTTTGTGTGGCCACCATAATTTTCCAGCACTGCCTTAACCCTCTTGGGCATGGAGTTCACCAGAGCTTCACAGGTTGCCATTGGAGTCCTCTTCCACTCCTCCATGACGACATCACGGAGCTGGTGGATGTTAGAGACCTTGCACTCCTCCACCTTCCGTTTGAGGATGCCCCACAGATGCTCAATAGGGTTTAGGTCTGGAGACATGCTTGGCCAGTCCATCACCTTTACCCTCAGCTTCTTTAGCAAGGCAGTGGTCGTCTTGGAGGTGTGTTAGGGGTCGTTAACATGTTGGAATGCTGCCCTGCGGCCCAGTCTCTGAAGGGAGGGGATCATGCTCTGCTTCAGTATGTCACAGTACATGTTGGCATTCATGGTTCCCTCAATGAACTGTAGCTCCCCAGTGCCGGCAGGACTCATGCAGCCTCAGACCATGACACTCCCACCCCCATGCTTGACTGTAGGCAAGACACACTTGTCTTTGTACTCCTCACCTGGTTGCCGCCACACACGCTTGACACCATCTGAACCAAATAAGATTTTCTTGGTCTCATCAGACCACAGGACATGGTTCCAGTAATCCATGTCCTTAGTCTGCTTGTCTTCAGCAAACTGTTTGAGGGCTATCTTGTGCATCAGCTTTAGAAGAGGCTTCCTTCTGGGACGACAGCCATGCAGACCAATTTGATGCAGTGTACCGCGTATTTTCTGAGCACTGACAGGCTGACCCCCCACCCCTTCAACCTCTGCAGCAATGCTGGCAGCACTCATACGTCTATTTCCCAAAGACAACATCTGGATATGACGCTGAGCACGTGCACTCAACTTCTTTGGTCGACCATGGCGAGGCCTGTTCTGAATGGAACCTGTCCAGTTAAACCGCTGTATGGTCTTGGCCACCATGCTGCAGCTCAGTTTCAGGGTCTTGGCAATATTCTTATCGCCCAGGCCATCTTTATGTAGAGCAACCATTATTTTTTCAGATCCTCAGAGAGTTCTTTGCCATGAGGTGCCATGTTGAACTTCCGGTGACCAGTCATTATGAGGGAGTGTGAGAGCGATGACACCAAATTTAACATACCTGCTCACCATTCACACCTGAGACCTTGTAACACTAACGAGTCACATGACACCAGGGAGGGAAAATGGCTAATTGGGCCCAATTTGGACATTTTCACTTTGGGGTGTACTCATTTTTGTTGTCAGCAGTTTAGACATTAATGGCTGTGTGTTGAGTTATTTTGAGGGAACAGCAAATGTACAAGCTGTACACTCACTACTTTACATTGTAGCAAAGTGTCATTTCTTTCGTGTTGTCACATGAAAAGATATACTCAAATATTTACAAAAATGTGAGGGGTGTACTCACTTTTGTGACATACGGTATATACTGTACATTATATAATCTACTGCATCTTTATGTAATACATGTATCACTAGCCACTTTAAACTATGCCACTTTGTTTACATACCCTACATTATTCATGATACCATCTACTGCATCTTGCCTATGCCGTTCTGTACCATCACTCATTCATATATCTTTATGTACATATTATTTATCCCTTTAAACTTGTGTGTATAAGGTAATAGTTGTGGAATTGTTAGGTTAGATTACTCATTGGTTATTTTTTAAATGTTTTTTAACTAGGCAAGTCAGTTAAAGAACAAATTCTTCAATGACAGCCTAGGAACAATAGGTTAACTGTCTGTTCAGGGGCAGCCCGGGGGTTTGAACTTGCAACCTTCCAGTTATTAGTCCAACACTCTAACCACTAGGCTACTCTGACTCCCCTGCATTGTCGGAACTAGAAGCACAAGCATTTAGCTACAATTTTAGAATAAGGCTGTAACGTAACAAAATGTGGAAAAAGTCAAGGTGTCTGAATACTTTCCAAAGGCACTGAACATAGTCATTGAACACTGGTCACTTTTAAAAATATTTTTTACTGATTTTACCTACTTCATATGTCCATACTGTAGTCAAGGCTCATCCTATATAACTACTACACCTATTCATATACTGTCC
The DNA here is from genome assembly GCF_021184085.1 of Oncorhynchus gorbuscha. NCBI lineage: Eukaryota > Metazoa > Chordata > Actinopteri > Salmoniformes > Salmonidae > Oncorhynchus > Oncorhynchus gorbuscha. Next base: position 104,245,297 of record NC_060173.1, on the reverse strand, counting down.
ATAATGTCTATACACACCTTCATATACAGTTGAAGTCGGAAGTTTACATACACCTTAGCCAAATACATTTAAACTCATTTTTTCCACAATTCCTGACATTTAATCCAAATAAAAATTCCCTGGTTTAGGTCAGTTAGGATCACCACTTTATTAAAAAAATGTGAAATGCCAGAATAATAGTAGAGAGAATGATTTATTTCAGCTTTTATCTCTTTCATCACATTCCCAGTGGGTCAGAAGTTTACATACACTCATTTAGTATTTGGTAGCATTGCCTTCAAATTGTTTAACTTGGGTCAAACGTTTCGGGTAGCCTTCCACAAGCTTCCCACAATAAGGTTGTCCACCTGACACAGCAGGTGTAACTGAGTCAGGTTTGTAGGGATCCTTGCTCGCACACGCTTTTTCAGTTTTGCCCAAAATAATTCTATAGGATTGAGGTCAGGGCTTTGTGATGGCCACTCCAATACCTTGACTTTGTTGTCCTTAAGCCATTTTGCCACAACTTTGGAAGTATGCTTGGTGTCATTGTCCATTTGGAAGACCCATTTATGACCAAGCTTTAACTTCCTGTCTGATGTCTTGATGTTGCTTGTTTACACCCCATTATTTTTTATTTCTACTTTGCACATTCTTCCACTGCAAATCTACCATTCCAGTGTTTTACTTGCTATATTGTATTTACTTTGCCACCATGGCCTTTTTTTGCCTTTACCTCCCTTATCTCACCTCATTTGCTCACATCGTATATAGACTTATTTAAACTGTATTATTGACTGTGTGTTTGTTTTACTCCATGTGTAACTCTGTGTCGTTGTGTGTGTCGAACTGCTTTGCTTTATCTTGGCCAGGTCGCAATTGTAAATGAGAACTTGTTCTCAACTTGCCTACCTGGTTAAATAAAGGTGAAATAAAAATAAAATAAAATAAAGACCAAAGGACAGATTTTCCCTGGTCTAAAGTCCATTGCTAGTGTTTGTTGGCCCAAGCAAGTCTCTTCTTATTATTGGTGTCCTTTAGTAGTGGTTTCTTTGCAGCAATTGGACCTTGAAGGATTGATTCACACAGTCTCCTCTGAAAGTATGATGTTGAGATGTGTCTGTTACTTGAACTCTGTGAAGCATTTATTTGGGCTGCAATTTCTGAGGCTGGTAACTCTAATGAACGTATCCTCTGCAGCAGAGGTAACTCTGGGTCTTCCTTTCCTGTGGCAGTCCTCATGCGAGCCAGTTTCATCATAGCACTTGATGGTTTTTGCGACTGCACTTGAAGAAAATGTCAAAGTTCTTGAAATGTTCTGTATTGACTGACCTTCATGTCTTAAAGTAATGATGGACTGTCGATTAATTTTCCATATGTAGAATGTATGCACACATGACTGTAAGTCGCTTTGGATAAAAGCGTCTGCTAAATGGCATATATTATTTATTATTATTATTATTTGTGCTGCTCTTGCCATAATATGGACTTGGTTTTTTACCAAATGGGGCTATCTTCTGTATACCACCCCTACCTTGTCACAACACAGCTGATTGGCTCAACCGCATTAAGAAGGGAAAAAAAATCCACAAATTAACTTTTAACAAGGCACACTGTCACGTTCGTCGTAAGGATCAGACCAAGGCGCAGCGTGAGTAGAATTCCACATAATTTTAATAAACTGAAACTCACCTAACAAAACAACAAACGACCAACCAAACGAAACATGGAGCTATACAAATAGTGCTGACAGGCAACTAAACATAGACAAGATCCCACAAACCCAAAAGAGGAAAAATGGTTACCTAAATTTGATCCCAAATCAGAGACAATGATAAACAGCTGTCTCTGATTGGGAACCATATCAGACCATCATAGAAATACAAAAAACCCTAGATGATCAAAACTAGAGTACCCACTCTAGTCACACCCTGACCTAAACAATATATATAGAAAAACAGGGATATCTAAGGTCAGGGCGTGACACACACCTGTTAATTGAAATGCATTCCAGGTGACTCATGAAGCTGGTTGAGAGAATGCCAAGAGTGTGCAAAGCTGTCATCTAGGTAAAGGGTGACCTCATGAAGCTGGTTGAGAGAATGCCAAGAGTGTGCAAAGCTGTCATCTAGGTAAAGGGTGGCTACTTTAAGAATCTCAAATATAAAATAGATTTTTATTTGTTGAACATGTTTTGGTTACTACATGATTCCATATGTGTTATTTCATAGTTTTGATGTCTTCACAATTATTTGACAGTGTAGAAAATAGTAAAAATAAAGAAAAACCCTTGAATGAGTAGGTGTGTCCAAACTTTTTACCGGTACTGAATATTTTTATATTCCGCACTCTGACATTTGTGAATTCCATTGTTAACATTTTGGGGATTTGCGTGTATTGTTTTGTATTGTTAGGTATTACTGCAATGTTGGAGATACGAAACATAAGCATTTCACTACACCTGTGATAACATCTGCAGAATATGTGTAAGCGACCAATAACATTTCATTTCATTCCATTTGTACATTACCATATAAAAAGGTACACCATTAAACGAAAGTAACTGACAGGTTACTGGCTGCCAGGAAGTTACCTTAAAAGAAAGTTAGAATTTTTACAGTGTAATTATACAACTGGAAGCCCCACAGAGACAGAGCCTTTGGCTGGGAGTATTTTCTTCACCACGCTGAGATCATAAGGCAGGAATTATCTCTCTGTGAAGTGTCCCAAATGGCACCCTATTCCCTATGCCCATAGGGCTCTGGTCAAGAGTAGTGCACTACATAGCGGATAGAGTGTCACTTGGGACACAAACTTTGTGAAGCTATTAATAGCACGGCAAGACAAGTCGCATCTCGTCTAGCGTCGCAGGGAGCATCAGTTGCCCTCAGCACTGATTTTGCCAGTTTTTCATTATCTTGGAAATAGCACATTCACAGTCAGGCATTCCCTTTGGTACGACCGCCAAGAAGACATTCAATGATTAAGATATGAGAGTGGTACTACAGGGGTACTACAGTATAATGATCCAGCTGTGACGGGACCTAGTTTGCTGGAGTGGGGAATGAGAGATGGGCGTAACAAGGGACCCTGTAGAAAGGACCAGGTATAGCCAAGATTTGATAAGGCTTTAGTGAAGGCTATTTCTCAAGAGCAGCTTCCATACTTTCATTACTTTATTGTATGAATGTTACTGTGTTGTTCCTATATTTTTCCTCATTGTGGGCTAAAATAGCACCTAATTAACAAACACAAACAGATCCCTGGTATTCCAGCAGGAATTAATGGGACATCACCTTGTGTCTGTGTGTGAGAAGACAAAGAGCTGGATTAGTTCATAAGGAGCAGAGATCTGCTATCCTAGTGGTTTGTTTGTGTCACGCTGACCCAGTCCCTGCTGACACCAGTAAGGTTGGCCCAGGACAGGGAACAGGAAATAATGCTGCTCCCTGCAGGCCTCCTCCAGACGGACGCTCTCCGACACAGAGGTCCTTCAGGAGTGGGTTGCATTTGTACACACGCAGGATGCATAACTGTGGCATGCCATGTGGCACGTGTCACTGTGTGTGTTGTGTTTATTTAAGGAAAGAATAGAAATAGAAACACAATATGCCCCTGCTACCTCCAACCCCGATACACACACACACACCTCCTACCACATCCGCACCAACAGAGAGACAGGACATACAGATCAAATCAAATCAAGATTTATTAATACAGCAAATTTCAGACATGGAATGCAACGCAATGTGCTTTACAGGAAAAAACAATTAAAATCGATGAAAATTAAAGCTGAAATATTTACTACAATACACAGCAAACAGAAGATAAAAACAGAAGAATGACACAAACTAAAAAACACCCTCAGGAAAAGCAAAGCTAAAAATATGTGTTTTAAGATCTCTTTTAAATATGTCCACAGTTTCGGCCCCCTTCAGGTTCTCTGGCAGACTATTCAAGATGCTGGGGGCATAATAACTAAAGGCTTCCTCTCCATGCCTCTTGGTCCAGGGCTTTTGATAGTTAAAAGGCCAGTGCCAGAGGACCTGAGGGACCTACTGGGTACAAAACTATAAAGCATGTCTGAAATGTATTGGGGTGCACAATTGTGGATTGAGATTTTAAAAAACAATAGAAGAATCTTAAAACGTATTCTAAAGCTCATAGCCAGCCAGTGCAGAAACCTTTAAACCGGTGTAGTGTGTGCTCTCCGTCTGGTCTTGGTCAGTACCCACGCTGCAGCATTCTGTATGTTTTACAGTGTAGAAACCTTTAAACCAGTGTAGTGTGTGCTCTCCGTCTGGTCTTGGTCAGTACCCACGCTGATGCATTCTGTATGTTTTGCAGTTAACCAGTGGCTTTCTTGGGTAGACCAGACTGGAGAGCATGACAGTAGTCAAGCCTGCTTGTAATAAAAGCATGGATGAGTCTCTCTGTATCAATCTGAGAGAGAAACGGCCTCACCTTGGTAATGTTTCTCAGGTGGTAAAAAGCTATTTTGGACACATTCCGAATGTGTGATTCGAAATTCAGTTCAGAATCTAAAGTAACACTTAGGTTTTTTACCTGGTGATTTATCTTTATTGCCCGTGAATTAAAATTTGGTGGCTAAATTCTCTCTCTGTGCTTTGGCTCTAACAATACGTATGTAGGTCTTGTCTTGATTTAGCTGGAGCAAGTTGTGAGCCATCCAAGTATTGAAATCACTAATTCAGTGCAATAGTTTATCCATGGAGCTAAAATACTTTCGTAACACAGAAATGTAAAGGTGCGTGTCGTCTGCGTAGCAGTGAAAATCAATGCTGTGCTTTCTGATAACGCTGCCAAGGGGTAACACAAAGATAATTCATAAAAATCCAAATAACTTCACAGATCTTCATTGTAAAGGGTTTAACACTGTTTCCCATGCTTGTTCAACGAACCATAAACAAATAATGAACATGCACCTGTGGAACGGTCGTTAAGACACTAACAGCTTACAGACGGTAGGCAATTAAGGTCACAGTTATGAAAACTTAGGACACTAAAGAGGCCTTTCTACCAACTCTGAAAAACACCAAAAGAAAGATGCCCAGGGTCCCTGCTCATTTGCTTTAATGTGCCTTAGGCAAGCTGCAAGGAGGCATGAGGACTGTAGATGTAGCCAGGGCACTAAATTGCAATGTCCGTACTGTGAGACGCCTAAGACAGCGCTACAGGAAGACAGGATGGACAGTTGATCGTCCTCGCAGTGCCAGACCACATGTCACAACACCTGCACAGGATTGGTACATCTGATCATCACACCTGCATGACAGGTACAGGATGACAACAACAACTGCCTGAGTTACACCAGGAACACACAATCCCTCCATCAGTGCTCAGACTGTCCGCAGACTGTCCGCTCTTGTAAGGCAGGTCCTCACCAGACATCACCGGCAACAACGTCGCCTATGGGCACAAATCCACCATCGCTGGACCAGACCAGACTGGCAAAAAGTGCTCTTCACTGACGAGTCGCGGTTTTGTCTCACCAGGGGTGATGAGCGGATTCGTGTTTATCGTTGAAGTAATGAGCGTTACACCAAGGCCTGTACTCTCGATTTGGAGGCGGAAGGTCTGTCATGGTCTTGGGCAGTGTGTCACAGCATCATCGGACAAAGCTTGTTGTCATTGCATGCAATCTCAACGCTGTGCGTTACAGGGAAGGCATCCTCCTCTCTCATCTGGTAGCATTCCTGCAGGCTTATCTTGACATGACCCTCCAGCCTGACAATGCCAACAGCCATACTGCTCGTTCTGTGTGTGATTTCCTGCAAGACAGGAATGTCAGTGTTCTGCCATGGCCAGCGAAGAGCCCGGATCTCAATCCCATTGAGCACGTCAGGGTGAGGGCTTGGGCCATTCCCCCAGAAATGTCCAGGAACTTGCAGGTGCCTTGGTGGAACTGGCAAATCTGGTGCAGTCCACGAGGAGGAGATGCACTGCAGTACTTAATGCAGCTGGTAGCCACACCAGATACTCACTGTTACTTGACTCCTCCCCCCTTTATTCAGGGACACATTGTTCCATTTCTGTGAGTCACATGTCTGTGGAACTTTTTCAGTTTATGTCTCAGTTGTTGAATCTTGTTATGTTCATACAAATATTTACACATGTTAAGTTTGCTGAAAATAAACGCAGTTGACAGTGAGAGGACGTTTCTTTTTTTTTGCTGAGTTTATATAAACTGAACAGTACCGGACTCAAAATCTAACCTTGTGGAACGCCCCATGTAATGTGTATTTTCTCTGAATTATGTTCACCAAGGGTGACAAAATAATTATTGACCTGTTAAATAGGTCCTAAACCAATTTAGAACTGGACCGGAGAGGCCAACCCACCTCTCCAGTCTATCCAGGAGGAGGTTTTTAAAAAATGTTTTATATCACCTGTATTCAACCAGGTAGGCCAGTTGAAAACAAGTTCTCATTTACAACTGTGACCTGTCCAAGATAAAGCAAAGCAGTGCGACAAAAACAACACAGAGTTACACATGGGATAAACAAACATACAGTCAATAACACAATAGAAAAATCTATATACAGTGTGTGCAAATGTAGTAAGATTAGGGAGGTAAGGCAATAAAAAGGCCATAGTGGGGAAATAATTACAATTTAGCATTAACACTGGAGTGATAGATGTGCAGATGATGATGTGCAAGTAGATATACTGGGGAGCAAAAGAGCAAAAATAAATAACAATATGGGGATGAGGTAGTTGGGAGGGCGATTTACAGGTGGGCTGTGTACAGGTGCAGTGAACGGTAAGCTGCTCTGACAGCTGATGCTTAAAGTTAGTAAGGGAGATTTTTTCAATTTGTTCCAGTCATTGGCAGCAGAGAACTGGAAGGAAAGGTGGCCAAAGGAGGAGTTGGCTTTGGGGGTGACCAGTGAAATATACCTGCTGGAGTGCGTGCTACGGGTGGGTGTTGCTGTGGTGACCAGTGAGCTGAGATAAGGCGGAGCTTTACCTAGTAAAGACTTATAGATGACCTGGAGCCAGTGGGTCTGGCGAAGAATATGAAGCAAGGGCCAGCCAACGAGAGCGTACAGGTCACAGTGGTGGGAAGTATATGGGGCTATGGTGACAAAACAGACGGCACTGTGATAGACTACATCCAATTCGCTGAGTAGCCTGTTGGAGGCTATTTTGTAAATGACATCGCCGAAGTCAAGGATCGGTAGGAGTCAGTTTTACGAGGGTATGTTTGGCAGCATGAGTGAAGGAGGCTTTGTTGCGTAATAGGAAGCCGATTCTAGATTTAATTTTGGATTGGAGATGCTTAATGTGAGTCTGGAAGGAGAGTTTACAGTCTAACCAGACACCTAGGTATTTATAGCATTCCACATATTCTAAGTCAGAACCGTCCAGAGTAGTGATGCTAGTCGTGTGGACAGTGTGGGCAGCGATCGGTTGAAGAGCATGCATCTTGTTTTACTAGCATTTAAGAGCATTTGGAGGCCACGGAGGGAGTGTTGTAAGGCGTTGAAGCTCGTCTGGAGGTTTCTTAGGGCTAGGGGGTAGTGTTTGGGAAATTCGGATGACTCACGTCAGGCCCAGAAGCTAGTAGTTGGTAGCATTGGATATAAAACACTCGTACGTTTCTAAAACTGTTAAAATCATGTCTGTGAGTATAACAAAACTGATATGGCAGGCGGAAACCGGAGGAAAATCCATCCGGAATATTTTTTTCTTGAGGTCACAGGCCATTTCAATTCTAGCCTATGGGATATACAAATAAAAAGGACCCAGATTGCAGTTCCTATGGCTTCCACTAGATGTCAACAGTCTTTAGAAAGGGTTTCAGGCTTGTTTCTTGAAAGATTAACAAGTAGTTGTAGTTTTTCCAAGGTGTCCTTGGAAAAACTACAACTAGTACTCTTGTTGCGCATGTGAATGAGGTGCACGCTCTTCGTTATTTATCTTCCCTATACATACTATTCTTCGTCTTAAATTTGATCATTTATTAGATATTAGAGTACCTGAGGATTAATTAGAAACATCGTTTGACTTGTTTGGACGAACTTTACCAGTAACTTTTTTGATTTTTTTGTATGCATGTTGAACAAGTGGATTACTGAAATCAATGGCGCCACATAAAAATACTTTTTGGATATAAAGAAGGACTTTATCAAACAAAACGACCACTCATTGTGTAGCTGGGACCCTTCAGTTTGCAAACAGAGGAAGATCTTCAAAGGTAAGTGATTTATTTAATCACTATTTGTGATTTTTGTGACGCCTGGGCTAGTTTGAAAAACTATTTTGATATTGGGCACTGTCCTCAGATAATCAATCGTATGGTATGCTTTCGCCGTAAAGCCTTTTTGAAACCTGACAATGTGGTTGGATTAACAAGAAGTTAAGCTTTTAAATGATGTCGTACACTTGCATGTCCATGAATGTTTAATATGACTATTTTGTCATTTGAATTTGACGCGCTCCGACCTCACCGGATGTTGTCGATCTTGATCCCGGTAACGGGATCGGATCCCTTTAACACAGTATCCAAAGAATGGCCAGAAGTTTACAGAATGATGTCGTCTGCGTAGAGGTGGATCAGAGAATCAACAGCAGCAAGAGCGACATCATTGATATATACAGAGAAAATAGAGACTGCCAGAAGTCCGGACAACAGGCCCTCCATTTTGACACGCTGATCTCTATCTGAGAAGTAGTTGGTGAACCAGGCGAGGCAGTCATTTGAGAAACCAAGGCTTTTGAGTCTGCCGTTAAGAATATGGTGATTGACAGAGTCAAAAGCCTTGGCCAGGTCGATGAATACATTTGCACAGTACTGTCTTTTATCAATGGCGGTTATGATATCCTTTAGGACCTTGAGCATGGCTGAGGTGCACCCATGACAACCTCGGAAACCAGGTTGCATATTGGAGAAGATACGGTGGGATTCAAAATGGTCAGTGGTCTGTTTGTTAACTTGTCTTTCGAAGACTTGAGAAAGGCAGGGCAGGATAGCTATAGGTCTGTAACAGTTTGTGTCTAGAGTGTCTCCCCCTCAGAACATCAACTATCTGGATTTGGGTGAAGGAGAAGCGGGAGAGGGGACTTTGGAATGTTGCTGCGGGGGGTGCAGATCTGTTTTGCCAGGGTCGCGGAAGCCAGGTGGAAAGCATGGCCAGCCGTAGAAAAATGATTATTGAAATTCTCGATTATCGTAGATTTATCGGTGGTGACAGTGTTTCCTAGCCTCATTTCAGTGGGAAGCTGGGAGGAGATGCTCTTATTCTCCATGGACTTTACAGTGTCCATAAATCATTTTGGAATTTGTACCACATGATGCAAATTTCTGTTTGAAAAAGCTAGCCTTTGCTTTCCTCACTGACTGTGTATATTGGTTCCTAACTTCCCTGAAAAGTTGCATATCACGGGGGCTATTCGATGCTAATGCAGTACGCCATAGGATGTTTTTGTGCTGGTCAAGGGCAGTGATTTTTGTCTGGAGTGAACCAAGTCTGGAGTGAACCAAGCGCTATATCTGTTCTTAGTTCTACATTTTTTAAATGGGGCATGCTTATTTAAGATGGTGAGGAAAGCACTTTTAAAGAACAACCAGGCATCCTCTACTGACGGGATGAGGTCAATATCCTTCCAGGATACCCAGGCCAGGTCAATTAGAAAGGCCTGCTCGCTAAAGTGTTTTCGGGAGCATTTGACAGTGATGAGGGGTGGTCGTTTGACCGCGGACCCATTACAGATGCAGGCAATTAGTCAGTGATCGCTGAGATCCTGGTTGAAGACAGCAGAGATGTATTTAGAGGGCAATTTGGTCAGGATGATATCTATGAGGGTGTTAATCATATCCCATTTTAGGTCACCTAACAGTACGAACTCTGAAGATAAATGGGGGGGCAATCAATTCACATATGGTGTCCAGGGCACAGCTGGGGGCTGAGTGGGGTCTATAACAAGCAGCAACAGTGAGAGACTTGTTTCTGGAAAGGTGGATTTTTAAAAGTAGAACCTCAAATTGTTTGGGCACAGACCTGGATAGCATGACAGAACTCTGCAGACTATCTCTGCAGTAGATTGCAACTCTGCCCCTCTTGGCAGTTCTATCTTGATGGAAAATGTTGTAGTTGTGGATGGAAATGTCAGAATTTTTGGTGGCCTTCCTAAGCCAGGATTCAGACACAACTAGGACATCAGGATTGGCGGAGTGTGCTAAAGCAGTGAATAAAACAAATTTAGGGAGGAAGCTTCTGATGTTAACATGCATGACACCAAGGCTTTTACGGTTACAGAAGTCAACAAATGAGAGCACCTGGGGAATAAGTGTGGTACTGGGGGCTACAGGGCCTGGGTTAACCTGGTCGTCTAGTGCGTTGGGAACATATAATAAAAGGAGCACATTTCTGGGTGTAGATAGATTCAGGGCATAATGTACAGACAAGGGTATGGTAGGATGTGAGTACAGTGGAGGTAAACCTAGTCGTTGAGTGACTATGAGAGAGGTTTCGTCACTACTACGCTAGGTGAGTGGGAGACAGCATTCAGAAAGCTAGCGGGCCGAGGCTAGCAGATGGGTCTTCAGCTACATCGCATAGGAAAGTCCTGTTGAAACCACATCGGACAATTACGTCGGCAGACCAGTGGAGATGGATCGGCATGGCTCCGTGTCAACAATAAAGGGTCCAGGCCAATTAGCAAAAGAGGTATTGTAGCCCAAGAATTCGCTGGTATTTGGGCCTAGCTCGAGGCTAGCTCAAGGCTAACTGGTGCTTGCTTCAGGACAGAGGCATTAGCTAACAGTAGCCACTGCGTGCCATCTAGCTAGCTACGATGATCCAGTATAATGATCCAGAGTGGCAGGAATCCGGTGATGTGGTAGAGAGAAGCAGTCCGATATGCTCTGGGTTGATATCTCGCTGTGCAGACTGGCAGGTATTGTCCAAGCTAAAGCTGGCTGGTGTCTGAGCTAAAGGTGAAGACCGCTAGCCATGGCTAACAAAGACTTAAAGCTAGAATCTAGTTAGCTGGCTAGCTCCTTTATGGAGGTTATAATGAATAAAAAATAGCAGATCTGTACCACATTGGGTGAGGCGGGTTGCAAGAAAGCATATTTAGTTCGTAGATAGAAAGTGAGATTAAAATATATATGAAAAAAATGGCTATTTACACGGAATAAGACACGGGATAAGACAAAGACAAACACATGTCCGACTGCTACGCCATCTTGGAAAACCAACCATCATGGTCAACAGTGTCGAACACAGCACTTAAATCTAAGAGTACAAGGACAGAGAGCTGTTTGCCACCTGTGTTTGCTTTAATATAATTTACCTTTTAACTAAGGCTGTCTCTGTGCTGTGGTGGGCACGAAAACCAGATTGGAATTTCTCCAGAATTTTGCTTAGGAATGGAAGGTTGGAGATTGGCCAAAAATTGTTAAGAGCTGAAGAATCCAGATTACTTTTCTTCAGAAGGGGTTTCACCATAGCAGGCCAATAATAAAAAGGCCCTCTACCGTAAATTGACCTCTCCTCCTGAGACCTTAGGGGCCAGGCAACAAAGAATCCACTATCCATGTATTTATCTATTCCTACTATTCACATTTCCCTGGATATTTCTCATTTACGTTTTTAAAGGGAGGGTTTAAGTTTATATACAGAACTCCCAATTTAGTGGCTTTGGTGGTAATGATAAGGGTTTACTACTGTGACCCCTGTCCATTAGACACTAATCCTACCACCACGTCACATACACACATATGTGCAAAGACACACACACAAGCGTACATGTACGCAAGCATGCACACAGGTACACACACACACACAGGGTTCAAGTAGCTCCCTTCTGGGTTTATACTGTTTAAAATTATAACATGAGAGTGGAACAAGTACATTTTCACTCTCACTCTCTCACTTTCTGGCCACCCGTGAGAGTGAATGTCATTCCAGGTAATGTGTTGTTCTTTTTTTTATGATTATATGTTCCCTGCCAGCACTGAACCTTAAATGATATATGTGTATGTAGTGTGATACTAATGTACCTGGAAAGGTTTTCATTGAAAAATCAAATCAAATGTGTCAAATGCGCTGAATACAACAGGTGTAGACCTTACAGTGAAATGCTTACTTACAAGCCCTTAACCAACAATACAGTTTTAAGAAAATACCTAACAAAAAGTAAGAAATAAAACTAACAAATAATTACAGAGCAGCAGTCAAAGAACAATAGTGAAGCTATATACAAAGGGTACCGGTACAGAGTCAATGTGCGGGGGCACCGGTTAGTCAAGATAACATGTACATGTAGGTAGAATAATTTGGAGTCTGGAGTCTTGGACAATTTTCATGAACTTTCTCTGACACCGCCTGGTATAGAGGTCCTGGATGGCAGGAAGCTTGGCCCCGCAGTTGCCATACCAGGCAGTGATGCAACCCGTCAGGATGCTCTCGATGGTGCAGCTGTAGAACCTTTTGAGGATCTGGGGACCCATGTCAAATCTTTTCAGTCTCCTGAGGGGTAATGAGTTTTGTCTTGCTCTCTTCACGACTGTCTTGGTGTGCTTGGACCATGTTAGTTTGTTGGTGATGTGGACACCAAGGAACTTGAAGCTCTCAACCTGCTCCACTGCAGCCCCGTTGATGAGAATGGGGGCGTGCTCAGTCCTCATTTTCCTGAAGTCCACAATCATCTCCTTTGTCTTGATGACGTTGAGGGAGAGGTTGGTGTCCTGGCACCACACGGTCAGGTCTCTGATCTCCTCTCTATAGGCTGTCTCGTTGTTGTCGGTGATCAGGCCTACCACTGTTGTATCATCGGCAAACTTCATGATGGTGTCGGAGTCGTGCCTGGCAGTGCAGTCATGAGTCAACAGGGAGTACAGGGGCGGACTGAGCATGCACCCCTGAGGGGCACCTGTGTTGAGGATCAGCATGGCAGATGTGTTGTTACCTACCCTTACCACCTGGGGGCGGCCCGTCAAAAAGTCCAGGAATCAGTTGCAGAGGGAGGTGTTTAGTCCCAGGGTCCTTAGCTTAGTGATGAGCTTTGAGGGCACTATGGCATTAAACGCTGAGCTGTAGTCAATGAATAGCATTCTCACATACAGTTGAAGTCGGAAGATTACATACACCTTAGCCAAATACATTTATACTCAGTTTTTCCACTATTCCTGACATTTAATCCAAGTAAAAATTCCCTGTCTTAGGTCAGTTAGGATCACCACTTTATTTTAAGAATGTGAAATGTCAGAATAATAGTAGAGAGGAGGATTTATTTCAGCTTTTATTTCTTTCATCACATTCCCAGTGGGTCAGAAGTTTACATACACTCAATTCATATTTGGTAGCATTGCATTTAAATTGCTTAACTTGGGTCAAACGTTTCGGGTAGCCTTCCACAAGCTTTCCACAATAAGTTGGGTGAATTTTGGCCCATTCCTCCTGACAGAGCAGGTGTAACTGAGTCAGGTTTGTAGGCCTCCATGCTCACACATGCTTTTGCAGTTCTGCCCACAAATGGTCTATAGGATTGAGGTCAGGGCTTGGTGATGGCCACTCCAATACCTTGACTTTGTTGCCCTTAAGCCAACTTTGGAAGTATGGGGGTCATTGTCCATTTGGAAGACCCATTTGCGACCAAGCTTTAAGTTCCCGACTGATGTCTTGAGATGTTGCTTCAATATATCCACACAATTTTCCTCCCTCATGGTGCCATCTATTTTGTGAAGTGCACCAGTCCCTCCTGCAGCAAAGCACCTCCACAACATGATGCTGCCACCCCCGTGCTTCACGGTTAGGATGGTGTTCTTCGGCTTGCAAGCATCCCCCTTTCCCTCCAAACATAACAATGGTTATGTCCCCATGTGCACTTCAAAACCGTAGTCTGGCTATTTTATGATGGTTTTTGAGCAGTGGCTTCTTCCTTGCTAAGCGGCCTTTCAGGTTATGTCGATATAGGACTAGTTTTACTGTGGATATAGATACTTTTGTACCTGTTTCCTCCAGCATCTTCACATGGTCCTTTGCTGTTGTTCTAGGATTGATTTGCACTTTTTGCACCAAAGTATGTTCATCTCTAGGAGACAGAACGCGTCTCCTTCTTGAGCGGTATGACAGTTGTGTGGTCCCATGGTCTTTATACTTGCGTACTATTGCTGGTACAGATGAACGTGGTACCTTCAGGTGTTTGGAAATTGCTACCAAGGATGAACCAGAATTGTGGAGGTCTACAATTCTTTTTCTGAGGTCTTCGCTGATTTCTTTTGATTTTCCCATGATATCAAGCAGAGGCAGGTACACCTCCAAATTACTCAAATTATGTCAATATGCCTATCAGAAGCTTCTAAAACCATGAAATCATTTTCTGGAGTTTTCCAAGCTGTTTAAAGCCACAGACAACTTAATGTATGTAAACTTATGACCCACTGGAAATGTGAAACGGTGAATTATAAGTGAAATAATCTGTCTGTAAACAATTGTTGGAAAAATTACCTGTTTCATGCACAAATCAGATGTCCTAACCGACTTGCCAAAACTATAGTTTGTTAACAAGAAATTTGTGGAGTGGTTGAAAAATGAGTTTTAAAATGACTCCAACCTAAGTGTATGTACATTTCATTTACATCATTTACATTTAAGTCATTTAGCAGACGCTCTTCCCGACTTCAACTGTAGTTGTTCCTTTTGTCCAGGTGTGAAAGGGCAGTGTGGAGTGCAATAGAGATTGCATCATATTTGGATCTGTTGGGGTGGAATGCAATTTGGAGTTGGTCTAGAGTTTCTGGGATAATGGTGTTGATGTGAGCCAGCCTTTCAAAGCACTTAATGGCTACAGACGTGATTGCTACGGGTCGGTAGTCATTTAGGCAGGTTACCTTAGTGTTCTTGGGCACAGGGTCTATGGTGGTCTACTTGAAACATGTTGATATTACAGACTCAGTTCTTGATTAACAGGAAATAAACAGGAAATTAACTGAATTGCTGTAACCCAATTGAAGAATTATGAATAGGTCATTCCAACGTGCAAAGTCAACTTGGTACAAAATTAAAAATGGGTTGCATAGATATTAGTTTGCCTTTATTTTCTTTATTAGGTTAAACAAAAGGGGGAAAGTAAGTTGAGTGTTGAAGGAAATAGGTTGCAAATTGAAATATAGGTTTGCCAATAATCAAATATAACACTTGGCATTGAATCATATAATGTAAACTAATTTACTTATAGTCAGTTAACACATTTTTTACATTGATAGTATGGGTATGATCTGTCTAGAATGTATATTTGTCTTAATTAAGGAACAGTTAGAGCAGGAAAGCAACTGTGCCACGTTCACCATCCGGGTAAATTGAATATTCCCAGGATTAAACTATCCATTTGTTGGGTTCCTGTTTCAAAATGACTAGCCTATCTGTCTTTGATAAAAACATACAAACACTTTGTTGAAGTGAGACTGTAACCATAGGTTTGTAGATTTCCACTGTCTGTTATTAGCCTACCAGGTTATTACACCGCTGGCCCTTTAAACATCTCACAGCGGTGACGAAACGTGAATGAAAGTGAATGAAACACAGCCATTCATTAAAAACAAATAATAGGACCGATCCACCTTTTGCCATCCACGTTTCCATTGGTCCTCGAGCACTTGAAATATAATTAATTAATTTCGAATGCCCATTGGTTACTCGCAAGAATGACAATGCCGACGAGCCAATGAGAGTGTGGCTCTGTGTACCACTCGCGCCCCAGGGAAAACCAAGCCATCGTTATCTAAAAGCTCAGTCAGTTGTGTGAGTCGGATGGAACGCGTCAATTGATCATTGAACAGAGACATTTCTCTTTTTTTTGTATGGATTTTTCTATTTCGTTCTTGTCATACTGTAACTGAATTGAAACGCGCACAGGGTGAGTAGTCTGAAATCTGAATTGTCATTTTGCCTGGATATCCATCTGTGGCGATGGAATATCAATAAGTTTACGATCGTCTGCAACAGCAAATTTAGATCTCTGCCATGGGCGAAAACGGATCGCCATCTTTCTCCAAGAAAACATTTACTTTGGCAACCATTTTCTCTCGCTTTGTACTAATTTCTGTGTAGTATTGCTTGTTTTTTATCTGAGTCTACATATTTATATTATCTCCGATTCGGAAGACTGTTTTCTGATTTTATGAATGGAGAGGTCAGGTTATTTTCTAAGCAGTGCTTCACACGGATCGAGTTTCACTTCATTAAAAAAATGTAAGGGTCCGTGGGGGGGGGGGGTGTCGGTAGGTCGGTCGGTCGGTCGGATGTTATTCATCAGCCCCTTCAATTGCTTTGAACTAGCTAATGTTTAGTGGGTCATTTTTTGCATTCACTATTGGGGAAATAAATTACGTTAGCGCTTTCAAATACATACTCAGTTTTCTCAATAGGAGCCTTGATTTTCATCAGCAGTCTGCAATATAGGTTGTCTTTTTGTTTGCCTACAACTTTCCACTTGCTGCTTTTATAGGGCAACTACCGATTTTTACTCCATATATGATTTAACAAAATATTGTTGGTATCCATTACTGAGAATGTATAACAATTCTAAAGCACCATGCAACTAGACACCGACATTTTTAGAATATACATATTTGACTGAATCCATAACGAAGCCTGTATGGCAAAGTTAAGGTTGGTCAAATTCTCTGTTTCACCAAACCGTAGCTATCCTGTAATTCCCAGTAATTGGATACCAACAATCTTTGTTTAGGTCTCATTATCTGGAATAAAAATCTGTGGTTACGTTTAGGCTACACCAAGTTACATGATCAAATGTGGGAACTTTATATTTGGGGGGGGGGGGATAAAACTGATCACCTGCCACTTTGGATTTGTGGCCATTGACTACACCACTGTTTTCAAATCTTGGTTTAAAATATGCGTAATGTTGTACACTATGATTTGTCCACTGTTTTACTACCATTTTATGCATCATTAAAGTTGTCTGTGTATCTACTGTGTCGCTGTAATGGCCGGTTATCGCTTTTATTAGTCATCCATTTAATATAATAAACGGGTGAAGTATAGTGACTCGTGTCAAGCTCAAAGAGGTATGAAGTGGGAGGGCCATCCACGTGGAGTGGGAGGTTATGCATTTCCGATTTGTTTTATTCCCAGCCCATTCTCTGCCACTTTCTGTCTGGTTTTATGTGCAAGTGCGTGTAACTTCCCTATTCCCAGGGGATATGGAAGCTGTGCTAAGATTTTATATTTAAAGGTCACTATGAAACAAGTAGTTTGCCTCAGTATGGAGAGGTATATTGTAACAAGATGTTTCTATTGGGATTTATTTATAGACGGGATTTTCTGTTGTCTAATATCCTTCAGTAGTTCGTTAATGAGTAAACAAAATGAAAAAACACTCGGGTGCTCTATACAATACGGTGGCGTCAAAATGCCTCGGTGTGTAGGGTTGAAGACCCATCCTTGAAGGTTTCCCCTGCTCAGTCATAGCTGATTATGAATGCAGTCTCCTAATCGCCTGAACAGATGGCTGGCTTTGCTTTATGTAAGAGTTACATACGTCACACAACTACAGCGTGTATTTAAGTTGTGCATGCAGGACATGCTCTAAACCAGCATGTTCAGTTAGAAGAGCTGTTGTTGCAATAGGAAACGGTGTCGTGCAACAAGAGCAAGTGGCGGTGTGGGTTATATGGGTTCTGATAGGACCCTAGTGAAGTGTCTATTTTTGTGAAAGAAACTGGATGATCGAGTACTCTAGCAGAGTTGAACTACTAACATATGTTTTCTATTTTGTTTTTGTCCACAGTTGAACAGTTAGTACATAAAGTGACTTTTGCGATATCGCTTTAAAGCGAAGACCCTTTTCTGGGAACCTTTGAAGACCTGGATAACATGGACGGATTCTACGACCAGCAAGTCCCATTTCTGGCCCTACCCAATGTAAGCATGCTCCTCATATCTTCATAGAAATATAATTACTAGAACGTTCAATGGGAATGCCCATTCTAATTATTTGATTTGTATGGTTCTCTTGGATGTCGCTTGCAGGCATGCAGGCAGCCTGGGTTAAATGCCGGAAGACATTTCAGTTGAATACTTTGTTGGACCACTGACTAGATACCCCCTTTCCCTTTATCAATCAGGAGCATGGTCGTCATCATTGGCTCTGTTCCAATATCCAAACTTCCATACTGCTTGCAATACAGAGTCAGAATGTATTGTCCATGTATTCTAAAATGGTGTGCTAGTGTGGCTATTAAAACAGAGCAATAGATTGAGGTTTGTCAACATTCCATCTAGAAGTGGAGGTGATGTAACATTCAAGACAATTGAGTCACACCAGAGGCATATTTACATGTATACACAGCTGAGTCACACTAAACAGCTCTAACTAATAAGTTGGTTATGTTTTCATCATTTCAGCAAAATCTCATGTGGAGGAACCATACAACAGACCAATCATAGACAGCAGGAAAAGGAAGTTTGTAGACACAGTACTCGCCCAGGACACTGAAGGTAATTGGACAACTACTTCTTCGTTACCCTTTGACATCAGCATGAGCCACCCGACACAACCATACCTTTTTATTCCTATCATATGTAATGTGGATTGTTAAAGTGCTCTCTACTTACCAATCTCACATTTGAACAGAGGTCTGTAGGCTCAGTTTTAAAAAAATTAAAAAATCTGTTTCAGACCTCTTCCAAGACCTCAGTCAGTTGCAGGAGATCTGGATTGCAGAAGGTGAGTTATCTAGTAATCATAAAATGGGTGGTTCAAGCCCTGAATGCTGATTGGCTGACAGCCGTGGTACATCAGACCATATACCACGGGTATGAGACAACATTTATTTTTACTGCTGTAATTGGTAACCAGTTTATAATAGCAATAAGACACCTTGGCAAATTGGCCATATAATAATAATAATAATAAATGCCATTTAGCAGACGCTTTTATCCAAAGCGACTTACAGTCATGTGTGCATACATTCTACGTATGGGTGGTCCCGGGGATCGAACCCACTACCCTGGCGTTACAAGCGCCATGCTCTACCAACTGAGCTACACAGGACCACACCCCCCTCGGGCCTTATTGCTTAAGTGAACCACAGAGTTGATACTGAATTCTTCCCCTTTTCTGCTGAATTTCTTTCTATGTATTCTGTTGCTCTCAGCACAACCCGCCAGTGCTTGTCCTCTGGTAGACATTGGTTATGTTAATTCGATCTCATCCATATGTGACGACTTTGGAAAAGTAATACAATTCCCCTTGAAGTAGCTGTCGTCAATACAGGCAGAAAAATAAGTATTTTCTTTGGAAAGAGGGTGACCAAATGGAGAAAAATGTTGTGGGTGATTGAATTGTGTTCCCAGGTGGTTTTTGAGATGCATTGAGCAAGTGGGCAGATTAACCTAAAATGAGAATTTGAAATATTCATCACTTTTTTTCTCTGTGCATTAAACTACAGCGAAGTCCCATAAATAAGCAACTATGCTGACCTAAGAGTCCTTGAATTTAACTACAACATTTCTTTCAACGTTCACTTTTTTAAAATTGTCGCACCCTAAATGAACTGGCAAATCTTAACAGGCATTTTCTACCCTTGAACCACTGCAAGAGTGGTATTACTCTTCCATTGTCTTGGGATTTTAACAAAGTTCCTAAGTATTTCCCAATGTTTATTTTTTTCTGTTAAATTGAACAAAATAGCTTTGGTTCCTTTTGAATAAAGACATCAAGATGAGATTTCCAGTTTGTTCACCCAGTGGAAACCCAATTAGTATCCACTTGTTTAGCACTCTCTCTTCTCCCTCCACAGCCCAGGTGCCTGATGATGAACAGTTTGTCCCGGATTTTCAGTCGGATAGCTGTGAGTACCTGAGCTGTATTATTTATACCAGGCTGGGATAGAGAGGTGTCAAGTTCCCTGACACACACAATGTAGCAAGATCTGATCTTGGGACTGCTGCTGTGCTTGTCTGAAAGACCTAGGCCTTCAGGATTAAACGGAGCTTCACTGAAGGAGCCATTTGCCCATAGAAATGTTAACTTAGTTCATTCTGTGTCTTTACTCTGCTCCATTGACTGGGTTCAGAATGTTTAAGATAACAAACCCTGATGATCACTCTCTTTCATTCTCCTGGTCTCTCTCTCATTCTCCTGGTCTCTCTCTCATTCTCCTGGTCTCTCTTTCATTCTCCTGGTCTCTCTTTCATTCTCCTGGTCTCTCTTTCATTCTCCTGGTCTCTCTTTCATTCTCCTGGTCTCTCTTTCATTCTCCTGGTCTCTCTTTCATTCTCCTGGTCTCTCTTTCATTCTCCTGGGCTCTCTCATTCTCCTGGGCTCTCTCTCATTCTCCTGGTCTCTCTTTCATTCTCCTGGTCTCTCTTTCTCTCTTTCATTCTCCTGGTCTCTCTTTCATTCTCTCTCTCTCTTTCATTCTCCTGGTCTCTCTTTCATTCTCCTGGTCTCTCTTTCATTCTCCTGGCTCTCTCTCATTCTCCTGGTCTCTCTTTCATTCTCCTCTCTCTTTCATTCTCCTGGTCTCTCTTTCATTCTCCTGGTCTCTCTCTTTCATTCTCCTGGGTCTCTCTTTCATTCTCCTCTCTCTTTCATTCTCCTGGTCTCTCTTTCATTCTCCTGGTCTCTCTTTCATTCTCCTGGGCTCTCTTTCATTCTCCTGGTCTCTCTTTCATTCTCCTGGGCTCTCTCTCATTCTCCTGGGCTCTCTCTCATTCTCCTGGGCTCTCTCTCATTCTCCTGGGCTCTCTCACTCATTCTCCTGGGCTCGCTCACTCACACTCACACACCATCCTCAGAGGGCTTTCATCCTGCCAGGGCTTGACTCCATTCTTCTTACCCTAAAACATCCTTCTTTACTCTGGAGAGACTTTCCCCTCCTCCCATTTTGGGTTTAATCAGGCGATTGGCGTGGGGCATCACATGAGCCAAGCTCATAATCTGATTTCACACTTTCATGCACTCAAATCCAGCCTTAGAGTGGGATGGATTCCTGCGGGTGGGAGTATCCAATAGAGTCCCAGTCCACACAGCCCTTCTCCCTCCCCCTCTCGGACTGTACAGCTTCACCTCCCCCATTTGTCAGCAGTGCACAGAGCCTTTTATATGGAATCCAAGGGAAATATTTGAGTTATGTTCAGTGGAGTGTTTTATGATGTCCTCCCCCTCCCCTTTTACAGTTTGTTTTTGTCTGATGTGGCATCAGAGACGGGGTGTGGTTGCTGGCATCTGTCTTTGTTGCTGTTTTGGACCCTGATCTGCATGGTAGCCTAGCATACTGTAAATGACTGCTGAGGTGCTGCAATATATTATTAAGGTTGCTGCTGTCATGTGTGTTTAGACAGTGGTGCCCATGCTGGGGGGTGTAGTAGGGCTTGTGAGGTCTCTGTGCAGTATAGTTCTTGACCTAGCTGTTTGGGTGCATGTGTAAGTGTGCAGGATAGTGTAGCAGTGACCCCATAGCCAAACGGGCCAGGCTCTCTATTCACCAGCCCTGCATGGCAGCCAATGTCCTCCACACACACTCCTGTACTGAACCTTGCCCTCCAATCATCACCACCCCTGTCTAGGAGAGTGGGGAGGAAAGACTGCTTATTATCTCTGCCTTCATTTCTCATTCTTCATCCATTTTCTCTCGCTTTCATGTGTTCCATCTGAGGCAGTACTGCATGTGGTCCTGCTCTGAGCTTTTATAGTATGCATGAGCAGGGAGCTCTGTTCACATGCTTATTGGTTCCCTGTCACCCTTCCCTTCCCTGGTCCATCAGTTAGGGTGACGTATCCAGCTCCTGTTACGCCTCTCGCCTGCGCATCCGGTTTCACTGGCCCATTATGTGGTGCGGGAAATGGGAGCCGACTGGAGATCTAATGGTTAGAGAGGAGAATGATTGAATTACGGCCACACTGATTCATGGGTAATGACCAGGGCTCCCCGTATTCCATGTAGTGCTAACCTTTTGGCCAGAGCCCTATGGATGCCATTTGGGAGGGAACAGGTGTCTTTAATGGACATCTGACGGGAGAGGACGGTGATGATGGTATGATACTGATGGATGGAAGTTTTCTATTGGGCTGCCAACTGGGGCTGGGGCTGCCAACTGGGGCTGGGGCTGCCAACTGGGGCTGGGACGCGACGGGGCTGGGACGCGACGGGGCTGGGACGCGACGGGGCTGGGAGGCGACGGGGCTGGGACGCGCCGGTTGGGGCTGGGACACAACGCCGGTTGGGGTAAAGTGGCTCACAGCTCTGATTGATAGTCTTGTTCTCCCCCCCATTTTTTTTTTTTTTTAGGATATTGAATAACCTCTGACTTGTTTTCTAGGTTGATTTAAGTAGCGCTAAAAGTGTTTCTATTGTGTTGCCCCTCTCTCTCTCTTCTCAGTAATGTTTCATGGCCCCCCACCATCCAAGATTAAACGGGAACTGAGTCCCTCCAAAGAGATGTGTCCTTGTAACCAGGAAAGGAGTCCCATGCCGTATGGAGAGAAGTGCCTTTACAGCGACAGGTATGGACCGTTATATACACACACACACACACACACTTTATGTTACCTTTCACCACACCAACAAGAGACAAGTATTCTGACCATGCTGACACAAGCCTTCCGTCTGACCGGCCTCTGTCTCCCTCCACAGTGCCTATGAGAGGAGACCCAGTGGGGCCTATAAGCCATTGACTCCTCCCTCTACACCCGTGTCACCATGCAGCTCTACCAACACCCCAAGGACACACCCAGTCAGCCAGCAGACTCCTTCCCCTCATCAAATACCCTATCGGAACCAAGCGCAAGGGCCACACCCCCTGCAGCCTGACAACCAAGCAGTTGGCCCAGCCCACAACCAGCAAAGGCCACTCCCCCTCCAGAGCCCACCCTATGCAGTGCCCTGCCCCCCCTCACTCCTCAGTCAGGATGGTAACTACAGCCCTGAGCACAGGTGATTGGTCCTATCCTGCCATGCTTACTGGTACAGGAGCTAATCATGAGAGAGCCTGAGGCTTACTGGTATAGGAGCTAATCATGAGAGAGCCTGAGGCTTACTGGTATAGGAGTTAATCATGAGAGAGCCTGAGGCTTACTGGTATAGGAGCTAATCATGAGAGAGGCTGAGGCTTACTGGTATAGGAGTTAATCATGAGAGAGCTTGAGGCTTACTGGTATAGGAGTTAATCATGAGAGAGCTTGAGGCTTACTGGTATAGGAGTTAATCATGAGAGAGCCTGAGGCTTACTGGTATAGGAGTTAATCATGAGAGGGCTTGAGGCTTACTGGTATAGGAGTTAACTGGTATAGGAGTTAATCATGAGAGGGCTTGAGGCTTACTGGTATAGGAGCTAATCATGAGAGAGCTTGAGGCTTACTGGTATAGGAGCTAATCATGAGAGAGCTTGAGGCTTACTGGTATAGGAGTTAATCATGAGAGAGCTTGAGGCTTACTGGTATAGGAGTTAATCATGAGAGGGCTTGAGGCTTACTGGTATAGGAGTTAATCATGAGAGGGCTTGAGGCTTACTGGTATAGGAGCTAATCATGAGAGGGCTTGAGGCTTACTGGTATAGGAGCTAATCATGAGAGAGCTTGAGGCTTACTGGTATAGGAGTTAATCATGAGAGAGCTTGAGGCTTACTGGTATAGGAGTTAATCATGAGAGAGCCTGAGGCTTACTGGTATAGGAGCTAATCATGAGAGAGCCTGAGGCTTACTGGTATAGGAGTTAATCATGAGAGAGCCTGAGGCTTACTGGTATAGGAGCTAATCATGAGAGAGCCTGACTACACTCAATCATATGAGTCCCACTAAAGACTTACTGGTATAGGAGCTAATCATGAGAGAGCTTGAGGCTTACTGGTATAGGAGTTAATCATGAGAGAGCCTGAGGCTTACTGGTATAGGAGTTAATCATGAGGGAGCTTGAGGCTTACTGGTATAGGAGTTAATCATGAGAGAGCTTGAGGCTTACTGGTATAGGAGTTAATCATGAGAGAGCTTGAGGCTTACTGGTATAGGAGTTAATCATGAGAGAGCCTGAGGTTTACTGGTATAGGAGTTTATGCAAATATGGAGTTTAACATCCAACATTGCTGAACAGGTGAAAAACTCCATCCAGGTGTTTACTAACATCCTAACTAAAGAGCCTGTCTGTATAGAAAACTCCTGACCCTAGGTCGACCTCTCTAAATGTAAACAGCCATTTCAATAAGACAGGCGGTCGCGTATCCATTGCATTCTGAGACACACCGTGCAAATTGAACACATTAAGACCAGTGGAGAGAATCAGGCTTTGTGACTAATGCTGCCTTTAGGAGGGGTGTGGAAGGTCTCCTATATTGAGGAGTGAAATGTGCTGGCAGTGTGGGAACAACCCACCGCTCCGTCACCCCCACCTGTGACAGGACTCCTGGTGGGATGTGTTGGTACGCCGGGCATGTCATCACCAGTAATATGCAATCTTTGTGTAGCCAGAAGCCATTGGCCTTGTCTCTATCTTACGGTCACCGGAGGATCTTTTATACCTGCCCCCATCTCATTTACAGCTTGTATTCGCAGGCTTGGTTGCACTGAGTACATTTGGTTCCTGAGTGGCGTGTGCGTTGCGTTTTGGTCTTAAGCTGGACGCTCTGTAGTTCCTCAATGGTCGAAGACTAACTCACATTTACTGTAAATGTATGCCTTATATAATTACATTTTATCAAGATTCCATTCTCTTTAAATCTGAAATGTTTAAGCTACAGTTTTCATAGCCATCAGTAGTATAAGAGTGTAATGAACTTTAAATTCATCTCTCTGTTCAAACATTTGTTTATAGCCACAGTTTTCATGAATAATAACCTTTCACCCACCCTCTCCCATGTCTTCCTCCACCCCAGGTTCCAGAGGCAAATGTCGGAGCCATGTCTACCCTTCCCTCCCTCTGAGAGCCGGACTCACCCTCAGTTCCTAGCCCAACCGCAGGCCCCCGGCCACAGTGACCTACCCAGGGACGGGAGGCCCCCCTACCACCGCCAGATGTCTGAGCCCCTGGTCCCTGGTCCCGTGCCTCAACACGGCTTCAAGCAGGAGCTGCTGGACCCTCGCTACACAGAGCAGGGTGTCCCCTCCATGGGCCCCTCTCAGGCTGCCTTCCACCCCATGGCCATCAAGCAGGAGCCCCAGGACTTCTGCTTCGACTCTGGTGAGTGGCTGGCTACCTTCATGCTCCTCTGGATCGGTCAGCTACACTACAGACTACAGCATTACAGCTGACCCACAGGGTTGTCATAGGGTTTGAGGGGTGTGACTCTTGACATTGGTTCCAAATCTTTACCCTTAAGTGTGCACTCCTTAATGCATTGGATTGGTTTAAACACATGAGTTTCCACCATATTTCTTCTACCGTTCCTTTCTTTCCATAAAGTGGAGTGAACAAGTGCACCCTTAGGACAAAAGGAAAGCGAAACAGGAAACAACCTTGGGGCTCTCTGATGCAGGTTGCTGTCCTAGGAGAGTTAGTCCTCTCCAGACAGGCTTGCATAGGAGCAGACTGGTTATATGGTGAAAAGTGTCTGTCCCTGTTGATTTTGCTCGCTGGCACGCGGTTGTTAGATTTAGCGCAGCAAATCCCAGAAACCATTAACAAACACTACCGTGTAGACCCTCGCCTCACACCGCCCTGCGTCAGCAGTCGTAACGCACATACAGACATCACTGTGTCACTTCCAAATACGTCAACCACTCTGCTCTGACAGTCAGGCCAGTAAAAATGGGTCTCTTAGCCTGACTTGAGCCTCGGCAGGACAGAGGGGATAAGCAAATGGGTCAGTCATCCCCAGGCCCAGGGAAACCTACTTCACAAGTATAGGGCTACCTAAAATAGATTTGGGCCACTGCGCTGTGTTTACAGAGGGCGCTAGAATGCAAGTATGAACACTACATGGATGCTCATTTCAGGTTTACATTGAAATGTATGCAATGGACGTATGCCGCATGTCCTTGTCCCAATAGCAACGCTTTGTACTTAATAAGATAGCCCACGAGAAGTAGAATTGTGTTTTACTTTTCATCTCGATGCCCACGCACCCCAGCTGTTGTCCCTATTTTCGCCACCAACACCCACCTTTCCTTCTGTACTCTGCCCAGGCCAGCATTGCACTTGTCCCTCTTTCATTCTCCCTCTCAGCTTTATGATTGGGGGGGCCAGTGATGTAATGCCAAATCCTCTTAGCTTCTTACAACCTATAAATACATACGTCAGCATAAATACTGAATAGGGTGCCATCTAATGCAATTGTATAGAGGATCCATGATGCTTTAACTAGCCCAAACTTGAGAATACTAGTATAAATGCTTTGTAGATATGGCCCTAAAGTGTAATCTGATCCTTAGGAGAGGACAGGAAACCTAGGGGTGGAGTGGGGGCTTTTCCAACTCAGCAGATCGGGGGGGTGGGGCTTGAACCCAATGGGGACCAGCCAGGCGTAACGTGATTTGTCATGATTTGATGTGGGATGGCTAGTGGACATCTACAGCCCAGCTGATTGGTTGCTAGGTAGAAGTCAGTTGTATAATAGAGGAAGTGCTGCAGTGGCAGGTTGATAAGAGGTGAAGAATGTATCATGTACATCCTCATGTCAACAACCATGGCTATATAGACGGAGACAGAACGTATCCGTAAATGGATACTGCTTGTATGTACAATCTCCTTTTCCTAGCGTGCAAGCAGAGCAGTGTTGTAAATATACTCATGTTAGAGGTCGATGTTGATGTTGTCTCGTCCTCCCTCTGTTAGAAGTGCCTATCTGTCAGTCTACATTTGGAAGAGCCGGGACCTTCTACCAAAACAACCATGAAAGTAAGTATCCATTTCCATCTCAGCAGTGACATGTTTCAAGTTTTAATTCCTCTGTAATAAATACATTGGAAATCCTACTCAAAGCTCTCGCAATAAAAAGGGGGCTTACTGTTACGAGGGCTTACTGGTAGCTGTTGCCTCTCTAGTTGTGACTTATTGAGAGGTTATAAAGTGCTGCATGGTTGGGGAATAGGACATGCTGCATGGTACAAGTCAACATTAGAATGCCGTCTCTTGAGCTGTTGCATCCATCAATGAGCCCTGTTTTCACTGTTTCAACACTGCTCTGCAGCACTGCTGTCCTCATGTTAGCACAACATCATTTTCCACTCTTGTGAAGCTACCTGGCTATATTGCTTTGTGAGCAGTTTAGTCTCGCTGGATATAGTAGCTGGCCTCCACAGCTAAATGTAGGCTGTGTTCCCATGCCCTCCCCTGGCTAGCTAATCTCTCTCTTCCAATCACAGGTTTCTCCTTTGACAGAGAGCCTCACCTGTACTATGATGATACCTGCGTGGTTCCTGACAGACTTGAAGGTAAGAAAATACTTGACATTAGGAACAGGCTTGTCCCGTCCTTGGGCCGGGCGAGAGGTATTTGAGCAGCATGGGGTTCATCCTGTCCTTGGGGGGGGGTTAGGGTTAAGGGGGGTGCTTTACAAGCATTACAGGGGACTCCGTCTCTACTCAGCTGCTGGCAGCATTTGAAAGGACAGGATTATTACTATGCCTGTTGCATCACTGACTAGAGAGGAGAACTGTAGAAAGTCTCCTTTGAGCAGCAGAGATGGCAGGCTGGTGCAAAATGAGTAGCCTGCTCCCCTTCACAGTCCACAGCTCATAGGAATGTCTCACCACACTGTAGCTAGCTGTCGGGTGGACTAGCAATTTAACTTGCTAGTTCATTATAATTGAGACCCCCGCACGGCCCATTTCTCCCCTTGAGGCCCCCATGATCAGCCAGATTAACATTTTGCACTAATGCCAAAGTTAGACATGGATAGTTTTGACTATCTTAATATCATTTTTGTGCTAGTTGGCTGTACCTGCACCAAAACTCTAGTATTTGTCCTTCCTAGCTTGTTCTCCTTTTAACATACGGAGCCAATTTCATTATCAGCCCTTTTATTTCCATGACTGGTCCAAATATTTTCTCATGGCTCCCTTGTCCATCTGCAGCAGACATATGGTGCGGAATATGTTCGGACCATGGAATGGCAATAGTCACATTATTGAATCGTGATACATATTGTATCGGCACCTAAGTATTGTGGTAATTGAGGTCCCTGTAAAAATTCCCAACCCTGTAAAAAGACAATTACATTTGTCTGACATGCTAGATGGCCAGGCTGCCCCAGAGTACAGTGCTCACTCCCCCCTTCCCCCAACCACAGGGAAGGTCAAGCAGGAGCCCTCAGTGTACCGTGATGGCCCGCCCTACCAGCGGCGTGGCTCTCTGCAGCTCTGGCAGTTTCTGGTCACCCTATTGGATGACCCGGCCAACGGTCACTTCATTGCCTGGACAGGCCGGGGCATGGAGTTCAAACTCATTGAGCCAGAAGAGGTCAGTTGGAAATGTTTAAATATTTTTTTGTTGATGAACTTGACAGATTCAGGACTTTTTAGAGGTCAGTTCCTTGCCCTGGTCCTAGTAGTAGTTCAGGCCATTAAAAGTCTACTCATTCAATCCCTCCTTTTTTATTGAAATAAAAAAGTAAGATGTTCAATCAGGCATTGTGACTGATTTAGTGTTTTCTCTCTGGTCTCTTCAGGTGGCTCGCCGCTGGGGCATCCAGAAGAACAGGCCAGCCATGAACTATGACAAGCTGAGTCGTTCTCTGCGCTACTACTACGAGAAGGGAATCATGCAGAAGGTAAAGGCAGGTTCACCCTTTCTATCCTTCCCCATTTCTCCTCAACAACAGCCTGATGCTTCCTTGGCTTATTTGAATGCAACCTTGGAGGGTGATGCAGCCATAGAGATCCATATCATGTTAGAACTATTGTGTTCTAACTAACTTGCTCTTCTCCGATTGGTCCTTTCCAGGTTGCTGGCGAGAGGTACGTGTACAAGTTTGTGTGCGACCCTGAGGCCCTGTTCTCCATGGCCTTCCCTGACAACCAGAGGCCCAACCTGAAGGCCGACACAGACGGCCTGTCCTGCGTTGGGGTGGATGATGACACCCTGCCCCTCACCCACTACAAGAACACCCCTTACTTGGTGGACTCTGGGGAGCAGTGTGTAGTTCTACCCTATGGGTACTGACTGCCCCCCCACTGCTCCTAAACCCAACCCAGAGATCAAGCTCTGACTGCTGAGGCTGAGCAAGAAACTGGATCAAACCTGTGCCCGAAACCTCCCTCTCTCCGCTAAGTTACTCCTCCAATCCTGCCCACTTACGGATTAACATAACCCTCCCCCTAAAACTACTGAGGAGAAACCTGCACCAACCACGTTCCTTGGCATTCTCTATAGTACCAAGAGAGGGGACCGTGGAAGTAAGGGTGTTATGGACTTCAGTGGCTCCTCCAACTTTCAACTCGAGGTGAACTGGTGTCATTGCTATGGAGACAAAGAGGAAGTAATGGACCAGGGGCCGTGTTATTGCAGCATGCCGGAGGAAAGACGAATAGATCTCTGTGTAGACTGTCCAAAATCAGAACTGTTACAATTCTTGCAATCTGATTTTTCTAAAATAATTATATTAAAAGTTAATTCTGACAAAAGTATCTATAAATAAAGCACTATTCTGTAGTTGCCTTTTTGGTCCCCAATAAATGTATTTTTCTGCCACATAGTAACAATAAGATCTGTGTAAGCAAGGGCTTTGATTTGCAAAAATAAATAATATTTGAATATTTATAAAAAAAAACCTACATACCTGTTGGTTTCTGTAGACTTGGTATAGAAAAGAATGCTGTCTAGTCTACGATTGGTTAAGGATTTAGATCTGTAGTACTCCAGCCCAATAGGATATTCTATGCTTTCCATGGATGGATTCCTCAGACCAGTGACCTCTGTTTTTGTTTTTAATGCTGCCCCAGCTGTGTATTTCTCCAGTGTAATGAATGTTTGTGCTGGGCTAGCTGAGGTTACCAGTGAGTAGCCAGACTAGCTCGGCGTACTGTCGCTGTGTCTGGAATGACCCTATGCACTCCTTTACAAAACCCATGTGGCTCTGGTCAAAAGTAGTGCGCTGAATAGTCATTTAGGATGCAGACTCTGTCTTGTCCATTCTCATTTCTACTGACACTCCACAACATTGATTTTTTTTCATAAACTACTTATATTTCCTAAAGGTTGTAACTAATCAGCGTTCCACCTCAAACAATAAATCCCCTGCAGGAATCTTTCATTTTCCAAAAAGGGACAACTCTGTCTATTTTTCCCAGAGCTTTAGAATTTTTTAAAACCTAAGGTTATAACTTTTTTTCTTCATTTTATTGGTTGCTTGATGTTTCCGCGGCAGTGAGTGTACTAGATTCTTAAATGCACCAGGATGGCATCTTTCAGGACATTGCATGCGAAGGTGTGGAATTATATACCTTTCCCTGGAGTCCTCTTTCTAACAATTGCAGGTTGTCAACAAGAGACCTCTGCTTCTCTTTGCATGACAGTGTATTCAAACAAACTGTCCACTAACATATGGCTTTACTCTGGACAAAGAAGACAAATTGTGAAAGTTCTCTGCATTTTGTTTGTTTCTTAAATGGGGGGAAAAAGAGAAACTTCTATAAATCTATATTTTTGCTAAGGCTGCATCTGATTTGATTGTATAAGCCTGTATAGTTCTGCCTATAACTCATGTATCCCTGTGACGTGATTATTACTGCAGATACTTTTCTTTTTAGAGGCTGTTATTGGTGAGTCAAATGGTAGGATGAAGAGCGAGAAAATAGTATTAGTTATAAAGAAGTAGTGTGACTTGGCTTCCATTCGGTGTGGTGCAGTGGTATCCGGCACTGCATCTCAGTGCAAGGGGTGTCACTACAGTCCCTGGTTTGAATCGAGGTAGTATCACATCTGGCCGTGATTGGGAGTCTCATAGGGCGGCGCACAATTGGCCCAGCGTTGGCCGGGGTAGGCCGTCATTGTAAATAAGAATTTGTTCTTCACTGACTTGCTTAGTTATATTTAAAGGGGGGGGAATCCCAAATGGCACCCTATTTCCTATATAGTGAACTTCCTTTTGAAAAGAGCCCTATGGGCCCTGGTCAAAAGTAGTGCACTATATATAATGAATAGGGTGCCAATTCAGACAGTTAAGAGATGTAAGTATCCACCTCTAGTCTCTACCCTGACCAACGGTTGTCTGAACTTGTATAGGCTTCACCTTCTCTCCCTCTTCACAATGTGTACCTTTACACTGCAAAGTTTATAATGATCTGTACTGGGTACAATAAACTCTTCTTTCTGCTTCTCTTCCAGTGAACTGATCTGTTTTGTCGTTCCCTGTTCCTGCTCCTCCTCACACAGGCTGCGTTACCAAATGCCACCCTATTCCCTATAGTGCACTACTTTTATCCAGTACCCTGGTCAAAAATAGTGCATAATATAGGAAATAGGGTGCCATTTGGGACTAAACTGATGTTCTGCACTGAAGTGCTTGGCTTTGCTAATTACCAGTCACCTTTTCCCCCTGTTTTTTCCTTCTCCAGTTTTGATATTTCCTTTGTTAAAGATTACCGTCTACTCTCCTATTGCAAATGGTTTATCAATACTAATATGGCAGGACTCCCTGGAAATCAGTGGCAATTGTTACAATGTACAGATGAATCATTGATCATCGTGCTCTCATGAATTACACCTTTTCTATCTGTACATGTCCTTGTTTATGTTTTGATTTGTGTTTTTGTCTGCACAGTGGTTACACACAAATTCACCCACAGAGATAAAGACCTCTTGCAGTAAAATGAATGAAAGCAGTGAGTTTGTTTGGCTCTTTTGTTTTAGTCTAGGATGACATGTCCAAAGGATTCTTGAAAGTTGGATTATTATTCAGTTTTAACTCTGCGTAGGAGTTGAATGTTCCCTGAGTCTGTACAAGGACAAACATTAGCTGAGTCTGTACAAGGACAAACATTAGCTGAGTCTGTACAAGGACAAACATTAGCTGAGTCTGTACAAGGACAAACATTAGCTGAGTCTGTACAAGGACAAACATTAGCTGAGTCTGTACAAGGACTGTACAAGGACACATTAGCTGAGTCTGTACAAGGACAAACATTAGCTGAGTCTGTACAAGGACAAACATTAGCTGAGTCTGTACAAGGACACACATTAGCTGAGTCTGTACAAGGACACACATTAGCTGAGTCTGTACAAGGACACACATTAGCTGAGTCTGTACAAGGACACACATTAGCTGAGTCTGTACAAGGACAAACATTAGCTGAGTCTGTACAAGGACAAACATTAGCTGAGTCTGTACGAGGACAAACATTAGCTAAGTCTGTACAACGACAAACATTAGCTGAGTCTGTACAAGGACAAACATTAGCTGAGTCTGTACAAGGACAAACATTAGCTGCTGTTCAGCTAAATGCATTTTCATGAGTTGGTTTACAATACAGTAGTCTTGAGAATACCATCTTTTTAAATACAGTACGAGCATATTCATGGCATATTTTAATAAAATGACGCAGTAAACAAGTCAACCTGCCAATACGTAACAAGAATGCAACCTGTATATTAAATATTTCTACGAATTAAAGATTCATGCTTTCCTCAGTCGAGTGTAAAAACTCACTAGGATTACATAGAGCTGTTAAGTACAAAGGAGTGATTTACACAGATTGTGATTCTGTTACTAATACTACCTTTTCAACAGAGACCAATCACAAACTACAGCTGGTCTACTTCAGTAAGGAATAGTTCAGAAGGGAGATTTAAGTTTTAAACTAGATCTACATATCCTTTTGAAGTTTTATTCTATTGATACGCTGCCTCCACCACCACTGTTCATTCAATGGTGCGGTTGGTGGAATCTTATCCATTTGCCGAGATGTTCACTAGCTACTGACTGTTGATGGAGGCCCTCTGAACCTGTCCAGCTCTTTATTCTTCAGTATTCCAGTGCTCTCTAAAAGCTCAAAGTGTATCAGGGCCAGAGATGGGTAGGCCCTCCATCACTTGTCTGGCTCGCTGCTCTCTGTCTCTCACACACTATTTCTTCATCTCTCTCTGTCTCTCGCTGAATCTCCATCGATTGGCAGAGAAAAGAGAGAAGAGTGCTTCTCAATGCTGTTAAAGGCCCCAGTGGGACTCGTACAGCCCTGACATCAACTGCACCTGGACAGCTACTAGGGTTGGCTGGAGAGTCCATTGTGTCAGCATTGCAAATGGCCCCCTATTCCCTATATAATGCACTGCTATCGACCAGGGCCCATAGTGTGCCATTTGGGTCGTTGACTGTGAGTCTGCCTACGCTGAAGGTATAGAGCATCACTCAGTCATAACGGATGTTTATTTAATCAACTCTGCTACACTCTCAGTTCTCATCCTTGTGTTTCAAAATCTAGACACAGATGTTAGGCGATGTATGTCAAGACATCGAGTTTCAATTATATATTTTCACCTCAGAAGGAGAGTACCGACGTCCTATATAACATACACTACATACCGTTACACTAGCCTACAACTTTCTTCATAAGTCTATAGTTAAGGAAGAAATGGCAGTTACGAATACATTTATTCTTAAGAAGGTTTTGGGATGCACAAAAGGAGGCTAGTTCAGCTTACAATTCCATCACTAAAACAATTCCCCAGTTTGAGGTCAAACAATAGGAGATAGAAAAACATTTTTGTTTTTGTAAAATGCATGAAATGTATGTCTCAGATGTACGGGTATGCAAAATATACTCTGAGGTCCTGGACATCAGCACTCTGTGAACTACATGGGAAAAACAGTTGCACTTTTGTATGTAAAATAGATGAGTGAGGGTTATTTTTTTAACTGGACAGTTGACTATAATCACTGCAGTGGTAGGCCAGTCCTACTCAAAAAATTCAATAGTGAATAAATAGAATCTAGTTTATTTTCAGAAATTGATAACCAAAGTCTTATCAATGTACGTACCTTTCTTCCCTGTAAATCTCTCTTTCTAATAATGCAAGTCTTCCCTCCCCCTCACACACTATCCCCTCACTCTCCCTCTCTCCCAATCAGGATTTAGCACTGATCCCTATTTGTCGAGCTTGATCCACTTACTGAGGATGCACTGATCAGATTGAGTCTGATCAGATGTCACATCACTGTGGAAACATCCACTCTTAGAAAGCCACTTAACCTTCAGCCCCACCATCTTCAATCCTCCCTGGAAATCTTAGTGCGGGCCAGATAGCAGACCTGGGTTCAAATAGTATTTGAAATCATTTTAAATACTTTATCTGTGCTCGATTGAGCTTGCCTGGCTTAATACACCAACCGAATATCCCCAAAACTCGAAACGCAGCCCATTTGGCACTACAGGCCAGCTAGAGCAAATGCTCACAGTATTTAAAAGATTTCAAATACTATTTGAACTCAGGTTTGCCAAATAGAACTGGCCCACTAATCACAATCAGCAGAGTCAGAGTCAAATATCACCCATGGTTTCTCTCACCTATATACAGTCATACTTTGTGGTGAAAAGACGGTCGGAAAAACGCTTAGAGGGCAATTTATGATCGTGTGCACAAACTAAATGGACGGTCCATCAACATACATTTGACCATACAGACAGCTAATGACTCAATCCAAAGTGACTTATTGATCCTCTCTCTGAAAAACAAGATGTGGGACAGGCAGCTAATGTATATAGAGGTTTTAGTCACAGGGCCAGGACTCACTGCAGTTTGCTGCTTTCAATGCAGTATGAGCGCTAAGAGACACACCCTAATCTGACTCAGAGTGGTTCCTGGTTTTAGAGTTTTATAGTAACATTTTAACAATGTAACTTAATTGGGGAGGACCGGCTCGTGGTAATGGCTGGAGAGGAATGGTATCAAATACATCAAACTCATGGTTTAATGCCATTCCATTGACTCCGTTCCATAAAATATTATGAGCCGTCTTCCCCTCAGCAGCCTCCACTGGTAATGAGGCTGCTGAGGGAAGGCTGCTGGGGAGGGACGGGTCATAATAATGGCTGGAACAACGCTAATGGATTGGCATCAAATACATAGAAACCATGTTTTTGATACCATTCCATGTGTTCCACTCGAGCCATTACCACAAACCCGTCCTCCCCAATTAAGGAGCCACCAACCTCCTGTGGATGTCACATTGCAACAGGAAATTCCTCTTTTTGAGACTAAAATAGACTATTTGAGGCCTTGGCGTTTGGGACAACACAACGTTTTCTCTTTGGGTTATATGCAGACTTTTTGTATTATTTCATTAAGTAAAACTAATGATGAAATGCGGTCTATTAGCTGGATTTAAATACGAGTGAGTAGAATACAGGAACATACGTAGGTAGAGAGAGTGAGATGTTGATCTTCACATGAACCCCTGATTAGACTCAATCCTGATCTCTCTCAAGGAGCTGTCACACTGCCCTTAATCCTGTATTGCACAACAGACTTTACCTAGTGGACACACAGACACAGACCAGACTCTTCAACCTCAGCAGGCTGAAGAAATTCAGCCTGTCTCTGAGGGCCTTCACAGTGGTCCACAGGAACACCATCAAGAGCATACTGTTGGACTGCATTACTGCCTGGTACGGCCGCTCCACCGACGCTGATTGCAAGGCTGCTGAATAGCTGCCACTAGGCAGTTACCTGCTCCCCCTCCTGTAAATATGAAATACCTGTCGGTCAAAGAACCTAAACTGGCTTTACTAGCACTTTCAGTTCCAGATCTAGTTCTTGTACCGTTTCCACCCATATTTTTGCTGATTAAAGTAAAAGCACACTGTACATCAAGGTTCCCCAAATGGCTGCAAAAAATATACACTGCTCAAAAAATAAAGGGAACACTTAAACAACACAATGTAACTCCAAGTCAATCACACTTCTGCGAAATCAAACTGTCCACTTAGGAAGCAACACTGATTGACAATAAATTTCGCATGCTGTTGTGCAAATGGAATAGACAACAGGTGGAAATTATAGGCAATTAGCAAGACACCCCCAATAAAGGAGTGGTTCTGCAGGTGATAACCACAGACCACTTCTCAGTTTCTATGCTTCCTGGTTGATGTGTTGGTCACTTTTGAATGCTGGCGGTGCTTTGACTCTAGTGGTAGCATGAGACGGAGTCTACTCCCCACACAACTGGCTCAGGTAGTGCAGCTTATCCAGGATGGAACATCAATGCGAGCTGTGACAAGAAGGTTTGCTGTGTCTGTCAGCGTAGTGTCCAGAGCATGGAGGCGCTATCAGGAGACAGGCCAGTACATCAGGAGATGTGGAGGAGGCCGTAGGAGGGCAAAAACCCAGCAGCAGGACCGCAACCTCCGCTTTTGTGCAAGGCGGAGCAGGAGGACCACTGCCAGAGCCCTGCAAAATGACCTCCAGCAGGCCACAAATGTGCATGTGTCTGCTCAAACGGTCAGAAACAGACTCCATGAGGGTGGTATGAGGGCCCGACGTCCACAGGTGGGGGTTGTGCTTATAGCCCAACACCGTGCAGGACGTTTGGCATTTGCCAGAGAACACCAAGCTTGGCAAACACTGGCGCCCTATGCTCTTCACAGATGAAAGCAGGTTCACACTGAGCACATGTGACAGACGTGACAGTCTGGAGACGCCGTGGAGAACGTTCTGCTGCCTGCAACATCCTCCAGCATGACCGGTTTGGCGGTGGGTCAGTCATGGGGTGGGGTGGCATTTCTTTGGGGGACCGCACAGCCCTCCATGTGCTCGCCAGAGGTAGCCTGACTGCCATTAGGTACCGAGATGAGATCCTCAGACCCCTTGTGAGACCATATGCTGGTGCGGTTGGCCCTGGGTTCCTCCTAATGCAAGACAATGCTAGACCTCATGTGGCTGGAGTGTGTCAGCAGTTCCTGCAAGAGGAAGGCATTGATGTTATGGACTGGCCTGCCCGTTCCCCAGACCTGAATCCAATTGAGCACATCTGGGACATCATGTCTCGCTCCATCCACCAACGCCACGTTGCACCACAGACTGTCCAGGAGCTCCTCATCAGGAGCATGCCCAGGCGTTGTAGGGAGGTCATACAGGCACGTGGAGGCCACACACACTACTGAGCCTCATTTTGACTTGTTTTAATGACATTACATCAAAGTTGGATCAGCCTGTAGTGTGGTTTTCAACTTTAATTTTGAGTGTGACTCAAATATATAAATACAGTTGAAATGCCGCTCAGCAAGGAAGAAGCCACTGCTCCAAAACCGCCATAAAAAGCAAGACTACGGTTTGCAACTGCACATGGAGAAATGTCCTCTGGTCTGATGAAACAAAAATAGAACTGTTTGGTCATAATGAGCATCGTTATGTTTGGAGGAAAAAGGAGGAGGCTTGCAAGTTGAAGAACACCATCCCAACCGTGAAGCACGGGGGTGACAGCATCATGTTGTGGGGGTGCTTTGCTGCAGGAGGGACTGGTGCACTTCAC
The DNA here is from genome assembly GCF_021184085.1 of Oncorhynchus gorbuscha. Classification (NCBI taxonomy): domain Eukaryota; kingdom Metazoa; phylum Chordata; class Actinopteri; order Salmoniformes; family Salmonidae; genus Oncorhynchus; species Oncorhynchus gorbuscha. The sequence goes on along the minus strand of NC_060173.1, from coordinate 104,207,924 downwards.
AAAATAGATGGCACCATGAGGGAGGGAAATTATGTGGATATATTGAAGCAACATCTCAAGACATCAGTCAGGAAGTTAAAGCTTAGTCACAAATGGGTCTTCCAAATGGACAATGACCCCAAGCATACATCCAAAGTTGTGGCAAAATGGCTGAAGGACAACAAAGTCAAGGTATTGGAGTGGCCATCACCAAGCCCTGACCTCAATCCTATAGAAAATTTGTGGGCAGAACTGAAAAAGCGTGTGTGAGCAAGGAGGCCTACAAACCTGACTCAGTTACACCAGCTCTGTCAGGAGAAATGGGGAAGCTTGTGGAAGGCTACCCGAAATGTTAAACCCAAGTTAAACAATTTAAATGCAAAACTTCTGACGCACTGGGAATGTGATGCAAGAAACAAAAGCTGAAATAAATCCTTCTCTCTACTATTATTCTGACATTTCACATTCTTAAAAAATCCCTGTCTTAGGTCAGTTAGTATCACCACTTTATTTTAAGAATGTGAAATGTCAGAATAATAGTAGAGAGAAGGATTTATTTCAGCTTTTAATTTTTTTGAGAAAAATTGAGAAAACCTCAATTATATTTTTTAACTTGAAATTTGATGACTTCTCCTAGAGTGACCCCAAAATTTGAAAAAGTGAACCATCGCCTTTGTTCATATTTTCATGAAAGCTGTACACCACCAGGGTACAAAGATTGTCTTAGGGTCATTTTGACCCAGCAGTTATAAAACACACACACACACACACACACACACACACACACACACACACACACACACACACACACACACACACACACACACACACACACACACACACACACACACACACACACACACACACACACACACACACACACACACACACACACACACACACGCACACACGCACACACACACACACACACACAATGAGAAATTGAGATTGAACTCAAGCCAGCAGCTTGATCACCATGGTTGGCACAGTTACTACTCGCAACAAGGGGGAGAGAGGCCTTCTCATCAATGTTTGCCTTCACCTCCACCATCACTCTGGTTTCTTACCTCCCAAAGAGCGCACTGCACAAAACAGCTGAGATCAGTGATCGTGAGGACAGGAAGCCAGCCATCATCTTGGACTACAACCACAACAAAGGAGGCGTGTACAACCTGGACAAGGTGATTGGAACTTACAGCTGCAGGAGGATGACTGCCCACTGGCCCCTGGTCATCTCCCATAACATCATTGATGTGTCTAATACATTGCCTTTGTGATATGGAACAAGATCAACCCTACCTGTATGCCTTATAAGCGGAACAAGAGGAGGGTGTTCCTGGAACAGCTGGGAAAGGCATTTGCAACCCCACACATTCAAAGAATGGAGCGCCTCCCCCGCACAGCAGCCTCTGCAGCGCTTCTGAAAGCTGTTCAGGGGGCTGAATCTTGTCCTGATCCACCTGAGGCTGCATTCATCTGCACTGTCCATGGACATACACTGCATACTGTCCTACATATGCTAATTAGAGTTGATTTATTTATTTTCTTCAGGTTTTTGTTTTGTATCTATTATCTTATTTGATTCTTATTTCTTATTGTTGTTTATACACCTTGTGGGTGGGGGCAATGGTTCAACAAATGGGAGAAGACTACTATTTTGTAGTTGAATTCCTCATTGTACAATATATAAGAATATATCACTATGCTGGCAAAAAAGTTCAAGACTGTTATTGTTTCCTTTCAATAAAATGCAGGTTTGTGATGAATGACAGGTTGATCCTTCACGCAAAATAGATTTGGGTGTTAAAATTCAATCAAGCTGCTTTATTTTAGGGGTTTAGTGAAGGCGGGTCATTTTTTACCCTTAAGACAAGGGAGTTTACAGAATGTTAAAGACTACACACGAGTTACACACAGGAGACCACTTGAGGTCTGTGTCACGCCTTGGTCATTGTATTTTGTGTTTTTGTTATATGTTTGGGTAGGCCAGGGTGTGACATGGGTTTATATGTTGTTTTTCGTATTGGGGTTTTTAGTATTTGGGATCGTGGCTGATTAGGGGTGTTGTATAGGCTTGGCTGCCTGAGGCGATTCTCAATCAGAGTCAGGTGATTCTCGTTGTCTCTGATTGGGAACCGTATTTAGGGAGCCTGAGTTTCGCTTTGTATTTCGTGGGTGATTGTTCCTGTCTCTGTGTAGTGTTCACCAGATAGGCTGTAATAGTTTCACATTCCGTTTGTTGTTTTCGTCTTTCAGTTATTTCATGTACCGCATTTCATTCATTAAAGTCATGAGTAACCAACACGCTGCATTTCGGTCCGACTCTCTTCCTTCAACAGATGAACGCCGTTACAGAATCACCCACCACTCACGGACCGAGCAGCGTGTTAACAGGCAGCAGCGAAAGGAGGACGTTATGGACGGTAGAGGCATGGAGTATACGACGTGGGAAGAAATCGACAGGTGGGCGGCCGACCCAGAGAGAGTGCAGGAGCCCGCCTGGGATTCCCTGGAACAATGCGAGGAGGGCTATAGGCGAATGGAGTGGAAAAGGAGAACACGGCGGCGCAGAGTGAAACCCGAAAGTCACCCCAAAAAATTTATTGGGGGGGGGGACTCAGGGAGAGTATGGCTGAGTCAGGAGATAGACCTGAGCCAACTCTCCTTGTTTATCGTGAGGAGCCAAGGAGGAGACCAGAACCAGAGCCGGTGTTAGATGTGAGCGAAGCAGAGACTGTGAAGGAGTTAATGGGGAAAGTGGAGTGGAGAGTAATGAGGGAGTTGCTAGCTTGATGCTATAGATACGATATTCGTCCGACGGATCGTGTCGGGGATTTGATAGCACCTGAGTTAGCGCTCTATACTCAACCTGAGGTGCGTGTTAGTTGGCTGGTAAAGTTGGTGCCAGCCTCACGCACCAGGCCTCCTGTGCACATCCCTAGCCTTGCACGTCCTGTGCCAACACTGCTCTCAAGATCTCCAGTACGCCTTCACGGTCTAGCCCATCCTGTGCCACCTCCACACTTCAGTCCTCTGGTGGCAGCTCCCCGCACCAGGCTTCCTGTGCGTGTCCTCGATCCAGTACCACCAGTTCCAGCACCACACACCAGGCCTTCAGTGCGCCTCGCCTGTTCAGCGCAGCCAGCATTTTTCTCCTCTCCTGCGCTGTCGGAGTCTCCCGCCTGTTTAGCGCAGCCAGAGCCTTTCTCCTCTCCTGCGCTGCCGGAGTCTCCCGTCTGCCCAGCGCCGCCAGCATCGCCAGTCTGCCCAGCGCCGCCAGTGCCGCCAGTCTGCCCAGCACCACCAGTGCTCCCAGTCTGCCCAGCGCCGCCAGTGCTCCCAGTCTGCCCAGCGCCGCCAGTGCTCCCAGTCTGCCCAGCGCCGCCAGTCTGCCCAACGTCGCCAGTCTGCCCAGCGTCGCCAGTCTGCCCAGCGCCGCCAGTCTGCCAGGATCCACCAGAAGTGCCAGTCAGCCAGGATCTGCCAGTCTGCAGAGAGCTGTCAGCCTGCATGGAGCAGTCAGAGCTGTCAGTCTGCATAGAGCAGCTAGATCCGCCAGTCAGCCATGATCTTCTAGATCTGCCAGACAACCAGTCTCTTCCAGATCTGCCAGACAACCAGTCTCTTCCAGATCTGTCAGACAACCAGTCTCTTCCTGATCTGCCAGTCAACCAGTCTCTTCCAGATCTGCCAGTCAACCAGTCTCTTCCAGATCTGCCAGACAACCAGTCTCTTCCAGATCTGCCAGACAACCAGTCTCTTCCAGATCTGCCAGTCAACCAGAATCTTCCAGATCTGCTAGTCAACCTGAATCTTCCAGTTCCGCCAGCCAGCCAGGATTTACCGGAGCCTACTACCTGCCTGAGCTTCATCTCAGTACTGGGCTTCTTCTCAGTACTGGGCTTCCTCTCAGTACTGGGCTTCCTCTCAGTACTGTGCTTCCTCTCAGTACTGGGCTTCCCCTCAGTCCCGGGCTGCCCCTCAGTCCCGGGCTGCTTCGGTCCCGAGATGCCCCTCTGTCCCGAGCTGCCCCTCTGTCCCGAGCTGCCCCTCTGTCCCGAGCTGCCCCTCAGTCCCGAGCTGCCCCTCAGTCACGAGCTGCCCCTCAGTCCAGTGGGGATCTGGGTGAGGACTATTAGGCCATGGTTGGCGGAGAGGGTGGATTATCCCAGGACGCGAAGGGGAGGAACAAGGACATTAATGGAGTGGGGTCCACGTCCCAAGCCGGAGCCACCACCATGGACAGACGCCCATCCGGACCCTCCCTATGGTTTGAGGTGCGTCCGGGAGTCTGCACCTTAGGGGGGGGTTCTGTCACGCCTTGGTCATTGTATTTTGTGTTTTTATTATATGTTTGGGTAGGCCAGGGTGTGACATGGGTTTATATGTTGTTTTTCGTATTGGGGTTTGTAGTATTTGGGATCGTGGCTGATTAGGGGTGTTGTATAGGCTTGGCTGCCTGAGGCGATTCTCAATCAGAGTCAGGTCATTCTCGTTGTCTCTGATTGGGAACCGTATTTAGGGAGCCTGAGTTTCGCTTTGTATTTCGTGGGTGATTGTTCCTGTCTCTGTGTAGTGTTCACCAGATAGGCTGTAATAGTTTCACGTTCCGTTTGTTGTTTTCGTCTCTCAGTTATTTCATGTACCGCATTTCATTAATTAAAGTCATGAGTAACCAACACGCTGCATTCCATACGTAGAATGTGAATGTATGCACACATGACTGTAAGTCACTTTGGATAAAAGCGTCTGCTAAATGGCATATATATTATATTATTATTATTTCGGTCCGACTCTCTTCCTTCAACAGACGAACGCCGTTACATTCTGGGAAAAATCAAATAATTCTTATTACTGTAATTCAAGTGTGCAGGCACCTAGCACTTGATTAGCTGTATTTCTGTAGCGTACGCATGAGATGGCGTATGACAAAGAAATGGCCACTGGATTGACGCAAATAACCACGGTATCGTTCTGACAGGTAGGCATAGACTATTCTGTAGCTAGTTAACGTTTAATGGGTTGTTTAACATTTAATAAGCCATTCCATCTACCAGAAGACAGTTAGACCTATCATTAGCATTACTATATTTCTCCTGTTCCTTAATTGTTCGAAACTTGGACGTTTTACTTCCTGTAAATGAGGCATGTCTTACCTTGCTTCAAAGTAGCCTATAGCCAAAATCCCACCATAGAAACATGGAGGCAATTATTTGTATAAGGACTTACTCATGAGTTCTCCTGTTCTATTGGTTTTCTTTAAACGTTTCTTATTGTCTGGCACCCAAAGGCATTATCATAATAATATTAGCAAACAGTAATAGTTGTTGCATCTTTAAATCCCCTCTCTTTCTAAGTATAATTACATCTCTGTCTATGAAACCCTTGTGCATGTGTGGTGCTCATTTTAGAACGGTGTTTTCCCGCAAATATAATTTTGAGATCATCACACATAGACCTACTGCCGTGTGTACATTGGTGTGACTAAAATGTCAATAAATAAGAGTTTAGCAACCTTTTGAGCTAAACGTTCCAATCAGCCCTATTAATTGATATGGCATATACCTCCACAACACTACTTTGATACATATCAGTGGGGATTAAGAATTGAGTATATGCAATGCCCACTGAAAAATAAATGGGTATACGGAGTATATCCCCCAACTATACCACTGCAGTTAGGCCTATGTCACAGATCCCCTATGCATCAGGGGTGATCCAGATGCATATTGTGCCTTATAACCAACGTGGTTTTCAAAATGCAATGAACAACTTGGCTGGTAAATCAACTGGAATCGGATGTTCAAAATGTTCAAAACACACTATTCAAAGTAATAGGCACAAGAAGGATGCTTCCTCTTACAACACAAATCTCATAACCAATGGAATGCATGTTCACTTTTTAACTTGAGCTAGGCCATTTTAATACAAAATAAATAATATTATGTCCATTTAGAGTATGTAGTCTCCCTCTCATTGCTTTGGTACATGACATGCATTAAGTTCCTTTACTTCAATACAGCCCCTCTGTCTTTGTCGATAAAAGACGGCTGAAAATTCCTTTTCAACCATGTCTATCAGTCCCAGCACTTTCTCTGTACTATAATTAGAGAATGATGAAATAGTCTGTTTGTACGTCCCATTTCTCCACCCTTCTCCAGAAGTGTGCACTTACAAACTCCCTGTCATGGATTGAACAATGGTGGAAACTCTGTCCAGCTTACACCATTCCATCCTTTTAAATCTAAGAAGGGAGTGTTCAAGTGCACATTTTGGGAGAAGTTTGGAGAATTGGGATGCAACGTAGGCCTAACTCCGTACGTTACAGGTCTGTGTTTGACCTGGTGAATGTCACCCGTTTCAGGAGCTGACCCCAAGCTGCTGGGTTGGTACTTATCCCTGCCTGTAGAGGACAGGAAGTTTATACAAAGTACAGCAGGGACCAGGAAATGTATTACAGAGCAACACAAGCACGAAAGCTCCCATTTGTGTCATTATAGTTTGGCAGTCGATTTACAAAACAGTTGTATAGAATCCCTACCCAGTGATACCAAATGACTGTAAAATATTAACTATATTGACATAGCCTACTTACTATAGACTCAGTAAAACTGAGCAACGGATTAGTTGTCCTTCCCCTCAACTTTCTTCTCCACAGAGGAAGGAGTATTCCATCAGCTTCTGCAGAGGCATCCTGCTCTGGAAGTAGCCAGACAACTGGTTTATGTGAAACGTAATGGCTCTGCTTGAGTTATGGCTCTGCTTGACTTTGAACTATTTTCTTTTTTTAACCCAGGTTTAATTATCCTTAAGGAAGAATAGCCTACATACCATACTCACGTTACTCTGTATATTTTACTCAATTAATCATTTTCTTATACTTTTATAACAGGGGGGGAGTAGTAATAGGAGGAGGGGAGGAGTAGGAGGAAGAGGGGAGGAGTAGTAGTAGGAGGGGGAGGAGTAGGAGGGGGAGGAGTAGGAGTAGGAGGAGGAAGAGGGGAGGAGGAAGTGGAGTAGGAGGGAGAGGATGAGTAGTAGGAGGAAGAGGGGAGGAGGAGGTGGAGTAGGAGGTGGAGGAGGAGGGAGAGGAGGGGAGGAGGAGGAGTAGTTGTAGGAGGAGGAGGAGGAGGAGGAGGAGGAGGAGGAGGAGGAGGAGGAGGAGGAAGAGGAGGAGGAGAGGGGGGGAGGAGAAGAAGCAGGAGGAGTAGACAGTAGTCATGGAAGGAGTAGGAGAGGGAGGAGGAGGCGTAGTAGTAGGAGGAGGAGGAGGAGTAGACAGTAGTAGTAGAAGAGGAGAGGAAGTAGGAGGTGGAGTAGACAGTAGGAGGAGGAGCCGGAGTAGTAGTAGACGACAGTAGTCGTAGACAGTAGTAGTAGTAGTAATAGCAGTAGTAGTAGCGGTAGTAGTAGTAGCGGTAGTAATAGTAGTAGAAGAAGAAGTAGTGGTAGTAGTAGTAGCGGTAGTAGTAGAGGTAGTAGTTGTAGTAGTAGTAGTATTAGTGTTAGTAGTAGTAATAGTAACGGTAGTAGTAGTAGTAGTAATAATATACAGTAGTAGTATTAGTAATAGACAGTAGTAGGAGTAGTTGTCATAGTAGTGGTAGTAGTAGCAGCAGTAATAGAAGTGGTAGTTGTAGTAGCAGTAGTAGTAGTAGTATTAGTTGTAGTAGCAGTATTAGTACAAGTACTAGTAGTAGTAGCAGTAGAAGTAGTAGTAGTAGTAGTAGTAGATAGTAGTAGTAGAAGTAGTAATAGTAGTAGTAGTGGTAAAAATAGTAGTAGTAGTAATAGACAGTAGTAGTAGAAGTAGTAATAGTAGTAGTAGTAGACATTAGTAGTAGAAGTAGAAGTAGAAGTAGAAGTAGTAGTTGTAGTAGTAGTTGTAGTAGCAGTAGTAGTAGTTGTAGTAGTAGTAGTAGTAGAAGTAGTAGTAGTAGTAGTAGACATTAGTAGTAGTAGTAGTAGTAGTAGTAGTAGTAGTAGTAGTAGTAGTAGTAGTAGTAGTAGTGGTAGTAGTAGTAGAAGTAGTAGTAGTAGTAGTGGTAGTAGTAGACAGTAGTAGTTGTAGTAGTAGACAGTAGTAGTAGTAGTAGTAGTAGTAGTAGTAGTAGTAGTAGTAGTAGACAGTAGTAGTTGTAGTAGTAGACAGTAGTAGTAGTAGTAGTAGTAGTAGTAGACAGTAGTAGGTGTGGTAGCAGTAGAAGTAGTAGTAGAAGTAGTAGTTGTTGCAGTAGTAGTAGTTGTAGTAGCGGTAGTAGTAGTAGTAGTAGTAGTAGTAGGAGGAGGACTTTATTAATCCCACGAAGGGACATTGATTTCATCACAACGGCATCAAGGTTGTTTTGCTTCAGCTTCCTTGTTTCTTTATTTTGATACAACCATATTATTTCGTTCCTCTTCCCAACAACATGAAAGAGGATCTAAATCTGTTCAACTGTTCAGGGCACAGAGGAGTCCAGACAGTCTACCACCAGGTGGCAGCAGGAACAGTGCCGCATTTCAGGGCCTGTCAGCCTCAGCAGCCCTTCACTTCCCCAGCAGTGAGCTGTCTAGTCAGCCTACAGGACAGTTTCCAGTCAGCCTGTGGTGATACCAGTGGCGGCCATATTGGAGCCACAGAGGATTCTCCAGGCGGACAGGACGAGCACTGCACCTAGGTCCAGCTGCTGTGTCAGCTGTGGGAGGAAGGAGAGTGGCAGGATGGCAACAGCAGTAGTTTGATGGTGTGTAAGGACCCTTCAGCCCAAGCTAGCTTCTCTCTGGATATGGAACTGGAGATGCAGAGCCTGTCTGCCATCCATGACCAATATGAGTCCATGGTCATCTCCATGTCAATGCACGACCAGACGGCAGAGTCCCCATGTTGGACCAGGAGACTCCTCCAGAGAACTTTAGTTTCAACAGCACTAGGGTGGACCGCACAGGGGTGCAACTTTGGTTTTAGAAGTGGGGAGACATTATTATTATTATAAAAATGTATGTCAGATAAACACTACAAACAGCCTACCCGACCTCTCTGAGGAGTACGCATGGTCCTAAAGCACACCAGTGCCTCGTTTGTATCACATTCCATTGATAAAACCTGGGGGGGACCCATCCAGTCAGCGGAGCCGGACTGTGACGACTCATTGTCACTCGTGGTCACCAAGGGAAGCACTGGGCAGCCCAGAGGAGCAGAGGAGGCGGCGCCACCTGAAGGCAGTATAGTGTCTTCCTGCACAGGAGACTGCAGCGAGTACTGTGATTGGATGTACGACAACTGCCCCGGGATCCTAGCTAATGAGGAGGAGGCCTCGAGGTACGAGACAGCAAATAACAATGTTAACTATCACAATGTTATGGATTAGGATGGGATTGTTCTCATGTATAAAGCAAGTAAATGAGGGGACACCTGATTCAAACGAGACACCCCCACTAGGCGAAACCAAGATGGATCAGTCTCAGTGCACACCAGACTCCACCAGAAGGTGCCTCAGGTCCTGAAGGTGGACGACAGAGAGATGAGATAGGTCCTGTCGGGTACCCCTCGACCAGCTCAGACCCCTGTCTGTCGACTCCCAGAGGATCACCTCGGGGACCATCTACCTCCACCCTACAGTTGAGCATCCTCTGGTACCCCTCCTTCCTCTCAGTACATTTAGGGTTGTACTATGCAGTCAGATAATTGACGAGTCTTTGGGAAATGCTCTGTCTGGGTAGGTATATTAATGAATTAAAAAATGAATGGATGAATAAATAAATAAATGAATCGAGTTGGCTGTTGTTGAAATGTTATTCTTTCTATCCTCCAGTGCCTCAGATAGGAGATCCCAGTAATTGCAGGTAGGGGATATTCGCCTAGAAGACGTCAGTATAGGTGGTGAAGAAGAGGGAGAGTTAAACAGACTGGTGTCCCAGTCTCTTTCATCGGTTCTTGGGACAGGAGGGTCCTATAGGGGGAACGGTCCAGTGGTCCACCCGGAGACTGAGGGAAGCAGGTCTGGGAAGGCAGTCATCCTCCTCCCAAAGCAGCCTGTGGCCAACCGGGGGGGCAGGTAACGAGACCTATTCACTCATTCATCCATGGACATGTTGAATGAATAAACATGCAATGCGTTGCACTATGGTGTTACACAGTGTTCTCAGAGCTGGTTCAGATCCACCTGGATTTACTAACTCGCACACTCAACAGGTGGAACCAAAGACCACAACTCCAGCGAGGCATGGTACAAGGCAGCGGAGGACCGTGGGCCTGAAGGTGGGGCACTGAAGGAAGGAGGTCTGGCTGTGGTCGTGGAGCAGGGTGAAAATGGCAAGTATTTGGGTAGTGGAAAAAGCTGCATGATGGACAGAAGATTTTCCATACACAGATGTTTGAGTTTAAAGTGTTTCAAAGTGCATCGTTTGGGATTGGGTCGTAGTTCAGTATTTGACTGAATATAGCTGAATTTGAAGTTTCGGTAACACTACCTATCGGTAGGTACATAAGGACTTCATAACACATTCATAACACAAACACAACACGTTCATAAGAAGTGTTTAAACATGAATTTATATTTTCCTTTGGGAGACATTAGGGAAAAGGAGAAGGATCAGAGCTCCTTCCTATGCCTACCCTGTGATGTAACGGAGGTAAGCCTCAGTATGAGACGATGTCTCTTACACAATTAATCTTTTCTCAATTCCTTGAGACTGTTTTGGAGAAGGTCCAAGGTCCCTCCCCTTTGGCCTTCTTCTCCAATTCTGTTTGAAAGGAAGCAAGGAGATAGGATGTGAGGAATCAAGTAAAGAATGGAATTGGGAAAGTGTGAGTAATGTGGCCACCAGAGAGCAGCAGATCCTAATAAAAGTTCACTGTCTGTCCGATTTTACAGGGAGAAGTAATGCTCTGGTTTGAGAACTATCAGGCATCTGAAGTGAGCAACAACCTCAGTGTAGACTGAAACTACATAACTGTTGTGACACAAAGATTTCAACATAATTACAACTAGATCAATAGCAGAAAGACTTTTGTATTCACAAGGGCTTTAACCCTCCACATGAACGAATGGACTACATGTCAATATTTTCACCTACATTCTCTGTTCCTGCAGAGTTGCCAAAGTGACCATGAGTGGTCCAAAGGTGGCTGAGAGTGCAGTGCGTGAGATGGACGGGTACAGTATGCCGGGACAAACTGTGCATGTCGTTCACATCCACTGACCCAGCAACACTGGGACCCCGGGTCAGAGTCAGGGCCAGGGGGCAAACCCAACAGCAGCAGTCAGGTCCCACAGGCAGCACAAAGACAGGGCTATCTGGAGACGCCCCAGGCCCCCAAGACTACGAGACAACACCTAGACTACCACTTGACTGAAGGTTAGGGGGACAGGAATCTTCCTACCAATGGTATAATGTTTCTCTACAGTTTTGTTATTGTTTTGGTTTGTAATCAGGGATTGTAGATATAAATATGAATTGTTTTCAATATGTTGCAATGCGTGCAATGCTCCCAAATGTATTTCCTCATAATCCTTGTCTCTCTCCCATGTCTTTGATCTCTGTTCTCATCTGGCGTTTCTCTCTCCAGCCCCTGCAGCTCAGCCTCCAAAAGAGGACAACCATGGGCAGCTTCAATACGCTGATGGCCGCGCTGTCAGAGCGCCACCCCGAGGCGGGGAAGCAGAGGATCGTAGACGCACTGCTGGAGCTGAGGGCCAAGCAGTAGGGGTTCCTCAGCAGCCTGCCCCTCAAGACCATCGTAGACATGACCTCTGACCTGCTGACACGATAAGCATGTCCTTTGTTGTTTAACACAGGTTACTATATTTTTTGGTCAATTTTGATTAATTTGAATGAGGTAAGCAACTCATCCACTATGTTTAGTTTACTATGGTATGCAGGCTATACCACCTGTTTTCAAGTCCATTCCCTCATTTTTCACTCCTCTGACATGCAGCAATGATTAATAATGGTGTAATAGCCTACAGTTCTCTTGACATTTTGTTTTATTTATTATGATAGGCTGTTTTACCAGTACGTCTTACTTTCACCCCTGCACATCTCTCATCATCGTGTATGTTCTCGCACGTCTCTGTCTATGGCCAGCAGGTGGCGTAAGCTTCCAGGTTTTTGGTTTTTGTTGATCACCGAATACTTGACGAAATATTTGACTGAGCCATTCTAGTGAGGTGTGAACCGTTGGGGTATCAATGCATATGTAAAAGGGGTGCTGATTACATGTGCTCCCTGGATAATGAGGATTCACTGTACACACGCTCTATCGTATCACTTAACAGAGATCACATCACAAATCAAATCAAATTTTATTTGTCACATACACATGGTTAGCAGATGTTAATGCGAGTGTAGCGAAATGCTTGTTCTTCTAGTTCCGACAATGCAGTAATAACCAACAAGTAATCTAACTAACAATTCCAAAACTACTGTCTTATACACTGTGCAAGGGGATAAAAAAATATGTACATAAGGATATATGAATGAGTGATGGTACAGGGCAGCATACAGTAGATGGTATCGAGTACAGTAAAAACATATGAGATGAGTATGTAGACAAAGTAAACAAAGTGGCATAGTTAAAGTGGCTAGTGATACATGTATTACAGAAGGATGCAGTCGATGATATAGAGTACAGTATATACGTATGCATATGAGATGAATAATGTAGGGTAAGTAACATTATATAAGGTAGCAATGTTTAAAGTGGCTAGTAATATATTTACATTATTTCCCATCAATTCCCATTATTAAAGTGGCTGGAGTTGGGTCAGTGTCAATGTCAGTGTGTTGGCAGCAGCCACTCAATGTTAGTGGTGGCTGTTTAACAGTCTGATGGCCAGCAGTCACATGACTGCTGACTGTGCTCAATAAGGCAATTAGGTTATATATTGACTAAGCAGAGACAGTTTTTGTGGAAGACATTATACTGTATAGCTTAATTCTCACTTTATACCATCAATAGACTGGGCCAAGAGCCGAATTCAATATCCTCAATAAGCCTATTTCCTCAAATGGCAGTCACAGCCCTAAATGTAAAATGTATGGTGACCTTACTGCTGTTACAGTAGCATACTGCCTATTCTTTGTTGACTTTTGTAGGTCAATATCATGGATTTGTGTGTCAGCTACCAAGGTTTCAATGCAACGTGTTAAATCAGGGTTGTCAAACTCATTCCATGGAGGGCCAAGAGGCTACTGATTTTTGGTTTTTCCTTTCATTTAAGACCTAGACAACCAGGTGAGGGGAGTTCCTTACTAATTAGTGACCTGAATTAATCAATAAAGTACAAGGGATGAGCGAAAACCCAGAGACACCCGGCCCTCTGTGGAATGAGTTTGACAGGTATGTTACACGCTGATCACACCGGCTGCGTTGTGTGCACCAACCTTGCAAAATAATTTTACACATACATGTTAAAGGCCCTGCATGGTCAATCCGGTGTCTGCATTGGCCATGCAATATTTACAGCGATACGGCCTCTGCAGGGCATTTATACTTCTTACGTTTCACGGAGCAGCATGGAAGTTGTCAAGGAAGTGAGTTTGTGTTTATACAGGACCTCCTGCCCTCAGCTACCGTCAATCAATCATGTCAATGCGGAGATATACGGAGCCCTCCGCTATGTTACAAAATTTGAGAAGTGCATGGCGATGCGGTGATGCGTGCCTCCGGAGGCTTCGCAATTGCGTCACAGCATCCATATGGTGGCTCCAACCACATTGTCAGATCAAGCATAAAGTGGCTCTTACACATTGCATTCTGAAATTATTCAGACCCCTTGACTTTTTCCACATGTTACTTTACAGCCTTATGCTAAAATGTATTAAATTGTTTTTTTCCCTCATCAATCTACACACAATACCCCATAATGACAAAGCAAAAACAAGTTTTTAGAATTAAAAATATATATTTTAGAATAAGGGCTGTAACGTAACAAAATGAGAAAAAGTCAAGGGATGTGATTACTTCTGAATGCACGGTATACGGAGCCTTCTGCATTGTCACAAATGTGTTTTTTTACATTTACATAAGTATTCAGACCCTTTACTCAGTACTTTGTTGAAGCACCTTTGGCAGCGATTACAGCCTGGAGTCTTTTGGGTATGGCGCTACAAGCTTGGCACACCTGTATTTGGGGAGTTTCTTCCATTCTTCTCTGCAGATCCTCTCAAACTCTGTCAGGTTGGATGGGGAGCATCGCTGCACAGCTATTTTCAGGTCTCCAGAGATGTTTGATCAGGTTCAAGTCCAGGCTCTGACTGGGCCACTTCCAGGACATTCAGAGACTTGTCCCAAAGCCACTCCTGCATTGTCTTGGCTGTGTGCTTAGGGTCGTTGTCCTATTGGAAGGTGAACCTTTGCCCCAATCTGAGGTCCTGAGTGCTCTGGAGCAGGTTTTCATCAAGGATCTCTCTGTACTTTGCTCAGTTAATCTTTTCCTCGATCCTTACTGGTCTCCCAGTCCCTGCCGATGAAAAATATCCCCACAGCAGGATTCTGCCACCATCATGCTTCACTGTAGGGATCATGCCAGATTTCCTGACACCTGAAGCACTGTCAGGCCTGCGTTACCCATCCCCTCATTGTTTTTTATGACCATATACCAATGTGTGTGATTGAAAGATGATTGAGGTTCACATTCAAGTCCAGTTGGTTGCAGTAAAGCATCTTAAAGTTGGTTGCCAACTGCCATATAAAATCCACAGAAGAAGAAGACAACTACGAGGGATTACTAGAAACTGACTAGGTGTGGATTAATTGTAGGAGAATTCCAAAAAAATACTTTTTACATTTTAGGTAAAATAACACAATTTTTATATTCAATGACAAATTATCTAGCAACAGCAAACTAGCTGGCTAAATGTCCATGAATGTTTCGACCTGTCCAAAATAATATAGCTGGTTCAGAGTTCGTTTTGATATTTCAACCTGTGTCCTGAGCGAGTCTGGTGGAGATAGACAACGCGAGCTGGTGAGGAATGGTAAACAAAGAAAGGGGTTAACGGATACCCCCCCCCATTTGGAAATGTGCGGAGACTCAACCCACCAGCGGCAAGTGGGCGGAGTCTCCAACTGGCTAAGCGTTGAACACAGCAGGGGACTGAAGAACAAACTTGTTGGGTAGAGGTAAACTATTCTCGTGAGCTGGAATTCTATTCTACATTTAGGCCAAACTTGTACCTACATTTAATTTTCTAAAGGGAATTGTTACACACCAAATAAGGGGTTATAACGGATGGGAAAGTATTGGAAAACAAGAACCAAGGATGTAGGCTATGGGTGAACTAAGGACAACATGATAGGCTGGCTCTGCATAACTATTTGCAAAAATCACAGCTCTTGACTCTGAACCCAGTATTTAAAAAATATTGTTTTGTTTCTGTTATGTGGAATACTTCTGAGGGACAATGAATTGCAATGTTTGTTTAGAGGCCGCGTAACATTATCGGGCCAATTCGCTTTGCTGGAGTTTAAATGTGACAAAGACTTGTTCACTACTCTGCACCGACGGAGAGGACAGAACGTGGATCTATCGACAGGTTCGACTGTAGACTTTAGTGCCACAAACGTTCCAGAAAACTTATCGAAACGAGACTTTTGAATAACTTTCCAATACGAGGAAATTATGTGGAACCCGTGGCAGTTGTTGTACCGTACAGCTCTTGGCTGTATGATTCTGGAAATATTTATTCACAATGTTGCACAAGGTAAGAACGTTTTTCTTAAATGTTTTGATACCCAGTTTCCTCAACTTGTCTTGTAATGGTCTATAATGGCAGTATTCCACGGGAAAGTGCTGACTAGTTTTCGTTTTCGAAGGTAATCGCACGATACGTGTATTATCTGGTCAGTTGTTACAGTAGCCGCGAATATCCTGCAACAATGTTGCCATATACACTAGAATACCACAAAAGGGTAATGCTATTTAGTGTTCAGTCTTTCTCTTTGAAATGTTTGAGAGTATTGTCATGTTGTATTGAAGTATAAATCATATTTAGTAGAAAGAGGAGGAAGGGAGGCGCTACTAAGGTACACAATAGTACATGTTGGTAGACAGAAGGTGCTCTTTGTTAAAAGGGGTAAATTGTTAATCAAAAAGAAAGGAGGACCAAGGCACTATTAATATAAGTAATTAAAATGTCTTTATTAGTATGGCACGTTCAATAGAAACCAAATCGTATTTATTTGAATTATGTAGTCTATTTCTAAACGGAGGTCATCAGTTATAGTTATTTAATCGCTTCAAAGGTCAATGTTTCACTCTGACGCGTAAGAAATAGTTCAAGACTAAATTGTAATTTGCCATATACTACCTGCGCGCTTTAGCACGAATCAAACTGAATGTAATGTGTCAAATAGTAGGCTATTGTTTTACATCGTTTATTAGACTGTGACTTTAATACATATGTCTTGAGTTTCATTGGCTAGTAATCAAATGTTATGAATGATCAAATAGAATCTCTGGAACAATGTTGGTAACTTTGACTTTTTCTACTTTCAGGTGTGAATGTGTGTATAAGTGGCAGCGCTATGTCTTGTGAAGAATGCCTCATCATCCATCCAAGCTGTGCCTGGTGTGCGCAAGAGGTAGGGCAAGTGCCACATTTCTCCAACTTGTTGGGTTTATGATGCACCATGTGATGACAGTAGTAATCCTCACACTACATTTCTAAATGTGGCATACTGAACCCAATAGCTGGCTGAGTGTGCGTGAGGTGAGGACTCTCATATGGTTGTGTAATATTCTATATACTCAGGAGTGATGATGGCATGTTGTTTCAAAGAGCCAAAACATGTCAGTGTACCAGTGCAGTTCTGGAACCATTGTTGATCTCTGTTTATAGTGGAGTGTCTACATGCCTCCTGTTATAGAGGACCTAGAACTAAAAGAATAAGATAAAGATCCCCCCCCCCCTCTATTTTCCCATACCATACTCAACAGAAGCCAGGTCTGAGTCAGACCAGTGTGCTAACTCTACACGGGATTACAGGCGCTATTTGTTTTGTTGTTCCGTCAGAAGTTTGGCAGTGCGAGGACCCTGATGTCGCGGTGTGACCTGCGTCAGAACCTGCAGAAGAGGGGCTGTGAAGCCCATCATATGGAGAGTCCCAGTAGCAGCACCACGGTAATGAAGAGCGAACCCCTCAGCTCCAAAGGCTCCGGGCCTACCCAGTATGATGTCATCCAGATCATGCCCCAGAAGATCTCCCTCAGTCTCCGACCAGGTAATCCTCCTGTCCTAGCCTAGTAGTCCAGTTGGTTTGATTCATGTATGGCATGAAAACAGTAGAAGTTACCTACTTTACATGCAATATAAGGTAAGCCTAGTTCACCATCTCAGACCACAATGTGCTGCCAAGGCAACAGAGTTTGAACCTAAGGATTTGGAGAGTCCTGAGCTGTACGAGAAAACAAACACGTAAAAAGGCAACCTAGCAGAACAATTTGTGTGCTGATTGATTTGTCAGCCTACTAAAGCAATGACACGTTATCCATTTCCCCTCCCACAAGGTGACCAGACATCATTCAAAGTGCAGGTGCGTCAGGTGGAGGACTACCCAGTGGACCTGTACTACCTGATGGACCTGTCTCTGTCCATGAAGGATGACCTGGACACCATCAGGAACCTGGGCACCAAACTGGCCGATGAGATGAGGAAACTCACCAGCAACTTCAGACTGGGCTTCGGATCCTTTGTCGACAAGAACATGTCCCCCTTCTCCTACACGGCCCGCAAGTACCAGGACAACCCCTGCAATGGGTGAGGACTCAGAAAGACTTACAGTAGCATGGTCATGGATTTGGGTGTAGGATTGAGAATCAAAAAGGAGGATTGCAGTTTAATTTTGGGTCCATGTTGTGACTGTGGTTTTTGCTGTGCAAGTGCAAATTTCTATTTTTTTACTAAGAAACTGTCACCAACAGACACAAAATGGACACTGTCCTCATACTGTAAGGTTAGTGATGCTGAGGCTTGTTGTGGATGATGATGGCATGCTGAAAGGGACCAGACATCACACACACACCCACCACATTTTCCCTGAGGTGAGATTAACGCTGCACTAACTTACTGACATCATCACACATCACTTCCCAGTTAGGTTATTCCCTGGGTCCTGCGTGTGGACTGTGTGTGTCGCAGTCAAAGAGCCAGTACTGCTGGAAAACATTAAAGGCGCAGAGGACAGATCATAACATCTGGGCATCTCGTCCTTAACACAGCCCTGCCCTCTCCCCCTTGCAAAAACAAGCTATACAAATGACTCAAATTCAGGATCTGTGTTTCCTCCAGGATGAAGGGTGTGTTAGAATGTCCCCGAGGGTTTTCCTCTTGGGGAAACTGTTTTATTTACTTTACGTACACATCCTCAATGTAGCCAACAGACCTAGGTTGAAACAGTATTTCAAATAGTTTGCCTGAAGGAGAGCCTGTGTGGATGTGCCAGATGGGCAGGGTTGGCACTTTTGGGACCATTTAATTGGTTCCATTTGGGACAGACAAGCTCAATCGAACGCAGAGAAACAATGCCAGGTCAGTTACATGCATAGCATCCTCTATGTAGTTAAACATTTTATTTAAAACTTTCTCTCCCCACAGATACAAACTGTTCCCCAGCTGTGTCCCCTCCTTCGGGTTCCGCCACCTCCTCTCCTTGACTGACAAAGTGGACCGCTTCAACGAGGAAGTACAGAAACAGATGGTGTCTCGCAACAGGGATGCTCCGGAGGGAGGCTTCGATGCCATCCTGCAGGCTGCCGTCTGTAAGGTGAGCTGAGGCCACGGTGCGACTAAAGGGACGTGACTGACTGGCATGTCAACCTATAACCCTAACCTTAACCCTAACCAATCAGGACCAGGTCTGCTGTAAGTTAAGTCCTTTTAGTTTTTTCCCTGTGAGCTGTCAGTCAGACAGATATGATGGATTTAGGCCCTGGTAGTGTTCATTCGCACACACAATGGAATGTAAATAGCAAGTGGGCATGTTAACATGTCCCACATGCTGAACTACAACTCCAGCCAAAACACATTTGATGTATGGCATAGCTGAATATGACAGGGACGCATCTAGCATGCTGTTCAAAAAGACTGTGTGCCAACTCACATCTGTTTCTTTTGTGTACTGTGGCACATAATGTACTGAGTTGGGCATCACATGGGGCCTTTATATGCCTACACACTGGTGAAAGGTCAGGTTTGTTTAGTGTCATGCCATTATAATATAAATAATAATAATAATATATGCCATTTAGCAGACGCTTTTATCCAAAGCGACTTACAGTCATGTGTGCATACATTCTACGTATGGGTGGTCCCGGGGATCGAACCCACTACCCTGGCGTTACAAGCGCCATGCTCTACCAACTGAGCTACACAGGACCACACACCATTACTCATCACTGTGTTGAGACTAATGTGCTCTCTGCTTCTGTACTCTTTTGTTGGCCTCTGCTTCCCGTTGACAATGGCCTTGTTCTGGATAAAACACTTGTGTTACCCTCCTTGTTTATCTGTGGGTCAGTGGTTGTCAAGCTGGTGGAAAGTGATAGGGTTTTCCTTTTGCTGGTCTTAGTGAAGTGATATTGTTTTATAGGGTCTGGAACTGTTACACTCTGTATAGCTGAGAGGTTGTGTTGTTGTGACAAGGTCTTTTACAAACTCTTTATAGAACAGTTATCTCAAATAAATTCCATTAACAATTTCTCAATAACTATCTAGGATCAGTTGGGGAACACGCCTCTTTTTTGTTATTAAGCCTGCATGTTCACATCTGTTTTGATCTCACGGACTTATCCCCTCTGCATTTACACATAGCCTACTATGGAGGGGACTAATTTACACCCAAGTAAGGTGTCTCTAAGACTTTCAGTGATGTGACCATCTCTTTTCCCCTGTGCAGGAGAGGATAGGCTGGAGGAAGGAGGCCTTCCACCTGCTGGTGTTTGCCACAGACGATGTGCCTCACCTGGCCTTGGACGGTAAGCTGGGAGGGCTGGTCCAGCCCCATGATGGGGAGTGCCACATGAATGAGAAGAATGAGTACAGTGGCTCCACCAACATGGTAAGACAAGAGTCATGGTTACCATAGAGCTATAACATCACTGTCATTATAACATGGTTACTATAGAGCTACAACATCACTGACATCATTATAACATGGTTACCATAGAGCTATAACATCACTGTCATTATAACATGGTTACTATAGAGCTACAACATCACTGACATCATTATAACATGGTTACCATAGAGCTATAGCATCGCTGTCATTATAACATGGTTACCATAGAGCTATAGCATCGCTGTCATTATAACATGGTTACTATAGAGCTATAGCATCACTGACATCATTATAACATGGTTACTCTAGAGCTATAACATCACTGACATCATTATAACATGGTTACCATAGAGCTATAACATCACTGACATCATTATAACATGGTTACTATAGAGCTATAGCATCACTGAAATCATTATAACATGGTTACTATAGAGCTATAACATCACTGACATCATTATAACATGGTTACCATAGAGCTATAACATCACTGTCATTATAACATGGTTACTATAGAGCTACAACATCACTGACATCATTATAACATGGTTACTATAGAGCTATAACATCACTGACATCATTATAACATGGTTACCATAGAGCTATAACATCACTGACATCATTATAACATGGTTACTATAGAGCTATAACATCATTCTAACATGGTTACTATAGAGCTAGAACATCACTGACATCATTATAACATGGTTACTATAGAGCTATAACATCACTGTCATTATAACATGGTTACTATAGAGCTACAACATCACTGACATCATTATAACATGGTTACTATAGAGCTATAACATCACTGACATCATTATAACATGGTTACCATAGAGCTATAACATCACTGACATCATTATAACATGGTTACTATAGAGCTATAACATCATTCTAACATGGTTACTATAGAGCTAGAACATCACTGACATCATTATAACATGGTTACTATAGAGCTAGGACATCACTGACATTATTATAACATGGTTACTATAGAGCTAGGACATCACTGACATCATTATAACATGGTTACTCTATAGCTGTAACATCACTGACATCATTATAACATGGTTACCATAGAGCTATAGCATCACTGTCATTATAACATGGTTACTATAGAGCTATAACATCACTGACATCATTATAACATGGTTACTATAGAGCTATAACATCACTGACATCATTATAACATGGTTACTATAGAGCTATAACATCACTGACATCATTATAACATGGTTACTCTAGAGCTATAACATTACTGACATCATTATAACATGGTTACTATAGAGCTATAACATCACTGACATCATTATAACATGGTTACTCTAGAGCTATAGCATCACTGACATTATTATAACATGGTTACTATAGAGCTAGGACATCACTGACATCATTATAACATGGTTACTCTAGAGCTAGGACATCACTGGCATCATTATAACATGGTTACCATAGAGCTACAACATCACTGACATCATTATAACATGGTTACTATAGAGCTACAACATCACTGACATCATTATAACATGGTTACTATAGAGCTATAACATCACTGACATCATTATAACATGGTTACCATAGAGCTATAACATCATTCTAACATGGTTACTATAGAGCTAGAACATCACTGACATCATTATAACATGGTTACTATAGAGCTAGGACATCACTGACATTATTATAACATGGTTACTATAGAGCTAGGACATCACTGACATCATTATAACATGGTTACTCTAGAGCTAGGACATCACTGGCATCATTATAGCATGGTTACTCTATAGCTGTAACATCACTGACATCATTATAACATGGTTACCATAGAGCTATAGCATCACTGTCATTATAACATGGTTACTATAGAGCTATAACATCACTGACATCATTATAACATGGTTACTATAGAGCTATAACATCACTGACATCATTATAACATGGTTACTATAGAGCTATAACATCACTGACATCATTATAACATGGTTACTCTAGAGCTATAACATTACTGACATCATTATAACATGGTTACTATAGAGCTATAACATCACTGACATCATTATAACATGGTTACTATAGAGCTATAACATCATTCTAACATGGTTACTATAGAGCTAGAACATCACTGACATCATTATAACATGGTTACTATAGAGCTAGGACATCACTGACATTATTATAACATGGTTACTATAGAGCTAGGACATCACTGACATCATTATAACATGGTTACTCTATAGCTGTAACATCACTGACATCATTATAACATGGTTACCATAGAGCTATAGCATCACTGTCATTATAACATGGTTACTATAGAGCTATAACATCACTGACATCATTATAACATGGTTACTATAGAGCTATAACATCACTGACATCATTATAACATGGTTACTATAGAGCTATAACATCACTGACATCATTATAACATGGTTACTCTAGAGCTATAACATTACTGACATCATTATAACATGGTTACTATAGAGCTATAACATCACTGACATCATTATAACATGGTTACTCTAGAGCTATAGCATCACTGACATTATTATAACATGGTTACTATAGAGCTAGGACATCACTGACATCATTATAACATGGTTACTCTAGAGCTAGGACATCACTGGCATCATTATAACATGGTTACCATAGAGCTACAACATCACTGACATCATTATAACATGGTTACTATAGAGCTACAACATCACTGACATCATTATAACATGGTTACTATAGAGCTATAACATCACTGACATCATTATAACATGGTTACCATAGAGCTATAACATCATTCTAACATGGTTACTATAGAGCTAGAACATCACTGACATCATTATAACATGGTTACTATAGAGCTAGGACATCACTGACATTATTATAACATGGTTACTATAGAGCTAGGACATCACTGACATCATTATAACATGGTTACTCTAGAGCTAGGACATCACTGGCATCATTATAGCATGGTTACTCTATAGCTGTAACATCACTGACATCATTATAACATGGTTACCATAGAGCTATAGCATCACTGTCATTATAACATGGTTACTATAGAGCTATAACATCACTGACATCATTATAACATGGTTACTATAGAGCTATAACATCACTGACATCATTATAACATGGTTACTATAGAGCTATAACATCACTGACATCATTATAACATGGTTACTCTAGAGCTATAACATTACTGACATCATTATAACATGGTTACTATAGAGCTATAACATCACTGACATCATTATAACATGGTTACTCTAGAGCTATAGCATCACTGACATTATTATAACATGGTTACTATAGAGCTATAGCATCACTGTTATTATAACATGGTTACTCTAGAGCTGTAACATCACTGACATCATTATAACATGGTTACTCTAGAGCTAGGACATCACTAACATTATAACATGGTTACTCTAGAGCTAGGACATCACTGTCATTATAACATGGTTACTCTATAGCTAGGACATCACTAACATTATAACATGGTTACTCTAGAGCTAGGACATCACTGTCATTATAACATGGTTACTCTATAGCTAGGACATCACTGACATTATTATAACATGGTTATTCTAGAGCTATAACATCACTGACATCATTATAACATGGTTACTATAGAGCTAGGACATCACTGACATTATTATAACATGGTTACCATAGAGCTAGAACATCACTGACATCATTATAACATGGTTACCATAGAGCTATAACATCACTGTCATTATAACATGGTTACTCTAGAGCTATAGCATCACTGTCATTATAACATGGTTACTCTAGAGCTAGGACATCACTAACATTATTATAGCATGGTTACTCTAGAGCTAGGACATCACTGACATCATCATAACATGGTTACTCTCGAGCTATAACATCACTGACATCATTATAACATGGTTACTCTAGAGCTAGGACATCACTGACATCATTATAACATGGTTATTATCCACATTGCCATTGTGATATATTGCTTGGGTTATTCAATAGATATTGAAATTCTCTACTCAAGCGGCACCTCTCAAGAATTTTCTTTGCTTTGAGGTAAAGATAACTTCTCAGGCGCATTGTCCGCCGCTGGTCTGATTCTTTGACGACCAGAGCCGAGCTATGTTTCTAAAGGGAAGAATGCAGGGTATTCTTTGACGACCAGAGCCGAGCTATGTTTCTAGAGGGAAGAATGCAGGGTATTCTTTGACGACCAGAGCCGAGCTATGTTTCTAGAGGGAAGAATGCAGGGTATTCTTTGACGACCAGAGCCGAGCTATGTTTCTAGAGGGAAGAATGCAGGGTATTCTTTGAAGTATGCTGGTTTGCTGAGTCTGCCTTGCTCCGCTTCCGCTGGAGCTCCTGCTTACTTTATTGGGAACTCACTTCATGTCTTATTGCAGCTGCTTATCTCCTGACAGCCACAGGAAGTGCAAGTTAAAAGCTGTAATTATCTCAGGGAAAGTTCACATAGAAGTTAATTTAGACAACAGTTAGGCTGAGAGCTCAACAATGGTCCCATGAGGCTCAGTTGGTCGAGCATGGCACTTGCAACGCCAGCGTTGTGGGTTTGATTCCCACAGGGGACAAGTACGATAATGCATGCACTCACTACTGTAAGTAGCTGTGGATAAAAAACTACTAGAATGTTAAATGCCTTGAGAGGACATAAAGAAATTACTAGAATGTTAAATGCCTTGAGAGAGGACATAAAGAGACTACTAGAATGTTAAATGTCTTGAGAGAGGACATAAAGAAACTACTAGAATGATAAATGTCTTGAGAGAGGACATAAAGAAACTACTAGAATGATAAATGTCTTGAGAGAGGACATAAAGAAACTACTAGAATGATAAATGTCTTGAGAGAGGACATAAAGAAACTACTAGAATGATAAATGTCTTGAGAGAGGACATAAAGAAACTACTAGAATGTTAAATGCCTTGAGAGAGGACATAAAGAAACTACTAGAATGATACATGAAACTACTAGAATGTTAAATGCCTTGAGATGCCTTGAGAGAGGACATAAAGAAACTACTAGAATGATAAATGTCTTGAGAGAGGACATAAAGAAACTACTAGAATGTTAAATGCATTGAGAGAGGACATAAAGAAACTACTAGAATGTTAAATGCATTGAGAGAGGACATAAAGAAACTACTAGAATGTTAAATGCCTTGAGAGAGGACATAAAGAAACTACTAGAATGTTAAATGCCTTGAGAGAGGACATAAAGAAACTACTAGAATGATAAATGTCTTGAGAGAGGACATAAAGAGACTACTAGAATGTTAAATGCATTTAGAGAGGACATAAAGAAACTACTAGAATGTTAAATGTCTTGAGAGAGGACATAAAGAAATTCTAAACGCCATGCTAAACAGATGCTTTTTTTCATTTAGTTTGATTTAAACAAAGATGTATTCATGCACACAGTTTGAGTTTACATAGCTATCGCTATTTGTCAAAGAGCTAATGTAATGAAAACATAATTAACATCATGTGAATT
Organism: Oncorhynchus gorbuscha; assembly: GCF_021184085.1. Taxonomy (NCBI): domain Eukaryota; kingdom Metazoa; phylum Chordata; class Actinopteri; order Salmoniformes; family Salmonidae; genus Oncorhynchus; species Oncorhynchus gorbuscha. Next base: position 104,182,390 of record NC_060173.1, on the reverse strand, counting down.
TCAAACAATCCAACTCAATAATATGAAAATTGGCTAAGTGAATAAAAATATTCTGGTATTCGGGTGGTTTCTCCCGGAATCGCTAAATGTTTCTATAGTTATTTGCTCTGTGTCATTGGATGCTCTGGGCATTGTAGTCATGTTACATCTGATCGCATTAAGTTCAGTGGAGGTACTCCAACACAAATCCAAATAATTCACCACCCGTGGATCCTCAGCAACAGGCTAAGTAGGTTTCTCCTCATCTGATTGTGGGACGAAAGGAATATGCACTTCCTAGAACAGAGCTCTGTTTTTCAGGGAAACCGTTGAACTGGAGAAGGTGCAGAGGCAAATGTTTGTCACAGTCCATTTGAAGTGTAACTCTCACTGTTGATTGATTTGGATGTACACTATGACAAAGGCTTAATGAAGCCAAAAATCTCAAATCTGATTGTGAGAAAGTGATTATTTATTCAATGCTTAAACATTTTCACTCATTCATACCTCCACTATAGCGAACATCTGACTTAAGTGGAAGTTAGGATTCACATTTTAATGCACAACACCAGTGCAGAGCTGTAAGTTCATAGGTCTAAACCACTTCAGTGTTCTTTGTCCTTTCTGCTGGCGAGAAAGGACATGTCAGGGGACTCTAACGTAAACACTAACCTGGAATCAGGGGAGAAATCACTTCTCTTCACTAACTTCCTGACGGGGTGAGATGGAAGCTAAACTATTGAGAACTTTAAAGAAATGTCTCTAACATAAGATTTCCCCATGTTTCTATGTATCCATGTCTCTGTAGGACTACCCCTCTCTGGCTCTACTGGGAGAGAAGCTGGCTGCAAACAACATCTATCTCATCTTCGCTGTGACAAAAAGGCTGTATGTCATTTACAAGGTATATATTCTTTATTGAATTGTATGTTCAGTATTGAGATTAGCTGTGTGTTTGGTGTTTATGGTGTGTACTGTTTGGTGTGTACAGTTTGGTATGTATAGGGGCCTTTATTGTGTGAATTCCTGAAAATATTTGTTTATTTAATAACATTTCTCCTATCTTGTGTTTATGCAGAATTTCACAGCACTGATACCTGGAACCACAGTGGAGATTCTGGATCAGGACTCCAAGAACATCATACAACTCATCGTTAACGCCTACAATGTAAGTAAAGGAGGGTTCTCTTCCATTTGGAGCACAGATTGTGTGTGCTTTAGAAGAAAAGAGTCTCACCTGTCCTCTTTTGAAATGGATGTTGGTTGAAAACATTTTGAAACTGAGCGAAAAAGACAGTTATTCCCTGAACTTGTAATTTTTCCTTTTTGTTCCCTACTGAACATGACCCTGGTCTCTAGAGGAGAAGAGGAAGTATTGAATGTTCATGTTTTAGCATTAGAGATGGATACCCTCACCCAGCCCTTCTATTTAGTGTGGGGTTCTGTGGGTTTACTTCTGTCACACGCTACAGCCCTGTGTCTGTAACTCTGCACTAGTCTAGCACTTTATGGTCACAGAACAAGAAGCAGGTTTATGGCCCAAATCCCGAGACTGAGACCCTCCTGTTACTCCCCAATCCACCACACAGGAAATAGATTCCAGCATTCCCGTACTTTGAAGGAAGGATTCTGGAAGGGGCTGAAAAGGGTTCTAGAAGGGCTGAAAAGGGTTCTAGAAGGGCTGAAAAGGGTTCTAGAAGGGCTGAAAAGGGTTCTAGAAGGGCTGAAAGGGTTCTAGAAGGGCTGAAAGGGTTCTAGAAGGGCTGAAAGGCATCCACATTCTTGTGTATTTTAATCCAAGGAGTCAATTTGAGGGACAGAAGAGAAACACATTGTGCAGCAGGTTTAGTTTTTCATAAGGTTGATAAATATTTGTCCTGGCAACATTGCTGAGATGGTTCTAATTGAGGTCACTGCTATGCTGGAAAAACGGCAACAGACTGGTGTGCTAGGAGATTTGCATCTTGTCCTTGTTTAGAATTGTAATTTAATTTTCCCTTGGTTATATGGAACACGAAACACTACATTTATGGAAAATATGAGACCAGAGATTTAAATCCCCACCAGACTAATTGATGGGTCATGCTAAATCTCATCTTCATTACATCAAAGTTAAGCCGGGGCCTCTAATGATCTTGAGTTATAATTTGACGTTAATGTTTATGATTGTCATAGCAGACACTCTCCTAATCCATTCTCAAATCATCCATCCTCCTTCTGTCTTGTATTATTGTGCTGTGGTCTGTTGACTAAAACCGGACTCGAGGTCACCGTAAATCTACTTTGCCACTGTGGTTCCTGTTTGGCCATAGAAGGGATCTTAAAGCCAGTCTGATTTGAGTGGTTAGGCTACATTGCCCCAGCCCCATTTCTCAGCTTACCAAACAAAGTGGTGTTCAGGCTGTTGAAATGGCAGATTGTGTCCTTAATGCGCTGCAGGAAGGCAGTTACTGTAAATAATTCACTCGTTTGTACTAGTTGAGAGGAAACTACATTAAGGGATGAAATAATGTCTTTCTCTGTGTATTTTGAAGTTTTCCTTAACTATTCCAATCAAGCCGTGTCATTTTTTTCAGTCAAGCATTTTACTTTCTGTGATTGAGAGGAACCACTTGTTTTTGCATAGTTAAGTACACAAGAGTTGATTCTAGAACTCGTAATTATGGCAAACAAAGTGTTGAGACTGTCAAATATGGATGACCACCAGCAAACAAAGTGTTGAGACTGTCAAATATGGATGACCACCAGCAAACAAAGTGTTGAGACTGTCAAATATGGATGACCACCAGCAAACAAAGTGTTGAGACTGTCAAATATGGATGACCACCAGCAAACAAAGTGTTGAGACTGTCAAATATGGATGACCACCAGCAAACAAAGTGTTGAGACTGTCAAATATGGATGACCACCAGCAAACAAAGTGTTGAGACTGTCAAATATGGATGACCACCAGCAAACAAAGTGTTGAGACTGTCAAATATGGATGACCACCAGCAAACAAAGTGTTGAGACTGTCAAATATGGATGACCACCAGCAAACAAAGTGTTGAGACTGTCAAATATGGATGACCACCAGCAAACAAAGTGTTGAGACTGTCAAATATGGATGACCACCAGCGAACAAAGTGTTGAGACTGTCAAATATGGATGACCACCAGCGAACAAAGTGTTGAGACTGTCAAATATGGATGACCACCAGCGAGCAAAGTGTTGCCTATATTCTGTACATCTATTCACTTGTCAAGACACCACAACATTGGTTTCGTAGCACGGTCTTTATTGAGGGTGGTGCGGTTTCAACGCATAAGCAATTTAGCTATTTCATTTTGTTATCAGAAAAGAAAGTCATTCTCAGTTCATTGTGTTCTTTTCCCAATACAGGCCAGAGCAAGGCAGAGATCAATCATGGGCATATGTCTGTCAGTCAGGCATGGTTCAATCAGTCATGGGTATCTGTCTGTCAGTCAGGCATGGTTCAATCAGTCATGGGTATCTGTCTGTCAGTCAGGCATGGTTCAATCAGTCATGGGTATCTGTCTGACAGTCAGGCATGGTTCAATCAGTCATGGGTATCTGTCTGACAGTCAGGCATGGTTCAATCAGTCATGGGTATCTGTCTGTCAGTCAGGCATGGTTCAATCAGTCATGGGTATCTGTCTGTCAGTCAGGCATGGTTCAATCAGTCATGGGTATATGCCAGCCTAGCATGGTTCAATCAGTCATGGGTATTTGTCTGTCAGTCAGGCATGGTTCAATCAGTCATGGGTATCTGTCTGTCAGTCATGCATGGTTCAATCAGTCATGGGTATCTGTCTGTCAGTCAGGCATGGTTCAATCAGTCATGGGTATCTGTCTGTCAGTCATGCATGGTTCAATCAGTCATGGGTATCTGTCTGTCAGTCAGGCATGGTTCAATCAGTCATGGGTATATGCCAGCCTAGCATGGTTCAATCAGTCATGGGTATCTGTCTGTCAGTCAGGCATGGTTCAATCAGTCATGGGTATATGCCAGCCTAGCATGGTTCAATCAGTCATGGGTATATGCCAGCCTAGCATGGTTCAATCAGTCATGGGTATATGCCAGCCTAGCATGGTTCTGATAACCCTCCTGTCACAGTTCTGTAGCTGTGATGCGTTGGAGAGAACAAATACTTTCGTAAAATACAGACACGGCAGGCACGTAGCGGAAAAGCCACGCTATTGTACACACACTCCGTATCCATGCCAACCGAACCGCCGTGGGGTAGAATCATAAAAGACAGAATAAACCATTATAAACCTTGCTTAACCAAGGCATTTTGTTCTCTCCTATTCTCTATGTTTCTCTCTTTTCCATCCCAACTGCTAACAGAAACAGATTGGATTACAGGCTCTTACTGGTTTCATTATAAAATGCTGAGTGGTGATGTTTCTGAGTGGATCCAGTGGCAGGGGTACTGGAAAAATGTAACAAGGGTTGCAGATTTTGGGGAATATTCAGAGGTGGAAACTTTCCGTGGGAATTAACGGGAATATATGGGAATTAATATTAATACCATTTAAATATAGATGTTTTTTTTGCATTGGATATATTTACCATATCATATTTATATCACCTTTATTTAACCAGGTTGGCAAGTTGAGAACACCTTTATTTAACCAGGTAGGCAAGTTGAGATCAAGTTCTCATTTACAATTGCGCCCTGGCCAAGATAAAGCAAAGCAGTTCGACACATACAACAACACAGAGTTACACATGGAGTAAAACAAACATACAGTCAATAATACAGTAGAAAAAATCTATGTACAAAGTATATATACAATGTGAGCAAATGAGGTGAGATAAGGGAGGTGAAGGCAAAAACATGGCGAAGTAAATACAATATCGCAAGTAAAACGCTGGAATGGTAGATTTGCAGTGGAAGAATGTGCAAGGTAGAGATCGAAATAATGGGGTGCAAAGGAGCAAAATAAATAAATACAGTAGAGGTAGTTGTTTTGGCTAAATTATAGATGGGCTATGTACAGGTGCAGTAATCTGTGAGCTGCTCTGACAGCTGGTGCTTAAAGCTAGTGAGGGAGATAAGTGTTTCCAGTTTCAGAGATTTTTGTAGTTCATTCCAGTCATTGGCAGCAGAGAACGAAGGAGAGGCGGCCAAAGGAAGAATTTGTTTTGGGGGTGACCAGTGAGATATACCTGCTGGAGCGCGTGCTACAGGTGGGTGCTGCTATGGTGACCAGTGAGCTGAGATAAGAGGGGACTTTACCTAGCAGGGTCTTGTAGATGACCTGGAGCCAGTGGATTTGGCGACGAGTATGAAGCGAGGGACAGCCAACGAGAGCGTACAGGTTGCAGTGGTGGGTAGTATATGGGGCTTTGGTGACAAACCGGATGGCACTGTCATAGACTGCATCCAATTTATTGAGTAGAGTATTTGAGGTTATTTTGTAAATGACATCGCCGAAGTCGAGGATCCGTAGGATGGTCAGTTCTACAAGGGTATGTTTGGCAACATGAGTGAAGGATGCTTTGTTGTGAAATAGGAAGCCAATCCTAGATTTAACTTTGGATTGGAGATTTTTGATGTGAGTCTGGAAGGAGTGTTTACAGTCTAACCAGACACCTAGGTATTTGTAGTTGTTAACATATTCTAAGTCAGAACCGTCCAGAGTAGTGATGTTGGGCGGCAAGGTGCAGGCAGCGATCGGTTGAAGAGCATGCATTTAGTTTTACTTGTATTTAAGACCAATTGGGGTCCACGGAAGGAGAGTTGTATGAAGATGAATATGAAGACCGAGACATAAACCTTTTACCTTATCATAAGTAGACATAATTGCAAATGATTAAATCCTTTCAATATAATTTTTTTTAAACAATTTAGTTACAAATTCAAATTGAATTAAATGAGTTGACTCTTCACATGGGATGATTTCACTGAACAACAAATAAAGGGAATATTGAATGATCCCCAATGATCCATCGCATCTCCCAAAAATGTTTTCAACGTGCATCTGTAAAATGATAGTCTAGAAACTAAGGCTTTTGGTTGTCTTCCTCTCAGACTTCCATGGCTTCTCCCTGGACCTGCTCAATGTCCACCTCTTGAACATCAGACTCTGAGGCCTCATCTTCACTGTCACTTTCCAACCTTGTTGAGGATGGCTTGTTGTCAGGCTCAAAACGCCTCAAATTTGCCCAGACAGCTACCAATTTTTCAACCCTTGTTGGTCAGCCTATTGCGTGCTTTGGTGTGTGTGTGTGTGTTCCCAAACAAGGACGAGTTGCGCTCTGAGGCGGCTGATGTTGGTGGGATTTGGATGATGGAGGCAACAGGGGAAAGGGCCTCAGATCCACAACGTCCCTTCCACTAGGTGGCTGATGTAATATGGCAGTCGTGCCAACAAATCTCATCTCCAACCCAAAGCCCTTGCTTGGAAGTGGACTTCGCCAGACTGCCAAGAACCTTGCGCTAATCCAGGCCAAGGTGGTAAGACACGGTAGTGATGACACCATTGGCCTGGTTGATATCTGCATCAGACAGGATGGTCTTGCCAGCATAATTGGGGTCTAACATGTACGCTGCGTCATGTATGGGCTTCAGGCAGAAGCCTGAACATCTCTTCATGCTTTTTGATGTAATTCAGAACTGCAGTTTCCTCTGCATAGAGCAACAGTGAAGTGGGCAGGGCAATACAGATTTCTTCTCTTACATCTGTAAGCAGAGTCTGAATATCAGACAGGATGGCATTGTCTCCCTCAATCTGTGCAATGGTTACTGCTGTAGGTTTCAGGAGTTTCAGGCTGCTTACCACTCTCTCCCAAAATACATCATCCAGGAGGATCCTCTTGATGGGGCTGTCCATATCGGCAGGCTGTGATATGGCCATTTCTTGGAGACTCCTTCCCCTCCAAGAGACTGTCAAACATGATGTCAACACCACCCCCAATGGGTGTTGCTGGGCAGCTTCAATGTGGTGCTCTTATTCTTCTCACTTTGCTTGGTGAGGTAGATTGCTGTTATAACTTGATGACCCTTCACATACCTAACCATTTCCTTAGCTCTCTTGTAGAGCGTATCCATTGTTTCCAGTGCCATGATGTCCTTGATGAGCAGATTCAATGCACGACCAGCACAGTCAATGGATGTGATGTGAGGGTAGGACTCCTAGGACCAAGCAGCCTTCATGTTCACAGCATTGTCTGTCACCAGTGCAAATACCTGCTGTGGTCCAAGGTCATTGATGACTGCCTTCAGCTCATCTGCAATGTGAGACCAGTGTGTCTGTTGTCCCTTGTGTCTGTGGTCTTGTAGAATATTGGTTGAGGGATGGAGATGATGTAGTTAATTATTCCTTGCCCACAAACATTCGACCACCCATCAGAGACTGCTTTCTCTATGATTTGCTTGACCTTCACTTGAACTCTGTTGAACTCTGCATCCAGCAAATTAGTAGATAAAGCATGTCTGGTTGGAGGGGTGTATGCTGGGTGAAGAACATTCAGGAATCTCTTCTAATACACATTGCCTGTGAGACTCAAAGGTGAAGCAGTTGCATACACAGCTCAAGCAAGACATTCATCAGCATTTCTCTTGCTACGTTCCTCCATTGAGTCAAAAAAAACTTCTGATTCCAGGAGGACCATGAGCTGTTAATATCGATAAGGTGTCTGATTCATCATTTTCACCTCGAATAGAAGTAGAGAGATTTTTGTCAGAGGTTGTTTGTTGTGAAAGTTTCCGACCCTTTGCAACACTAAATGTAACATTCAAATAGTATAGAAACCACCAGGGAACCTCTGTGCCAACTCTAATATACAGAGATACTTTAACTCTCGTGATCTACTGATTAGACCAGTGAACCATCTGTCTTGTTTTCAAATAAATCAAACATTTACTACTTTGATGTAAAGGTCAAAAGTACTTATTCAAAAGGGTCTGTGTTTTGTGTTCAAGGCATATGCTTTTGTGATTATTTTTTCCAAGCCTCTCTGTGTCTGTGTCCTCCCTCCAGAACATCCGGTCCAAGGTGGAGCTGACCGTGTGGGATCAACCTGAAGACCTCAGTCTGTCCTTCACTGCCACCTGTCAGGACGGACAGCCTCTCCCAGGCCTCAGGAAGTGTGCCGACCTCAAGATTGGAGACACGGTGAGTCCTACATAGGCCTCCCGGCTTTCCATGGATTTTCGCTATGTGGCCAGGCTGGAAAGTCAAAATTGGCTGTATCTTAAAAATGTATACTGAACAAAAATATAAACGCAACATGTGAAGTGTTGGTCCCATTTTTCACGAGCTGAAATAAAATATCCCAGAAATGTTCCATATGCACAAAAAGCTTATTTCGCTAAAATGTTGTGCACAAATTTTTACATCCCTGTTGTGAGCATTTCTTCTTTGCCAAGATAATCCATCCACCTGACAGGTGTGGTATATCAAGAAGCTGATTAAAGAGCATGATCATTACACAGGTGTGCTGGGGACAATTAAAGGCTACTTTAAAAAGTGCAGTTTTGTCACAACACAATGCCACAGATGTCTCAAGTTTTAAGGGAGCATGACATTGGCATGCTGACTACAGGAATGTCCAAATGAGTTGTTGCCAGATAATTGAATGTTAATTTTTTTGACCATAAGCCGCCTCCAACGTCGTTTAAAACCCCTTAATTTAACCAAGAATGCAGTTAAGAAAATCCCTAACAAAGTAAGGGATAAGAATAACAAATAATTAAAGAGCAGCAGTAAATAACAATAGCAGGGCTGTATACAGGGGGTACCAGTACAGAGTCAATGTGCGGGGGCACCGGTGTCGAGGTAATTGAGATAATTATGTAGATGTACTTAGAGTTATTAAAGGGGCTATGCATAGATAACAGCAGAGAGTAGCAGCAGCGTAGGTGGGGGGGAAATGCAAATAGTCTGGGTAGCCATTTGATTAGATGTTCAGGAGTTTTATGGCTTGGGGGTCGAAGCTGTTTAGAAGCAAATCAAATGTATTTATAAAGCCCTTCGTACATCAGCTGATATCTCAAAGTGCTGTACAGAAACCCAGCCTAAAACCCCAAACAGCAAGCAATGCAGGTGTAGAAGCACGGTGGCTAGGAAAAACTCCCTAGAAAGGCCAAAACCTAGAGAGGAACCAGGCTATGAGGGGTGGCCAGTCCTCTTCTGGCTGTGCTGGGTGGAGATTATAACAGAACATGACCAAGATGTTCAAATGTTCATAAATGACCAGCATGGTCAAATAATAATAATCACAGTAGTTGTCGCGGGTGCAACAAGTCAGCACCTCAGGAGTTAATGTCAGTTGGCTTTTCATAGCCGATCATTAAGAGTATATCTACCACTCCTGGGACAGGTAGCACGTCCGGTGAACAGGTCAGGATTCCATAGCCGCAGGCAGAACAGCACTAGAAGCCTCTTGGACCTAGACTTGGTGCTTTGGTACCGCTTGCCGTGCGGTAGCAGAGAGAACAGTCTATGACTGGGGTAGCTGGAGTATTTGACTATATGTATGAACCTCCTCTGACACCACCTGGTTAACGAGGTCCTGTATGGCAGGAAGCTTGGCCCCGGTGATGTACTGGGCCGTATTCACTACCCTCTGTAGTGCCTGTGGTCGGAGGCGGTGCAGTTGCCATACCAGGCAGTGATGCAACCCATCAGGATGCTCTTGATGGTGCAGCTGTAGATCCTTTTGAGGCTCTGAGGACCCATGCCAAATCTTTTCAGTCTCCTGAGGGGGAATAGGCTCTGTCGTGCCCTCTTCACGACTGTCTTGATGTGCTTGGACCATGTTAGTTTGTTGGTGATGTGGACACCAAGGAACTTGAAGCTCTCAACCTGCTCCACTACAGTCCCGTCGATGAGAATGGTGGCGTGCTCGGTCCTCCTTTTGCTATGATCCACTATCATCTCCTTTGTCTTGATAACGTTTGGCCCACGGTGTGTTCTTGCCATTTTAGATGGAATGCATTCTTCCCTTCCTTTGTTTCAGAAAAACAATCATGTCAGGGGACGTGGGATCACTGCACATCTGAATCGCTTTGAATTCTGCACTGTCGATATATTGGCCTCAATTAGAGATTTGTACAGGATCTATTGAAACTCTTAACGTGGGGCTACTTTGCGCCAACACGCAGAGGTCCGACCCTGTGCAATTGTTCTTCCCAAAGCCCCAGTGTCTCCCCCACTCCCTTACTGATTCCTTATTTGTCTTAATTGAATGTTGGGATGGGGAGTCTGGGACTGGGGATTGGGGCTGAATTAATAATGGTAGTGAATGGGGGGAATCCCATCTCTCTATTGCCAGGGTGATGGGTCTTGTGGAATTGTTCTTCCCAAAGCCCCAGTGTCTCCCTCACTCCCTCACTGATTCTTATTCGTCTTAATTGAATGTAGGGATGGGGAGTGGGGATGGCGTCTGAATGAATAATGTTAGTGAATGGGGGGGAATCACATCTCACATCTCTATGGCCAGGGTGATGGGTTTAACTCTTGTCTTTTGTTCTGCAGTGGGGGAATTTGCTGTGCAGGCCTCTGAGTGCCAATCTGTCCTCCTAAAGAGAACATGAAGCAGCCGAAAGCCCAGGGGCTCGTTACCAATGCATCTCCCTCCCCTCTGACCTTGTCCTCCATTGCCTTTTGAGAAGGAGGCGAGGAAAGAGGACATGAGGAATCAAGGAAAAACGTATTGGGAAAGTGTCCCAGGTGTCAGTCACATGGTATCTGTCCCAGATGGCACCCTATTCCCTATGTAGCACACTACTTTTCACCACGGCCCATAGTGCTCTGGTTAAAAGTAGTGCCATTTATAGGTAATACGGTGCCATTTGGGACATAACTAGGGTCTCTTGCTGCAGCCTCGCTGCGGGGCCTGATGCTGCATGTCAATGTCCTCACAACGAGTTTGTTGGTGAAACCAGAGGCGATGGACGAACAAAGATCACATGGTAACAGACGTGTGTTTGCCCCAGTGTAGAAAGTTAAGTCCATATCCTATTTAAGGCAACACTCTCTCAAACCCTGAAGAGTACTAAATATGTCCCATACGTACAAACAGATTAGGCTGTTAAGACTACATCAACACACTCCCTGTCTATCAGGCTCTGTCTCTCAGGGAGTATGTTGTTGAATGCCACGGTGAAGGAGACAAAGTACAGTTTTTTAGTTTAGTTTATTTTATTTTTACAGGGACAGTGCACATTAATCAACGTTTCAGTAAAAGTGCCGGTTTTAGCCAGCCGGCTAATTTTCAACCGCAGTCCCTGGGCAGGTTATTAAAAACAATTACAATATAGACAATAGCGCCATAGAACAAGCAAGACATAGCAACATAGGACAAGCAAGACATAGCATACAGACAGAGCAACATAGAACAAAAAGCAGCAAAACAAAATCCATAAAAGCAACAAAGTGTTTCCACACCTCACAAGCTACAGACAACAGACAACATGGAAAGCGGCAACACACAGCTAGGGACCATGTTCACAAATCTGATTGACCTTTAGCCAGGTCTTCAAGCATTTTGTAAAAGTGTGATATGTGGTGCAGTTATGTGTGTCTGATGGCAGTGTATTCCAGACATGGGAAGCTCTCACAGAGAATGCAGATTTACTAAAGGTGCTTTTCCTTAGGGGAACTATACAGTCACCTCTCATGGCAGACCTTGTGGATCTGCTGCCATATGTCTGGGTTTTCTGTTTAACTAAAATATTGAGTGGAGGGGGATCCAGGCCATTAAGGATCTTGAATACAAGACATGCGTCGGTGTATTGCACAAGATTTTCCCAACTCAAGAGCTCATGCTTTCTAAGGATGTGACAATGATGATGGCTATTGGGCTTCCTATCAAGCACTTTGAGAGCCTGTTTGTAGACAGCCTGTTTGAGAGCCTGTTTGTAGCCTGTTTGTAGACAGACTGAATCTTTAAGGAATACCTAGGATAGGTTAAGTAATCCCTCTCACCCCACCCCCCCTAAGTTTTAGATGCACTATTGTAAGTGACTGTCCCACTGGATGTCATAAGGTGAATGCACCAATTTGTAAGTCGCTCTGGATAAGAGCGTCTGCTAAATGACTTAAATGTAATGTAATGTAAATGTAATGTAAATGTTTTAATGTTGTACAGCAAGCTTGGGCCCAACTAGTCAAGCAGTATGTTAAGTGGGGGAGTATCATAGAATTGAAGTACAGTTTTGCTACCTCTGTAGTCAAACAATTTCGTATAAATCGGAAATTAGCTAGGTTGAATTTGGTTATTTGAATTACCTTTTTCACATGCTTTTTAAAAGAGAGGTTGATGATGTATGTATGATGCCAAGGTACTTAAAATCGGATACCACCTGGAGCTTCTCCCCTGACACATAGACATCTGGCTCAGTAGCATCTGTTGCCCTCTTTGTGAAGAACATGCAAACAGTTTTTTTCACATTGAGATGCAAACACGAGTCACTGAGCCACTTTGTAACCTGGACCATTACAGTAGTGAGTTCTTGTGCAGCTTGTTGTTTGCTCTTTGCATGCACATATATCACTGTATCATCTGCATACATTTGAACTTCAGACCCAGTACGGACAGAAGGCAGATCATTAATGTACAGGCTGAACAGGAGGGGCCCCAGTATTGACCCTTGGGGCACGCCCACATCATAGCTACGAGTGGGCGACAGCTCATTGCTCACTCTGACACACTGAGTTCTGCCTTCAAGGTATGATTTCATCCATCTCAAGGCATCAGGGGAAAAGTTGAACTTGGACAATTTTGTGATGAGAATCTCATGGTTAACAGTATCAAAAGCCTTCCTTAGGTCCAGAAACACAGCCCCAACAGCACCCCCTTTGTCCATCTTGGACTTCACATTTTCCAGAAGAAAGCAGTTGGCCGTTTCTGTGGAGTGTTTCGCTCTGAAGCCAAACTGCATGGAGTGTAATGTGAAGGGGCTGTTGTTGAGGTGGGCAATCAGTTGTTCTGCTACACACTTTTCAACAACCTTTGACACCACAGGTAGTATACTAATGGGCCTGTAGTTACTCACGTCAGCAGGGTCGCCTGATTTAAAGATGGCCGTTATAATGGCTGACTTCCATACCCTTGGAAACACACCGAGACCAATAGATGTGTTGGTGACCTTAGTAATGGGGCCAATGAGTGACTCTTTGTAGTTTTTAAGAAAGGTAGAGTCCATCCCAAACACATCTTTGGCTTTAGAGTTCTTTAGTGAGCTAATCACCTTGTTCACCTTTGACTCAGAAACCTCCCTTATGATGAAGACAGGTTGAGTGTCATTCACTAGCACTGAGCCCAAGAAATCAGTGGAGGGGTTCTGTGTCAGTAACCTGACAGAGTCAATAAAGTAGGAATTGAAGGCTAGAGGCATTTTAATCGCATACTGCAGGACATTTCTCCTTAGTAACAATGATCTCTCAAATGTGAAGACAACTTCTTCAGGGTTAGGAGAATCTAATAGAATTTACCACATATAATTTTGTCTTGAAATTCAGAGTACTATCAAATGTCATTGTCAAAGATGAGAATAGTTTTCCCCTGAGTAAAGGAGATTGTCCTGCTGGGCTACCGTTTACAACATAAAAATTAGTGTGTTTTGGCAGCCAGCGTATCACAGCTGTATCAACTTTTGCTCATGCATGCAAGCACACACACCGCATCTGCCCCCCCCCACCACACACACACACACTTAATTTCTCTCAACCTCTGAGCTAACAGGCCAACTGTGTTACGCAGGCAACTCTTTCATTGAGCCAGACTCAATGAAAGAATCATCTGCTGCTCCCTCCACTCCACTTCTCTATTCCAGCCCTCTGTCCCAATCACAGCAGTGATGTCCTGTGATTTGCAGATGGCGCTGACAGATATGGCAGCTCTGCTTCTATTTTATTTTTTTGTGTTATTTCTTACATTATTAGCCCAGAATTTGTTTTGTGTTATTACATACATCCAGAAATAACTTTTGGATATCATAGCAGCGGTAACTCACCAGCATTACGACCAGGAGTGCGACTTTCCTGAGTTGGATGCTTTGTTCGTACCCCGCAGGGCAATTGAACTTGTTCCAGAGGCTGCTCCGAAACACCGCTGGCGGGGAAGATGTATTCGGAGTGGACTTCTAGTCCGACTCGAGAGGCACGCACACCACCCACCGCTTCTGAGTATATTACTCGCTAATGTTCAGTCTCTGGATAATAAAGTTGATGAGCTCAGGGCGAGGATTTCTTTCCAGAGAGACATCAGGGATTGTAACATACTCTGTTTCATGGAAAAAATGTCTCTCTCGGGATATACTGTCCCTGTCCATACAGCCATCTGGGTTCTCAGTACATTGCGCAGACAGGAATAAAAAACTCTCCGGGAAGAAGAAAGGAGGGGTGTATGTTTCATGGTTAACTACTCATGGTGTGATTGTGATAATGTACAGAAACTCAAGTCCTTCTGTTCACCCGCCCTATAATACCTCACATTCAAATGCTGACCGTATTACCTCCCAAGAGAATTATCTTCGGTTATAGTCACAGCCGTGTATATTCCCCCTCAAGCTGATACCACGACGGCCCTCAAAGAACTACACTGGACTTTATGTAAACTGGCAACCACATATCCTGAAGATGCATTTGTTATAGCTGGGGATTTTAACAAAGCAAATTTGAGGAAAATGCTACCGAAGTTCTACCAACATCTTGACTGTAGTACTCACGCTGGTAAAACATTGGACCACTGCTACTCAACGTTTATAAAATGCCTACAAGGCCTTCTCCCGCCCTCCCTTCCTATAGGCAGAAACTCAAACAGGAGGTACCTGTGCTAAGGTCTATTCAACGCTGGTCTGACCAATCGGAATCCATGCTTAAATATTTTTTTCATCACACACACTGGGATATGTTCGGGTAGCCTCTAAGAATAACATCAACGGATACAGTGACTGAGTTCATCAGGAAATGTATAGGGGATTTTGTACCCACTGTGACTATTAAAACCTACCCAAACCAGAAACATTTACATTTACATTTAAGTCATTTAGCAGATGCTCTTATCCAGAGCGACTTACAAACCATGGATAGATGGTAGCATTTGCACAAAACTGAAAGCGCGAACCACTGCATTTAACCATCGCAAGGTGACTGGGAATATGGCCAAATACAAACAGTGTAGTTATTCCCTACGTAAGGCAATCAAACAGACAAAACGTCAGTACAGAGACACAAAGTGGAGTCACAATTCAACAACATGAGACGTATCTGGCAGGGTCTACAGACAATCACGGACTACGAAGGGAAAACCAGCCACGTAGCGGACAGATGTCTTGCTTCCAGACAAGCTAAACTCCTTCTTCGCCCGCTTTGAGGATAACACGATGGACTGTGGGCTCTCCTTCTCTGTGTCTGACGTGAGTGAGACATTTAAGCATGTTAACCCTCGCAAAGCAGCCGGCCCAGACGGCATCCCTACCGTACAGACATATTCAATCAATCCCTATCCCAGTCTGCTGTCCCCACACGCTTTAAGATTGGCACCATTGTTCCTGTTCCCAAGAAAGCCAATGTAACTGAACTAAATGACTATCGCCCTGTAGCTCTCACTTCTGTCATCATGAAGTGCTTTGACAGACTAGTCAAGGATCATATTACCTCCACCCTAACTGTCACACTTGACCCACTTCAATTTTCTTACCGCCCCAATAGGTCCACAGACGATACTATCGCCATCACACTGCCCTATCCCATCCCATGGACAAGAGGAATACGTATGTGAGAATGCTGTTCATCGACTAGAGTTCAGCATTTAACACCATAGTACCTTCCAAACTCATCATTAAGCTGGAGTCCCTGGGTCTTGACCCTACCTTGTGCAACTAGGTCCTGGACTTCCTGACGGGCCGCGCCCAGGGGGTGAGGGTAGGAAACATCTCCACTGCGCGGATCCTCAACACTGGGGCACCACAAGGGTGCGTTCTCAGCCCCCTCCTGTTCACCCATGACTGCGTGGCCATTCACACCTTTGCAGACGACACAATAGTAGTAGGCTCGATTGCCAACAGCGACGAGCTAGCCTACAGGGAGGAAGTGAGGGCCCTCTGAGTGTGGTGTCAGGAAAATAACGTCTCACTCAATGTCAGCAAAACAAAAGAGATGATCGTGGACTTCAGGGAACAGCAAAGGGAGCACCACCTATCCACATCGACGTGACAGCAGTGGAGAAGGTGGAAAGTTTTTCACACTGCCTTATCCCATCTGGACAAGAGGAATACCTATGTAAGAATGCTGTTCATTGACTATAGCTCAGCATTCATCACCATATTACCCTCCAAGCTCATCATTAAGCTTGGGGCCCTGGGTTTGAACCCCGCCCTGTGCAACTGGGTCCTGGACTTCCTGACGGGTCGACCCCCAGGTGGTGAAGGTAGGAAACAACACCTCCACTTCGCTGATCCTCAACACTGGGGCCCCACAAGGGTGCGTGCCTAACCCCCTCTTGTACTCCCTGTTCACCCATAACTGCATGGCCTGGCACGTCTCAAACGCAACAGAAGTAGGCCTGATTACCAACAATGACGAGGCAGCTTACAGGGAAGAGGTGAGTGCCCTGGGAGACTGGTGCCAGGAAAATAAATAACCTCTCACTCAACGTCAACAAAACAAAGGAGCTGATCGTGGACAGGAAACATCAGAGGGAGCACACCCCTATCCACATCGATGGGACCGCAGTGGAGAAGGTTGAAAGCTTTAAGTTCCTTGGCGTACACATCACTGATGATCTGAAATGGTCCACCCACACAGAGTGGTGAAGAAGGCTCAACAGTGCCTCTTCAAACTCAGGAGGCTGAAGACATTTGACTTGGCCCCTAAAACCCTCACACTTTTAGAGATGCACAATTGAGAGCATCCTGTCGGGCTGTATCACCACCTAGTACGGAAACTACACCGCCCGCAGTGGCAGGGCTCTCCATAGGATGGTGTAGTCTGCCAAACGCATCACCGGGGGCAAACTACCTGCCCAGGACTGAAAACAGCTCTTATCTCAAAGCCACCAGACCTGTTAAATAGCCATCACTAGCCGGCTTCCACCCGGTTAAGCAATCCTG
Organism: Oncorhynchus gorbuscha; assembly: GCF_021184085.1. Classification (NCBI taxonomy): domain Eukaryota; kingdom Metazoa; phylum Chordata; class Actinopteri; order Salmoniformes; family Salmonidae; genus Oncorhynchus; species Oncorhynchus gorbuscha. The sequence continues at coordinate 104,165,339 of NC_060173.1, read as the reverse complement.
CACCTTAGAGGCTGATGCCCTATATATAGTTGAAGTCAGATGTTTCATACACCTTAGACAAATACATTTAAACTCAGTTTTTCACAATTCCTGACATTTAATCCTAGTAAAACTTCCCTGTCTTAGGTCAGTTCGGATCACCACTTTATTTTAAGAATGTGAAATGTCAGAATAATAGAGAATTATTTCTTTCAGCTTTTATTTCTTTCATCACATTCCCAGTGGGTGGGGAATTTGACAAACAATCAATTAGTATTTGGTAGCATTGCCTTTAAATTGTTTAATTTGGGTCAAACCTTTCGGGTAGCCTTTCACAAGCTTCCCACAATTTCTCCTGACAGAGCTGGTGTAACTGAGTTAGGTTTGTAGTCCTCCTTGCTCCCACATGCTTTTTCAGGTCTGCCCACAAGAATCTATAGAATTGAGGTCAGGGCTTTGTGATGGCCACTCCAATACCTTGACTTTGTTGTCCTTAAGCCGTTTTGCCACAACTTTCAAAGTATGCTTGGAGTCATTGTCCATTTGGAAGACCCATTTGCGACAAAGCTTGAACTTCCTGACTGATGTTTCCATCCTCATGATGCCATCTATTTTGTGAAGTGTACCAGTCCCTCCTGCATCATAGCACCCCCACAACATGATGCTGCCACCCCCGTGCTTCACAGTTGGGATGGTGGTGTTCGGCTTTCAAACCTACCCCCTTTTCCTCCAAACATAACGCTGGTCATTATGGCCAAACAGTTCTATTTTTGTTTCATCATACCAGAGGATCTTTCTCCCCATGTGCAGTTAATACAGGTATTGAGTGGAGAACAGGAGGGCTTCTTAAAGAAAAACTAACAGGTCTGTGAGCCGGAATTCTTACTGGTTGGTAGGTGATCAAATACTTATGTAATGCAATAAAATGCAAATTAATTACTTAAAAATCATACAATGTGATTTTCTCGATTTTTGTTTTAGATTCCGTCTCTCACAGTTGAAGTGTACCTATGATAAAAATTACAGACTACATGCTTTGTAAGTAGGAAACACTGCCAATTTTGCAGGTTATCAAATACTTGTTCTCCCCACGGTATATATTTCCATTCTTTTACTTTTAGATGTGTGTGTATTGTGAATTGTTTTTAGATACTACTGCACTGTTAGAATACTACTGCACTGTTGGAGCTAGGAACACAAGCATTTCGCTACACCCATAATAACATCTGCTAAATATGTGTATGTGACCAATAGACTTTGATTTGATTTGGTTACGTCTTTTTACTCCAGCAGATTTATCTCATAGCTACTAGTTTCCCTAATGAGCCAGTGTTTGAATGAGCTAAGTTCCTCGTGACTCACATGTCCCCTAAATCTCATTATCTCGTTAGAAAGAGGACTAGCTGTAGTGGACGAGGAAGAGACGGGCCGACAGACTTTCCATGTGTTATGCTGTAGTGGACGAGGTAGAGCGACTGGCTGGCAGGTCTTCCATGTTGTTATGCTGTAGTGGACGAGGTAGAGGGACTGGCTGACAGGTCTTCCGTGTTGTGTTATGCTGTAGTGGACGAGGTAGAGCGACTGGCTGGCAGGTCTTCCATGTGTTATGCTGTAGTGGATGAGGTAGAAGGACTGGCTGACAGGTCTTCCATGTTGTGTTATGCTGTAGTGGACGAGGTAGAGCGACTGGCTGACAGGTCTTCCATGTGTTATGCTGTAGTGGACGAGGTAGAGGGACTGGCTGACAGGTCTTCCATGTTGTTATGCTGTAGTGGACGAGGTAGAGGGACTGCCCAGGAGGAACATCCCGCAATTTTGCAGTCATGTCTGGTTCTTCAGCTATGAATGTTGTTTTGCTGGTGCATATGGAATAAAGTTGTTTTGTTGATTGTCTTTCTTCCATGACTCGTGTTTCCTTGGTAGCTTAGAATACCACTTTGGTTTGGAAAGATGTCGCAGGGTGATGATGTCATGACTGTTTACTCCTCCACAAAGCCACTCCAACACACATTGCTCATTATCATGCAGCAGTTTTGTATTAGTCTTTCCTCCGCCTTCGAAGTGTTCAGGATTGTTCAGTCTTTTAGGACACACAGAGGCTCTCTCAGCATGGTCTCTGACCTCTTCATCACTAGGCATGTTGATGTTCGCTTCTTATTGAACGAGGTAGGCTAACGCTGAGATGCATCTGTAAACTCCTATGGCATCTAATAACATAGTAGTTAAATTCAAATAAATGTCAAATGTATTGGTCACATACACACGGTTAGCAGATGTTAATGTGAGTGTAGCAAAATGCTTGTGCTTCTAATTCCGACAATGCAGTAATATCTAACAAGTAATCTAACAATTCCCCAACAACTACCACTACCACACACAAATCTAAAGGAGTGAACAAGAATATATACATATAAATATATGGATGAACGATGGTCTACAGCCATGTCTCAGGGTTAGAGGAACTGGAGAAAGAAGATATAGCCAAGGAAACCCAGAGGAAGAGAGATGAGATCATGGATCCTGAGTGACAGGGCTCTGCTCTGTCCCCAAAAGACTCAGATCTGTGAGTTACGTGTGGAGCTGAAGCCAACATCAACACAGCCCTAACGTCCAAGTGTTTGGCTTTGGGGCTGCAGTCCAAGAGGGGGCGTTAGTCTTTGATGGGAGCTGAACCCCTCACATCTTCACATCCCACGACCTCTCCGGTCTCCTGCAGACTGGTGTAGTGCTCCTTCCCTGATCTGGATCCACTGGGATGTGGATGAGTGGCTCCCAAAGATGGCGCCGTACTGGATGGCCGCCGTTTTGCAAGCTCCTCTTTCCTCTATTCCTCCATTCTACTGGCTACTAGTCACTCAATAATAAGATGGATGACCTCCGATCGTGGCTTTGCTACCAACGGGACTCTCAAAACTGCATTATTATTTGCTTTTAAAAACATGGGTGTCGGACAAGATACTCCCCCATGGCTATTTAACTCAATGGATTCTCCATTCATCGGGAGGACAGGACAGTGGAGTCGGGGAAATTGGGGGAGGGGTGGGTTCCTCTACATATCACCAACTGGTGTGATAACTCCAGCGTGGTGGAAGTGTCGACCCACTGTTCACCTGTCTTGGAATACCTGATGGTCAAATGCTGACCCTTCTACCTCACGAGGGAGTTTTTAGTTGTTATCATGACTTGCATACATTCCACCTCAGGACAAGAAAAATAAAAAGCTGGCACTTAATGAACTGTACAAGGCTATAAACAAGCAAGAAAATCTACATCCAGAGGCTGCCTTTCTGGTTGCCGGCGATTTTAATTCCGCATCACTGGGACTAGTGATGCCCAACTTCCATCAATACATCTCCAACCCCACTAGGGGCGATAAAGTCCTAGACCACTGTTATTCTACCCATAAGCAAGCATACAAGACCCTCCCTAGTCCGGCATTCTGCAATTCAGATCATGACTCCCTACTCCTGCTTGCTGTTTACAAGCAGAAACTCAAACAGGAAGTACCCATGACTCGCTCCGTTGAGGAATGATCACCAGAATCTGAGATTATCCTAAAGGACTGCTTTGCTACCGCTGATTGGAATATGTTTAGAGACTCTGCCGATAACATTGACATGCTAACCACCTCTGTCACCAGCTTCATTAGAAAGTGTATTGGCGACGTTGTCCCCACGGTGAGGATTCGCTGCTTCACCCATTAAAAGCCCTGGATTAACCCAGAGGTTGGCGGTAAACTAAAGGACAGGGCTACCAGACACAGAGCCATCGTAGACAACCCTGAGGCTAAGGCCGAGGACAGAAATAAGTACAAGAAGTCCCGTTATGACCTCCGCAAAGTCATAAAACGTGAGAAAGGACAATATAGGAATAAGGTGGATTCATACTACACAGCCTCCGACGCCCACCGCATGTAGCAGGGGCTACAGTCCATTACAAAGGAAGACGACTGTATGCACACGTGGACAACAACAACATAGTGCCGGGTGTGAGGACCATCACTGACTTAGAGGATTGGGTGATCTTGCTCTCTGTGGCTGACGTGAGGAAGGTCTTTAAACAGGTCAACACTTGCAAGGCCGCGGGGCCCGATGGTATTCCAGGGCGCATTCTCAGAGCTTGTACAGAACTGCTAGCAAGCATATTCATGGTGATTTTCAACCTGTTTATCTTATATCCTGTTGCCTAGTCACCTTACCCTTATACATATCTACCTCCATCACCCCTGAACATTGTAAATATGGTATTGGAACTGACCCTGTATATAGTATGCTTACTCCTATACATATCTACCTCCATCACTCCAGTATTCCTGCACATTGTAAATATGGTATTGGAACTGACCCTGTATATAGTATGCTTACTCCTATACATATCTACCTCCATCATCCCTGAACATTGTAAATATGGTATTGGAACTGACCCTGTATATAGTATGCTTACTCCTATACATATCTACCTCCATCATCCCTGAACATTGTAAATATGGTATTGGAACTGACCCTGTATATAGTATGCTTACTCCTATACATATCTACCTCAATCATCCCTGAACATTGTAAATATGGTATTGGAACTGACCCTGTATATAGTATGCTTACTCCTATACATATCTACCTCCATCATCCCTGAACATTGTACATATGGTATTGGAACTGCTGACTCAGCCACATCAACTCTTCTCTGAACTCTATCCGCCCTCTCTATCTCTTTATCTTGTTCTTCCCCTTTCCTTCTGAACTTGCTGTCTCTGTCTCAGTGTGTGTCTCTGTGTTGGTGTGTGTCTGAGTTAATTAAGTCCACATGTATAAAAAACAGCTTGCAGGTCATATGTAATACACAGGCCAATCCCAGCCAAGCCTAATGAAAGCAGAATAGATTCTGAGTCATATGGAGGAAGATAATGAAAATGTAATGGTTCCAGGTCAAGGTGGCCATTTTTTTAAATCCACTTATGAATAATAGTCACTATTGCATTGTTTTTTGTAAGGCCCAACTCCTTGATTGAGAAGTGTTCTCAAATTGTAGCACATTTTTTTTCTCTAGTCCAGTCCATATACTGACCCTGTTGTACTGTTCTTCTTTCTTCCAGGTGTCCTTCGACGTGAGTATAGACGCCAGAGGCTGCCCCGCCCCAGGTACCCAGCAGAGTTTCACCATCAAGCCTGTGGGCTTCAAGGATCGTCTGGAGGTGTCCGTGGACTACCGCTGTGCCTGTGGCTGCACCAACCAGTCCCAGGCTAACAGTACCCACTGCAGCTCCATTGGACAGTACACCTGTGGTATCTGCCACTGTGACCCGGGCTACCTGGGTGCCCGCTGTGAGTGCCAGGAGGGTGAGGCTGGCAGCATGTACCTGAGCGCCTGCAGGCAGGCTGAGGGGATGCAGATATGTGGTGGGAGAGGGGAGTGCAGCTGTAACCAGTGCCTCTGCTATGAGTCAGAGTTCGGGAAGATCTACGGGACCTTCTGCGAGTGTGACGACTTCTCCTGCGCTCGACACAAGGGCATCCTCTGCTCGGGTATGTGTGCATGTATTACAAAGGAAATTAGTATCCTGACAAACAGTAGTGCTTCATACAGTACTTGATAGATGTGCAGAAAGAAACCCTGAACAAACCTTCCAAGAGCCTTACATGTGTGGTTATTTAGGGTGTGTCTGTTGGCTTGTGCTTTCATGTTGATGCAAAGTTAATGTTTTCCTATCGTATCTTTCTCTGGGCTGTGTGAGTGCACTGAGTGCTCTAGAACCCAGGAGAGTTGTGGTGGGTGTGTGCAGGATTCAGGAATACTTTCTACTACCAGAACCAGAGCTGAAAGATCCATTTTGTGTTCCGTTCTTAACAAAACTATTCTCCTCCATCCACCAACATTCTCCTCATCTTTCTTTCATTATTTTTGTTCCCCAGAGCATAAATGTACTCTTTTGATTTAAAGATGCATGCCCTGATGTCAACCACAATTGATGTCAAATGTTCTCCATCCTGAAGGTCCTGCTTAAAGTCCATGCATTAGATGTCTGTTACACTGGTCAGCAGGCAGGCAGGATTGCTAGCTGGGCGTATAACTGACTGAGTGACACACTAAACAGGCTGTCCTATTACGATTCCCAGAACATCAGGTCCAGTCCAAGCAGCCTCTGTGCATTTTGGGTCGAGACCTGCTGGATGTTGGCCCAGGCCCCCTGGTTTACCAAATCACAGAGCGAGCTTTGTAACAGAGGCCTCGCTCAGTGCTTTGTGTATTCCCAAATACTGTGGGGGTTATACCCAGTTAAAGTGCCTTGTTTAATTTATTCAGCAGAGGCGAATACACAATGGCCATTTGTTGATTGTCGGTCGGACCATAAGCAGGCCCTCTGAGTAGCATGTAAACTGGGATGGGGGGGGTATTTAAATGTTAACAGTCCAGTACGCTCTGTGGTCCCCCACACTCTCTCTCTGTCGCTCGCTCTCTCTCACACACACACACACACACACACACACACACACACACACACACACACACACACACACACACACACACACACACACACACACACACACACACACACACACACACACACACACACACACACACACACACACACACACACACACACACACACACTTCTCCTCCTCTCTGTTCATGGTTCTCAATCTGTAATGAGTTCCAAATGATTCAGAATGATAGTCCTCTCCCACACTTCTCTGGCATGGTTACTTAATCGCTGAAGAGTATAAACACTAAACAATGTTGTAAAAACATTCTGTGTCCCAGCACTGGTCTCCTAAACCCACAGATGGTAATGGGAAGGTTCTGCCTGCTCTGTAGCGGGTCCCATTCCCCTCCTGTTAAATGCTTTAAAACAGCATTGTACACAGTTTAGGTTTGTTAATGCTGCGCTGATAAAAGCTAATTTGCTAACCTGTGCTGTGCTGTGTGGTGTTGAGAAAAGCACGCTGGTTTGGATTGAACTGCAGTAGGATCCAGACTGATTACCTGCTAAAAGGAATTCGGTTTGAGGAAATACATTGGTGCGGTATCCTGGATGGGTTCTCTTTTCTAGCTTAATTCTGCCAGCCTTTGCATCATTACAGCGAGGTCTGGAAGTAATCTGGAAGGGAATCTTGTTGTTTTTGAAACAGTACCGCACCACCTTATCAGTATAATGGAACAGTAGGTACCGGCTTTATTGATCTGACACCGCTATTTGGGCAGAACTCACCTGTGTCGGTATTGAACATTAAATAGGTATTTGTAGGAACCACTGTTAGTATTTTTTTAAAGCGGCAGGTAGCCTAGTGGGTAGAGTGTTGTGCCAGTAACCGAAAGGTTGCTAGATCGAATCCCCGAGCTGACAAGGTAAAAATCTGTCGTTCTGCCCCTGAACAAGGCAGTTAACCCACTGTTCCTTAAGTGACTTGCCTAGTTAAATAAAAGGTTAAAATAGTACTGATGAATGAGTGTTCGCAGGTGACGGGCTCTTTCTTAAATATCTTAAAATCTCTCAAATCAAATTTGATTTGTAACGTGCCGAATACCACAGATGTAGATCTTATCGTGAAATGCTTATTTAGAAGCCCTTGCAGTTCAAGAAATAGAGTTATATATTTACTAAATAAACTAAATCAAAATGTAACACAAAAAAATGACCATAAGAATAATGAGGCTAAATGCAGGGGGTACCGGTCCCGAGTCGATGTGCGGGAGTACAGGTTAGTCGAGGTAATTTGTAAAGTGACTATGCATAGATAATAAACAGTGAGAAACCCAGCCTGAAACCCCAAACAGCAAGCAATGCAGATGTAGAAGCATGGTGGCTTGGGAAAAACTCCATAGAAAGGCCTGAACCTAGGAAGAAACCTAGAGAGGAACCAGGCTATGAGGGGTGGCCGGGTGGAAATGATAACAGAACATGCCCAAGGTGTTCAAATGTTCATAGATGACCAGCAGGGTCAAATAATAATAATCACAGTGGTTGTAGAGGGTGCAACAGGTCAGCACCTCAGGAGTAAATGTCAGTTGGCTTTTCATAGCCAATCATTCAGAGTATCTCTACCGCTGCTGCTGTCTCTAGAGAGTTGAAACAGCAGATCTGGGACATGGTAGCACATCTGGTGAACAGGTCAGGGTTCCACAGCCACAGGCAGAACAATAGCACGACCAGGTGGACTGGGGGAGAAAGGAGTCATCAGGCCAGGTAGCCCTGAGGCATCGTCCTAGGGCTGTGAGTGAGTGACTCAATCTTAGTCTGATTCAATCTTAGTCCTGTATTGATGCTTTGCTTGTTTGATGTTTCATCTGAGGGCATAGCGAGATTTCTTAAGTGTCCGAATTAGTGTCCCGCTCCTTGAAAACTTCAACTTTAGCCTTTAGATCGGTGCGGATGTTGCCTGTAATCCATGGCTTATGGTTGGGATATGTACGTACTGTCACAGAGGGGATGATGTCATCGATGCACTTATTGATGAAGCCGGTGACTGAGGTGCTATACTCCTCAGTGGCATTGGATGAATATTGGGAACATATTCCGGTCTGTGCTAGCAGTCCTGTAGTGTAGCATCCACATCATCTGACCATTTCCATATTGAGCGAGTCACTGGCATGTCCGGCTTTAGTTTTTGCTTGTAAGCAGGAATCAGGAGGATTTAATTATGGTCAGATTTGCCAAATGGAGGGTGAGGGAGGGTGAGGGAAAGTGAAGGTGGACTAGTTTTTTTCCCCCCTCTGGTTGCATGTGACATGCTGGTAGAAAATGAGGTAAAACGGATGTAAGATTGCCTGCAATAAAGTCCCCGGCCACTAGGAGCGCCACTTCTGGATGAACATTTTCTTGTTTGCTTATGGCCTTATACAGCTCGGTGAGTGCTGTCAAATCAAATCAAATCATAAATCTAATTTTATTTGTCACACACATCAGTTTGTGGTGGAATGCTTGTGCTTCTAGTTCCGACAATGCAGTGATAACCAACAAGTAATCTAACTAACAATTCCAAAACTACTGTCTTATACACAGTGTAAGGGGATAAGGGTACATAAGGATATATGAATGAGTGATGGTACAGAATAATACAAATGAGACCTCTCTTGGTAGATAGTGTGGTCTACAGCTTATCATATGCTACTCTACCTCAGGCAAGCAATACCTCGATACTTGTTTAATATTAGACATTGCGCAAGAGCAGTTATTAACAAATAGACACACACCTCCGCCCCTCGTCTTATCAGATTTAGCTGCTCTGTCCTGCCGATGCACGGAGAAGCCAGCCAGCTTCGTTTAGCCATGTCTCGGTGAAACATAAGATATTACAGGTTTTAATGTCACGTTGGTAGGATAGTCTTAATTGTAGATCGTCCAGTTTTATGTTTTTTACAATGATTGCACGTTGGCCAATAATAGTGGTGGTGTACCTACTCATCTTCAAATTCTTACAATGCACCCCGCCCTCCTCCCCCTTTTTCTCTGTCTTTCGCTGTTCGGATTTACAGAAGCTATTTTCGGTCATAAGAGACGGTACTGTAGCAACAACAGTATGTACAAAATGAGTTACAAACAATGCGAAAAAATACCACAGTTGGATAGGAACCTTTAAAATGGCAGCCTTCCCACTCAGCGCCTCTCCAATTCTTTGAGATTAGTGCAATGAAGATGAGGAGATTAGGAAAGGACAGAGTTTAGACCATTGAGAAAGGGTGAATGACACCAGTATACTTGCCCTCCTCAGGGTTTAGACCTACAGGAGGCTGTGGGGGTCAGGGGTTAGAGAGCAGACTTACAGGTGGACAAGCGGATCGATTTAGCAGCCATGACTACATTAGGAAGCTGAAGCAGCTCTGCCTCTCTAGGGCCTAGACCATCTTCCCTCTCTTTGACTCTTCCCTGCTTCACTCCCTCCGTTTGATGTGACTACTGTGTTACTGGGCCAAAAGGCATGCCAGGACCAGGCCAGAACTCCTTCCTGCAAGGGGATTGGTTCTTGCTTACTCAATAAAAGACAGCTGTGGAGTGAGACAGGAGTGAGCCCAGCTCTGAGGTTGTACCGTAGTAGTTTTTTAAACAGAAATGTTTTATTGCCATTTTAAAAACAAAGATACTTGACTCTGCCAACCTGTAGCATCTTCTATTTGTGTTTCTGGAATATTGTTATAAACAGTAATTGAGCTTTTACCTACATTTCATTATCTATTGTGAAGTGACTTTTCATGATTGTGGTTTATGTTTTTGGATATGGTGTTTCCTTCTGCTCCTGGATAGCCTCTTGATGTTGTTTGCCCTGGCCGCCTCCAAGTAGAGTGTGAGTGAGGATGACAGTCTGGCGTAGACCAGGCACGCTCCACACCCAGCGGTTGCTTTTGTCATGTCTGTGCTGCCTGGTGCTGGTACTTTGGGGATGCAAGGTAGTGCCAAGCCAAACCTCCATAGTGCCTAGCCGCCTACACAGTTGTGCTTTCTGGCCAGTGACTGTCAGCTCTAAACACCTGAACCAATTACACCCACATAAAACCCATTATTCAATCAACTGGTGTATGTAATGTAGTTGGCAATGGTTCAATGAAATATTTCAAGGACTTTGCATGAATGGAAGATTTGAGTTGGTAGGGGTGGTTCAGGTGAGGTGTGTGGAGATGTTTATTCACAAAGTTCCACCTTAACCTCTGATAGGATAAAGGGAATTTTCACAATATTTATGTACGGAACAAAGTTCATCTTGTGATACTGAGTACACACAAGAATATCTTATGACTGTGCAAGGACAGCCCTGTTCTTTGACTTTGTGAGTGGCCTGGAGAACGGAGAGTCAGGTCAGGGGCATTAATCTGCCTCTAAAGTTAGTTTGACTGACAGGAGCAACGATGGGGCAGGGGTGGTGTCAGTACCCTCTTGTGGGGCCACGCTGTGGCGTGTGTGTGTTGGTTCTGCTCATCTGTGCTCTCGAGACTAATGGTCTATGTATTTCTCTGTATTCACATGCAATCTAAACTTGGTGTCTTCTGAGGCCTGTGCTGAGTCTGTCAGGATAATGAAGTGTAGACTAGAGGTCGACCAATTATGATTTTTCAACGCCGATACCGATTATAAATAATGAAACATATTCAATTTGGTATAAATAATGCAAAAACAAAGTGTTGGAGAAGAAAGTAAAAATGCAATATTTGCCACGTTAGAAAGCTAATGTTTAAGTTCCTTGCTCAGAACATGAGAACACATGAAAGCTGGTGGTTCTTTTAACATGAGTCTTCAATATTCCCAGGTAAGAAGTTTTAGATTGTAGTTATTATAGGAATCATAGGACTATTTCTCGCTATACGATTTGTATTTCATATCCCTTTGACTATTGGATGTTCTTATAGGCACTTTAGTATTGCCAGTGTAACAGTATAGCTTCCGTCCCTCTCCTCGCTCCTACCTGGGCTCGAACCAGGAACACATAGACAACAGCCACCGTCGAAGCAGCGTTATCCATGCAGAGCAAGGGGAACAACCACTCCAAGTCTCAGAGCGAGTGACGTTTGAAACGCTATTAGCGCGCACCTCGCTAACTACCTAGCCATTTAACATCGGTTACACCAGCCTAATCTCAGGAGTTGATGGGCTTGAAGTCATAAACAGCGCAATGCTTGAAGCACAGCGATGAGCTGCTGGCAAAACGCACCAAAGTGCTGTTTGAATGAATGCTTACGAGCCTGCTGCTGCCTACCATCGCTTAGTCAGACTGCTCTATAAAATCATAGACTTAATTATAACATAATAACACACAGACATACGAGCCTTGGGTCATTAAGGTCGAATCCGGAAACTCATCTCAAAAACAAGACGTTTTCGAGAACGTAACCGTTCCGTATTTTATCTAACTGGTGGCATTCATAAGTCTAAATATTCCTGTTACATTGCACAACCTTCAATGTTATGTCATAATTACATAAAATTCTGGCAAATTAGGCGGCCCAAACTGTTGCATATACACCAACTCTGCGTGCAATGAACGCAAGAGAAGTGACACAATTTCACCTGGTTAATATTGCCTGCTAACCTGGATTTATTTTAGCTAAATATGCAGGTTTAAAAATATATACTTCTGCGTATTGATTTTAAGAAAGGCATTGATGTTTATGGTTTAGGTACACATTGGAGCAACGATATGCACCGCATCGATTATATGCAACGCAGGACACGCTAGATAAACTAGTAATATCATCAACCATGTGTTGTTAACTAGTGATTATTATTGATTGATTGTTCTTTATAAGATAAGTTTATTGCTAGCTAGCAACTTTCCTTGGCTTCTTACTGCATTCGCGTAACAGGCAGGCTCCTCGTGGATTGCAATGAGAGGCAGGTGGTTAGTGTTGGACTAGTTAACTGTAAGGTTGCAAGATTGAATCCCCGAGCTGTGTGTGTGTGTGTGTGTGTGTGTGTGTGTGTGTGTGTGTGTGTGTGTGTGTGTGTGTGTGTGTGTGTGTGTGTGTGTGTGTGTGTGTGTGTGTGTGTGTGTGTGTGTGTGTGTGTGTGTGTGTGTGTGTGTGTGTGTGTGTGTGTGTGTGTGTGTGTGAAATAGACGCCAAGAGGGAGTTAAAATATGTTCATTGAGGCAATGGTAAACTTTCTTTTCTTCTTTCTGTGCATGCATGGATCAGCTAAGTCTGTGTGTGAAAACCATCGGCTGCTTTTGACCAGGCCTGTCTCAGTAAACCTAGACGTTGTAGTCTTCTGCTCTGTCACATCTACAGCAGGTTCTCAGTAACAATCTAACTGCTCAATAGCACCAAATGCCAGGAATAGCTTGGCTTCGTTTCCAGACTTTCCAGACCGCAAACCCTTTCTCTCCATAAATCTGCAGCCTCAGATTCTTGTAGAAGCTGGCTGGAGATGGAGGACAAACAGTAAATGGGAACATGTGTTTATTTGTCTGTTAGTGTGTGAGTGCGCCTGTGTGTGACTCTCTGCCTGGCACGACCGTGACTGTGCCTTATTGAAATGAGAGCATCTGGCCAACTTCCAATCCCTCTCTGACATGGTTAGCCTATTTGAAAAAATAGTTATCCTAGCTTGTAACTAGTCCAATGTTTGCAAAACATTTAGCACACACAAGCACTTTGGTTTTATTGCTTGATGTGTCAAAATGAGACACCCTTTATCCTACAGCTTCTCCTATTCTCCTCAGCCAGACACTTCCAGAGCTTTGTTCTCAGGAATTATCTGCAAAAACAAGATTCTGAGATCAAATTGTATTTGTCTCATGCGCCGAGTACAACAGGTATTACCGTGAAATGCTGACTTACAAACCCTTAACCAACAATGCCGTTTTAAGAAACTATTTACTAAATAAACTAAAGTAAATCATTTGCTTTAAAGTTCTGAATCCTCATTGTTTTGAACGGTGTCAAGAATTTGTATGCTGTATTGTTTTGAACTTAACAACATGAATTTGGGTATTTAGAGTACTATAAAAGTAAAGAATATTGAACTGAGCAAGGCTATTTCAACAAAAATGCAGATAGAACCTGCCAAGTTAAATAAAAAATAAAAGAACCTTATAGTCCCAAGCTCTATTACAAAGACTACAGACATGCTAAACACCATATTTGGGGTAGTGCCAGAGGCATAAGAGGTACAGTATAGATCCAATAACCCCATAGGCAGAGAGGTAGCACTTTGGGTTTTATCTACCTGCCTAGGGACTACTGTTAAATTAGCTGGCTGGATAAATCCGGCACATTCACAGAAAGTGTTCATATGTATTGTCAGGTTGCAGTAATGCTGTCTAATCTAATCTGTATGAAAAGCCTTCAGCAATATATTTTTATTTAACCTTTATTTAACTAGGCAAGTCAGTTAAGAACACATTTTTATTTTCAATGACGGCCTAGGAACAGTGGGTTCACTGCCTGTTCAGGGGCAGAAATATACAGTGGGATTAGTGTGGTAGTCCAAAAAGAACAGGCCTAACTGGAACGAAGCTAATACCAGTACTCACAATGTCCCAATCACCATCATGATTTGTAACCTGCTAATACCAACTGTAGCACCTACTCTTTCTGTAGTAGTAGGAACATAGTTTGAGCAGGATCTGAGGTTCTACAAGGCTGAAGCAGAAGTTCATTAAACATTTTGGCACAGCAGTGGAGTCAATTAGTGCTTTATTTGTTGTAAATTGAACACACAGCAATTAGTAGGCAATCTGTTCTGGGTTAATGCTTGACAACATGTAAACTACAGAGCTCAGCAAAGAGCTGTGAGCACAAACGTGCTTAACATATTGCTGTACGTATGTGTGTGTTTGATCATTTTGTCCCTTAGCCAGTGTCTCTGTCCCTTCTCCCTTGCTAGGCCCCTGAAACTCCCTTGTACCCTCACAACCCCCCTCAAATCTGACTGAACCTGACCAAGATAAAGACCCATACTCCCTCAGGATTGTTGTTTCTCCACTCTCTCCTTTAAGTATAGACACAATAGAAGCCACTCTCCTCCCGTGCCTGCTGTGTTTGGGGCTGGTCTTGCCTCTTAGAAATACTCTCCTCCCGTGCCTGCTGTGTTTGGGGCTGGTCTTGCCTCTTAGAAATACTCTCCTCCCGTGCCTGCTGTGTTTGGGGCTGGTCTTGCCTCTTAGAAATACTCTCCTCCCGTGCCTGCTGTGTTTGGGGCTGGTCTTGCCTCTTAGAAATACTCTCCTCCCGTGCCTGCTGTGTTTGGGGCTGGTCTTGCCTCTTAGAAATACTCTCCTCCCGTGCCTGCTGTGTTTGGGGCTGGTCTTGCCTCTTAGAAATACTCTCCTCCCGTGCCTGCTGTGTTTGGGGCTGGTCTTGCCTCTTAGAAATACTCTCCTCCCGTGCCTGCTGTGTTTGGGGCTGGTCTTGCCTCTTAGAAATACTCTCCTCCCGTGCCTGCTGTGTTTGGGGCTGGTCTTGCCTCTTAGAAATACTCTCCTCCCGTGCCTGCTGTGTTTGGGGCTGGTCTTGCCTCTTAGAAAATCTCCTCCCGTGCCTGCTGTGTTTGGGGCTGGTCTTGCCTCTTAGAAATACTTGCCTCTTAGAAATACTTCAAATACAAGGATCTCCCTCTCAACCCCCCGTGTCTGTCATGTAATAAAGAACCCCAAAAGCACTGCAGCTGTTGCTGCTGGAAACCTACAGCTCTCTCTCTCTCTCTGCACCATCTGGGTGTATTTGATGAGTGGTACTCCAAGACTTGCATCCAAAATGACACTGTATTCCCTATGTAGTGCACTACTTTTGACCAGGGCTCGGACACACCCCAAGACTCATGTGCTGCTTAGAGTAGAGTCTCTCCGAAATATGCAGTGAAATGTGACACAGGAAAGGGGGCCAGATCTCTTCTAAGAGCGTCTCTTTAGTCCATTGTCCTGCTTTAGTAGGTAGAGGGTGTTACGGCTCTCGTTGGGACAAAGAGTCCAGGGTGCAGCGTGGTAGGTGTACATAGTCTTTTTATTGATGACACCAAAAAAACAAAATAACAACGACAAAAAACAAAATCGAACAGTTCCGTCAGGCACAGACACTAAACAGAAAATAAGATCCACAACTGAAAGGGGCTACCTAAGTATGATCCCCAATCAGAGACAACGATAGACAACGATAGACAGCTGCCTCTGATTGGGACCCACACTCGGCCAAAAACAAAGAAATAGAGAACATAGAATGCCCACCCAAATCACGCCCTGACCTAACCAACCATAGAGAATCACAAGGATCTCTAAGGTCAGGGCGTGACATGGTTAACCGCTGCTGCTGCTGGCCCACGCTGTACACATCAAACACTGTGGCCCACAGGACATGTAGGCTACTTCCACGTCACGGCAAGGATCTGAGGTTACTGAACCACAGAATAGTGGTTCTTGGACAGGCAGGAAACAGAATAGTGTAGTTATAGGACAGACGGGCAGCGGAATAGTGTAGTTTTAGGATAGAAAGGCAGCAGAATAGTGCAGTTTTTGGACCGACGGGTGGCAGAATAGTGTAGTTTTAAGACAGACCGGAAGCAGAATAGTGTAGTTTTAGGACAGACCGGAAGCAGAATAGTGTAGTTATAGGGCAGACCGAAAGCAGAATAGTATAGTTATAGGACAGACCGGAAGCAGAATAGTGTAGTTATAGGGCAGACAGAAAGCAGAATAGTGTAGTTAACGTGCAGACCGGAAGCAGAATAGTGTAGTTATAGGACAGACAGGCAGCGGAATAGTGTAGTTTTAGGATAGAAAGGCAGCAGAATAGTGCAGTTTTTGGACCGACGGGTGGCAGAATAGTGTAGTTTTAAGACAGACCGGAAGCAGAATAGTGTAGTTTTAGGACAGACCGGAAGCAGAATAGTGTAGTTATAGGGCAGACAGAAAGCAGAATAGTGTAGTTATAGGACAGACCGGAAGCAGAATAGTGTAGTTATAGGACAGACCGGAACCAGAATAGTGTAGTTATAGGGCAGAAAGAAAGCAGAATAGTGGTTTTTGGACAGGCAGGAAACAGAATAGTGTAGGTTTAGGACAGACAGGCAGCGGAATAGTGTAGTTTTAGGATAGAAAGGCAGCAGAATAGTGCAGTTTTTGGACCGACGGGTGGCAGAATAGTGTAGTTTTAGGACAGACCGGAAGCAGACTAGTGTAGTTTTAGGACAGACCGGAAGTAGACTAGTGTAGTTATAGGACAGACCGGAAGCAGAATAGTGTAGTTATAGGACAGACCGGAAGCAGAATAGTGTATTTATATCAATCCAAACCATCACACTCCTCCTTTTCTCTGGATATATGTAATTTTACTACAAATGGCTGTCATGACTATCTCTTTGTAGATACTTGTATGCAGTGTGATTACCTTGGCTATCAAAGGGCATTGTTATTATCATGATATCGGCTATTCCTACTGTACATTATTTGTTAGATAGAGCTCTGGGCAGGTTGCCAATAACTTTTAATAAGTGTGTACACTGAGTGTACAAAACATTAGGAACACCTTCCTATTATTGAGTAGCACTCCCCTTTGCCTTCATAACAGCCCCAATTTGTCTGGGCTGGACTCTACAAGAATCAACAGGGATGCTGGCCGATGTTGACTCCAGTGCTTCCCACAGTTGTGTTAAGTTGGCTGGACGGCCTTTGTGTGGTGGACCATTCTTGATACACATGGGAAACTGTTGAGTGTTAAAAACCCAGCAGTGTTGCAGTTCTAGACACACACAAACCGGTGCGCCTGGCACCTACTACCATACCCCGTTCAAAGGCACTTAAATATTTTTTCTTGTCCATTCACCCTCTGAATGGCACATACACAATCAATGTATCAGCTGTCTCA
This sequence comes from Oncorhynchus gorbuscha, assembly GCF_021184085.1. Taxonomy (NCBI): domain Eukaryota; kingdom Metazoa; phylum Chordata; class Actinopteri; order Salmoniformes; family Salmonidae; genus Oncorhynchus; species Oncorhynchus gorbuscha. Next base: position 104,148,077 of record NC_060173.1, on the reverse strand, counting down.
AGGCTTAACCATTCTTATTTAGCCTGTCTCCTCCCCTTCATCGACACTAAAGTTGATTTAAGAAGTGACATCAATAAGGGATCATAGATTTCACCTGGTCAGTCTGTCATGGAAAGAGCAGGTGTTCCCAGTGTTTTGTACACTGTATATACGTCATTTGAGGGATTTGTGTGATGATTCTAGTTGCTTGTGGTGGACTTCAAATTATGATTTCAGCCCTTTCTTAGACTACGTTATTTCACGGGAGGAATTATCTTGTCACGACTTCCACCGAAGTGGGCTCCTCTCCTTGTTCGGGCGGCGTTCGGCAGTCAACGTCACCAGCTTTCTAGCCATCGCCACTCCATTTTTCATTGTTCCATTTGTTTTGTCTTGTCTCCATACACACCTGGTTTTCATTCCCTCATCACACTGCATACTTTTGGTTTACGTTCCGTGTTTTGGGCACGTTTATGTTCTTATGTGCTTTCCTTTGGACCGGAATAAAAAGTCCGCCTGTTAACCACACGCTGCTCTCTGAACCTGACTTCGCCTCCTGTACACACGTAACATGTCTTCTATGGCATGTCACTAAACTGTCATTTGTAATACAATATAACAGGTCACTTAACACTAGATTCACAAAACATTTGCATCTGAACAAAGTCAGTAACTTTACGTTCTCTCCAAACCTCAGGTGGGAAGAGTTTACAGTGTTTGCTTATCACTTTGTGGGCCCAATGCATGTTTTGAAAATGACGTGGCAGTATTCTGTGGCAGTATTCTGGGTGGTGCCTCAGCCCTCATAAGTCGTCACAGGTTCAACCCATGGATCTGGACTCTTAAATAAAACTCTATTGCTTGGAAGAGATGAAAAACCACACCTTTGTAAATGGTGCTCTTGGAGTTCTATGGCACCACAGACTCTCAGATCAACAGACTCTCAGATCCACAGACTCTCAGATCCACAGACTCTCAGATCCACAGACTCTCAGATCCACAGACTCTCAGATCCACAGACTCTCAGATCCACAGACTCTCAGATCCACAGACTCTCAGATCCACAGACTCTCAGATCCACAGACCCTCAGATCCACAGACCCACAGATCCTCAAATCTACATGCCCTCAGGTCAGGGTTCTAGAGAAAGAAGTAAATCGAGGAATTGGAAGTAAAGCCTGCTTTCAGTTTCTATTATTTATCCAGATACCAGTCACTTTCTCCTAATCCCCGCTTATACATTTGTAAAAATACTTATACATTTGTAAAATACTCCAGTATCCCTGCACATTGTACATGTGGCATTGACACTGACCCAGTATATAGCTTCCTCTTATTTGTGTTTGATGTGTTTTACCTGCCCATTCATGATCCTTCTGTGTTTCGGTAGATGGGGGTTCATATTGGGAGTGATGTGTTGGAACTGCACAATTAGTTAAATTCACATCGAAATCACAATATTGACAATATGCAATATTCATATCGCAAGATATGTATATCGCATGCAATATTGTGAAAGGCATCTCAGCTTTAATAGTTTCTAATAGTTTTTCTTGTTCTTGCAGCTGCTTCCCTCACACACCAATCCCCGCCCCCTGTGACTCAAGCAGTTCCTCCTCTACGCTGTTAGGTTCACAGTTCCATGCTTTTCTGTTAGGTCAAATGCAGTCAACCAATTGTTCCAGGTAGGGTTGTGACTGTCATGGAATTTTGGATGACAGTAATTGGCCAGTCAAATGACCGCGGTCTTCGTAATAACCATTTTGAATAGCATATTTGTTTTACATTATTATAAAAATAAAAGCTAAATGTACGCACATTCTCTCCTCTTCTTCGCTGACTGCATGTGTTCCCATAGTAATAGAAGGAGTAGTCCAGAGGTGTGGACTCGAGTCACATGACTTGGAGCCTCAAGATTTGAACCTCAAGAACTCCTTTGTTAGGCAAGTCGAAAATAAGTTCAGGAGTAAAAATGTGCATAACAAGCCAATTAAGTTGCATTTGTTCTGTGCGCAATAATAGTGTTTAGCACGATTTTTAAATGACTACATTATCTCCTTATCTCTGCATCCCACACAATTATCTGTAAAGTCCCTCCATTGAGTAGTGATTTTCAAACACATATTCAACCACAAAGACCAGGAAGGTTTTCCAATGCCTCGTAAAGAAGGGTATCTATTGGTAGGTGGGTAAAACAATCAAACAATCTGTGCTTCAGAACAAAACATTTGCGTGGCTTGACTGTTGACCAATGACCAGTCATCAGCATTTGCGTGGCTTGACTGTTGACCAATGACCCGTCATCAGCATTTGCCTCAGCATTAAGCTATGTTAATATTATCCATATAAAATGAAGTTTAGCAATGTGCTACAGACACATCTTTGCCAGAACATTTCGGTTTTGGTTCTGTTCCTCAAATTTCGTTATTTTCCGGTTCTGTTCCCTGTATCGGTTTTAACCCTTGGTTATAATTATATACCTCAGTGGTGGTATTGGCTATATGTCTAAAGGATTGTTGTAACATCACACTGCCTTCAATAGTTATGGGATGAGGATGTGACATCATTTGGCAAATTAATTACAATATTTGTAGGAAGAAAAAGGAAGAAGAAAGGGAAAAGAGGGCTACAGACAGATCCTGCTTTCCATCCGATCCTGCAACCCTCTAGCATACAGGTAGACTGTATGATCCTGTAACCCTCTAGCATACAGGTAGACTGTATGATCCTGGAACCCTCTAGCATACAGGTAGACTGTATGATCCTGGAACCCTCTAGCATACAGGTAGACTGTATGATCCTGTAACCCCCAAGCATACAGGTAGACCATATGATCCTGCAACCCTCTAGCATACAGGTGTATGATCCTGCATGATCTGAACTCCAGAGAAGTGACAGTGATACATGATATCCCTAGTTTAAATTCATAAATATTTCACACATATTACAGTAATCTAGTGACTAAGTTTTTGCCGATGAGCACCAAAGCTTGGCTCAGCATACAAGAGGCAGCTTGTCATGGCCTGCATACTTGCTTAACACACATTTTTCTGTTGAGAACTGTGTTAGTGTTATCCTCTGAGAAAGAAGGACGCAGATGGGCCAGTCTTAATTTATCTCTGGAAGTCAAATAACTCATTGTACTGGTGTAACAGGTAGTCTTGCGGTTAAGATCGTTGTGCCAGTAACTGAAAAGTCTCTGGTTCTCCGAGCTGACAAGGGGAAACATCTGTCGGTGCCCTTGAGCAAGGCATTTAACCCAAATTGCTCTGGATAAGAGCGTATGCTAAATAACTGAAATGTTTAAAAAATGAACTGAACAAACGCCGGAGCAGAGTCAAATACATCATACTGTACAGCAGCCCGAGTCAGAGTAGATTGAAATACATTGTAGCTCAGTCTGCAGCATATGCAAGCAATTTGGAAGGCTATATAAGGCTATATAAAACAGGTGAATTGAGCCAACTGTGTGGTAGGGAACAGTCCCTATCCACCACCACAGTACTCTGCCAATGTCCTTGGTAACTGAGAAAGTTATGTCCCCCTATAGCTCCTTCCTGGGCCCTTGATTAGGGATATTTCAGACATTGTTTACATTTGAGCCTGTGTGTGTTTCTATGAGGATCATCGGTCGACCTTGGCAGTGCCTCTTCTGCCTCTTCTGGTTTCAGGCAGTGAGCTGTTGAAGATGCATTGCCCTATGTTGCGCAGTTGAAGAAGTGTTGTGCTGTTGTAGAAGCATTGCGCTATGTTGTGCTGTTGTAGAAGAGTTGCGCTGTTGTAGAAATGGATGCTGACAGTAGAGCAGATGTTGTGCTGTTGGCAACACCTGGCTGACTATCTCAGACACACACACACACACACACACACACACACACACACACACACACACACACACACACACACACACACACACACACACACACACACACACACACACACACACACACACACACACACACACACACACACACACACACACACACACACACACACACACACACACACACACACACACACACACACACACACACACACAGTCTTGTACAGCTAACCTTGTGGGGACACACAATTCAGTCCCAATCAAAATCCTATTTTCCCTAACCCCTAAATTGTACCCTAACCCAAAAACCTAACCCTAAAACTATCCCTAGCTCCTAACCCTAAAAGTAGCCCTAGTTCCTAACCCTAGTTCCTAACCCTAGCTCCTAACCCTAGCTCCAAACCCTAGCTCCAAACCCTAAAAGTAGCCCTAGCTCCTAACCCTAGCTCCAAACCCTAAAAGTAGCCCTAGCTCCTAACCCTAGCTCCTAACCCTACAACTAGCCCTAGCTCCTAACCCTAGCTCCAAACCCTAAAAGTAGCCCTAGCTCCTAACCCTAGCTCCTAACCCTAAAAGTAGCCCTAGCTCCAAACCCTAGCTCCTAACCCTAAAAGTAGCCCTAGTTCCTAACCCTAGCTCCTAACCCTAAAAGTAGCCCTAGCTCCTAACCCTAGCTCCTAACCCTAAAAGTAGCCCTAGCTCCAAACCCTAGCTCCTAACCCTAAAAGTAGCCCTAGTTCCTAACCCTAGCTCCTAACCCTAAAAGTAGCCCTAGCTCCAAACCCTAGCTCCTAACCCTAAAAGTAGCCCTAGCTCCAAACCCTAGCTCCTAACCCTAAAAGTAGCCCTAGTTCCTAACCCTAGCTCCTAACCCTAAAAGTAGCCCTAGCTCCAAACCCTAGCTCCTAACCCTAAAAGTAGCCCTAGCTCCTAACCCTAGCTCCAAACCCTAGCTCCAAACCCTAGCTCCAAACCCTAGCTCCTAACCCTAAAAGTAGCCCTAGCTCCTAACCCTAGCTCCAAACCCTAGCTCCTAACCCTAGCTCCTAACCCTAGCTCCTAACCCTAAAAGTAGCCCTAGCTCCTAACCCTAGCTCCTAACCCTAGCTCCTAACCCTAAAAGTAGCCCTAGCTCCTAACCCTAGCTCCTAACCCTAGCTCCTAACCCTAGCTCCTAACCCTAGCTCCTAACCCTAAAAGTAGCCCTAGCTCCAAACCCTAGCTCCTAACCCTAGCTCCTAACCCTAAAAGTAGCCCTAGCTCCTAACCCTAGCTCCAAACCCTAGCTCCTAACCCTAAAAGTTGCCCTAGCTCCTAACCCTAAAAGTAGCCCTAGCTCCTAACCCTAGCTCCAAACCCTAGCTCCTAACCCTAAAAGTAGCCCTAGCTCCAAACCCTAGCTCCTAACCCTAAAAGTAGCCCTAGTTCCTAACCCTAAAAGTAGCCCTAGCTCCAAACCCTAGCTCCTAACCTTAAAAGTAGCCCTAGTTCCTAACCCTAGCTCCTAACCCTAAAAGTAGCCCTAGCTCCTAACCCTAGCTCCTAACCCTAAAAGTAGCCCTAGCTCCTAACCCTAAAAGTAGCCCTAGCTCCTAACCCTAGCTCCTAACCCTAGCTCTTTAACCCTAGCCATTAATGTAATTCTAACACTAATTCTAACCTTAACCATAAACCCCCTAGAAATAGCATTTGACCTCCTGGGCACGAACAAAATGTCCCCAGTTGGTCAAATTTCTGTTTGTTTAATATTTATGTGGGGACTTCAGGTCCCCACAAGAATAGATAAACAAGTACACACAGTCCTGGCAGTGCCTCAAGTCTGGTGTAACAGACATTCACACTGCTGCCTTCCCTCTCACTGACGGAGAGCATTAGTTTCTCCCAGGCCCAGCCATAGTCCTCTCACTGTTAAACTAGGCTACAGCAACACGCTGGATCACCCACTCACAGCCCTGTCATAACACAGTGGACATCACACATTCCTCTCAACTCGGTCTGTGTTCCTTTGTCTCCAAGTCAAACCATCCACAGATTCTACTTATCTCCCACAGCTGTCTGTCTCAGAGCATGAGTATAAGTACTTTTTTCCTTTCTTTTTTCTGTGATGTTTAAAATGTTCCACTTCATGTCATAGGACACAGCAAGGAGGATTTGAACTCCAAAAACAGTTAATCTCATTTGGTATTTTCCCTATGCTAAAACAGGATGTCATTTATTACCATTCCCCCTCTGCCCTCTCACCAAGTTAGCTTTTTTTCTCTCACAATGCAACAACATCAAATATGAGCAGCACTGACCTTGAGGCGTTGGGAGGGAGACGGTACTCCCTGTGCGTTATCTCTGACTGTGTCATCTAGGACACTTCTGCCTGCCTGCTACACTGCTGCCTGCCTGCTACACTGCTGCCTGCCTGCTACACTGCTGCCTGCCTGCTACACTGCTGCCTGCCTGCTCAAGTAGCAGGGGGGGTTAGCAATTGGCTACTCAGAAGGAGCCGTTAGACTATACAGACTGTATCTTGCCTTATTCAGACCAGACTCACTTTCTAGTAAAATGTTAACATTTCTCTCTGTCTTTGACTTCTAATTAAACTGAAGGCAGAGGAGCCGTAGCAGAGACTCCACTCTATAAATATGTTAGTAATGCCACTATAACCCCCTTCTTGCTAAGTTTCGTTATCTATCTGGGTTTTTTATCTTGTCCAACTGAAACCTTTGGGAATTGATGTATCGTGAAGAATTATTGGATTGATTGCATAGGCCTGTCTTGACTTGCAAGCTTTAGTTGAAATTGCCAAGTCTCACAGTACAGTTTCCTTCACTGAAGTGGAAAAGAGCTGGCTGATATGTTTACAGAAGCCACTGTCACGTTGTTGAGACTTTGCAGTGCTTACAGTCTGTTTTTTGTGTGGCTTTTCTCCCTCATCGTGAAACCATCTCGGGACTCTTTGGCAGCGTGCTGACTCTCCGGGAGTGCAGTGTTTCCATGTGGTGTCATAATGGGGAATTGAGAATGTCCCTACAGATCAGCCACATGGTAAATCTAAATTCTCTTTTGATGGCTTCTGTATGGTGTGTGTGTGTAGAGCAGCCACCCCAAAGCCTGCAGACAGTACAAATAAGCTATCTCCTCCCATTGCTCTAAACAAGATTTGTAGAAAGGCAGATTGTTTGTGTATCCACAGCAGGGTCCTTATAAATGAACACAGACGCAATGTATTCTGCGTTTGAAGACCTGTTTACCTTTGTTCTACTTCGCTATTGGATAACAAAATGAATCGCTTACTCATCACAAGCCAGTTCTTTATTCTTTTTTTATTTATTTTTTTATGGGGATAGCCAGCTCTTTGTACTGTAGAGACCTAAATAATCTGCGTCTGTGAGGCATATCTAATTTGAAAACATATAATTAAGTTGTGTGGTTATGGCGGTATTGTTCTGCTGTCAAAGCCTTCATTAGAGGCAGTATGTTGAAAATACTTCCCATACAAAGGGAGTGGCCCAGTGCAATAATGGATGTATCGAGCCCTTTGAAGATCATTTAAAGCATGCTACGTCAGTAGCTCTCATTTTGTCTTTCAACATTTCAAAATAGCATGATTGACTCAGACTCCACACACATACATTTCAGAATACATTTTTTTCTGTACATCAAAATGCTCCTCCATTAGACTCCCAATAATATCAATGACAAGGCCTTTTCCCATATCTAGTAAACGGATCATAAAGGAGGCGTGTCTTTAAACAGGCACCTATGTCTCCAGTCTGTGACACTGTGGAGCGCAGCAAGGCCCCGTTGTAGGTAGGTAGGGGTAAAGTGACTATGCATAGATGATAAACAGCGAGTAGCAGAAGTGTAAAAACAAAGGGGGGGGCAATGCAAATAGTCAGCCCTACTACTGGAGTGCAGACTTACTATTGACTTACTTGATAATATTATGTTTACTTACCTACTTCCTCTACACAATCTCTCCCCATCTCATCTCAGCCCTTCCATGAATCAGCCCTACTTCATTGGGCCGAGGTTTGACATCATCCAAAGATGTTTATTTTTGCTCCCTTAGTGACTATCCTCGTTCCTCACAACACTGTGCTCAACTGAGAGCAGGAACTTCAGGAAGTGTATTTCCTGCTGCTACACACGAGTCGTGGTAGGGGCACTGCAGTATATATGAACTAGAGACGTCGTCCAAGTTGGACGGCCGTTTTCAATGTAATCTACTCACGTTCACATATGCCGTTTCGTGGTTGTCTAGAACTGGTTTTAAAGAGCCCATAACGCCTGCATAGTAGCACTCAGTGCTCACTGGAGATGTCATGATGTCATTCAGAAAAATGACAGACATTGGATGAATATAAAATGTTAAAATAGTCTGTGAGTGATATAAAAAATTGTCCTCAAAGACAATTACGTGAGTAATTGTCTGGATGTTTTGTATACAAAGGTGATGACTGTCTTATTGGGCCGAAGAACATGGCTGACGTTTTACATTCTCCCAAGCAATTGTGATATTTTGTTTGTTTTTGCGTAATGTTGCTGCTACTGTCTCTTGTGACCAAAAATAACTTCTGGACATCAGAAAAGTGATTACTCACCACGGACTGGAATAAACTTTTTCCTTTAACGAGTCCAACGAGAAGGATATCCTGCTTTCACTGGAACAGGCCCAGATCTACAACTTTTGAGTGAAGAAAAGATGCTGGAAAAGGGGCCGCAGATCGGGCATCCTTCTGAGAATCTGGAGGCGAGCAAAGTAAACTCCCACTGCCTTCCATTCTTCTGGCTAACGTGCAATCATTGGAAAATAAAATTGATGACCTATGATTAAGATTATCCTACCAACGGGACATTAAAAACCGTAACATCTTATGTTTCACCGAGACATGGCTGAACTAATATATGGACAATATAGAGCTAGCAGGATTTTCCATGCACCGGCAGAACAGAGGCGCTACCTCTGGTAAGACGAGGGGTGGGGGTGTGTGTCTTTTTGTCAAGAACAGCAGGTGCGCAATGTCTAATATTAAAGAAGTCTCGAGGCATTGCTTGCCTGAAGTAGAGTACCTTATGATAAGCTGTAGACCACACTATCTACCAAGAGAGGTCTCATCTGTACTATTCATAGCCGTCTATTTACCACCACAAAACGAAGCTGGCACTAAGACTGCTCTCAACCAACTCTATAAGGCCATAAGCAAAGAAGAAAATGCTCACCCAGAAGCTGCTCTTCTAGTGGCCGGGGACTTTAATGCAGGCAAACTTAAATCAGTTATACCAAATTTATACCAGCAAGTCATGGGGGAAAATATCCTTTACTCCACACACAGAGATGCATACAAAGCTCTCCCCCGCCCTCCATTTGGCAAATCTGACCATAATTCTATCCTCCCGATTCCTGTTTACAAGCAAAAACTAAAGCAGGAAGTACCAGTGACTCGCTCAATATGGAAGTGGTCAGATGATGCAGATGCTACACTCCAGGACTGGAATATGTTCTGGGATTCATCCAATGGCATTGAGGAATACACCACCTCAGTCGTCGGCTTCATCAATAAGTGCATTGATGACGTCATCCCCACAGTGACTGTACGTGCATATCCCAACCAGAAGCCATGGATTACAGGCTACATCCGCATCGAGCTAAAGACTAGAGCTGCTGCTTTCAAGGAGCGGGAGACTAAACTGAACATTTATAGGAAATCCCGTTATGCCCTCAAACGAACCATCAAACAAGCAAAGCGTCAATACAGGATTAAGATTGAATCCTACTACACCGGTTCAGACACTCGTTGGTTGTGGCAGGGCTTGAAAACTATTATGGACTACAAAGGGTAACCCAGACGTGAGCTGCCCAGTGACGCGGGCCTACCAGATGAGCGAACTTGCTTCGAGGCAAGCAACACTGAAGCATGCACGAGAGCACCAGCTGTTCTGGATGACTGTGATAACACTCTCGGTAGCCGATGTGAACAAAACCTTTAAATAGGTCAACATTCACAAAGCCACTGGGCCAGACGGATTACCAGGACGTGTACTCAAAGCATGCGCAGACCAACTGTCAAGTGTCTTCACTGAATTTTCAACCTCTTCCTGACGGAGTCTGTAATACCTACATGTTTCAAGCAGACCATCATAGTCCTTGTGCCCAAGGAAGCGAAGGTAACCTGCCTAAATGATTACCGCTCCATGGCGCTCACGTCTGTAGCCATGGAGTGCTTTGAAAGGCTGGTAATGGCGCACATCAAATCATTGACTGCAGCTCAGCGTTAAACACTATAGTGCCCACGAAGCTCATCACTAAGCTAAGGACTCTGGGACTAAACATCTCCCTTGGCAACTGGATCCTGGACTTCCTGACGGGCCGCCCCCAGGTGGTAAGAGTAGGCAACAACACGTCTGCCACGCTGATCCTTAACACTGGGGGCCCCTCAGTGGTGTATACTTAGTCCCCTCCTGTGTTCCCTGTCCACCCACTACTGTGTGGCCAAACACGACTCCAACACCATCATTAAGTTTGCTGACGGCACAACAGTGGTAGGCCTAATCACTGACAACGATGAGATGGCCTATAGGGAGGAGGTCAGAGAACTGGCAGTGTGGTACCAGGACAACATCCTCTCCCTCAATGTGAGCAAGACAAAAGAGCTGATCGTGGATTACAGGAAAAGGCGGGCCGAACAGGCCCCCATTAACATCGACAGGGATGTAGTGGAGAGGGCACGAAGTAACATTTCCCCCCCCATGAGACTGAAAAGATTTGGCAGGAGTTCCCAGATCCTCAAAAATTTCTACAGCTGTGCCATCGAGAGCATCCTGACCGGTTGCATCACCACCTGGTTTGGCAACTGCTCAGCATCTGACCGGAAGGCGCTACAGAGGGTAGTACGAACGGCCCAGTATATCACGGGGGCCAAGCTTCCTGCCATCCAAACCTATATAATAGGCGGTGTCATAAAATTGTCAGACTCCAGTCACCCAAGTTATAGACTGTTTTCTCTGCTACCTCACAGCAAGCGGTATCGGAGCGCCAGGTCTTGGACCAAGAGGCTCCTCAACAGCTTCTACCCCCAAGCCATAAGACTGCTGAACAATTCATAAAATCGTAAAACGGGAAGTGTTACCGGAGCGCCAAGTCTAGGTCCAAGAGGCTTCTAAACAGGTTCTACCCCCAAACCATAAGAACAGCTAATCAAATGGCTACCCAGACTATTTGCATTGCCCCCCTTTCCCCTTCTATGCTGCTGCTACTCTCTGTTATCATCTATGCATAGTCACTTTAATAACTTTACCTACATGTACATATTAGCTCCACACCGGTGCCCTCGCACATTGACTCTGTACTGGTACCCCCTGTATATAGCCTCCACATTGACTCTGTACTGGTTCCCCCTGTATATAGCCTCCACATTGACTCTGTACTGGTACCCCCTGTATATAGCCTCCACATTGACTCTGTACTGGTACCCCTGTATATAGCCTCCACATTGACTCTGTACTGGTACCCCTGTATATAGCCTCCACATTGACTCTGTACTGGTACCCCCTGTATATAGCCTCCACATTGACTCTGTACTGGTTCCCCCTGTATATAGCCTCCACATTGACTCTGTACTGGTACCCCCTGTATATAGCCTCCACATTGACTCTGTACTGGTACCCCTGTATATAGCCTCCACATTGACTCTGTACTGGTACCCCCTGTATATAGCCTCCACATTGACTCTGTACTGGTAGCCTCCCCCTGTATATAGCCTCCACATTGACTCTGTACTGGTACCCCTGTATATAGCCTCCACATTGACTCTGTACTGGTACCCCCTGTATATAGCCTCCACATTGACTCTGTACTGGTACCCCCTGTATATAGCCTCCACATTGACTCTGTACTGGTACCCCCTGTATATAGCCTCCACATTGACTCTGTACTGGTTCCCCCTGTATATAGCCTCCACATTGACTCTGTACTGGTACCCCCTGTATATAGCCTCCACATTGACTCTGTACTGGTACCCCTGTATATAGCCTCCACATTGACTCTGTACTGGTTCCCCCTGTATATAGCCTCCACATTGACTCTGTACTGGTACCCCTGTATATAGCCTCCACATTGACTCTGTACTGGTACCCCCTGTATATAGCCTCCACATTGACTCTGTACTGGTTCCCCCTGTATATAGCCTCCACATTGACTCTGTACTGGTACCCCTGTATATAGCCTCCACATTGACTCTGTACTGGTACCCCTGTATATAGCCTCCACATTGACTCTGTACTGGTTCCCCCTGTATATAGCCTCCACATTGACTCTGTACTGGTACCCCCTGTATATAGCCTCCACATTGACTCTGTACTGGTTCCCGCTGTATATAGCCTCCACATTGACTCTGTACTGGTACCCCCTGTATATAAGCCTCCACATTGACTCTGTACTGGTACCCCCTGTATATAGCCTCCACATTGACTCTGTACTGGTACCCCCTGTATATATATTGTTATTTACTGCTGATCCTTATCTCATACTTTGATTTTTTAAAACTGCATTGTTGGTTACTGGCATTTCACTGTTGTATTCGGCCCATGTGATAAATAAGATTTAATTTATACTGCCTCTGGAGGAAGTCCACATTGACTCTGTATCCCTGGTACGGCCCCAAAGTCAAATGTATATGTTAGTCTAGTGAACCCTCCATGGCTCTGTCAGTAATCTTTAATTTTGACTCTGTAGCCTATATTTTCTGGGCTAAATTTACTTCAAAGAAAAAAACAATAATAGCAATTTTCTATCATCCACTCAACTGAAATATTTTTAAAATATAATTGGATTGAAATACAATAAAATAAAGTGCAAAAATCTATTAATCAAAACAACACTTTGTTTAAGGAGAAGTAACATGCAGTGAAAACAAATATTAAACTTTAACTTTTAAACTTGAACTGAGTAAAAACTCTAAATATGTGATTGCACAGTAATGTTCACCACATTGACAAGTTCATCAATGTTAGGCTCTGAGCTGAGGAAATCCTCCTGAGTGGAAGTGTTCAGCATAGTCGACTTCTGTGTGATGTTTTGTTCAAGTTCATGAAAACAGTTGTTCACACTGTATGTGCTGCCAAACATAGACATATAGCAGCCTCCTGGGGCATTGACTCCGCAGCACCCACTGCCGCATATTTTGCCCTCAGTGCATCATTGCATTGGAGGTCAATCAACTCCATTTGGAGGTTTGGTGGTGAGCTTTCCACGTCAACAGCAAATGGGTTGACAGTTCCAACCTGCTTTTTGTGCTTCAAAGTCAGCAAATCGGCGTCGAAAGTCAGCGGCAAGCATACCTATTTTATCAGCCAACTGTGCGCTCCGCACTTGACTTTCATGGTCTGGCAGCTGGGAAAGTGGCTCAAATTTTCTTTCCCATCTGTCTCCCACAGAGTCAGTTTGGTTTTAAATGCCTTCACTGTACTGTACATATCAGAGATGACTCTGACCCTGCAGCTGCAAGTTCATTGCATTCCCTGTCACACAGAAAAGCCATTTCCAGAAACATTTGACTCTGTGTTGTGTCTTTCCCTTTGCTGTCCAAGAACAGACAAATCTCCACATTGACATCTTTGAAGCACCTTTCCCTGGCTTAGCCATCGCACCTCTGTGTGATAAGGCAAATATGCCGTTTCTAACTCCGTCAGAAATGCCTTGAACTCTGATTCAAACCTTTGGCTCTGATAAAGTTAACTGTGCGCGTGATGATGCTCATTACATGCTCCATTTTCAGGCTTTGACTCTGATACAATGATAAGCTGTCAGCTCACCTGTCGCGTTTTCCTCTTGCATCTTTTCCGTATCTTCACCACCACTCCTGTGTCCACACTGGTGCTCCCGGTTGTAGTTTTTCCCAAGGCAGCTCCATCTCCACATCTTGACACCTCTTCATACAAATCATGGTAGTTGTGCCATGCATAGGATAAAGCCAAAAACTCCTCTGTCACGCTTAGGCTGGAGTCCACTCCGCGGATGAAAATTGACAACTGGGCAATGTCAGAAATGTCGGTGCTCTCATCCACAGCCAAGGAATATGCAATGAAATCTTTTCCCTTTTTCACAAGCTGCTCTTTTAGATTGATGGACAACTGGTCTACTCTCTCGGCAATGGTGTTTCTGCTCAGACTCACATTTAAAAAGTTATTTTTCTATTCACAAACTTTAATCATGCAGTTTTTGATGAAATCCCCCTCCGTAAATGGCCGGGCTGATTTAGCGATCTCTTCTGCCAAAATAAAACTGGCCTTGACAGCAGCCTGGCCTTGTGATTTGGCTTTTTTGAACAGAGCCTGTCGAGATTTGAGGGTTTTAATTCCTCTGCCTTTTGTAGCCTTTGTTCCAAATTCTTGTTTTTGTTGGTTTTAATGGTCTCAGATTATACTCTTTCAGTAACTTTCTCCACACAGAAGACACACAGGTTTTCTACCTCCGTGAACAAATACTGACTCCCACCTTGTTTGAAACCCCGGTTCTCAGTGTCCACCTTGTTTTGCCATTTTTGATGGGTATCTGAAAGATTTAATTTTACTGTGATGCTGACAACTGCTGTGCCAATAAATATTGAAATGAAGCAGCCTACTGCTCGGTGCGTCACCGTTGCATTGTGGGAAATGTAGTATTGGTGCGTGTAAAAGATCTGCGGGCTGCCGGCTTGCTGCGCTCTCCGGTTCTAATAATAAATCAAGATCATCCCAGGGGCCGTAAAAAACCTTCTCGCGGGCCGGATGTGGCCCGCGGGCCTTGACTCTGACATATGTGATGTAGGGGATATGTATTCTGGGTTATAATCAGGGGTGAAAGTAAGCCGGTCTGATACCGGCAAAATAAATAGTGGGGGTACAACGTACTGGTAAAACATGAGACTATCACAATAATTAAAACAACGTTTCAAGACAACTGTAGGATATTACACCATTTATCATTACCGCATGTCAGACTTGTCAAAAATGAGCGAATAGACTCAAATGCAGTGTGGTTCTATGATAGCACTGAAATTTTGCCAAGGCAGAGATGAGTGACCAAGAGGCATGCGCACAGCAGTGTATGCATCAATTCAGGTTACGAGAAGGCCTAATAAAGAACAATCACTGAATGTCATTCATAAAACTGTTTGGTGTTTTGCAAGTGATGTCTCTTTGCATTTATCAAATGGCACTGTATGGATGCCGTCATTATTTTAAAGTTGGACACTGAATGTGGGTCTCTCATAT
Organism: Oncorhynchus gorbuscha; assembly: GCF_021184085.1. Taxonomy (NCBI): domain Eukaryota; kingdom Metazoa; phylum Chordata; class Actinopteri; order Salmoniformes; family Salmonidae; genus Oncorhynchus; species Oncorhynchus gorbuscha. The sequence goes on along the minus strand of NC_060173.1, from coordinate 104,133,031 downwards.
AGCCTATTATAATGTTAACTAGAGGTTGACCGATTATGATTTCTCTACACCGATACGATTATTGGAGGACCCCCCAAAAAAAGACGATGCCGATTAATCTGCCGATTTTATAGATTTTTTTATTTGTAATAATAACAATTACAACAATACTGAATGAACACTTATTTTAACTTAATATAATACATCAATAAAATCAATTTAGCCTCAAATAAATAATAACATTTTCAATTTGGTTTAAATAATGCAAAAACAAAGTGATGGAGAAGAAAGTAAAAGTGCAATATGTGCCATGTAAGAAAGCTAACGTTTAAGTTCCTTGCTATTCTTTCAGTGAAATACGGAACCGTTCCGTATTTTATCTAACGGGTGGCCTCCCTAAGTCTAAATATTCCTGTCACATTTCACAACCTTCAATGTTATGTCATAATTGCGTAAAACTGCCTGGTCCCTAAACGTCCTCGCTCTATGAGAGAAGCAGAAATTAAAGAGCACTTTACCGATGTCAACTAGATTGTTGATGATGCATTGATCATTCTATCGATTTCACATTATTCTGGTGAGCAAGGCTTTTAGTATTCTAGACAAGCATCAAGTTATGATGAGAAGCTGCATGTATCTAATTATAGACAAGTTGACTAACGAATAGCCTACCAAATGTTGTAAAATATCATCAGAAAAAATATCTACATGAGGCTATACTTTTATTCCTGCAACATCTGTCTTTCCGCCATTCCTGAGTAACATAGCCGACATGTCCATTTTGAAGTAATTGTTTGACAATCAGATGAAAACATGACTGGTAGTGTTTTTTTGCCACATTATCAGGTAGACTAATACATTTAAAAGTTAAGTGACAAATCTTTACTATTAGGCCCATAGAGATCCTATTAAATTAATATAGATTCTATATGTCATTCTATGATTAGGCCATAGAGATCCTATTAAATTAATATAGACTCTATATGTCATTCTATGATTGGGCCCATAAAAAATAATGTGTGCGAACATAGGTCCCCGTACCAGGAAGACATTACATCTACTTTCACCCATGGTTATAATTGGGGTTACTGAGTTGTTTAGGGTCATCCTACAGAGCAGGCTTTCTATAGGGTAGGTCTTAAAGCTGATGATACTCTAACAACGGAGTGGGGTATGAGACACTAGAGTGATGATGAGCAATGAGCAACGGAGTGGGGTATGAGACACTAGAGTGATGAGGAGCAATGAGCAACATGGACATGAATAATACATTTTATATGAAGCATATTTCAACTTGACTAAATTGAGGAAATTAAGTTATCTCTTATAGCTTGTTCCCAATTGACTGCCACATCTGTACTGGAATTTATCAGCTAACTAACAAAGGAGTGGGTAAAGGAGTGGGCATCAACTCAACCTACTGCCAGTCAAGTCAATGGTGACAAGGATAACTAGACATTTTACTTTACAATTCTAAGCTAGGAAGTTTAAATGGTATTCATCCAGCTAGCCAGCTTGTTAAACATACATAAAAAATGTATCTAAAACTAAAATCTAAATGTTTTATTTGAACTAAATGTAAAATATACATGGCTAGCTAGCTCGATAAGAGCATCTGCTAAATTACTAAAATGTTTACAGTACCAGTCAATCGTTTGGACACACCTATTCATTCAAAGGGTTTTCTTTATTTTTACTATTTTCTACATTGTACAATTATAGTGAAGACATCAAAACTATGAAATCACGCATATGGAAATATATTTTAGATTCTTCAAAGTAACCACCCTTTGACTTAATGACAGCTTTGCACACTCTTGGCATTCTCTCAACCAGCTTCATGAAGTAGTCACATGGAATGCATTTCAATTAACAGGTGTGCCTTGTTAAAAGTTAATTTGTGGAATTTATTTCCTTAATGCGTTTGAGCCAGTTGTGTTGTGACAAGATAGGGGTGTTATACAGAAGATTGCCCTATTTGGTAAAAGACCAAGTCAGTTAAGAACAAATTCTTATTTACAATGTCGGCCTACCCCCTCCAAACCCTAACCCGGACAGCGCTGGGCCAACATATGATGTTTGAAATCTTTCTACCCTTTTAAAAGCTAGAATCCTTAATGGTGAAACGTCTACGTCCATTTGCGATATTATAACAAGGAAATTACTGCAAACAACAAACACAGTTTTTTTCCCCTCAGACATCATTTCACGCATGATAGAAAAGCACAAAATGTACCTTATTTATTATTATATTTTTAATTTATTGAAATTTAAACAGTGCCACTGGCCTTTCCCACTACTGCAGATTCCATCTTTAATGGAGGGCTTAACATTTCAGTGACACGTTATTATTTTTAGCTGTAATGTTTTCATTGAAATAATATTTAGGTCCATAAATGAGCAACAGAATGAAAAGCAGGAAAGAGGGCTAAAGGTAATGCTTTCAACGAGGCTCACACCAGTTCCAAAGCAGCTGTTAACTGATGTGGGTCTTCTGACAGAAAAGCCAGCTGAGCGCAATCAATTGAATGACTGCTGCCCTCCCATTTATGATCTCTCTCTCTCTCTCTCCTCTCTCCTCTCTCTCTTTTTCTCTCTCTCTCCTCTCTCTCTTTTTCTCTCTTTTTCTCTCTTTTTCTCTTTTTCGCTCTCTTTCTCTCTTTTTCGCTCTCTTTCTCTCTTTCTCTCTCTCGCTCTTTCTTTCTTTCCCTCTGTGTCATGAGATGACACCAGAGCAGTGAGTCAAGCAGGAGTATGGACACTCAGGCAGCAGACAGTAAATATTTGGAAAAGCACAGCAGTTGGTCCAGAAGCGGCCTGCAAAATGTTTCTACCATTTTTGTTTTAAAGCAGAATCTCCCCACCTTGTCAAACGTAGACATTGATAGGCTCTCTCTCTTGCATCGACCATTCTCTACCCCACACTTACCAGCCCCACTAACATTTCATAGAAATCAGCCAACCTAATACTCAACGCATTCAAACCCTATACTTCATCCTACAATATATATACAAAAGTATGTGGACACCCCTTCAAATGAGAGGATTTGGCTATTTCAGCCATAGATGTTGCTGACAGGTGTATAAAATCGAGCACACAGTCATGCAATCTTTGTAGACAAACATTGTCAGTAGAATGGCCTTACTGAAGAGCTCAGTGACATTGGACTCTGGAGCAGTGGAAACACTTTATCTGGACTGATGAAACACGCTTCACCATCTGACAGTCCAACGCTACCTGCCCCAATGCATAGTGCCAACTGTAAAGGAGGAGGAATAATGGTCTGGGACTGTTTTTCATGGTTTGGACTAGGCCCCTTAGTTCCCGTAAAGGGAAATCGTAATGCTACAGCATACAATGGCATTCTAGACAATTCTGTGCATCCAACTTTGTGGCAACAGTTTGGGCAATGCCCTCTCCTGTTTCAGCCTGACAATGCCCCTGTGCACAAAGCGAGGTACATACGGAAATGGTTTGTCGAGATCGGTGTGGAAGAACTTGACTGGCCTACACAGAACCCTGACCTCAACCCCATCAAACATCTTTGGGATGAATTAGAACGCTGACTGTGAGCCAGGACTAATCACCCAACATCAGTGCCCAACCTCACTAATGATCTTGTGGCTGAATGGAAGCAAGTCCCCTCAGCAATGTTCCAACATCTAGTGGAAAGCCGTCTCAGAAGAGTGGACGATGTTGGGGCAGCAAAGGGGACACCAACTCCATATTAATGCCCATGATTTTGGAATGAAATGTTTGACGAGCAGGTGTCCACATACTTTTGTGTATATATTATCCTATATTCCAGCCCTATATCTTCAGTGCTATTAAACCCCAGCAACGAGGGAAGCAGCACTCTCCTCTCAGCCCAACCTCTCACTTCTGTTTTACTTACTCTCTTGTTGTCTCTCCCTCTCTCTCTACCTCTCTGTGGGTGGATCTGCACTCGCCCATGTGTGATTTGGTTGCTTTACCTTGGCCTAGGGCCCTGGACTGAACTAAGCTGAGCTGGGCTTTGGCTGTGAAAGGGATAGATTGCTAGATGTTAGCAGCCTTTCATGCATGTCCCTTCTCTGTCACGAGAGGTTGTTGCTGGGCTTTGGCTGTGAAAGGGATAGACAACACGTTGGTTGGTACTTTTCTGCCCTTCTCTCTCCATGGCGCTCAGTCAGAGAGGGCATTGATGCGAGGTGTGCATTAAGTTAATTAACTCGCTGACCTGCATCCTGCCAGGGAGAGAGAGCATGCAGAGCTGGGATAGGAGAAAAAGTGGCTGCGGATAGCTGCAGCAGCATACCAAGCTTGTCTGGCTGAGATGAAGTGGGTCGGCGCTCCCCTCACTATGGCTCTGTTTATCTGGGGCTATGTCTGATCTCTCAGCCACATTATACTGGCCTGGTGTCAGGATGACCAGGTCATTAGGAAGGGGGAAAATGTATATGAATAACAACAACACAAGACTATTGCTGAAGTCACAAATGGCACCCTATTCCCTGTATAGTGCACTACTTCTGACCAGAGCCCCATGGTCTCTGGTCAAAAGTAGTGCACTATACAGGAAATAGGGTGCCACTTGAGACGTATACTATGATGATTAACAGCACCAGAGCAGTACCCATGCATTACGCCAAACATGCATCTGGTTGAGGGTGTGAGAAGAATGTATTGATGATTTTAGCATGTGTGCTAGTTGTTACGTACAGTTGAGTGTTTTTATTATTTATTTCTACCCCAGTAACCACACACTACGCTATGCTTTTTCACTGCACGTATGTTGGTGACCCATGCCCATTTGAGAATCTCCGATATCCATTGTAAGTGGGGATTTTTGTCCAGAAATCCAGAAAATGACCCATAGCATTATAGCACCTGATGTTATACCTACAGTCATCTCGGAGACCGAGAACTAAAATCTTGCTTAATTGCGTCAGATGCTCGATTAAATTCTGGGGGGAGTTGTGTTAGAAAAGATACTAGAATGAAGAGTGGAAGCAGGGCGGTACACTTTCAGGGGGGAAAAAGCTATGTAGAGCCATTTGTCCCTGTAGGAGAACCCTCCTTAAAAAGGTTCCAGATGGAACCCTTTCGAGTCAGATAAAACCCTTTTTGGTTACAAATGGCACCCTTTGAATGGTTATATTTGGAACCAGAGGTCCCCTCCTGGACCAAGAGCCTTGCTGTCTAATATTTGTTTTGCGCATGTAGCAAACTGTGAGTAGCAGTTTTTAGTCACATGTATAACTGTATGAGCTGGGATTTCTATCCTACAAATAGTTTAGGTCAGAGGCTGTATAAAACGTTCGCAATGCGCTCGTTAGCATGATTTTACATGATTTTGTTAGCATCGCTACCCTTCGGATTACAGAGGCTCAGCGGGGTTTAAAAATATTGTCCCTTGATTTGAGTGCCATTATTACCGAATATCCCAGGATGGCACAAGGTCGGTATGAAGGTATGACAATCTGGAGACCGTCCAAGCCTAGTAAAGGCGCGAACACCTATGAAATCATGATTTGTCTAAATTATCAGTGACAGAAAAAACGTTGTACCAAACAAAGTTCCTTGTTAGTGGTCACATCCCACAGTCTGTTGACAAACACTACCATACCATTTATGTTACATGTGTCTATCAACAAAATAATATACAGTACCAGTCAAAAGTTTGGATACACCTACTCATTCAAGGGTTTTTCTTTATTTGTACTATTTTCTACAGTGTAGAATAATAGTGAAGGCATCAAAACTATAAAATAATACATCATGTAGTGACCAAAAAAGTGTTAAACAAAAATATATATATTTATATTTTAGATTCTTCAAAGTAGCCACCCTTTTCCTTGATGACAGCTTTGCACACTCTTGGCATTCTCTCAACCATCTTCACCTGGAATGCTTTTCCAAAAGTCTTCAGTTCCCACATATGATGAGAACCTGATTGCTGCATTTTCTTCACTCTGCAGTCCAACTCATCCCAAACCATCTCAGTTGGGTTGAGGTCGGGTGATTGTGGAGGCCAGGTCATCTGATGCAGCACTCCATCACTCTCCTTGGTCAAATAGCCCTTACACATTCTGGAGGTGTGTTGGGTCAGTGTCTGGTTGAAAAACGAATGATAGTCCCACTAAGCGCAAACCAGATGGGATAGCGTATAGCTGCAGAAGGCTGTGGTAGCCATGTTGGTTAAGCCTTGAATTCTAAATAAATCACAGGCAGTGTCACCAGCAAAGCACCATCACACCACCTCCTCCATTCTTCACGATGGGAACCACATATGCAGAGATATGTGCATTCACGTACACTGTGTCTCACAAAGACACGGCAGTTGGAAGCACAAATCTCAAATTTGGACTCATCAGACCAAAGGGCAGATTTCTACCCGTCTAATGTCCATTGCTCGTGTTTCTTGGCCCAAGCAAGCCTTCTTCCTATTGGTGTCCTTTAGTAGTGGTTTCTTTGCAGCATTTCGACCATGAAGGTCCGATTCACGCAGTCTCCTCTGAACAGTTGATGTTGAGATGTGTCTGTTACTTGAACTCTGTAAAGCATTTATTTGGGCTGCAATTTCTGAGGCTGGTAACTCTAATGAACTTATCCTCTGCAGTAGAGTTAACGCCAGGTCTTCCTTTCCTGTGGCGGTCCTCATGAGAGCCAGTTTCATTATAGTACTTGATACTTTTTGCGACTGCACTTGAAGAAACTTTCAAAGTTCTTGATATTTTCCGGGTTGACTGAACTTCATGTCTTAAAGTAATGATGGACTGTCATTTATCTTTGCGTATTTGAACTGTTCTTGCCATTTGGTAAAATACTTGATCTTCTGTCAAATGGGGCTATCTTCTGTATACCACACCTACCTTGTCACAACACAACTGATTGGCTCAAACGCATTAAGAATAATAAAAATTCCACAAATTAACATTTAACAAGGCATACCTGTTAATTGAAATGCATTCCAGGTGACTACCTCATGAAGCTGGTCGGGAGAATGCTTTGCACACTTTTGGCAAAGGTTGGCTACTTTGAAGAATCTCAAATATAAAATATACTTTGATTAGTGTAACACTTTTTTTGCTTACTAAATGATTCCATATGTGTTATTTCATAGTGTTGATGTCTTCACTATTATTCTACAATGTAGAAAATAGTCAAAAATAAAGGGACTGGTATTGTACCTACAGTACCCAAGTGAATGTAGACATTGTGAGGTAGATGATTAATGTTCCTCTCTATCTACATTCTGTAGCTAGCTGGTCCTATGATGTAAAGGGTGACAAAGGGACAAGAGTTAGTCGGGCTCTGTGAGCATGAGTCAACTACTGCTGATCTTACAAAGGAAGTCTTCAAACGCTATCAAAGATCCTGATGCTATCAGATGAAGTACTTGACATCCCTGACTGGGGCATTAAATACAGGATTACACAGCATTAAACCAGCTCTACTGATCCTCATCTAGATGTTCTGGGAACCACACACACACATTTAATAATGAGCAGCAGAGCAGAGAGCGATGGAAGAAACAGCTGTGATGGCAGCATGTCAGGACTTGCCTCTTACCGTAGAAGCCGTGACATTGAGACAGCAGTGTGCCAGGTAGACAGTCAAGTGAGCATTACCTCCAAGATGAATCTATTGTAATCTGTCTGTGTCCTAAATGGTACACTATTCCCTTTCTACGTTTCTACCATAGACCTGGGTCCAGGTCAAAAATAGTGCACTATAAAGGGAGATTCAGTCTCTACCTATGAACTTTCCAGAGGTGCAGTCCTCTCTCCTAAGGACATGTTCCCAGGCCTCAAGCCACCAGACTCAGGAGGCACCCATACCTCAAGGTTGTGCACACACACAGTTCTGTATTGCTATCCTTGTGGGAACCAAATAATTGATTCCCATCTAAAAATCCTATTTTCCTTAAATCTAACCATAACCCTAATCAACCGTAAGCCTAACCTTAACCCCTCACCCTAAAACTATACCTAACCCTAACTCCAAACTTAACTTTAACCTCTAACCCTAAGCCCAACCTTAATACTAACCGTAACCATAACCCTAAACCTAACCCCTGAGCCCAAAATAGCATTTTTTTCACTTGGGACCGAGATTATGTTCCATGTTTTACTATCCTTGTGAGGACTTCTAGTACCCACAAGGATAGTAAAACAAAAACACACACACGCCCATCATGGTTGTGCTTCTGGCCACCACCAGTGACCAACAGTCATTGAGCGCGGCGACGTGACCATAAACCACAGGAACAATTTAATCACACCAGACTCAACTTTTCCACCTCTTAAAATATGGTCCTTATTAACAACAGTACATGCCCTTTACACAGGCCCTGGTGTAAATGTCTTAAGTTACTACTCACCCAGGGCCGTTTGGGGAAAATATGAGTAAAGAAAAGCAAATTCTACTTACTAGAAACTTCTTACACACATCATACAGTGCCTTCAGAAAGTATTCTGCCTTCTTGACTTTTTCCACATTGTTGCATCACAGCCTGAATTTAAAATGGACTAAATTGAAATTCTGCATCACTGGTTTACACACAATACCCCATTTCAAAGCGGAATTGTGTTGTTGTTTTTTTATATTACAAATTCATTAAAAATGTAAAGCTGAAATGTCTTGAGTCAATAAGTATTCAACTCTTGTTATGGCCTAAATACGTTCAGGAGTTAACATGTGCTTAACAAGTCACTTAAGTTGCATTCGCTCTGTGTGCAATAATAGTGTTTAACATGATTTTTGAATTACTACCTTATCTCTGCAGCCCACACAATTATCTGTAAAATCCCACAGGTGAGTAGTGATTTTCAAAAACATATTCAACCACAAAGACCAGGGAGGTTTTCCAATGCCTCGCAAAGAAGGGTACCTATTGGTAAATGGGTAAACAATCAACTATGCAGACATTGAATATCCCTTTGAGCATGGTGAAGTTATTAATTACACATTTGATGGTGTATCAATACACCCAGTTACTACAAAGATACAGGCGTCCTTTCTAAGTCAGTTGCCGGAGAAGAATTAAACCAATCAGGGATTTCACCATGAAGCCAATGGTGACTTTAAAACAGTTAGAGTTTAATGGCTGAGATAGGAGAAAACTGCGGATGGATCAACAACATTGTAGTTACTCCGCAATACTAACCTAATTGACAGAGTGAAAATAAGGAAGCCTATACAGAATAAAAATATTTCAAAACATTCGGCCTGTTTGCAACAAAGCACTAAGGTAATACTGTAAAAAAAAATTGCAAAGCAATTAACTTTTTGTCCTGAATACAAAGTGTTATGTTTGGGGCAAATCCAATACAACATCTTACTGAGTAATTTTGAAGTATAGTTATTGCTTGTGATCATTAAGAACTGGGGAGTTTTTCAGGATAAAAAACAAAAACAAAATGGAGCTAAGCACAGGTAAAATCCTAGAGGAAAGCCCGGTTATCTGCTGTCCACCAGATACTGGGAGATGAATTCACCTTTCAGCAGGACAATAACCTAAAACAAAAGGCCACATCTACACTGGAGTTGCTTACCAAGAAGGCAGTGAATGTTCCCGAGTGGCTGAGTTACAGTTTTGTCTAACAATGATCAACAACCAATTTGACAGAGTTTGAAGAAATTTGAGAAGAATAATGGGCAAATTTTGCACAATGCAATTGTGGAAGTCTCTTGAAGACTTACCCAGAAAGACTCACAGCTGTAATCTCTGCCAAATGTGTGTTTAATTTTTAATACATTTGCTACAATTTCTAAAAACATGTTTTCACTTTGTCATTATGGGGTATTGTGTGGAGATGGGTAAGAAAAACATTGATTTAATCAATTGTGAATTCAGGCTGTAACACAGCAAAATATGGAATAAGTCAAGGGGTATGAATACTTTCTGAACACACCGTATATGTTTATGATCAAATTGAAAGGGCTTTTTGAAACGCGTATTTTAGGCTTTGTCTTTTTATTGCTTTTAGGCACCATCTTTCCGAGGGGCACTTCAAACTGGAACTCATTACCCATGATTGAGATGTATGTCCTTAAAACAAAGTATCCTACTCCAATAGACAGCACAAATTAAATTAGTTAGGCGACCTACATTCTCTGGGCCCTGTCTGTCAGTCTGCATACATCTCTACCAACCCACAACAGAATGGAATCCTTCTATAGATTCTAGAACCACTCTAACAAAATAACCCTAATAGGTGTTCTATAGATGAGGCAGCACCCTGTGTGCTAGCAGTGCAGCACTGTTGATGTGCTGTAATGTTCAGACTGGTTAGTTTGCCCCCTGTTGTCCTGTCTGTGAAGTTTATTATAAGTCAAATGAAGTAAGGCTCTTCTAATACCTAATCTCAGTGGAATTATCCTGCTATTAGAGGAGAGGGAGAAGTAGGCAACAACACATGGATTGCATTAGGAGAGCTTTCTTGGAAGATCAGACCAGACTTGGCTTTTTCGATGTTAGAAAGGGCCTGAGAAAGCTCTGTCTCACGCAATTGAGGCCTAAGTCCAAGTGTCCCCTTACTTCCCAGGTCTAAATAGATGAGTATTGCAGGTGGAGATTCTAAAGAACCTTAGAGGTCACTCTGTTCCATACAGAAGACATCCTGCTTTGTACTAGAGCTCACAGGGTTGAACAGGGTTGAGGCCTGTAGGAACAGATCCTGGAGCAGGTCAGTTCAACCTCCTGTACTCTCCTACAGCAGTAGACTCCCACCTCAGACAGTAACCTCCAGCTACCAGCTGTGGTGTGGTTGGGCTCAGTTAAACAGCAGTGCTGTTACACTTCCAGGTCAGACTAACCCCCCTGGCTAGTGCCTCTGTCCCAAACAGGGCCTTTTTTAAGTTGCTTTATTTCAGATTTGCCAAGTTGATCGTTTTTAAAAATGTATTGCAAGGCCTTTGGTCATCAGATGTAGACTAATTGTGTAACATTGAGGCTTGCCATCTCTTTGCTTCTGTGCTGGTCGTCTTTTGCTTTTTTCAACTGCCTAATATGAATGCTCTCGTTGTGGGGCCTTGTGGGAACAACTGGCTGAAAGTCAGCGTGGAAGCACAGCAGTTAAGACTTAATTACAGCTGTTCTTGTCTGAAGAACCCAGCCTTCCCATCTCACACACACACACTGACACAGGGCCCGCTACTAAAACAAGTCAGTGTTTGAACAGGGATTATTTCCACTGTGACATCACACCCTTGGGCTCCCTCTGGGTTGACCTCTGGTCCATAGCTTCCGATGTCGATAAGGTTTGTTCCATTAAAGTCCCAATGCAGCCATTTTTAAATCTATATATCAAATCATTTCTGGGTAACAATTAAGTACCTTACTGTGATAGAATTCAATTCAAATTGTCAAAAAATAGCTTTATAGCAAAAAACTTTATCAAGAAAGAATTATGCTAGGACTGTCTGGGAGTGGTCTCAGTGTGGAGGGGAAAACTGAACACTAGCTGTTATTGGCAGAGAGGTTTGGAACTCTCTTTTTTTTATTGGTCTTTTAACCAATTTGTCACCATGGAAAGACGAAACTCCCATCCATGCAAACCTGCTGATTAGAAGGTCCTATGTAGATTGTATTTTCAACCAGCAACTACAATGTCAGGAAATAGCACTGATCAAATGTTTTCACACTTTTACAGTGTTAGTTTCATCAGCTGTTGTAAAATATGATATAAAACGGGGGAAATGCATTTGGACTCCACTTGGCCTTTTTAAAGACTGTTAGTGTTTCATGGCTTGTTGCCGGCATTAGATGCCCAAGCTCTCCCCCGACTGAAATAACTGTGATCTAGTCTAGTTGTTCATCACTGGAGACACATTTCTGGCCAGTAAACAGCTTTTCACAGATTTTGTGATCAATAACAGATGCTGAAGTGTGTGTGATTGGCTGTATTGTCTATAAATGCTTTGTTAATGTTTGGAAATCATTCCTTGCTCGATAATGGCCTGTTGTGGGAATTTGAATGTGGATGTGTATTTTTTTTCATATCACTTTGTCTCAGAAATGATTTTAACTGTGTTTTTAAGTTTTCTTGTGTAAAGCTAATTGGCGCTAACATATTGACTTGTTGTTATACCATTTGAAACTCTGTTTGAAGAACTGTCCTCACAAGCTCCCTCATCTATACTCTCTTCCTCAGGTCACGGAGAGTGCCACTGTGGAGAGTGTAAGTGCCATGCGGGCTATATCGGGGACAACTGTAACTGTTCCACTGACACCTCATCCTGTGTGTCTGATGACGGGCAGATCTGCAGCGGGCGGGGCAGCTGTGCCTGTGGGCGCTGCCAGTGCACTGAACCAGGGGCCTTCGGGGACACCTGCGAAAAATGCCCCACCTGCCCTGATGCCTGTGGCACCAAGAGGTATGGGACAGGGAGGAGAGAGAGAAGGGAGAGAGGCAGAGGAGAGGGGGAGAGAAGGGGAGGGGCAGAGAGATGGAGGGAGAGATACGAGGCAAGAAGAGGGAAGGAGAGAGGGAGGGAGAGATACAGGGCAAGAAGAGAAGGAAAGAGAGGGGAGGGATCGATATGGGGCAAGAAGAGAGAGAAGGAGAGAGGGGTGATCTTGGGCAAAAAGAGAGGGAAGGAGAGAGATATGGGGCAAGAAGAGAGAGAGGGAGGGAGAGGTGGGGCAAGAAGAGCGAGAGGGAGGGAGAGAGATATGGGGAAAGAAGAGAGCGGAGGAGGGAGAGATAAAGCGTCTGCTAAATGGCATATATATTATTATTATTATTATATGAGGCAAAAAGAGAGGGAGAGAGAGATGGGGAAAGAAGAGAGTGAGAGGGAGGGAGAGAGATATGGGGCAAGAAGAGAGTGAGAGGGAGGGAGATATGGGGAAAGAAGAGAGGGAGAGGGAGGGAGAGAGATATGGGGAAAGAAGAGAGGGAAGGGAGGAGAGAGATATGGGGAAAGAAGAGAGGGAGAGGGAGGGAGATATGGGGAAAGAAGAGAGGGAGAGGGAGGGAGATATGGGGAAAGAAGAGAGGGAGAGGGAGGGAGAGAGATATGGGGAAAGAAGAGAGGGAGAGGGAGGGAGAGAGATATGGGGAAAGAAGAGAGGGAGAGGGAGGGAGATATGGGGAAAGAAGAGAGGGAGAGGGAGGGAGAGAGATATGGGGAAAGAAGAGAGGGAGAGGGAGGGAGAGAGATATGGGGAAAGAAGAGAGGGAGAGGGAGGGAGAGAGATATGGGGAAAGAAGAGAGGGAGAGGGAGGGAGATATGGGGAAAGAAGAGAGGGAGAGGGAGGGAGAGAGATATGGGGAAAGAAGAGAGGGAGAGGGAGGGAGAGAGATATGGGGAAAGAAGAGAGGGAGAGGGAGGGAGATATGGGGAAAGAAGAGAGGGAGAGGGAGGGAGAGAGATATGGGGAAAGAAGAGAGGGAGAGGGAGGGAGATATGGGGAAAGAAGAGAGGGAGAGGGAGGGAGAGAGATATGGGGAAAGAAGAGAGGGAGAGGGAGGGAGAGAGATATGGGGATCTATCAGGATCTGTTGGTTGACCAGGTGACACATTACGAGGTGCTGAAAAAGGAAATCCTGCACCGGTATGGTTACACCCTGATTAGCAGGTCACAAAGATTCCATGATTGGGTGCATGATCCTACAGTGTCCCCCCCGATCGCAAATGCATGATCTAATTAGGCTGGCCAAGAGCTGTCTAACTGCTGAACACCTGATGCTCACGCCCATTGAGAAAGTGGGCATAGATCAATTTATACACTCTCTTCCGTTCAAAGCTAAAAAGTTAACCAACCAAGCTAACCTGCAGGGCGCAGATCAGCTGGTGGAACTGGTGTAAGGTGGCTTTGGAGGTGCTGCGCAGAGGACAACCATTGAAGGCGAACCCTCCACTCGCCCAAAGGAGCGAAAAGGTGAGGAGGACCATGCCGGGACCCCGGCCAAGGATAGGAGTACACTCACAGTCAGCTCCCCGAGATGACACTCCTTCCTGAACCTGGACAGCAGGAAATGTGTGTGGCGAGCCGGGACACATCACCTGGAACTGTTCAAACCACGATGTCCGATGCCTTTGGCTTCAGCCAGTGACATAGCCAACGGGCGGTCCTGCGTCTTGCTGATGGCATGCTGACCTAGGGAGAGTGGTCCTTCCCCTGTCACCCCGGTAAGAGCCAATGGAAAGTACACCCACGGCACTTGTGGACTCCGGGAGTATGGTAACCCTGGTCCGACCTGATGTTGCCCAGTCCTCGAACCTGGCGGAGACCGTGGCCATTACGTGCATACACGATGAGACCAAGGACTACCCTACTACACTCTTCCACCTACAGACCACAAAGGGACAGCACATGGGACCAGTGGGAGTCGTCCCAAACCTGCCTGTCACGGTCCTTATCCGGAGGGATTTCCCGAAGTTCCTCCAATTGTGGACCAGGATGTCCGGAGACGTAGGGAACCAGAAGGGAGGAGGGAGGTGGGAAAGACGCCCGGATGTGTGGATTCCAGGAAGTGGACCCCCAGGCGTCAACTGACCCCCTCTCAGAGGGGGACTCTGTTGAAGCCAGACTGGAGGGAGAGGTGGTGAGTCGGAAGACATGTTCCCGATTGACCATGAGGTGGCGCCAGAGCCCGCCTCTCTAGCGGGCCGGTTTGGCACGACCCAACTGGAAGATCCTTTCTTGGCCAGCGCTCTCCAGCAGGTGACCATGGTGGACGGAAAGCCTGTGGAGGGGTAAGTCAAATCACCTACCCCAACGTTTCTATAAAGAATACGTTCCTATATCAGGTCATGAAGAAGAATGACGAATGTATGGAGTTGTTGATGGTGCCCCGTCCCTTTGTACCATCTGTCCTGCATTTGGTGCACTCCTACCTTCTTGGGGCTCACCTAGGGGTGAAGAAGACCTTAGACAGGATCAAGGCACGGTTTTTCTGACCGGGGGTGAAGAGAGCAGTGGAATAATACTGCCACAGTTGCCCAGAGTTCCAGCAGGTGGTGCAAAAACTCCCATTTTCACAGTCCCTTAATTCCCCTACCCATTATTTCAGACCCATTCAGCAGGATTGCGATGGACCTGGTGGAACCTCTACCAAAGAGCAACCGAGGGCACCTATACATTCTGGATTATGTCACCAGGTACCCAGAAGCCATTCCCCTGTGCACCATGGCCACCAAGGGAATCGCACGTGAGTTGGTCATCCTGTTCTCCCGAGTAGGCATCCCCGACAAGATATTGACCGACCAGGGCACCCCGTTCATGTCGCGAAACATGAAGGATCTATGCAAGCTAATGAAAATAAAGAAGGCGATGGAGGCTGACTGAATTAATTGGGACCAGCTGCTACCCTACCTGATGTTCTCGATCTGAGAAGTGCCCCAAACTTCAACAGGATTCTCTCCCTTCGAACTCCTGTACGGGAGACGACCCCGAGGCCTGCTAGACGTGGATTGTCATGCAGGTGAAAGAGGACCCAAAAGCGACTTAACAGAAACAGAGTTTATTAAAGTCCAAAACGGAAAAACAGAAATCCTCTAGACTTGTAGAGGGGAAACAACTGGAGAAGCGACCACAGACTGCAGGTCGCTTCGGGTAGGCGCAGGCCGTAGTCGACTGAGACACCTGCTCACACGCAGCATCTGATGAAGGCACAAAACACGACAGGACAGGGTGATACACAATCACGGCAAAAACACGACAGGACAGGGCGAAACGCAATCACAGCATGGTGAATACAATACAAGGAACCGACGGCACAGGAACGGATCACAAAGGAATAAATAGGGACTCTAATCAGGGGAAAGGATCGGGAACAGGTGTGGGAAGACTAAATGATGATTAGGGGAATAGGAACAGCTGGGAGCAGGAACGGAACGATAGAGAGAAGAGAGAGCGAGAGAGTGAGAGAGGGAGGGGGAGAGAGGGATAGGAGGGAAAGAACCAAATAAGACCAAGAGGGAAACGAATAGCATGGGGAGCACAGGGACAAGACATGATAATAAATGACAAACATGACAGTACCCCCCACTCACCGAGCGCCTCCTGGCGCTCTCGAGGAGGAACACTGGCAGCAACGGAGGAAATCATAGATCAAACGGTCCAGCACGTCCCGAGAAAGAACCCAACTCCTCTCCTCAGGACCGTAACGAAAAACGATAAAAAGGGAAACTAGGGTACTACTCTAAAAAAAAAAATGAGAACTAGGGACAGACTGAGACACAGCAAGGGCAGGGACAAGAACAGGAGAGATGCGATGGCAGGGAACAGACTGAGACCCAGCAAGACCAGGAGCAGAAGCAGAAAAAAATTACCAGACTTCTTCTGCGCGCAGTCTGAACACGCAGCCACGAAACGGCGCGTGTCACGCTCCTGAGTCGGCCACCAAAAGCGCTGGCGAATAGACGCAAGAGTGCCTCGAACACCGGGATGACCAGCTAACTTGGCAGAGTGAGCCCACTGAAGAACAGCCAGACGAGTGGAAACAGGAACGAAAAGGAGGTTACTAGGACAAGCGCGCGGCGACGCAGTGTGCGTGAGTGCTTGCTTAACCTGTCTTTCAATTCCCCAGACTGTCAACCCGACAACACGCCCATAAGGAAGAATCCCCTCGAGATCAGTAGAAGCCACAGAAGAACTAAACAGACGGGATAAGGCATCAGGCTTGGTGTTCTTGCTACCCGGACGGTAAGAAATCACAAACTCGAAACGAGCGAAAAACAACGCCCAACGAGCTTGACGGGCATTAAGTCGTTTGGCAGAACGGATGTACTCAAGGTTCTTATGGTCTGTCCAAACGACAAAAGGAACGGTCGCCCCTCCAACCACTGTCGCCATTCGCCTAGGGCTAAGCGGATGGCGAGCAGTTCACGGTTACCCACATCATAGTTGCGCTCAGATGGCGACAGGCGATGAGAAAATAAGCGCAAGGATGAACCTTATCGTCAGACTGGAAGCGCTGGGATAGAATGGCTCCCACGCCCCTCTGAAGCGTCAACCTCGACAATGAATTGTCTAGTGACGTCAGGAGTAACGAGGATAGGAGCGGACGTAAAACGTTCTTTTAGAAGATCAAAAGCTCCCTGGGCGGAACCGGACCACTTAAAACACGTCTTGACAGAAGTAAGAGCTGTGAGAGGGGCAGCAACTTGACCGAAATTACGAATGAAACGCCGATAGAAATTAGCGAAACCTAAAAAGCGCTGCAACTCGACACGTGACCTGGAACGGGCCAATCACTGACAGCTTGGACCTTAGCGGAATCCATCTGAATGCCTTCAGCGGAAATAACGGAACCGAGAAAAGTAACGGAGGAGACATGAAAAGAGCACTTCTCAGCCTTTACGTAGAGACAATTCTCTAAAAGGCGCTGTAGAACACGTCGAACGTGCTGAACATGAATCTCGAGTGACGGAGAAAAATCAGGATATCGTCAAGATAGACAAAAACAAAAATGTTCAGCATGTCTCTCAGAACATCATTAACTAATGCCTGAAAAACAGCTGGCGCATTGGCGAGACCGAACGGCAGAACCCGGTACTCAAAATGCCCTAACGGAGTGTTAAACGCCGTTTTCCACTCGTCCCCCTCTCTGATGCGCACGAGATGGTAAGCGTTACGAAGGTCCAACTTAGTAAAGCACCTGGCTCCCTGCAGAATCTCGAAGGCTGATGACATAAGGGGAAGCGGATAACGATTCTTAACCGTTATGTCATTCAGCCTCGATAATCCACGCAGGGGCGCAGAGTACCGTCCTTCTTCTTAACAAAAAGAACCCCGCCCCGGCCGGAGAAGAAGAAGGCACTATGGTACCGGCGTCAAGAGACACAGACAAATAATCCTCGAGAGCCTTACGTTCGGGAGCCGACAGAGAGTATAGTCTACCTCGAGGAGGAGTGGTCCCTGGAAGGAGATCAATACTACAATCATACGACCGGTGAGGAGGAAGGGAGTTGGCTCGGGACCGACTGAAGACCGTGCGCAGATCATGATATTCCTCCGGCACTCCTGTCAAATCGCCAGGTTCCTCCTGAGAAGTAGGGACAGAAGAAACGGGAGGGATGGCAGACATTAAACACTTCACATGACAAGAAACGTTCCAGGATAGGATAGAATTACTAGACCAATTAATAGAAGGATTATGACATACTAGCCAGGGATGACCCAAAACAACAGGTGTAAACGGTGAACGGAAAATCAAAAAGAAATAGTCTCACTGTGGTTACCAGATACTGTGAGAGTTAAAGGTAGTGTCTCAAATTTGATACTGGGAAGATGACTACCATCTAAGGCAAACATGGGCGTAGGCTTGTCTAACGGTCTGAAAGGAATGTTATGTTTCCGAACCCATGCTTCGTCCATGAAACAACCCTCAGCCCCAGAGTCAATCAAGGCACTGCATGTAGCACCCGAACCGGTCCAGCGTAGATGGACCGACATAGTAGTACAAGATCTAGATGAAGAGACTGAGTAGTAGCGCTCACCAGTAGCCCTCCGCTTACTGATGGGCTCTGGCCTCTTACTGGACATGAATTAACAAAATGTCCAGCAACTCCGCAATAGAGGCACAGGCGGTTGGTGATCCTCCGTTCCCTCTCCTTAGTCGAGATGCGAATCCCTCCCAGCTGCATGGGCTCAGTCTCAAAGCCAGAGGAGGGAGATGGTTGCGATGCGGAGCAGGGAAACACCGTTGATGCGAGCTCTCTTCCACGAGCCCGGTGACGAAGATCTACCCGTCGTTCTATGCGGATGGCGAGAGCAATCAAAGAGTCCACATCTGAAGGAACCTCCGGGAGAGAATCTCATCCTTAACCACTGCGTGGAGTCCCTCCAGAAAACGAGCGAGCAGCGCCGGCTCGTTCCACTCACTAGAGGCAGCAAGAGTGCGAAACTCAATGGAATAATCCGTTATGGACCGTTCACCTTGGCATAAGGAAGCCAGGGCCCTAGAAGCCTCCCCACCAAAAACTGAACGGTCAAAAACCCGAATCATCTCCTCTTTAAAGTTCTGGAATTTGTTAGAGCAATCAGCCCTTGCCTCCCAGATAGCTGTGCCCCATTCTCGAGCCCGGCCAGTAAGGAGTGAAATGACGTAAGCAACCCGAGCTCTCTCTCTAGAGTATGTGTTGGGTTGAGAGAGAACACAATCTCACACTGCGTGAGAAAGGAGCGGCACTCAGTGGGCTGCCCGGAGTAGCAAGGTGGGTTATTAACCCTAGGTTCTGGAGGCTCGGCAGGCCAGGAAGTAACAGGTGGCACGAGACGTAGACTCTGGAACTGTCCAGAGAGGTCGGAAACCTGAGCGGCCAGGTTCTCCACGGCATGGCGAGCAGCAGACAATTCCTGCTCGTGTCTGCCGAGCATGGCTCCTTGGATCTCGACGGCAGTGTAACGAGCGTCTGAAGTCGCTGGGTCCATTCCTTGGTCGGTTCCTTCTGTCATGCAGGTGAAAGAGGACCCAAAAGCGACTTAACAGAAACAGAGTTTATTAAAGTCCAAAACGGAAAAACAGAAATCCTCTAGACTTGTAGAGGGAAAACAACTGGAGAAGCGACCACAGACTGCAGGTCGCTTCGGGTAGGCGCAGGCCGTAGTCGACAGAGACACCTGCTCACACGCAGCATCTGATGAAGGCAAAACACGACAGGACAGGGTGATACACAATCACTGAGGCAAAAACACGACAGGACAGGGCGAAACGCAATCACAGCATGGTGAATACAAACAAGGAACCGACGGGACAGGAACGGATCACAAAGGAATAAATAGGGACTCTAATCAGGGGAAAGGATCGGGAACAGGTGTGGGAAGACTAAATGATGATTAGGGAATAGGAACAGCTGGGAGCAGGAACGGAACGATAGAGAGAAGAGAGAGCGAGAGAGTGAGAGAGGGAGGGGGGAGAGAGAGGGAGAAAGGAGGGAAAGAACCAAATAAGACCAGCGTGGTCCATGGGAGCGAGTGGGAGACATCTAAACCAGGTGAGCACAGTACTGCAGGCCTTACGGGAGGCGGGGCTAACAGCGAACCCAAAGAAATGTCGGCTCGGCCTGCGGGAGGCTGAGTACCTGGGGTACACGATCAGGGGGGGATGTGTCAAACCCCAGGTGAAGAAAGTAGAGGCCGATTTGGGACTGGCACCGCCCCCTCACCAAGAAGCAGGTACGCACATTTGGGGGGTTGACTAGTTACTACCGGGGATTTATTCCCCACTTTGCCTACCTAGCCAGCCACCTGACAGATCTGACCAGGAGCCATTTGCCAGGTGACATGGACCAAAGAGAAAGCCTTCCAGGACCTAAAGGGAGCACTGTGTTCTGGACCTGTGCTGCTGACACCGGACATCTCCAAACCATTGGTGTGTACCACGTTCGAAACCAGGGTGGATGCCGTCCTATCACAGCTACAAGAAGATGAGGAACACCCAGTCATGTACATTAGCCGGAAGCTGTTGCCACGAGAACGAAGATATTCCACTGTGGAGAAAGAATGTCTAGCAATAAAGGGGGCGCTGGAAACGCTGAAACCACTGGTTTGGATGTCACGGAATAAGGACAGTAACGCCCGGATCACCTGCTGGTTCCTATCCTTACAGCTCTTTGCTTTCTCTGTTGTCCACAGATCAGGTGCAACCCATGGAAATGTCGATGCTCTCTCCAGGAGGGATGCTCTAGGGAGCTGGAGAATGGAGTGAAAAACATGCATTATGAAGAGTGGGAGAAGAGAGAACAATATCTGTGTGATTACCCGTTGGGACCTGGACTGTCTGATTACCCACCTTGTGTACCGGATTGGCTGAGGACCCGAGTTTTAGGATTACCCCTGGAGAATGGAACGGACAACGGGAACGGCTTGTGGACTGTGAGGTAATTGGTGAATTCCCCCTTCTTCCCCAGTATACAAAAATCCCTAATAAACTCTCATTTGCATTCTAGTTGTGCTACTGGTGCATGTGTGTTATTGTACTTGGCGACGTGGAAACCCCACACTTGAGCCTGCTACAAGTGTTATTTCTTACATTATTTGCTCAGAACGTTTCTTGTATTATCTACTGCCAGAAATAACTTTTGGATATTAGATCGGCAGTCACTCACCAGAAATTTGACTTCCCTGACCTGGATCCTTTATTTGAACATCCAGAGGCAACTCTGTTCATCCCGGGAGTGGAACCATGCCGAAGAAGAGGTAGAAGGAGTGAGGCCCTAGTCAGACTCAGAAGGAGTGCATACCATCCACCGCTTCCGAGTATATTACTTGCTAACATTCAGTTCTTGGACAATAAAGTAGACAAGCTCAGGGCAAGGACCTCCTTCCAGAGAGACATCAGGGACTGTAATATACACTGTTTTACGGAATCATGGCTTTCTCTGGATACATTGCCCCCATCAATTCAGCCACCGGATTTATCTGCCCATTGCGCGGACAGGAAGAAAAAACTTGTTGTGAAAAATAAATCGGAGGGTTTGTTTCATGATTAACAACTCATGTTGTGGTGTGGTAATGTACAGGAACTCAAATCCATTTGTTCTTCTGATCTGGAATATCTCACCATCAAAAGCAGACCGCATTACCACCCGAGATAATTTTCTTCACTTCAGTCATCGCCACCGCCGTGCGTATATTTCCCCCCAAAGCAGACTAAACTGGACTATGTGCAAACTGGAAACCACATATCCTGAGGCCGCATTTATTGGAGCTGGGGACTTAACTTTTTCGAGTTTGTGCTACTATTTATGTGACACTGGAAAGTCCAGGGAGAATAAGAGCACCTCCTCCCAGCTGCCCACTGCATTGAGGCTAGGAAACACTGTCACCACCGATAAATCCATGATAATTGAGAATTTCAATAAGCATTATTATACGGCTGGCCGTGCTTTCCACCTAGCTACCCCTACCCCGGTCAACAGCCCTTCACCTCCCACAGCAACTTGCCCAAGCCTCCGTTTCTCCTTCGCCCAAATCAAGATAGCTGATGTTAGGAAAGAGCTGCAAAATCTGGACCCCTACAAATTAGCCGGATTAGACAATCTGGATCCTCTCTTTCTAAAATTAGCCGCCGAAATTGTTGCAGCCCCCTGTTCAACCTCTCTTTCGTATCGTCTGAGATCCCCAAAGATTGGAAAGCTGCCGCGGTCATCCCCCTCTTCGAAAGCCAAGTTAACAAACAGATCACCGACCATTTCGAATCCCACCGTACCTTCTCTGCTATGCACTCTGGTTTCTGAGCTGATCATTGGTGCACCTCAGCCACGCTCAAGGTCCTAAACGATATCATAACTGCCATCGATCAGAAACCATACTGTGCAGCTGTATTCATTGACATGGCCAAGGCTTTCGACTCTGTCAATCACAACATTCTTATCGTCAGACTCAACAGCCTTGGTTTCTCAAATGACTGCCTCGCCTGGTTCACCAACTACTTCTCAGACAGAGGTCAGTGTGTGAAATTGGAGGACCTGTTGTCCGGACCTCTGGCAGTGTCTATGGGGGTGCCACAGGGTTCAATTCTTGGGCCGACTCTTTTCTCTCTATACATCAATGATGTTGCTCTTGCTGCTGGTGATTCTCTGATCCACCTCTACACAGATGGCACCATTCTGTATACCCCCCCTTCTTTGGACACTGTGTTAACTAACCTCCAGAAAAGCTTCAATGCCATACAACTCTTCTTCAATGGCCTCCAACTGCTCTTAAATGCAAGTAAAACTAAATGCATGCTCTTCAACCAATCGCTGCACCTGCCCGCCCGTCCAGCATCATGGTTCTGAATATGTGGACAACTACAAATACCTAGGTGTCTGGTTAGACTGTAAACTCTCATTCCAGACTCACATTAAGCATCTCCAATCCAATATTAAATCTAGCATCGGCTTCCTATTTTGCAACAAAGCATCCTTCACTCATGCTGTCAAACACACCCTCATAAAACTGACTATTCTGCTGATCCTTGACTTTGGCGATGTCATTTACAAAATAGACTGAGTAGGAGGCTATCTACAGTCTGTGTAGTCTATCACAGTGCCATCTGTTTTGTCACCAAAGCCCCATATACTACCCACCACTACGACCTGTATGCTCTCGTTAGCTGGCCCTCGCTTCATATTCGTCGCCAAACCCACTGGCTCCAGGTCATCTATAAGTCTTTGATATGTAAAGCCCCGTCTTATCTCAGCTCACTGGTCACCATAGCAGCACCCACCCGTAGCACGGGCTTCAGCAGGTATATTTCACTGCTCACCCCCAGAATGTTGTTCATTGACAACAGCTCAGCCTTCAACACCATGTGCCCTCCAAACTCATTACTATGCTCAGGGCCCTGGGTCTGAACCCCTCCCTGTGCAACTGGGTACTGGACTTCCTGACAAGCAGAACCCAAGTGGTGAAGGTACTCAACACGGGGCCCCACAAGGGTGCGTGCTCAGTCCCCTCGTATACTCCCTGTTCACCCATAACTGCTTGGCCAAACACGTCTACAACTCAATTATCAAGTTTGCAGATGTCACAACAGTGGTAGGCTTGATTACCAACAACGATGAGACAGCTTACAGGGAGGGGGTGAGAGCCCTGGCAGAGTGGTGCCAGGAAAATAATCTGTCAATGTCAGAAAAACAAAGGAGCTGATGGTGGACTACAGGAGACAGCAGAGAGTGCACACCTCCATCCACATCGAAGGGTCCGCAGTGGAGGGGGTTAAAGCTTCAAGTTCCTCTGCGTATACATCATTGACAACCTGAAATGGTCCCTTTACACAGACAGTGTGGTGAAGAAGGCTCAACAGCGCCTCAGGAGACTGAAGAAGTACTGCTTGGCCCGTAAGACCCTCACAAACGTCTACAGATGCACCATGAATAGCATCTTGTCAGGCTGTAGCACCGCTTGGTACGGCAACTGCACCGCCAGCAACCTCAGGGTTCTCCAAAGGGTGGTGTGGTTAGCCCAATGCATCACCAGGGGCACGCTACCATCTAGAAGACGTACAGGTTCTTCAAAGCTTGGACCGAGAGACTGAGAAAAAAACGTATATCTCCAGGCCATCAGACTGTTAAACAGTCACCACTAGCCAGCCTCCACCCAGTACCCTGCCCTGAACCTTAGTCGCTGTTCTAGCCGGCTACCACACGGTACTCTACCCAGCACCTTAGAGACTGCTGCCCTATGTACAGCGTCATTGAACACTGGGGTGGCGGGTAGCCTAGTGGTAGAGAGTTGGACTAGTAACCAAAAGGTTGCAAGATCGAATAAAATAAAAAATTAAATGTTTACATACTTTTTTTCCCACTGTATATCTATATACAGTATTCTAGTCATGGCTCTACCTATATAACTGCTGTGCTCTACACATCTTTTCTATTTTTTCTATATACCCTCCATGCTGTCTTTGCACACCATTTTATATATTTGTGTGTGTGTGTGTGTGTGTCTGTGTGTGTGTATAATATATATATATACAGTTGAAGTCGGAAGTTTACATACACCTTAGCAAAATACATTTAAACTCAGTTTTTCACAATTCCTGACATTTAATCCTAGTAAAAATGCCCTGTCTTAGGTCAGTTAGGATACGTTGCTCAATTGGTATCAAGAGAGCTAATGTGTGCCAGGAAATCATTCCCGTGACCTGCATGTACCGTTGACACCAGTCAGAATGTGACCATGGATTCAAATCAAAATGTATTTGTCCGTGCACCAAATACAACAGGCGATAACCTTACAGTGAAATGCTTACTTACAAGCCCTTAACTCGTACTGCTTATGCAAAATCCTGACTCTGCCTTCAGTATGACGCAACAGGAACCAGGATTCGGCAATAGCCCATCCGTGACAAGGACCAACGAGTTGTGCGTTCCAAGATGCCTTTCTGCACACCACTGTTGTACTGCGTCATTATTTACCTGTTTGTGGCCCGCCTGGAAGCTTGCACTATCCTTGCCATCCTTGCCTGTTTTCACCCACAGGACTGTCGCTGACTGAATATTTGTTTGTTTGTCGCACCATTCTGGGTTAACCGTAGACACTGTCATGCGTGAAAATCCCAGGAGGCCGGCAGTTTCTGAGATACTGGAACCGACGCGTCTGGCACCAACGATCATACCATGCTCAAAGTCACTTAGGTCACTTATGTTGCCCATTCTTACGTTCAATCAAACAGTAACTGGATGCCCGTCTGCCACGGCAACGTGACTCACTGTCTGTAGAAGTGTACCTAATAAATTGGCCACGGTGTATATTTATATACCAGTTTCTGACATTTGTCATTATGATATTTCTATTTTTTTGGGGGGGGTGTTGTGTGTATTGTTTAGTATTTTGTTGCAAGGTATTACTGCACTGTTGGAGCTAGAAACACAAGCATTTCGCTGCATCTGTGTACGCAACCAATAAACTTTTGAATTTGAATTTGTTGCTATCAGTCAGGAGTCAGGAGACTGTGGTACCCTCACAGCATGCTCCTATTGTCTCACATGGATCTTATTTGAGAGAGGTAAAGGGGGCCTTTTAGTGTGTGACCATTGACCCTAACCTGACCTTAACCTCAAATCCTGTTCACACACAGTCTGTTCAGCTCTGTGCTCGTATGAACATGACACGTGTATGATGTATGTCATTATGCCACGCTTACAGTCTCTCTCTCGGTCTCTCTATCCATCCCTCCCTCTCTCCGCTCCAGGGAATGCATCGAATGCCGGCTTTTCAGCTCTGGAAGACTGTCCGACAACCAGACCTGCCAACGGCTATGCAAGGATGAGATCATCACTGTGGAAACGCTTAGTGAGTAACCAACGCACTGATTGTGGTTCCTTTCTTTAACATCAGCTGGCCTGCAGACACACATAGAGGAGTATCAACATCTGTGGTTAGCGTCTGCAACACTTTCAGTTGTGTCGATGCAATACATACTGTACTTCTTCCCTTGTCCTTGTTTATTAGCTGTCCCCTACTCTTACTGGGCACGGCCTCGCCAAAACATGCCATACATACAACTGTTACAGCTGTTTTAGATAATGTGACATGACCCAGCTGCTCTGACAGGGTAGCTTCAGACCAAAGGAAAGCACACTCATGAACACACACAGTGTCTGGCCATCTCTGTGCTAATACAGCCCCCAACGTCACATGTATGTATTTAATTATGAAAATAAATATACCCTCTCCAGTCCAGAGTGGGCGTCTGTTTATGTTATTATCTGGCGAGTGTCAGTCTGGGTCTGTAGTGACAGAGCAGACAGATATCTTCTGTTCTGTCCTCCTGATAGCAGCTTCTAATAACAGCCGGGCTGCGCCATGCAGCCAGAGCCTTCATTTTGTCCAAAGACACGCAGTCCCATTTAAAATATGACGCCCTAAAGGCGTCCGAATACATAGGTTTGGTTTGGTTTGGTTTGCTTCTAGCAGAACTCGGCTAGGCGACGAGAGAGTCTGTGCTTGCATATTCCCTATAGGTCTTTGCTTGAAAAACTAGAAAAAAGTGGCAAAATATTACTGTTTGTCCCTTTTGAGCCACCATAGCAACAACGTGCCCAGTAACACTTCTTCATAATAATTGGGGCGGCAGCGTAGCCTAGTGGTTAGAGCGTTGGACTAGTAACTGGAAAGTTGCGAGTTCAAACCCCCGAGCTGACAAGGTACAAATCTGTCGTTCTGCCCCTGAACAGGCAGTTAACCCACTGTTCCCAGGCCGTCATTGAAAATAAGAATGTGTTCTTAACTGACTTGCCTGGTTAAATAAAGGTAAAATAAAATAAATAAATAATAGTCAGAATTAATCTAAGATAAATCAAGAAATCTGTAATTCATTTTGACCTTTTTGCAGGGGTCTTAATCGAGCATAATTCATTTTTTAATTTTACATCTATCTAAGATGTTTGGTGCCCTCCTTCTCCAGAGAAAAAATGTAGGGTGGCTTCCATCTTTCTTAAATGGAAGAAGTTTGGAACCACCAAGAGTCTTCCTAGAGCCAGCCGCCTGGCCAAACTGGGGAGAAGGGCCTTGGTCAGGGAGGTGACCAAGAACACGATGGTCACTCTGACAGAGCTCCAAAGTTCCACTGTGGAGATGGGAGAAACTTGCAGAAGGACAACCATCTCTGCAGCACTCTACCAATCAGGCCTTTATGGTAGAGTGGCCAGACTGAAGCCGCTCCTCAGTAAAGGCACATGACAGCCATCTTGCAGTTTTCCAAAAAGCACCTAAAGGACTCTCTGATCATGAGAAACAAGATTCTCTGGACTGATGAAAGATTGAACTCTCTGGCCTGAATGCCAAACAACATGTCTGGAGGAAACCTCAGCACCATCTCTATACAGCGAAGCATGGTGGTGGCAGCATCATGTCTGGAGGAAACTCGGCACCATCTCTACAGCGAAGCATGGTGGTGGCAGCATCATGTCTGGAGGAAACCTGGCACCATCTCTACAGCGAAGCATGGTGGTGGCAGCATCATGTCTGGAGGAAACCCGCACCATCTCTACAGCGAAGCATGGTGGTGCATCATGCTGTGGGAATGTTTTTCAGCGACAGGGACTGGGATACTAGTCAGGAATGGAGCAAAGTACAGAGAGATCCTTTAAAGAAAACCTCCTCTCAGGACCTCAGACTGGGGCCAAGGTTCACCTTCCAACAGGACTATGACCCTAAGCACACAGCTAAGACAACACAGGAGTGGCTTCAGGACAAGTCTCTGAATGTCCTTGAGTGGCCCAATCAGAGCCCAGACCTGAACCCGATTGAACATTTCTGGAAAGACCTGAAGATAGCTGTGCAGCTCCCCATCCAACCTGACAGAGCTTGAGAGGATCTGCAGAGAAGAATGGGAGAAACTCCCCAAATACAGGTGTGCCAAGCTTGTCGCGTCATACCCAAGAAGACAAGGCTGTAATTGCTGCAAAAGGTGCTGTAATAAAGTACTGAGTAAAGGGTCTGAATACTTGTGTAAATGTGATATAAGTTTTTTTACTTACATGTATGTCTGCACCTGTTTTTGCTTTGTCATTATGGGGTATTGTGATGTCATTATGGGGTATTGTGATGTCATTATGGGGTATTGTGTGTAGATTGATGAGGGTAAAAAACAATTTAATATATTTTAGAATAAAGCTGTAACATAACAAAATGTGGAAAAATCAAGGGGTCTGAATACTTTCCGAATGCACTGTATGCGCAAACTGTTTAGACTGGGAAGCATGCCACAGGTTTAGAAGCACCCCTGCCTACCTCCTCCCTACCGCACCCTCAAAACAAACATGTAACTCTACCTGCAACCATAAAGCTAAACTGTCATCGCGTGATGTCTTTTAAAAGCATGGCCCGTAAGTGGAACAGAGTCCCAGGGCTTTTTACCGTAAAAAAAGCTTTTCACTCCACCTCAGCATTGCGGGATATATTTAACTTGTGCCTAGGAATGTATTAATAAGTTAATGTAAGTTGTCTGGGAATTATCATGATGGCATGCCTGGCGGAGATTTGAAGGGCTTGTTATTAAACTATTTTAAGGCCCTTCCCTCTGTGTCGCCCAGCTCTACCCTCCCTGTTCCAGGGCTGCTCTGTTTTACTGCATTCTCTCTCTGCTATTCCAACCATCTGACTTCCCCTAATGGACTCCTCATGTACATTCCGGGAACTTATCTTTCGCCAAAAGCAAAGGGGAGAAGGAAGGGCTGGAGGTGGCGATGGGGAAAAAGCAAGGAGTAAAGGCTGGAGGTAGTCTGGCTCCTCAAGGCAGTTAGAATATTTCAATAATAAAGAGTTCACAAAAACAAGGACAAGAAAGCAAAGCAAATGTCTGTCCTTACCGTGAAGTGCAAATCATTCACTATACAAGAATGCTTTTCCAATAAAATAGTACATGTTGATCTGTTTTTGCACAGTGTTGTGCTGTTGGATCTCTCCCCATTCTCTTGTTTTCTTCTCCCTCTCTCCCTGAAGCTGTACGTTTAGCCAGCTGTTTTATTGCTTGTGTCTCACCAGTGCCTCCCTCTCTCTCTTTTCTCCCCTCTCACAGAAACAGACGACCCCAACGCTGTCCTCTGCCTGTACAAGACGGAGAACGAATGTGTGATGAAGTTCACGTACTCTGAACACGCCAACGGCATGTCAGTCCTCACAGCTCTCAAAGAGCCAGGTCAGTACTGGTCAAAGACTATCCTCTGCTTCACAAAACATGTACATAACCCATCAGCCAACTGCTTCTCCTCATACATTAATTTTCACAGAAATGGAGGAAGAAAACACAAACACAGAAGCCCATGTGTTGCTGATGTATGAAAATAGACCCTATCTGTTTATTATTATGAGTCTGTGCTGGGCCTCTTGTGCACATGCATTCTATTGGACAGTGTGGGGATGATATTAGATTTATGTCATTGTGTAAACAAAGGCCTGTTTTTTTAAGAGCCATTGTTTATATTAGTTTGTTTGACTTTCCTATGTATATATCCCTTCCTGTCTTTGTATTCTGTCCATGCCTTTTTCTATGTTTCTGGTCTGTCTCTTGCCTATATCGGTCTATTTATATGTTCCTGTCTATATATATCTCTTTCTATATTTGTCCTGTCTATCTGTCTATTTCTATGTTCCTATCTACAGTGGGGAGAACAAGTATTTGATACACTGCTGATTTTGCAGGTTTTCCTACTTACAAAGCATGCAGAGGTCTGTCATTTTTATCATAGGTACTCTTCAACTGTGAGAGACGGAATCTGAAACAGAAATCCAGAAAATCACATTGTATGCTTTTTTAAAGTAATTAATTTGCATTTTATTGCATGACATAAAATAAATACTTATTTTCCACCATAATTTGCAAATAAATTCATTAAAAATCCTACAATGTGATTTTCTGGATTTTTTTCTAATTTTGTCTGTCATAGTTGAATAGTACCTATGATGAAAATTACAGGCCTCTCTCATCTTTTTAAGTGGGAGAACTTGCACAATACGTGGCTGACTAAATACTTTTTTGCCCCACTGTACGTATTTGATCACCTACCAACCAGTAAGAATTCCGGCTCTCACAGACCTGTTAGTTTTTCTTTAAGAAACCCTCCTGTTCTCCACTCATTACCTGTATTAACTGCACCTGTTTGAACTCGTTACCTGTATAAAAGACACCTGTCCACACACTCAATCAAACAGACTCCAACCTCTCCACAATGGCCAAGACCAGAGAACTGTGTAAGGATATCAGGGTTAAAATTGTAGACCTGCACAAGGCTGGGATGGGCTACAGGACAATAGGCAAGCAGCTTGTTGAGAAGGCAACAACTGTTGCCGCAATTATTAGAAAATGGAAGAAGTTCAAGATGACGGTCAATCACCCTCGGTCTGGGGCTCCATGCAAGATCTCACCTCGTGGGGTATCAATGATCATGAGGAAGGTGAGGGATCAGCCCAGAACTACATGGCAGGACCTGGTCAATGACCTGAAGAGAGCTGGGAACACAGAGAAAACCATTAGTAACACACTACGCCGTCATGGATGAAAATCTTGCAGCGCACGCAAGGTCCCCCTCCTCAAGCCAGCGCATGTCCAGGCCCATCTGAAGTTTGCCATTGACCATCTGGATGATCTAGAGGAGGAATGGGAGAAGGTCATGTGGTCTGATGAGACAAAAATAGAACTCGTCGTGTTTGGAGGAAGAAGAAGGATGAGTACAACCCCAAGAACACCATCCTAACCGTGAAGCATGGAGGTGGAAACATCAATCTTTTGGGATGCTTTTCTGCAAAGGGGACAGGACGACTGACCGTATTGAGGGGAGCATGGATGGGGCCATGTATCACGAGATCTTGGCCAACAACCTCCTTCCCTCAGTAAGAGCATTGAAGATGGGTCGTGGCTGGGTCTTCCAGCATGACAACGACCCAAAACACACAGCCAGGGCAACTAAGGAGTGGCTCCATAAGAAGCATCTCAAGGTCCTGGAGTGGCCTAGCCAGTCTCCAGACCTGAACCCAATAGAACATCTTTGGAGGGAGCTGAAAGTCCGTATTGCCCAGCGACAGCCTCCGAAATCTGAAGGATCGAGAGAAGGTTTGTATGGAGGAGTAGGCCAAAATCCCTGCTGCGGTGTGTGCAAACCTGGTCAAGAACTACAGGAAACGTACGATCTCTGTAATTGCAAACAAAGGTTTCTGTACCAAATATTAAGTTATGCTTTTCTGATGTATCAAATACTTATGTCATGTAATAAAATGCAAATGAATTACTTAAAAATCATACAATGTGATTTTCTGGATTTTTGTTTTAGATTCCATCTCTCACAGTTGAAGTGTACCTATGATAAAATTACAGACCTCTACATGCTTTGTAAGTAAAATTGGCAGTGTATCAAATACTTGTTCTCCCCACTGTATATGATTGTGGACTACAGGAAAAGGAGGACCGAGCACGCCACCATTGTCATCGACAGGGCTGTAGTGGAGCAGGTTGAGAGCTCCATGGTGTCCACATCACCAACAAACTATCATGGTCCAAACACACCAAGACAGTCGTGAAGAGGGCCCGACAAAACCTATTCCCCCCTCAGGAGACTGAAAAGATTTGGCATGGGTCCTCAGATCCTCAGAAAATTCTACAGCTGCACCATCGAGAGCATCCTGACTGGTTGCATCACTGCCTGGTATGGAAATTGCTCGGCCTCCAACGGCCCAGTACATCACGGGTGCCAAGCTTCCTGCCATCCAGGACCTCTATACCAGGCGGTGTCAGAGGAAGGCCCTAAAAATTGTCAAAGACTCCAGCCACCCTAGTCATAGACTGTTCTCTCTGTTACCGCACGGCAAGCAGTACCGGAGCGCCAAGTCTTGGTCCAAAAGGCTTTTTAGCAGCTTCTACCCCCCAAGCCATAAGACTCATGAACAGCTAATCAAATGGCTACCCAGACTATTTGCATATAACCCCCACTTTTACACTGTTGCCTCTGTTTATTATATATGCATAGTCACTTTAATAGCTCTACCTTCATGTACACATTACCTCGACTAACCGGTGCCCCCGCACATCGACTCTGTACCGGTACCCTCTATATATAGCCTCGCTACTGTTATTTTACTGCTGCTCTTTAATTATTTGTTACTTTCATTTTTTACAGATCTATTTTTTACTTAACACTAATTTTTCTTAATACTGCATTGTTAGTTAAGGGCTTGTAATTAAGCATTTCGCTGTAAAGTCTACACCTGTTGTATTCGGCGCATATGACAAATAAAATAGAATTTGATCTCTTTATTTATCCTGTCTATTTAAATGTTCCTGTCTATATCTCTCGTTGTATATTTGTCTTAATCTTTGAGTATTTTCTTTGTTCCTGTGTTATCTGATTTTTTTCTAACCTTTGTTTTATGTTTGTTTGTTTGCCTCCTCTCCCGTCTCCAGAGTGTGGTGCAGCGCCGGACGCCATGACGGTCCTCCTGGCGGTGGTGGGCAGTATCCTACTGGTGGGCATCGTGCTGCTAGCCATCTGGAAGCTGGTCATCACCGTGCACGACCGCAGAGAGTTCGCCCGCTTCCAAAGCGCACGCTCCCGCGCACGATATGAGATGGTGAGGAAGGGGAGTAACCTGCCTACTTCAGTGATTTACATATGAAAGGTTGAATTTATGAGACTGACAATTTCCTGCCAAATACTGTAAGTTATGGGAATCATTGAGAAGGATAACTGTCCTATCTATTACACTGACTATATATCTATAGTATCTATCAAATGAAAGGCTGTAAATTACTGTTACTGACTGTTTTGGGCCAGAGTAGATCTATAGAAGTAATGTATGTCTGAGAAGGATAGGATATATGCACATTCCATTTTAAATGTTGAGATGTATAATGTAGATGTCTAGCAGTTGTGGAATTTCAAGGTCATTGAATCTTATTGTGGTGTACCTTTGGAACAGTTTCCAAATATCATAACACTCCAGCTAACTGAAGACATATGTAGGATCTGGGATGGGAACATAGTTGTGTATGATAAGATCGGTGTGAACAGCCTAAGTTGAAGCATCCGCATGAGAAAAAACATATGTTGATTGAAACCATCAGATGTCTTCTTGGACAACAGAGCTGTTTAGAAAACTGACTGTTCCAAAGTTCAAAGGCTGCACCTCAAATGTCTACCCTGCCTCGACATGTGCATTTTAATCAACTGACTCACCAATTTCTCCCCCCCCCCCCAGGCCTCCAACCCCCTGTACAAGCAGCCCATCTCCAACGACTATGTAGAAACCGATTTCAGCAAGTCTTACAACGGAGCAGCCCACTGACCTCCTCCACACGGGGTGTTGTTGTGGCGGGGGGCACGGCAGGACCGGTCCAAGTAGAGAACCAAGAGGGCTGGGAAATGAAAAAATAAACTCAACCATCTATCTGATCTGCCGAAGACTTATGACGAACTGAAACAGAAGTGAAAATAGTAGTCTGGATTGTTTCTGGGGAACCTGTGGCCTTTTTTCTCTCCCTGACTGAGAAGGGAAATTACCCACTGCCATGACGTGATGAGATGTGACTGAAAGCTCTGGTCTGCCCTGTGTGCTTTACTGAGCTCTGGTCGGCCCTGTGTGCTTTAATGAGCTCTGGTCGGCCCTGTGTGCTTTAATGAGCTCTGGTCTGCCCTGTGTGCTTTAATGAGCTCTGGTCTGCCCTGTGTGATTTACTGATGTCAGTAGAATTACAGCCCAGAGGACGAGCAGCAACATTCATGGACTCTTGGTCTGGAACTTGTTTAAAGATGACAGAGATAATATGTGCTCCTCCGAGTCTTTTCTCCAACTAACAAGCAGATGTTATATAAACAAAATGGACTTCGTAGACAGAACAATGAAACCATGTCTTTCACTGACAATTTGAGTGAATTTACCAACTTTTTATAGTACATAAACCATAACTCCTCCTTCACATAAGCAGCAATATATATATATATATATTGTACAGACAGACAAGGCATCAAGTTATATTTTTGTTTTTTTTACTCTGAAAAATGCCTTTCCTGACAGTCAACTATGCATCCTTCTTCATAACAAGTGGAAATATTCAATAATGTAACGTTACATCAGCAGGAGTCGTTCAGGTTCATGACATAAAAAGAGCACATATTTTTGGGTGACGATGACGTTGACATCATGGTACTAAACATTAAAAGAGCACTAGTTTTCTTACCCTTGTTTTACACCACAGATGAGGATGTTATTAGGAGAGTCTCATAAAGTGACTAAGAATCTCTCTATTCTCCTTGTGTTGTTGTTACACGCCATTTGCACTCTAGTCTTGATCTGTTTAGTTAGCCTGGACCCAAACCTGTTTGTGCTGTATCCAACCCCTATGGTTATTGTCATTGCCAAACAAATAGATACATTTGGATACATCACTAAGAGATCTGGCCCCAGGCTACTATTAAGTATGGCTGCAATAACCCCTGCTGTCATACTGTGAGGGTGGGTGGGTGGGTGGAGAGGCTGGGAAGGCCTCTAAGCTGTGTTGACATGGGACATAACTCTCCCTCACCCATTCCCACAGGAAGAGGCAGGACTTTAATATGGCACTGGAGTAATGAAAGTGCTTCAGTATGAGTTGGGATAACTCCTCGTCAAATGTGTTCTGTGACCTTTTTTGTGATGGTGTGTGTGTGAGAGAGAGACAGACAAAGGGAGGAGAGAAGGAGTGTGTGCGTGCCAGCGCGAGAGTGTTTGAGACAAGGGGGGGGGGAAAGAGTGTTTGAGACAGAGAGAGAGAGCGTTTGAGACGGGGAGAGCGAGATGGAGAGAGAGTGTGTGTGTTTGAGACCAGGAGAGTGAGTGTGTGTGTGTTTTGAGACAAAGGAAGACTGAGAGAGAGGGTGTATTTGAGACAAAGGAAGAGTGTGTGTGTGTGTTTTTGAGACAAAGGGAGAGAGACAGTGTTTGAGACAGAGGGTGTGTTTGAGACAGGGAAAGTGTGTTTGAGACAAGAGAGAGAGAGAGACAGTGTTTGAGACAGAGCGAGTGTTTGAGACGGGGAAAGTGTGTTTGAGACAGAGAGAGAGGGTGTGTTTGAGACAAAGGGAGAGAGAGCGTGTGGATGCGCCAAATGTAATAAGAGTCCCATAATAACTGTCTCACAGTTGCGTTTTGCTTACTTGTGTCTTGGCACCCTGTGGGGAAATGCATTAGCCCAGACCTTTGTGAGTTCAACAGTAAAATGTACATTCTCCAGCATCCTTCCTGTACAGCATTGATAATTCACCAATAGAGACCAGTAGATTTACAACACTACTACATGCACACTTCATTCTGCACACAGAGCAGGAATACAGAAAACGGCAATAAATGGATGACATAAAAGCAAACGTATAGCCCACTTATTTGATGTTTACTCCCTGTGGTGACCCTCTTGCAATGTTTTACCTGTGTAGTTTCACCTGTGTAGTTTCACCTGTGTAGTTTCACCTGTGCAGCAATCGTGAAATTATACATTTTGAAATAACTACAGACCGGCTGTTAATTTTGGTTGTTTTTGAAGGAAATTAACTAAGTGGTGGAGGGTGACACCGAATATTAACTAAGAAAGGCATGAATGAATTGGGGGTGTGGCTCTGAACCAGGGCTGCTGTGTCTGTGTGTGGCTCTGAACCTCAGGTGCCAGGCAGCTGTGTCTGTGTGTGGCTCTGAACCTCAGGTGCCAGGCAGCTGTGTCTGTGTGTGGCTCTGAACCTCAGGTGCCAGGCAGCTGTGTCTGTGTGTGGCTCTGAACCTCAGGTGACAGGCAGCTGTGTCTGTGTGTGGCTCTGAACCTCAGGTGCCAGGCAGCTGTGTCTGTGTGTGGCTCTGAACCTCAGGTGACAGGGCAGCTGTGTCTGTGTGTGGCTCTGAACCTCAGGTGCCAGGCAGCTGTGTCTGTGTGTGGCTCTGAACCTCCGGTGCCAGGCAGCTGTGTCTGTGTGTGGCTCTGAACCTCAGGTGACAGGCAGCTGTGTCTGTGTGTGGCTCTGAACCTCAGGTGACAGGCAGCTGTGTCTGTGTGTGGCTCTGAACCTCAGGTGACAGGGCAGCTGTGTCTATGTGTGCGTGTGTTCAAACATATGTTCTCCCTCTTAACCAATAAGCAGAAATCCATCATCCTCATGTATGGTCCTCTGATCATATAGTAACAGATGAAAGGAGGTCTGGTCTCTGATTCTGTCATCTACACCTCCCCAACGTAGCTCATCTACACCTCCCCAACGTAGCTCATCTACACCTCCCCAACGTAGCTCATCTACACCTCCCCAACGTAGCTCATCTACACCTCCCCACGTAGCTCATCTACACCTCCCCAACGTAGCTCATCTAGCTCATCTACACCTCCCCTAGCTCATCTACACCTCCCCAACCTCCCCAACGTAGCTCATCTACACCTCCCCAACGTAGCTCATCTACACCTCCCCAACGTAGCTCATCTACACCTCCCCAACGTAGCTCATCTACACCTCCCCAACGTAGCTCATCTCATAGCTCATCTACACCTCCCCAACGTAGCTCATCTACACCTCCCCAACGTAGCTCATCTACACCTCCCCAACGTAGCTCATCTACACCTCCCCAACGTAGCTCATCTACACCTCCCCATCGTAGCTCATCTACACCTCCCCAACGTAGCTCATCTACACCTCCCCATCGTAGCTCATCTACACCTCCCCAACGTAGCTCATCTACACCTCCCCAACGTAGCTCATCTACACCTCCCCAACGTAGCTCATCTACACCTCCCCAACGTAGCTCATCTACACCTCCCCAACGTAGCTCATCTACACCTCCCCAACGTAGCGTAGCTCATCTACACCTCCCCAACGTAGCTCATCTACACCTCCCCAATGTAGCTCATCTACACCTCCCCAAACCTCAACGTAGCTCATCTACACCTCCCCAACGTAGCTTATCTACACCTCCCCAACGTAGCTTATCTACACCTCCCCAACGTAGCTTATCTACACCTCCCCAACGTAGCTCATCTACACCTCCCCAACGTAGCTCATCTACACCTCCCCAAAATAAACACCCACGAAACCCAGGTGGAAAAAGGCTACCAACTAACAACACCTGCCTCTGATTGAGAACCATACTAGGCCGAACACAAAAACCAACATAGAAAAACAAACCTAGACTGCCGACCCCAACTCACGCCCTGACCATACTAAAACAAAGAAACTAAGGTCAGAATGTGACATTATGTATTAGTTGCATAAATTCAGCATATTTTTCAGAGTTCAAATGACCTGCAAATAATACTCATAGAAGTAACAACCCAAATGAATGTCAATAAACACATGGAAATATTTGTTTGCTATTCCGTTTTCAGAGAGCTTGATGGTTCACATGAGCTGGAAAATGCATACTATTTTCTTGCTGCTAACTGCATAGTTTTGGAAGACACCAAGTATAGAGGGAAGGGGGGACTAATACTGGGATATGGAACATGTCTATGGGACTGGATGGGCTGTTATTTCAGCCTGAAGTGAGGTCATAAATCTCCTCCAATCCCCCGCCAGCGTTTACAGACACACACACATCATCCAGCAAGCCAGCACACTCCAATGTGAAGACATTCTCCCAGAGCAGTCGGGGCCCAACCTCAGTCCAGGTTTCAGTTGTGGGGGGAAAAGTAGGTTAGCTTGTTAGTTTATTCTCTCTGCCGGACGAACAGGGACTTACAGAGAGGACTGTTAAAATAGAGGCTACAGGGACTTCCAGTAAGGTCAGTGAAACATTTACTATGGGCTAACTCTGCAAATAGCACTGCTGGGTGATTTGAAAAGTCAATTGATCAATACTATAATAATACTCTTAGCAAAAATGTTTACCTTTAATTTACAATCTGTAAAAGATAGATGTGAGGGGTTGAGGGTAGCTGAAGGCTGGGACTGGATGGTCTTCAGAGATAGATGTGAGGGGTTGAGGGTAGCTGAAGGCTGGGACTGGAGCTGAAGGCTCTGGATGGTCTTCAGAGATAGATGTGAGGGGTTGAGGGACTATGGTCTTCTGAGGGGTTGAGGGTAGCTGGCTGGGACTGGATGGTCTTCAGAGATAGATGTGAGGGTTGGGGTTGAGGGACTGGATGGCTCAGAGATAGATGTGAGGGGCTGAGGGGGACTGGATGGTCTTCAGAGATAGATGTGAGGGGTTGAGGGGTGAAGGCTGGGACTGGATGGTCTTCAGAGATAGATGTGAGGGGTTGAGGGTAGCTGAAGGCTGGGACTGGATGGTCTTCAGAGATAGATGTGAGGGGTTGAGGGTAGCTGAAGGCTGGGACTGGATGGTCTTCAGAGATAGATGTGAGGGGTTGAGGGTAGCTGAAGGCTGGGACTGGATGGTCTTCAGAGATAGATGTGAGGGGTTGAGGGTAGCTGGAGGCTGGGACTAAAAACAAACAAATTGCCTAAGTATTATTGTCCATTAAGTTTACTACAACTGGGGAGGAGTGGTAAGGTTAGGGGGAAATAATAAAGAAGGAAAATATATTTTAAAAATCTATATTTCAAATATGTCTATTTACAAAACAATATACAGTGTCTTCTGAAAGTATTCAGACCCCTTGACTATTTCCACATTTTGTTACGTTACAGCCTAATTGTAAAATTGATTGAAAATATATATATCCTCATGAATCTAAACACAATATCCCATAATGTCAAAGAAAAAATTGTTATAAAAACTCTGAAATATCATATTTACATTACACTCAGTACTTGGCTGACTCACTTTTGGCAGAGATTACAACAGAGTCTTTTTGGCTGTGATGCTACAAGTTTGGCACACCTGTAGTTGGGGAGTTTCTCCCATTCTTCTCTGCAGATCCTCTCAAGCTCTGTCAGGTTGGATGGGGAACGTTGCTGCACAGCTATTTTCAGGTCTCTCCAGAGATGTTCAATCGGGTTCAAGTCCGGGCTCTGGCTGTCGTCACTCAAGGATATTCAGAGACTTGTCCCAAAGCCACTCCTGCGTTGTCTTGCCTT
Organism: Oncorhynchus gorbuscha; assembly: GCF_021184085.1. Taxonomy (NCBI): domain Eukaryota; kingdom Metazoa; phylum Chordata; class Actinopteri; order Salmoniformes; family Salmonidae; genus Oncorhynchus; species Oncorhynchus gorbuscha. The sequence continues at coordinate 104,094,143 of NC_060173.1, read as the reverse complement.
AGGGTGTACATAGGGTTGTAGTCCTTTTGGAAGGTAAACTTTCGCCCCAGTCTGAGGTCCCGAGCGATCTGGAGCAGGTTTTCATCAAGGATCTCTCTGTACTTTGCACCGTTCATCTTTCCCACTGACTAGTCTCCCAGTCCCTGCTGCTGAAAAACATTCCCACCGCCTGATGCTGCCAACACCATGCTTCACCGAAGGGATGATGCCAGGTTTCTTCCAGACGTGATGATTGGCATTCAGGCCAAAGAGTTCAATTTTGGTTTCATCAGACCACAACATCTTGTTTCTCATGGTCTGAGAGTCTTTAGGTGCATATTGGTAAACTCCAAGCGAGTTGTCATGTGCCTTTTACTGAGGAGTGGCTTCCATCTGGACATTCTCCAATAAAGGCCTGATTGGTGGAGTGCTGCAGAGATGGTTGTCTTTCTGGAAGGTTCTCCCATCTCCACAGAGGAACTCTGGAACTATGTCAGAGTGACCATTGGGTTCTCGGTTACCTCCTGATCATGGCCCTTCTCTCCCGATTGCTCAGTTTGGCCGGGCAGCTAGCTTTAGGAAGTGTCTCGTGGTTCCAAACTTCTTCCATTTAAGAATGACGGAGGCCACTGTGTTCTTGGGGACCTTCAATGCTGCAGAAATAAAAACCTGTTCTCGCTTTGTCATCATGGGGTATTTTGGGTAATTTATTAGGATTCCCATTAGCTGTTGCAAAAGCAGCAGCTACTCTTCCTGGGGTCCACACAAAACATGAATCATGACATTAAACAGAACATTAATAGAAAGGAACAGCTCAAGGACAGAACTACATTAAACAAATTTAAAGGCACACTTAACTTACTGTATATTGCAATACGTACACAAACAATCTAGGTTAAATATTGGAGAGGCGTTGTGCCGTGAGGTGTTGCTTTATCTTTTTTTAAACCAGGGTTGTTGTTTATTTGAGCAATATGAGATGGAACAGAGTTCCTTGCAATAATGACTCTACAGTTGAAGTCAGAAGTTTACATACACATTAGCCAAATACATTTAAACTCAGTTTTTCACAATTCCTGACATTTAATCAGAGTAAAAATTCCCTGTCTTAGGTCAGTTAGGATCACCACTTTATTTTAATCATGTGAAATGTCAGAATAATAGTACAGAGAATGATATATTTCAGCTTTTAGTTCTTTCATCACATTCCCAGTGGGTCAGAAGTTTACATACACTCAATTGGTATTTGGTAGCATTGCCTTCAAATTGTTTAACATGGGTCAAACATTTTGGGTATCCTTCCACAAGCTTCCCACAATAAGTTGAGTGAATTTTGTACCCATTCCTCCTGACAGAGCTGGTGTAACTGAGTCAGGTTTGTAAGTCTCCTTGCTCGCACACGCTTTTTCAGTTCTGTCCACACATTTTCTATGGGATTGAGGTCAGGGCTTTGTGATGGCCACTCCAATACTTTGACTTTGTTGTCCTTAAGCCATTTTGCCACATATTTGGAAGTATGCTTGGGGTCATTGTCCATTTGGAAGACCCATTTGCGACCAAGCTGTCTTGAGATGTTGCTTCAATATATCCACATAATTTTCCCTCTCATGATGCCATGTACAGTGGGGAGAACAAGTATTTGATACACTGCCGATTTTGCAGGTTTTCCTACTTACAAAGCATGTAGAGGTCTGTCATTTTTATCATAGGTACACTTCAACTGTGAGAGGTGGAATCTAAAACAAAAATCCAGAAAATCACATTGTATGATTTTTAAGTAATTAATTTGCAGTGAAATTATAAGTGAAATAATCTCTGTAAACAATTGTTGGAAAAATTACTTGTGTCATGCACAAAGTAGATGTCCTAACCGACTTGCCAAAACTATAGTTTGTTAAAAACATCTCTGGGATATGTGGGACACTAGCGTCCCACCTGGCCAAAAGCCAGGGAAAATGCAGAGGGCCAAATTCAAATAAATTACTGTAAAAATACAACTTTCATTAAATCACACATGCAAGATACCAAATTAAAGCTACACTTGTGAATCCAGCCAACATGTCAGATTTTTAAAAAGCTTTTCGGTGAAAGCAAACAATGTTATTATCTGAGGATAGCACCTCCGTAAACAAAGAGAGAAAAGCATATTTCAACCCTGCAGGAACGACTTACCTTTAACGAGCTTCTTTTGTTGGCACTCCAATATGTCCCATAAACATCACAAATGGTCCTTTTGTTCGATTAATTCTGTTGATATATATCCAAAATGTCCATTTATTTGGCTTGTTTGATCCTGAAAAACACTGGTTCCAACTTGCGCAATGTGATTACAAAATACCAAAAAACATTTCAAACTACTTTTGTAATACAACTTTGGGTATTTTTTAACGTAAATAATCGATCAAATTGAAGACGGGATGATCTGTGTTCAATACAGGAAGAAAACAAACTGTAGCTAGCTTTCTGGTCACGCACCTCTATCTAACAGTACACTACAGGTAACTGAGCTAAACGACTACCGCCCCGTAGCACTCACTTCCGTCATCATGAAGTGCTTTGAGAGACTTGTCAAGGACCATATCACCTCCACCCTACCTGACACCCTAGACCCACTCCAATTTGCTTACCGCCCAAATAGGTCCACAGACGATGCAATCTCAACCACACTGCACACTGCCCTAACCCATCTGGACAAGAGGAATACCTATGTGAGAATGCTGTTCTGAGCCCTCTCCTGTCATCAAGCTCGAGACCCTGGGTCTCACCCCGCCCTGCAACTGGGTACTGGACTTCCTGACGGGCCGCCCCAGGTGGTGAGGGTAGGCCACATCTCCAATCCTCAACACTGGGGTTGCGTTCTGAGCCCTCTCCTGTACTCCCTGTTCACAACAGTGGTAGGCTCCAACTCAATTAGTTTGCGGATGACACAACAATGATTACCAACAACGGCCTACAGGGAGGAGGTGAGGGCCCTCGGAATGTGGTGTCAGGAAAATAACCTCACACTCAACGTCAACAAAACTAAGGAGATGATTGTGGACTTCAGGAAACAGCAGAGGGAACACCCCCCTATCCACATCGATGGAACAGTAGTGGAGAGGGTAGCAAGTTCCTCAGCATACACATCACAGACCAACTGAATTGGTCCACCCACACAGACAGCATCGTGAAGAACGAGGTCAGTACAGGTGCATCAAAGCTGGGACCGAGAGACTGAAAAACAGCTTGTATCTCAAGGCCATCAGACTGTTAAACAGCCACCACTAACATTGAGTGGCTGCTGCCAACACACTTACTCAACTCCAGCCACTTTAATAATGAGAATTGATGGGAAATGATGTAAAATATATCACTAGCCACTTTAAACAATGCTAACTAGCTTTCGTGACTCCAACCTAAGTGTATGTAAACTTCCGACTTCAACTGTATATAATACTGTACGCTTACCCTACATTATTCATCTCGTATGTATACGTATATACTGTACTCCATATCATCTACTGCATCTTTATGTAATACATGTATCACTAGCCACTTTAAATATGCCACTTTGTTTACATACTCATCTCATATGTATATACTGTACTCGATACCATCTACTGTATCTTGCCTATGCTGCTCTGTACCATCACTCATTCATATATCTTTATGTACATATTCTTTATCCCCTTACACTTGTGTGTATAAGACAGGAGTTTTGGAATTGTTAGTAAGATTACTTGTTGGTTATTACTGCATTGTTGGAACTAGAAGCACAAGCATTTCGCTACACCCGCATTAACATCTGCTAACCATGTGTATGTGACAAATAAAATTTGAAGTGACTCTCATTCAAGATGGCCATACTTCTTCATTACACAAAGGAAAAACCTCAACCAATTTCTAAAGACTGTTGACATCCAGTGGAAGCGATAGGAACTGCAAGAAGGTCCCTTAGATATCTGTATTCCCAATGAAAACACATTGAAAAGAGTGACCGCAAAAAAAAAAGAATCTGAATGGTTTGTCCTCGGGGTTTCGCCTACTAAATAAGTTCTGTTATACTCACAGACATGATTCAAACAGTTTTAGAAACTTCAGAGTGCTTTCTATCTAAATCCACTAATTATATGCATATCCTATCTTCCAGGGATGAGTAGATGACAGTTGAATTTGGGCATGCATTTCATCCGGACGTGAAAATACTGCCCCCTGTCACCAAGAAATTTGTGGAGTGGTTGAAAAACTAGCTTTCGTGACTCCAACCTAAGTGTATGTAAACTTCCGACTTCAACTGTATATAATACTGTATGCTTTCTTGAATTTGTTCTGGATTTGGGGACTGTGAAAAGACCCCTGGTGGCATGTCTGGTGGGGTAAGTGTGTGTGTCAGCGCTGTGTGTAAGTTGACTATGCAAACAATTTGGGATTTTCAACACATGAATGTTTCTTATTAGAGGAAGTGATAGTCAGTCTCTCCTCAACTCTTCGTCAAGACAGACTGACATGCATAGTATTTATATCATCCCTCTGATTACTATGACGAGTAAGAGCTGCAGCTTAACTAGGTCTTCCTTGCAGCACTCGACCACATGACTGGACAATTATCTGGTCCCTGCAGGACTTGCTTTTTGGAATGTGGTGTCAAAAAAGCAGAGCATCTCTTTGTTATGGACAGACCTCGCCCCATCTTTACAACCATTGAATCTATATGTTTTGATCATGACAGTTTACAATCTAAGGTAAGTAATCTAAGGCAAGTAATTTAGTCTCAACTTTTTCAACAGCCACACCATTCATTACCAGATTCAGCTGAGGTCTAGAATTTAGGGAATGATTTGTACCAAATACAATGCTCTGTGTTTTAGATATGTTCAGCACCAGTTTCAAAATAGACTTTGTTAAGTGACTTCATTAGCTGATGTATAAATGATTAAGTCATCAGCATACAGTACATAAACACACATTTATTTTATTTTTTTATTATTATTTTACCTTTATTTAACCAGGCAAGTCAGTTAAGAACATATTCTTATTTTCAATGACAGCCTGGGAACAGTGGGTTAACTGCCTGTTCAGGGGCAGAACGACAGATTTGTACCTTGTCAGCTCGGGGGTTTGAACTCGCAACCTTCCGGTTACTAGTCCAACACTCTAACCACTAGGCTACGCTGCTGCCCCAATACTTTGTTTAAATACAGCAGTAGGTCATTGGTAACAAATTTAAAGAGTAGAGGGCCTAGAGATCTGCCCTGCGGTACACCACACTTTACATGTTTGACATTAGATAATCTTCCATTAAAGAAAACCTTTTGAGTTCTATCAGATAGCTCTGAATCCATGATATGGCAGATGTTGAAAAGCCATAACACATACATTTTTTCAAAAACAGGTTATGGTCAATAATATCAAAGGCTGTGCTGAAATCTAACAGCTCCCACAATCTATTTATTATCAATTTATTTCAACCAATTATCAGTCATTTTTGTCAGTATCGTACATGTTGAGTGCCCTTCTCTATAAGCATGCTGAAAGGTTGTTGTTCATTTGTTTACAGAGAAATAACATTGTATTTGGTGAAACACAATTATTTCCAATAGTTTTCTAAGAGCTGGCAGCAAGCTTATAGGTCTGGTGTTAGAACCAGTAAAGGCCGCTTTACCACTCTTGGGTAGCGCAATTACTTTGGCTTCCCTCCAGGTCTGAGGCAAATACTCTCCTCTAGGCTCAGATTAAAGATATGACATATAGGAGTGGCTATAGAGTCAGCTACCATCCTCAGTAGCTTGCCATCTAAGTTGCAATGCCAGGAAGTGTGTCATTTATTGATCGTTAAACAATTTTTTTCACCTCTCCCATACTAACTTTACAAAATTCAAACTTGCAATGCTTTTCTTTCATTATTCATTATTTTTATGCCTGAATACGATGTCTCACTGTTCCTGCCTAAGTTTGCCCACTTTGCAAGTGCAATAATCATTTAAATAATTGGTAACATCAATGGTTTTGTGATGAATTAGCCATCTGATTCGATAAAAGATGGAGTTGAATTTGTCATGACAATAATTTAATTTAAAGTACTTTTTAAAATCATTCTTTAAATCATTGATCTTGGCTTCATTTTTTGTTTTGTTTCGACACATAATTACTCAATTTGCAGTAAGTCAGATATGCAACCAGACTTATTATGTTTATCAATAATTGTAAGAAGCAATTTCATAAATTCATCAAGTGCAGCATCTGGATTCTCCTTATTAATCACATCAGACCAATAAATATTTTTAACGTCATCCACAAATGAGTCACAGCAAAATATTTGGTATGATCTCTTATACTCTATTTTTGGTCCAGATTTTGAAACTTTAGCCTTCCTGGTGATAGCCACAATATTGTGATCACTGTGTCCAATGGATAAGGATTCAACTTTAGAACAAAGTTCTACAGTATTAGTAAAAATGTGATCGATACATGTAGTGTTTGTAAAGACCCTGGTAGGTTGATTAATAACCTCAACCAGATTACAGAAACTGGTTACAGTGAGAAGTTTCCTCTTGAGTGGAAAACTTGATGAAAGCCCTGTCAATATTCAGGTCCTCTGTTTACTTCACATACACAACCAAGCATTTCACACATATTATTTAGATACTGACAGTTAGAACTTGCAACACCCCAAAAGAAAAGGCTTTAGATGTGCCAAGTGAATCTGCAACCACAACACTTCAATTACACATGACATAAGATATTTTCATTGCATTACAGGGATATGGCTCTAAATACAGCAACACCTTGTCTCTTCTATAGATGTTATATCCTTGTATTGCTACTGCTGTATCAATAAATTAATTATCTAAGTGTCTTAGAAATGGCTAATATATGAATGATATCTGATGTTAGGAAGTTATTGATTTCATTAACCTTATTTCTAAGGCTACACATATTGATATGGGCTGTTTTCAGCCCTTTCCTGGGTAGCTTATCAGAGAGAGACATCATACTGAAAAGAGCAAACAAAGCAAGATAAAAATATATATATACATTCAACAGTCCATTAATCAATTGGTGTGTGTGCTGCGGGGTTGAAGCTATGAACCCATAGGCTTGGCTCTCTCATCCCTTCCAGGCTTCTGGGAGGGAGGGTGGACAATGAGTCTGTCATAGCGGATGTAAGCAATGTCCCTACGCGCTCTGGCAGCTTTTGTGGGTGGGATAATTTCTTTCCTCTTTTGGTCTACAGCTTTAGGATAGTCCTCGTTGAAGAAGATATACATTTCTCTAAAGTTCTTGGCTCTTTCCAGAACAGCTACCTTGTCCTTGAACCTCAGGAACTTGACCACTATCGGCCTGGGTCGGTGGTGGGTTTTCCAGTCCTGTGGGTGTGCTCCACCTCAATCTTCCAGTCGTCCATCTTCAATTTCTCTTAGATAATTTCCCTCACTTTGTTCTCAGACTCTGTCTAGGTCTCGTGGGGATTCAGCAATTCCGTCCACAACCATGTTGTTCTGCCATGATTGTCCCTCGATCTGATTTATCCGTCATTCTTATCATGGATTCACACACAGAACTGATGTCCTCTCTCAATGACTTACAGATTGCTGTCATCTTGCTGTTCTCCTGTTTCTCCTCATCGAGCTGACCCTGGGAGAACTGCAAACTGTCCTTCAAGTCCTGGACCTCTGGTCAGGTTGTCCATTATATTATTATTTGAATCGACCAGTATTTGGACAAAACACTTGAAACTATTTTCTTGTTGTTGTAACAACTGCTTGTAGAACTATTTCTGTTAGTTTAAAAGACACTTCACCTGTAACAGATATACACCGCTGTCCTCAACTGTACTCCCGCCGGCTTTGGTCTTTGTCATGGTAGCTTGCAACGTAGGTTATGCTGATACTCCTCGCCGTTCCAGACAGGGCAGGTCACAGGGAAGATTGAACACAACAAACAGCAGGGATCTAGACAGCCACAATCCCGGGACAATCTACGGTCCTAGTCACAATGGCTAACTGCGTCGGGGGCTGCGTTCATGCCCTCAAAACCCAGCTTGCTTGATAGGCAGCTAGGCTAGCTGCTATGCCAAATAGCTCCTCAGACCCGGCCTTGGTCGGCAAGATCACTGGACAGAGAGTAGCAGTCCCAGCAACTGATGCCAAATGCGTCGCGGGATCCAAACTAAAAAGTTAGCTAGCTACTAAGAAACTTTCCAATACACTTTCAAAACAATAAACTTTGTAGTTTGGATCCCGTGACGCATTTGGCACAGAGTTCTCATTTGATCCACGTTGTCGATTGCTGAGGATTTATTATTTATTTAATCCATTTTAGAGTAAGGCTGTAACGTAACAAAATGTGGAAAAAGTCAAGGGGTCTGAACAGGGGCGATTTTAGCATGTACATCTTGGTGGGGCAAAAACTACTAAAATAAGTGGGATGCATGCCAGCAAAGCCACTACACAACACAACACTAAACAATACATTAATTGCACTATAACGGTGACAAACGGTGCCCTCAAACTGTTAGGGCCTATAAAAAGTTGTCCCAACAGCAGTCCCAACATCTTACCACTGCTATAAGCTGAGCCTTGTCTGGCAGTGAAACAGTTAATTCATTCTAATTTACTGCATTTAAAATGTGGTTTCCAATAAATGTGGTTTCCAATAACAATTGAGATGTACAAAATATGGCATAAGGGGACAACAAGCGGATAAGAGGCTATCCATAAATTTGATTAAGTCATTAATGAGCGTGCTAGGACGGACTTAGTGAATATAACTATTTGTTTAGCACTTTTGAAATGTACAGCGACATAATTCAAAACATGGACCGTTCTTACATTGTTCTCCATGTACACCAAGCCAGACCCGTAGAATAAATAAAGGGGGCATATAAGCAGACAATGAAAGCTCTTACAGAATTTGATGAGTACATTTCTCTAAAACAGGTTAGAACAGTTGGTGAAATTAAGAGGGGCAAATAGACCAAATTATTAGCGTGAGGCACATGGGCTGCTTACAGCTTACTACACAACATACACTTAGCTTAGCTACACAATCATACATATCTTAGTATTATCATTTATTCAGAAGCATTCAATACATTTTTGGGCTCAGCTACTTGAACAGTATATCTGTACATATCTCCCTGGCATATTACATCAAATCATGATGACGTCGTTGATCTAAGGGTCATAGCTCTAGAAAGAGGCCCAGAGTTCCCGACTTACAATTCCCAGTTGGATGACCGTTCAAAACATATTTCCCAGTTGAAGGTCGTTTTTTCCGGAATTCGCAGTTGTCTTGAACTCACTAAAGTCAAGTTTTCGCAGTTCTGAGTTAACAGTTGTTTTGAGCACAGCCAAAATCATGCTTCATTGACAGCATGGCCAATGTTGAATGTTTCTCATTTTAAACTTGGAAAAGAGAAACTTAATCCCAGATTTGGGACCACACAGCCACTCCACTGAATAACAGGCTAGTAATTGCTTTGCAATGCCTGCAGTTAGCCACTGTCATTGATTACTTCCAAACCACTCATTGTTGGATTTGCGATTTCCAACTTGTTTTGTAATGTTTATGTCCAATGGCCGATGAGCACCGACACGTTTTAGCTATAATATCTCTTCATTATTTCTCTTCACATGACAAGGATTAAAAATAATTTGCCAGTAGATTGTCGACTTGATTCATGATGATGACTGCTAGCTAAGATTTTGAAGGTATGATGTTGACATGACCAATCAAATCTACTGTAGATATGTGATTTGACATAATTTTATCTGTGGCCAATAACCTTGAGCCTTCTTGGATGGGCACTTCTAATGTAACTCTATGGCAACTCCCAAGGGGCTTGAATTTTTTAGGTCTACTCTTAGACTTGGCAGTGACATACTGTCCCCACGAGTGAGAAGAACACAGCTAATCATGGCGCAACTAGAGAACATTACCAACACATACGCTCCGTATTTTCTGCTGGCTGTCCTCCACCACAGAAAGCACTGAGCTCGGCTGAAACACCTGAATTTTGGAGCTGCCTTAATCAAGAAAGCAAAAAAGAGACCATGTTTGTATGCGGCTTTCAATGTTGTTTTTTGTTAAAATAGTGGGGCTCAAAACAGGCCTAGCTTCCCTGAAAGACAGGTCACAACAGGCCTAGCTTCCCTGAACGACAGGTCACAACTGGGTCTGAATACTTTCAGACCCAGGCACTGTATATGGGAGATTAGAAATTATGCAGACAATTATATTGATAGAATCCACAATCTTTGTGAATCCACAATCTATCAACACACTAGTGCACTCCCTAAGGTCAGTGCACTAGTGTGTTGAACAGTAAAGGACAACTACTGAGGCCTATGCAATGTGTCCAACAGTGACGGAAACAACCCCCAAGGCTTCTGAATGATCCCGCCCAATCAGATGTGAGGATTAGATGTCTAGCCTCTTTAACGTAATCAATACTTTAATTAAGCTTCATCGACTGCACTGGAGTGTAATGCAGACTAGCTGACTGTGGGGCTGGAGTGTAATGTAGACTAGCTGACTGTGGGGCTGGAGTGTAATGTAGACTAGCTGACTGTGGGGCTGGAGTGTAATGTAGACTAGCTGACTGTGGGGCTGGATTGTGATGTAGACTAGCTGACTGTGGGGCTGGAGTGTGATGTAGACTAGCTGACTGTGGGGCTGGATTGTGATGTAGACTAGCTGACTGTGGGGCTGGAGTGTAATGTAGACTAGCTGACTGTGGGGCTGGAGTGTAATATAGACTAGCTGACTGTGGGGCTGGAGTGTGATGTAGACTAGCTGACTGTGGGGCTGGAATGTAATCTAGACTAGCTGACTGTGGGGCTGGAGTGTGATGTAGACTAGCTGACTGTGGGGCTGGAGTGTAATGTAGACTAGCTGACTGTGGGGCTGGAGTGTGATGTAGACTAGCTGACTGTGGGGCTGGAATGTAATGTAGACTAGCTGACTGTGGGGCTGGAGTGTGATGTAGACTAGCTGACTGTGGGGCTGGAGTGTGATGTAGACTAGCTGACTGTGGGGCTGGAGTGTGATGTAGAGTAGCTGACTGTGGGGCTGGAGTGTAATGTGACTGACTGTGGGGCTGGAGTGTGATGTAGACTAGCTGACTGTGGGGCTGGAGTGTGATGTAGACTAGCTGACTGTGGGGCTGGAGTGTGATGTAGACTAGCTGACTGTGGGGCTGGATTGTGATGTAGACTAGCTGACTGTGGGGCTGGAGTGTGATGTAGACTAGCTGACTGTGGGGCTGGAGTGTGATGTAGACTAGCTGACTGTGGGGCTGGATTGTGATGTAGACTAGCTGACTGTGGGGCTGGAGTGTGATGTAGACTAGCTGACTGTGGGGCTGGAGTATGATGTAGACTAGCTGACTGTGGGGCTGGAGTGTGATGTAGACTAGCTGACTGTGGGGCTGGAGAGTGATGTAGACTAGCTGATTGTGGGGCTGGAGTCTGATGAGGGGGATGGAAAGGGCTGATGTTAATAGTATACGTAATTTTGTGCAGGGAGGAATCTGCTACTTTATAGCCTCGAGGCTGATCAGACCGGCATGTTTCATCTTTGTCTTTGCATAGTGGATGAGGAAGAGAAGCTTGAGAGAGAGAGTGTGTGTGTGTTGTTTTGGTTATTCTAACCTTGTGGGGACCTAATGTCCTTACAAGGATAATAAAAGAAGGAAAATTCTCCATCGTGGGGACATTTCCCACGTCCCCATGAGGACAAAGGCTATTTTAAGCTGATGTGTTAGGTTTAGGGTTAGAATTAGGGTAAGGGGTTATGGTAAGGGTTAGGGAAAATAGGAGTTTGAATGGAAATTCATTTTATGTCCCCACAAGGATAGAAGAACATAACCTGTGTGTAGCAGGCTGGTGTGAAAGTTTGTCCTCTGGACCTTGACATCTCACCTCTCATCACACTCCTCTGAGAAACCTGCTCCCATTGGACCTCACTTCTACCCTGTTTCTATTCTTCATTCCTACATCCCCTTTTTGTTTTAACTTCTCTGCTGTCTAATAGGCTATCGCTTCATTTCCTCTTTCTCCTCTGTCCACTCTCTTCACATCCTCTTTCCATTCCAACACTCTTTCAGCTCTGTTCAACTTCTTTACTTCCCATCTCTCACCTCAGAAGTCTCAAGATGTCTCAGTCCAGTTGTAATCCCCTACATCCTGAGGGGAAAACACTGACCAACAACTACCACCCTACATCCTGAGGGAGAGCACTGACCAACAACTACCACCCTACATCCTGAGGGAGAGCACTTGCCAACAACTACCACCCTACATCCTGAGGGAGAGCACTGGCCAACAACTACCACCCTACATCCTGAGGAGAGCACTGGAGCACTACCACCCTACATCCTGAGGGAAGCACTGGCCCAACTACCACCCTGCATCCTGAGGGAGAGCACTGGCCAACAACTACCACCCTACATCCTGAGGGAGAGCACTGGCCAACAACTACCACCCTACATCCTGAGGGAGAGCACTGGCCAACAACTACCACCCTACATCCTGAGGGAGAGCACTGGCCAACAACTACCACCCTACATCCTGAGGGAGAGCACTGGCCAACAACTACCACCCTACATCCTGAGGGAGAGCACTGGCCAACAACTACCACCCTACATCCTGAGGGAGAGCACTGGCCAACAACTACCACCCTACATCCTGAGGGAGAGCACTGGCCAACAACTACCACCCTACATCCTGAGGAGAGCACTGGCCAACAATCCTACCACCCTACATCCTGAGGGAGAGCACTGGCCAACAACTACCACCCTACATCCTGAGGGAGAGCACTGGCCAACAACTACCACCCTACATCCTGAGGGAGAGCACTGGCCAACAACTACCACCCTACATCCTGAGGGAGCACTGGCCAACAACTACCACCCTACATCCTGAGGGAGAGCACTGCCAACAACTACCACCCTACATCCTGACAACCAACAACACCACCCTACATCCTGAGGGAGAGCACTGGCCAACAACTACCACCCTACATCCTGAGGGAGAGCACTGACCAATGACTACCACCCTACATCCTGAGGGGGAGCACCAACCAAGCACTGCCAATACCACCCTAAATCCTGAGGGAGAGCACAACCAACAACTACCACCCACCCTACATCCTGAGGAGAGCACTGGCCAACAACTACCACCCTACATCCTGAGGGAGAGCACTGGCCAACAACTACCACCCTACATCCTGAGGGAGAGCACTGACCAATGAATACCACCCAACTACCACCCTACATCCTGAGGGAGAGCACTGAACTACCACCCATCCTGAGGGAGAGCACTGGCCAACAACGACTACCACCCTACATCCAACAACTACCACCCTACATCCTGAGGGAGCACTGGCCAACAACTACCACCCTACATCCTGAGGGAGAGCACTGGCCAACAACTACCACCCTGCATCCTGAGGGAGAGCACTGGCCAACAACTACCACCCTACATCCTGAGGGAGAGCACTGGCCAACAACTACCACCCTACATCCTGAGGGAGAGCACTGGCCAACAACTACCACCCTACATCCTGAGGGAGAGCACTGGCCAACAACTACCACCCTACATCCTGAGGGAGAGCACTGGCCAACAACTACCACCCTACATCCTGAGGGAGAGCACTGGCCAACAACTACCACCCTACATCCTGAGCACTGGCCAACAACTACCAGAGCACTGGCCAACAACTACCACCCTACATCCTGAGGGAGAGCACTGGCCAACAACTACCACCCTACATCCTGAGGGAGCACTGACCAACAACTACCACCCTACATCCTGAGAGCACTAACCAAGAGCACCCTGGCCAACAACTACCACCCTACATCCTGAGGGAAAACACTGACCAACGACTACCACCCTACATCCTGAGGGAGACCACTGACCAATGAATACCACCCTAAATCCTGAGCACTAACCAACGACTTTCACCCTACATCCTGAGGGAGAGCACTGACCAATGACTACCACCCTACATCCTGAGGGAAAACAACAACATCCTGAGGGAGAGCACTGGCCAACAACTACCACCCTACATCCTGAGGGAAAGCACTGCCAACGACTACCACCCTACATCCTGAGGGAGACCACTGACCAACACTTTCACTACCACCCCCATACACTGACCAATGACTACCACCCTACATCCTGAGGGAGAGCACTGACCAACAACTACCACCCTACATCCTGAGGGAAAACACTGACCAACGACTACCACCCTACATCCTGAGGGAGACCACTGACCAATGAATACCACCCTAAATCCTGAGCACTAACCAACAACTTTCACCCTACATCCTGAGGGAGAGCACTGGCCAACAACTACCACCCTACATCCTGAGGGAGAGCACTGGCCAACAACTACCACCCTACATCCTGAGGGAGAGCACTGGCCAACAACTACCACCCTACATCCCGAAGGAGAGCACTGGCCAACAACTACCACCCTACATCCTGAGGGAGAGCACTGGCCAACAACTACCACACTACATCCTGAGGGAGAGCACTGGCCAACAACTACCACCCTACATCCCGAGGGAGAGCACTTGCCAACAACTACCACCCTACATCCTGAGGGAAAACACTGACCAATGACTACCACCCTACATCCTGAGGGAGAGCACTGACCAATGAATACCACCCTACATCCTGAGCACTGATCAATGACTACTATCACCCTATATCCTGAGGGAGAGCACTGACCAATGACTACCACCCTACATCCTGAGCACTGACCAATGACTCACAGCGTCAGCAGGTCTGTTATCTGTCTGCTATTTTGAATACTGTTTCTAGCTGTACTTATAGCCCCGGACCTCGACCACGCAGTACAACGAGAGCTTATGCGTTTGGTTGGGGCCAGGAAAACTGTACTCCCACTTCCATGAAGAAATTCAATAACTGACAATCACTAACATGACTGGAATTAGAGGAATGTTAAATGAGCTTCTCAAAGCGAGACACTATCATTTGATTCCTCGGAGGGAAATTCCACATAAGTCACTCATCACTCAATGGTCTGTCTGTCCTAATGTTACTCTACCCAATCCCATCTCCTTGAAAAATAGGAAAGCACACACGCAAAGTCAACGCTCACATTTCATCATGCTTTTTTTTAGATTATTCTTATCCAAGGAGGTGTGCAGAACAAGCAAGGAGGTGTGCAGAACAAGCAAGGAGGTGGGCAGAGCCAAGTACGCGCTAGCGAGATCCTATTGGCGCGTTCTAGTATACATCTGCATATTTTCGTTAGGGAACGCCTACTCTGTGAAGTGCTCGTGTGCAATAACTCAATTTGCCTTGGCACTCCTTCTAAACAACGCCATTTAAATAAATAAACATTTGCAAAGTGTGAAGTCTACAAAACTTAGTCCGTTCTGTTCATAACAGGTTTTAGTTTTGGGAACAGAAAACTGTTTTGAGATCAAATGTTTAATTAATGAAACAATTTGCGAATGTCTGCCAAAATCCACCTTGTTCAATCTTCTCCCACTGCCCCCCAGTGGGCATCTTCTCACTACCATAGTTGGTAGTAAGTGGAAATGCCAACCGGATGTTTCCCATGTATACAGCCAGTGAGATATCTGTCTCATTGTTCTATCTGTGGTTTAATGTTGATGTTTCAGAAGCACAAAGGCCTTTCTCTAGACCAGTCACATTGAACAATGCTGTATCACTAAAGTGTGTGTGTGTCAGTGTGTGTGTGTGTGTCAGTGCGTGTGTGTGTGTGTCAGTGCGTGTGTGTGTGTCAGTGCGTGTGTGTCAGTGCGTGTGTGTTAGTGCGTGTGTGTGTTAGTGTGCGTTAGCGTGTCTGTGTCTTAGTGTGTGTGTGAGTGCGTGTCTGTGTCTTTGTGTGTGTCTGGGTGTTATTGTGTGTGTGTATCTGTGCCCCCATCATAACCAGGCCCTTGGCCCCACTATTGGCATCCACACGCTTCCATGCATATCCCTCTGCGATCCCATGCCCGCGCCCAACTGTGTTATAGTGTTCAACAGAGCATGTTACAAATCTTTCACAGAAGCCCTGTGAGCCATAACAAACCCATTAGTTTACCAGAACGTCATGCTTCTGTGACTGAATTGTCCCTCTGTTTTCGAATGCTTGTATTGTCTACCTGCATCAATCCAGATGTGAAAGGTCCATCACACAAATTACATCTACCTTTGTAAATGTTGACACACACACACACACACACACACACACACACACACACACACACACACACACACACACACACACACACACACACACACACACACACACACACACACACACACACACACACACACACACACACACACACACACACACACACATATACACACACACACACACACACACACACACACAGTCCAGTTAAACTAACACAGAGACAGGTCGATCTAACAGATAATATAGAGAGAATAGATAGAACTATCCATGTAAAAAGCCCTGTTGTTGCTCTCTCCTTTTATTAGGCAGCATGATATCTGTTATCATTTGGCTCCACAAGCTGGACATTATGGGACATGACATCTCTGGAGTAACAATGGCCGATGACGTTAACCATACTCATATACAGTATCAAATCTAATTGTATTGGTCACGTACACATGGTTAGCAGATGTTAATACGAGTGTAGCAAAATGCTTGTGCTTCTAGTTTCGACAGTGCAGTAATATCTAACAAGTAATCTAACAATTCCACAACAACTACCTAATACACACAAATCTAAGTAAAAGGATGGAATAAGTACATATAATATCTACATATAAATATATGGATGAGCGATGACTGGGCAGCATTGGCAAGATGCAATAGATGGTATAGAGTACAATATATACAGTGCCTTGCGAAAGTATTTGGCCCCCTTGAACTTTGCGACCTTTTGCCACATTTCAGGCTTCAAACATAAAGATATAA
The DNA here is from genome assembly GCF_021184085.1 of Oncorhynchus gorbuscha. Taxonomy (NCBI): domain Eukaryota; kingdom Metazoa; phylum Chordata; class Actinopteri; order Salmoniformes; family Salmonidae; genus Oncorhynchus; species Oncorhynchus gorbuscha. The sequence continues at coordinate 104,077,247 of NC_060173.1, read as the reverse complement.
AACTGTATTTTTTTGTGAAGAATCAACAACAAGTGGGACACAATCATGAAGTGGAACGACATTTATTGGATATTTCAAACTTTTTTAACAAATCAAAAACTGAAAAAGTGGGCGTGCAAAATTATTGTGATTATTATTATTATGATTGTGTCCCACTTTCGCAAGGCACTGTACATATGAGATGAGTAATGCAAGATATGTCATTATTAAAGTGACTAGTGATCTATTTATTTAAGTGGCCAATGATTCCGGGTCCATGTAGGCAGCAGCCTCTCTGTGTCAGTGATGGCTGTTTAACAGAGGCAGGTAGCCTAGTGGTTAGAGCGTTGGGCCAGTAACCGAAAGGTTGCTAGAACAAATCCCTGAGCTGACACAGTAAAAATCTGTTGTTTTTCCCTCTCTGTGTCCCAATACATTGTCTTTTATCACCATCTGCTGGATGGAGAGAGTATCAAGCAGTACATATTTTTTATTTAACTAGGCAAGTCAGTTAAAGAACAAATTCTTATTTACAATGACGGCCAAACATGGACCATGCTGGGCCAATTGTGCACTGCCCTATGGGACTCTCAATCACAGCCAGATGTGATACAGCCTGGATTCGAACCAGGTACTATAGTGACACCTCTTGCGCTGAGATGCAGTGCCTTAGACCACTGCACCACTCGGGAGCCCTTCATACTTTAAATGTACATCATGTACAGATCTGTCACTGACAGGGTGTTAGACAGACAAAATAAACCTCTGACAAGTTTGAGGGGAACCACATGTGCACCCATTGCCCTGTGTTACAGTTTAGGAAATACATGTACATCATATGACCAAGGATCTTAAAAAATAAGTAAAGTGATACTTGTGTTGAAGTTGCTATTGACTTTATGTTGACCTCCTCTCTAGGAGAGACACACTATGGCAGTTAGGCTACTATCAGCATGATCTCAGCAGGGATGGAAAACCAAGAGGGACCCGCCTTGGGATAGAAAAAAAACTACGTTTGACACAATGTCCCCATGCCATGTTGTCTTCGTACCTAGGTTCAAGTAATATTTGTTTTCATTCAAATACTTAAAGTTTTTCATATGTTTTGTATCATATTGTACAACAGCTGATGAAACTAACACTGTAAACAAATTTGATAAGTGTTATTTTCCTGATAGATGCTGGTTGAAAACACAATCTACACAGGACTTTCTAAACAGGAGGTTTGCATTACTATTACAGTAAGGTACAGTTGAAGTGGGAAGTTTACATACACTTAGGTTGGAGTCATGAACTCATTTTTCCAACAATTGTTTACAGACAGATTATTTCACTGTATCACAATTCCCCACCCACCTAGAGAGAGAGAGAGTGAGAGTGAGAGAGAGAGAGAGAGAAAATAAATAACAGCCTGGAAACAAAGACTCCCTTATCCCTCTTTCCTCTACACCCAACCTCCTGTGTTTCATGTTGTAGTGCATTTACTGGGCTGTAGTTCACAATGACCACACAGGCCCATGCAGTGGGACTCTGGGCAGTGTAAAGAACACACACCTAGAATGTAGGCAGATCTTATTTTTGGACAGTATAACTGGATAGTGTTATAACATCTGTTTATCGCAGATGACCCAGGGAAACTTTCAATGTAATAACATGTTAGCTCTGAGATTGTGTATTTGAGGTTAACACATACTGGTCCTTTCAATTTGAAAACACACAAACTATAGACATTTAGTATAGCAGGTATACAATTTAAAAAATTAAAGACTTCAACAGGGCATGTAACTTTATTGTCAAAGCTGCAAACAATGATGGTTAATTGTTCTGTACGTCACATACACTACATGACCAAAAGTATGTGGACACCTGCTTGTCGAACATCTCATTCCAAAATCATGGGCATTAATATGGAGTTGATCCCCCCGTTCCTATTATAACAGCCTCTACTCTTCTGGGAAAGCTATCTACTAGATTTTGGAATGGGGACTTGCTGCAGGGACTTGCTTCCATTCAGCCACAAGAGCATTGGTGAGGTCAGGTACTGATGTTGGGTCTTTAGGTCAAGCTCACAGTCAGCGTTCCAATTCATCCCAAAGGTGTTTGATGGGGTTGAGGTCAGGGCTCTGTGCAGGCCAGTCAAGTTCTTCCGCACCGATCTCGACAAACCATTTCTGTATGGACCGCGCTTTGTGTATGGGGCATTGCTATGCTGAAACAGGAAACGGCCTTCCCCAAACCTTTGCCACAATGTCGGAAGCACAACATAGTCTAGAATGTCATTGTATGCTGTAGCGTTGATTTTTCTTCACTGGAACTTAGGGGCCGAGCCCGAACCATAAAAAACAGCCCCAGACCATTATTCCTCCTCTACCAAACTTTACAGTTGGCCCTATGCAGGTGGCCTTCTCCTGGCATCCGCCCAACCCAGATTCGTCCGTCGGACTGCCAGATGGTGAAACGTGATTCATCACTCCAGAGAACGCATTTCCATTGCTCCAGAGGCCAACGGTGGCGAGCATTACCCCACTCCAGCCAACGCTTGGCATTGCGCATGGAGATCATAGGCTTGTGTGCAGCTGCTCGGCCATGGAAACCCATTTCATGAAGCTCCCGACAAACAGTTATTGTGCTGACGTTGCACACAGCCATGCAATCTCCATAGACAAGCATTTGTAGTAGAATGGCCTGCCTTAGGCAGAGGTCGGTAATCCAGAGAAGTGGGGCAAACATACAGGACGACAGACAGGCTCAGGGTCAGGGCAGGCGGAATGGTCAGAACCGGGATATTAGACAACAGGAGCAGGGAAACAAAACGCTGGTAGGTTCTACAAACAGAGAACACAGGTATAAATACACAAGGGATAAAGGAGAAGATGGGCAGCACCTGGAGGATGGTGGAGAGAATCACAAAGACAGGTGAAGCAGATCAGGGCATGACAACTTTAAGACATGAAGGTCAGTCAATCTGGAACATTTCAAGAAAGTAGCAGTTGCAAAAACCATCAAACACTATGATGAAACTGGCTTTCATGAGGATCACCACGGGAAATGATGAAACTGGCTTTCATGAGGATCACCACGGGAAATGATGAAACTGGCTTTCATGAGGATCACCACGGGAAATGATGAAACTGGCTTTCATGAGGATCACCACGGGAAATGATGAAACTGGCTGTCATGAGGATCACCACGGGAAATGATGAAACTGGCTTTCATGAGGATCACCACGGGAAATGATGAAACTGGCTCTCATGAGGATCACCACGGGAAATGATGAAACTGGCTCTCATGAGGATCACCACGGGAAATGATGAAACTGGCTCTCATGAGGATCACCACGGGAAATGATGAAACTGGCTCTCACGAGGATCACCACGGGAAATGATGAAACTGGCTCTCATGAGGATCACCACGGGAAATGATGAAACTGGCTCTCATGAGGATCACCACGGGAAATGATGAAACTGGCTCTCATGAGGATCACCACGGGAAATGATGAAACTGGCTCTCATGAGGATCACCACGGGAAATGATGAAACTGGCTGTCATGAGGATCACCACGGGAAATGATGAAACTGGCTCTCATGAGGATCACCACGGGAAATGATGAAACTGGCTCTCATGAGGATCACCACGGGAAATGATGAAACTGGCTCTCATGAGGATCACCACGGGAAATCATGAAACTGGCTCTCATGAGGATCACCACGGGAAATGATGAAACTGGCTCTCATGAGGATCACCACGGGAAATGATGAAACTGGCTCTCATGAGGATCACCACGGGAAATGATGAAACTGGCTCTCATGAGGATCACCACGGGAAATGATGAAACTGGCTCTCATGAGGATCACCACGGGAAATGGATTTACATCTGCTGCTCTGTTGTTCTTTTATTGAGTTACTTTAAAAAACAAATTACCTTAGTTTATTTAGTCAATATGTTCTTAATTCTATTTCTTGAACTGCATTGTTGGTTAATGGCTAATAAGTAAGCATTGCATGGTAAGGTCTACTACACCTGTTGTATTCAATACATGTGACAAATATAATTTTAATTGATTTGAGATGTGCCCAAAGAGCAACATATTTGGTGAGTATGCAGGCCATGGAATAATGGACATTTTCAGCATCGATGAATTGTGTACAGTTCCTTGGGACATTGGGCCGTGTATTATCATGCTGAAACAGGAGGTGATGTTGCAACACAGCTGGGTTAAAATTTGAGAGGTGCACGGGATTCAATTTGGCTTCTTTATGCCTCCAGAGGTTCCGCAATTGCGTCACACCATCCACACGGCGCCTCTGACCACATTTCGGATCAAGCATAAATTGGCTCTAACATTTTAAATGCCAGTTGTCAGATGAGCAGCGAGCACAGCGCGAACGGTAGCAGCTGGCCAGAGGACATCATAGCGCAGCGCACAGCTCTGATTTGTACAAGGAGGAGGATGCGAGTCTTCGCTGTCATCTGGGCCATTGGGTTCTTCTTGAAGGAAGCGCAAGCCTGGGGCTTCAGAAATGGAATATTTCATAACTCCATATGGCTGGGTAAATCGCACTTTCTTTGTAACTTTGGGAGCCTTAAATCATTAGGTTGCTTTTCAACAAGGGATTCATTTCGGAAGTAACTTTTATGCATGCCAACAATTGCAAACATTGGCATTCTTTAGGACGTTCTCCTGAAAGTTTTCTGTGTTTGTATTTTAGAAGATGATTGTGGAATGTTCAGTTGTAATATTTAGCACCACTATACCACATTGGATCTTTCAAAAAGTTGGGTCGCTTGGACAAAGACATAAGAGGCGCGGTTTCCCTTTGATGTGTCCAAAACGGAATTTTTAAAAATCCTTATTTAGTCTAATTATCGTTCCCATATGTCCAAAAATTATTATTTGATGTTCACTTTTCTAACAGCTCTTTATCTTCAACATACTCTCACAATCCTACACAACATAGGCTATTGACAAAGTTGTAAACATTTAGCATTTTCCCTGATAACACTTTGCCTACATAATCTTTACAGTTCTGTAACGTTATTAAATGGCACATAGCACTGTGATGTGTGTTCAGGTAAGGGGTAGAGTTGGACACTGGCATGTTTATGACTGAACACTGTATGAGGTTGACTTGCAAACACACTACTTCATTTTGTCTGAGGGACAAGAAACACACTACTTCATTTTGTCTGAGGGACAAGAAACACACAACTTCATTTTGTCTGAGGGACAAGAAACACACATGAACAAAAAAGCTGTGCAAACTTCAGAACATGATTTCAGTGTTCAGTTTAGGGAATAGCATTGCAGTGGTGAAAAATGTACCAAAATGTCATACTTGAGTAAACGTATGTATGTAGAAAATGACTCAAGTAAAAGTCAACCAGAAAAATACTACTTGAGTAAAAGTCTAAAAGCATTTGGTTTTAAATATACTTAGATTTTTGAAACTTATCTAATTGCAAAAAATATACTTAAGTATCAAAAGTAAAATGAATCATTTCAAATTACTTATAATAAGAAAATCAGATGGCAATATGTTATTTTTTAATATATATTTTTATTTTCAGATAGCCAGGGGCACACTACAACACTCAGACATCCTTTACAGATAGCTAGTGGCACACTACAACACTCAGACATCCTTTACAGATAGCTAGTGGCACACTACAACACTCAGACATCCTTTACAGATAGCTAGTGGCACACTACAACACTCAGACATCCTTTACAGATAGCTAGAGGCACACTACAACACTCAGACATCCTTTACAGATAGCTAGTGGCACACTACAACACTCAGACATCCTTTACAGATAGCTAGTGGCACACTACAACACTCAGACATCCTTTACAGATAGCTAGAGGCACACTACAACACTCAGACATTATTTACAGATAGCTAGAGGCACACTACAACACTCAGACATCCTTTACAGATAGCTAGTGGCACACTACAACACTCAGACATCCTTTACAGATAGCTAGAGGCACACTACAACACTCAGACATTATTTACAGATAGCTAGAGGCACACTACAACACTCAGACATCCTTTAAAGATAGCTAGTGGCACACTACAACACTCAGACATCCTTTACAGATAGCTAGTGGCACACTACAACACTCAGACATTATTTACAGATAGCTAGAGGCACACTACAACACTCAGACATCCACAGATAGCAGACATCAGACATTTACAGATAGCTAGTGGCACACTACAACACTCAGACATCCTTTACAGATAGCTAGTGGCACACTACAACACTCAGACATCCTTTACAGATAGCTAGAGGCACACTACAACACTCAGACATCATTTACAGATAGCTAGAGGCACACTACAACACTCAGACATCCTTTACAGATAGCTAGTGGCACACTACAACACTCAGACATCCTTTACAGATAGCTAGTGGCACACTACAACACTCAGACATCCTTTACAGATAGCTAGAGGCACACTACAACACTCAGACATTATTTACAGATAGCTAGAGGCACACTACAACACTCAGACATCCTTTACAGATAGCTAGTGGCACACTACAACACTCAGACATCCTTTACAGATAGCTAGAGGCACACTACAACACTCAGACATTATTTACAGATAGCTAGAGGCACACTACAACACTCAGACATCCTTTACAGATAGCTAGTGGCACACTACAACACTCAGACATCCTTTACAGATAGCTAGAGGCACACTACAACACTCAGACATTATTTACAGATAGCTAGTGGCACACTACAACACTCAGACATCCTTTACAGATAGCTAGTGGCACACTACAACACTCAGACATTATTTACAGATAGCTAGAGGCACACTACAACACTCAGACATCCTTTACAGATAGCTAGAGGCACACTACAACACTCAGACATTATTTACAGATAGCTAGTGGCACACTACAACACTCAGACATCCTTTACAGATAGCTAGTGGCACACTACAACACTCAGACATCCTTTACAGATAGCTAGTGGCACACTACAACACTCAGACATCCTTTACAGATAGCTAGTGGCACACTACAACACTCAGACATCCTTTACAGATAGCTAGTGGCACACTACAACACTCAGACATCATTTACAGATAGCTAGAGGCACACTACAACACTCAGACATTATTTACAGATAGCTAGAGGCACACTACAACACTCAGACATTATTTACAGATAGCTAGAGGCACACTACAACACTCAGACATCCTTTACAGATAGCTAGTGGCACACTACAACACTCAGACATCCTTTACAGATAGCTAGTGGCACACTACAACACTCAGACATCCTTTACAGATAGCTAGAGGCACACTACAACACTCAGACATTATTTACAGATAGCTAGTGGCACACTACAACACTCAGACATCCTTTACAGATAGCTAGTGGCACACTACAACACTCAGACATCCTTTACAGATAGCTAGAGGCACACTACAACACTCAGACATTATTTACAGATAGCTAGTGGCACACTACAACACTCAGACATCATTTACAGATAGCTAGAGGCACACTACAACACTCAGACATCCTTTACAGATAGCTAGTGGCACACTACAACACTCAGACATCATTTACAGATAGCTAGAGGCACACTACAACACTCAGACATTATTTACAGATAGCTAGAGGCACACTACAACACTCAGACATCATTTACAGATAGCTAGAGGCACACTACAACACTCAGACATTATTTACAGATAGCTAGAGGCACACTACAACACTCAGACATCATTTACAGATAGCTAGTGGCACACTACAACACTCAGACATCCTTTACAGATAGCTAGAGGCACACTACAACACTCAGACATCCTTTACAGATAGCTAGTGGCACACTACAACACTCAGACATCCTTTACAGATAGCTAGTGGCACACTACAACACTCAGACATCCTTTACAGATAGCTAGTGGCACACTACAACACTCAGACATCCTTTACAGATAGCTAGAGGCACACTACAACACTCAGACATTATTTACAGATAGCTAGAGGCACACTACAACACTCAGACATCATTTACAGATAGCTAGAGGCACACTACAACACTCAGACATTATTTACAGATAGCTAGAGGCACACTACAACACTCAGACATCATTTACAGATAGCTAGTGGCACACTACAACACTCAGACATCCTTTACAGATAGCTAGAGGCACACTACAACACTCAGACATCCTTTACAGATAGCTAGAGGCACACTACAACACTCAGACATCCTTTACAGATAGCTAGTGGCACACTACAACACTCAGACATCCTTTACAGATAGCTAGAGGCACACTACAACACTCAGACATCCTTTACAGATAGCTAGTGGCACACTACAACACTCATACATCCTTTACAGATAGCTAGTGGCACACTACAACACTCAGACATTATTTACAGATAGCTAGAGGCACACTACAACACTCAGACATCCTTTACAGATAGCTAGTGGCACACTACAACACTCAGACATCCTTTACAGATAGCTAGAGGCACACTACAACACTCAGACATTATTTACAGATAGCTAGTGGCACACTACAACACTCAGACATTATTTACAGATAGCTAGAGGCACACTACAACACTCAGACATCCTTTACAGATAGCTAGTGGCACACTACAACACTCAGACATTATTTACAGATAGCTAGAGGCACACTACAACACTCAGACATTATTTACAGATAGCTAGTGGCACACTACAACACTCAGACATCCTTTACAGATAGCTAGTGGCACACTACAACACTCAGACATCCTTTACAGATAGCTAGTGGCACACTACAACACTCAGACATCCTTTACAGATAGCTAGTGGCACACCTACAACACTCAGACATCCTTTACAGATAGCTAGTGGCACACTACAACACTCAGACATCATTTACAGATAGCTAGAGGCACACTACAACACTCAGACATTATTTACAGATAGCTAGAGGCACACTACAACACTCAGACATTATTTACAGATAGCTAGAGGCACACTACAACACTCAGACATCCTTTACAGATAGCTAGTGGCACACTACAACACTCAGACATCCTTTACAGATAGCTAGTGGCACACTACAACACTCAGACATCCTTTACAGATAGCTAGAGGCACACTACAACACTCAGACATTATTTACAGATAGCTAGTGGCACACTACAACACTCAGACATCCTTTACAGATAGCTAGTGGCACACTACAACACTCAGACATCCTTTACAGATAGCTAGTGGCACACTACAACACTCAGACATCCTTTACAGATAGCTAGTGGCACACTACAACACTCAGACATCCTTTACAGATAGCTAGTGGCACACTACAACACTCAGACATCCTTTACAGATAGCTAGAGGCACACTACAACACTCAGACATTATTTACAGATAGCTAGTGGCACACTACAACACTCAGACATCCTTTACAGATAGCTAGTGGCACACTACAACACTCAGACATCCTTTACAGATAGCTAGTGGCACACTACAACACTCAGACATCCTTTACAGATAGCTAGTGGCACACTACAACACTCAGACATCCTTTACAGATAGCTAGAGGCACACTACAACACTCAGACATTATTTACAGATAGCTAGTGGCACACTACAACACTCAGACATCATTTACAGATAGCTAGAGGCACACTACAACACTCAGACATCCTTTACAGATAGCTAGTGGCACACTACAACACTCAGACATCATTTACAGATAGCTAGAGGCACACTACAACACTCAGACATTATTTACAGATAGCTAGAGGCACACTACAACACTCAGACATCATTTACAGATAGCTAGAGGCACACTACAACACTCAGACATTATTTACAGATAGCTAGAGGCACACTACAACACTCAGACATCATTTACAGATAGCTAGTGGCACACTACAACACTCAGACATCCTTTACAGATAGCTAGAGGCACACTACAACACTCAGACATCCTTTACAGATAGCTAGTGGCACACTACAACACTCAGACATCCTTTACAGATAGCTAGTGGCACACTACAACACTCAGACATCCTTTACAGATAGCTAGTGGCACACTACAACACTCAGACATCCTTTACAGATAGCTAGAGGCACACTACAACACTCAGACATTATTTACAGATAGCTAGAGGCACACTACAACACTCAGACATCATTTACAGATAGCTAGAGGCACACTACAACACTCAGACATTATTTACAGATAGCTAGAGGCACACTACAACACTCAGACATCATTTACAGATAGCTAGTGGCACACTACAACACTCAGACATCCTTTACAGATAGCTAGAGGCACACTACAACACTCAGACATCCTTTACAGATAGCTAGAGGCAGACTACAACACTCAGACATCCTTTACAGATAGCTAGTGGCACACTACAACACTCAGACATCCTTTACAGATAGCTAGAGGCACACTACAACACTCAGACATCCTTTACAGATAGCTAGTGGCACACTACAACACTCATACATCATTTACAGATAGCTAGTGGCACACTACAACACTCAGACATTATTTACAGATAGCTAGAGGCACACTACAACACTCAGACATCCTTTACAGATAGCTAGTGGCACACTACAACACTCAGACATCCTTTACAGATAGCTAGAGGCACACTACAACACTCAGACATTATTTACAGATAGCTAGTGGCACACTACAACACTCAGACATTATTTACAGATAGCTAGAGGCACACTACAACACTCAGACATCCTTTACAGATAGCTAGTGGCACACTACAACACTCAGACATTATTTACAGATAGCTAGAGGCACACTACAACACTCAGACATCATTTACAGATAGCTAGAGGCACACTACAACACTCAGACATCCTTTACAGATAGCTAGAGGCACACTACAACACTCAGACATCATTTACAGATAGCTAGAGGCACACTACAACACTCAGACATCATTTACAGATAGCTAGAGGCACACTACAACACTCAGACATTTACAATCAAAGCATTTGTGTTTAGTGAGTCCTCCAGATCAGTGGCAGTGAGAATGACCAGAGATGTTCTATTGATAAGTGAGTGAATTGGACCACTTTCTTGTCCTGCTAAGCATTGCAAATGTAACGAGTACTTTTGGGTGTCAGGGAAAGTGTTTGGAGTTAAAAGTACATTCTTTTCTTTAGGAATGTAGTGAAGTAAAATAAGTAAAAATTATAAATAGTAAAGTACAGATACCTGAAACAACTACTTAATTAAGTAGTACTTTAAAGTATTTTTACTGAAGTACTTTACACCACTGTAGCAATGAAAGAACAAGGACAGAGTGTTATATCAGTTTGAAGACATTTCTTGTGTAACACAGAGACTGCTATAACATCTGGCCTTGAAACACTCAGTTTATAGACCAGTGTGTTTATTTTCTAATAATGTTATAGTGCCCCAACCCATTATAATGGAATATGTTGTAAAGGCTTCTTCAGATAAGAGTTATAGAGCTCGACTTGCCCACCAGACCTACACCCATCTGGAACACACAAACGTAACTGCATGTTTACAGTAATGTGTCATGTAACCCAAACCTTCTATATAATTTGGTTCTGCTAATAGTGAGTTACACCACACTCTGGGCTTATAATGAGAATGAGGCCCCACCTCACAAGGCACCTTGGAGGGTTGGTTTGACTAGTAGGTGAAAACATTAGTTCGTAACTAATTTGGAGTGCTCTCCAAGTCCTACAAGGTCATGCATGCGTGATATCAAAACAGCCTCAAAGGAGGACTCCCCATAGGGAATGGCCACTTCCAACAGGGAGATTACAAACACTAAGCTTCTGTCCTAAGGGTTTCTATCCAGCCACAACATGTTAGAGTTGAAAGATTTTGGCCCATCCACCGTGTGTGTTTCATGTTTCTTTCCTTCCGCTTTGAACTTCTTAGACTGAAGCCACTTTGCTTGCTCTAGCTCCCTGAGAAAGATGCCTCCAATCTTGTAAAACATAATATTTTCTGCTTGTTTCCTGTTGCCTGGATATGTATTGTTGTAGTTGTGTCTCACTGTAGTGCTTTGATGGTGATGGCAGTGTTGACTGACAAGAAAAACACCTTCAGCCATTTCGAATCAGGCCACCGCCGCTCACGATGACTGTGAACTCTCGTTCTCATTGGCCATTTAAGTGTGTTAACCCTCACATGGCTGCCGGCCCAGACGGCATCGCAAGCCGTGTCCACAGAGCATGTGCAGACCAGCTGGCTGGAGTGTTTACAGCAGTGGAGGCTCCTCAGAGGAGGGGAAATAAAAAATAGTGAAACATTAACATGAAGTTATCCTTTTTAGATATACTAAATGTATTCACATGTAGTCAAATAATTGATTAAAACACAATGAAGATCTACAGTAGCCTCAATAGCACTCTGTAGGGTAGCACCATGGTGAAGCTGGAGGACAGCTAGTTTCTGTCTTCCTCTGGGTACATTGCCTTCAATACAAAACCTAAGAGGCTCATGGTTCTCACCCCCTTCCATAGACTTACTCAATAATTATGACAACTTCTGTAGGACGTCGTCCAACCGATCAGAGCTCTTGCATCATGAACTGACATGTTGTCCATCCAATCAAAGGATCAGATAATTAATCTAGTACTGAAAGCATAAGCTTCAGCTAGCTAGCAATGCCATGCATAAAATGTGGTGAGTAGTTAACTTGAGAGAGAACAACAATAGTTGAACAGTTTTGAACAAATTAATTTATTTAAAAAAGGAGAAGCAAGAGAGAGAGAGGGAGAGATATCTATAATTTGCTGTATTGTTTTTTTCCACTTTCACTTAGCTAGTGAATGCAGCTAGCTAGTTTGGCCGAATCAAACACCCAGCTCAAGCAGATATGGCTATGACTGTCCAACACTGGAACTCTTCCAAGTCAAGATAAGCTTTTGCTTCATTAATCTATTGACACCGGGACCCGCCGGTGTAACTGCCAAACTGCTTGCTGACCTTACACTGTACTGCATGATTTAAGTGGGTTTACTATCAAATCAAATCTAATTGTATTGGTCACATACACATATTTATCAGATATTATTGGGGGTGTAGCATTAGTTCTAGTATCTATGTTGACTATGACATTAGCTAGTTAATATGGCTACAACAATGTAGGCTGTGTGTAGCGGTTAGTGATTATATGAGTGTTCTGTTGAAAAAGATGCAGGCAAGAGTGTGCGACCTGTGCACCTACATTGTAAACTTATAGGCTAGGTTGTAGCAACCTAATGATGGGTATAGGGAACATTTTAGTATCATGTAGAAGCCTAAATCTATCAATGTTACGTTGAGCTGGCTGAATGGAATATGAATGGCAGTCATCCAATAAAATGACTACCTCCCCGTAGTACTCACTTCTGTCATCATGAAGTGCTTTGAGAGGCTAGTTACGGAACATATTCCCTACACCTTACCCGAGACCCATATCGGCCCAACAGATCACCATTGCACTGCACACTTCCCTATCGTGTCTGGACAAGAGGAATACCTATGTAAGGATGCTGTTCATCAACTAGAGCTCAGTCTTCAACTCCATAGTGTCCTCCAAGATCATCGCTAAACTTGGGGCCCTGTGTCTGAACCCTGCCCTGTGCAACTGGGTCCTGGACTTCCTAATGGGCCAACCCAGATGGTGAAGGTAGGCAATAACACCTCCGCTACGCTGATCCTCAACACTTGGGCCCCTCAAGGGTGGGTACTCAGTCCCCTGCTATACTCCCTGTTCACCCATGACTGCGTAGTCACACACGTCTCCAACTCAATCATCAAGTTTGCAGATGATACAACAATAGTAGGCCTGATTACTAACAACGACGAGACAGCCTACAAGGAGGAGGTAAGGATTCTGGAGGAGTGGTGCCAGGAAAATAACCTCTCCCTTAACGTCATCAAAATGAAGTAGCTGATCGTGGACTCCAGAAGACCGCAGAGAGAGCACGCTCCCATCCACATTGACGGGGAGTAGAGAGGGTGAAAATCTTCAAGTTCCTCGGGTGAACATCACTTACAACATGATATGGTCCACCCACACAGACAGTGTGGTGAAGAAGGTGCAAGGAGGCTGAAGACATTTCGCTTGTTCCCTAAGACCCCCACAAACTTCTACAAATGCACTATTTAGAGCATCCTGTCAGGCTGTATCACCACCTGGTATGACAATTGCACCATCCGCAACCGCAGGGCTCTCCAGAGGGTGGTGCGGTCAGCCCAATGCATCAACAGGGGCACACTGCTTGCCCTCCAGGACATCTACAGCACCCAGTGTCACAGGAAGGTCAATAATATCATCAAAGACCTCAGCCACCCGAGCCACGGCCTGTTCACCCCGCGACCGTCTACAAGGCGGAGACCGTACAGGTGCATCAAAGCTGGGACCGAGAGACTGGAAAAACAGCTTCTATCTCCAGACCATCAGACTGTTAAGTAGTCATCACTAGCCATTCTCTGCCCAGTACCCTGCCCTGAACCTTAGTCACTGTTACTAGCCATCTACCACCTGGGGCTCTACCCTGCACCTAGAGACTACTGCCCTATGTTCATAGTCTTTGAACATTGGTCACTTTAATAATCCACCTCTCTAAAAACAAGTCTCTCACCGTTGCCGCCTGCTATAGACCACCCTCTGCCCCCAGCTGTGCTCTGGACACCATATGTGAACTGATTGCCCCCCATCTATCTTCAGAGCTCGTGCTGCTAGGCGACCTAAACTGGAACATGCTTAACACCCCAGCCATCCTACAACCTAAACTTGATGCCCTCAATCCCACACAAATTATCAATGAACCTACCAGGGAACCCCCCCAAAGCCTTAAACACGGGCACCCTCATAGATATCATCCTAACCAACTTCCCCTCTAAATACACCTCTGCTGTCTTCAACCAAGATCTCAGCGATCACTCCCTCATTGCCTGCATCCGTAATGGGTCAGCGGTCAAACGACCTCCACTCATCACTGTAAAATGCTCCCTGAAACACTTCAGCGAGTAGGCCTTTCTAATCGACCTGGCTGGGGTATCCTGGAAGGATATTGATCTCATCCCGTCAGTAGAGGATGCCTGGATATTTTTTTAACTGCCTTCCTAACCATCTTAAATAAACATGCCCCATTCAAGAAATTTAGAACCAGGAACAGATATAGCCCTTGGTTCTCCCCAGACCTGACTGCCCTTAACCAACACAAAAACATCCTATGGCGTTCTGCATTAGCATCGAACAGCCGCCGTGATATGCAGCTGTTCAGGGAAGCTAGAAACCGTTATACACAGTTAGAAAAGCCAAGGCTAGCTTTTTCAAGCAGAAATTTGCTTCCTGCAACACTAACTCAAAAAGTTCTGGGACACTGTAAAGTCCATGGAGAATAAGAACACCTCCTCCCAGCTGCCCACTGCACTGAAGATAGGAAACACTGTCACCACTGATAAATCCACCATAATTGAGAATTTCAATAAGCATTTTTCTACGGCTGGCCATGCTTTCCACCTGGCCACTCCTACCCCGGTCAACAGCACTGCAGCCCCAACAGCAACTCGCCCAAGCCTTCCCCATTTCTCCTTCTCCCAAATCCATTCAGCTGATGTTCTGAAAGAGCTGAAAAATCTGGACCCCTACAAATCAGCCGGGCTAGACAATCTGGACCCTTTCTTTCTAAAATTATCTGCCGAAATTGTTGCCACCCCTATTACTAGCCTGTTCAACCTCTCTTTCGTGTCGTCTGAGATTCCCAAAGATTGGAAAGCAGCTGCGGTCATCCCCCTCTTCAAAGGGGGGGACACTCTTGACCCAAACTGCTACAGACCTATATCTATCCTACCATGCCTTTTCTAAGGTCTTCGAAAGCCAAGTCAACAAACAGATTTCCGACCATTTTGAATCTCACCATACCTTCTCTGCTATGCAATCTGGTTTCAGAGCTGGTCATGGGTACACCTCAGCCACGCTCAAGGTCCTAAACGATATCTTAACCGCCATCGATAAGAAACATTACTGTGCAGCCGTATTCATTGATCTGGCCAAGGCTTTCGACTCTGTCAATCACCACATCCTCATCGGCAGACTCGACAGCCTTGGTTTCTAAAATGATTGCCTCGCCTGGTTCACCAACTACTTCTCTGATAGAGTTCAGTGTGTCAAATCGGAGGGTCTGCTGTCCGGACCTCTGGCAGTCTCTATGGGGGTGCCACAAGGGTTCAATTCTTGGACCGACTCTCTTCTCTGTATACATCAATGAGGTCGCTCTTGCTGCTGGTGATTTTCTGATCCACCTCTACGCAGACGACACCATTCTGTATACTTCCGGCCCTTCTTTGGACACTGTGTTAACAACCCTCCAGGCAAGCTTCAATGCCATACAACTCTCCTTCCGTGGCCTCCAATTACTCTTAAATACAAGTCAAACTAAATGCATGCTCTTCAACCGATCGCTACCTGCACCTACCCGCCTGTCCAACATCACTACTCTGGACGGCTCTGACTTAGAATACGTGGACAACTACAAATACTTAGGTGTCTGGTTAGACTATAAACTCTCCTTCCAGACCCATATCAAACATCTCCAATCCAAAATTAAATCTAGAATTGGCTTCCTATTTCGCAACAAAGCATCCTTCACTCATACTGCCAAACATACCCTTGTGAAACTGACCATCCTACCAATCCTCGACTTTGGCGATGTCATTTACAAAATAGCCTCCAATACCCTACTCAACAAATTGGATGCAGTCTATCACAGTGCAATCTGTTTTGTCACCAAAGCCCCATATACTACCCACGATTGCGACCTGTACGCTCTCGTTGGCTGGCCCTCGCTTCATACTCGTCGCCAAACCCACTGGCTCCATGTCATCTACAAGACCCTGCTAGGTAAAGTCCCCCCTTATCTCAGCTCGCTGGTCACCATAGCATCTCCCACCTGTAGCACACGCTCCAGCAGGTATATCTCTCTAGTCACCCCCAAAACCAATTCTTTCTTTGGCCGCCTCTCCTTCCAGTTCTCTGCTGCCAATGACTGGAACGAACTACAAAAATCTCTGAAACTGGAAACACTTATCTCCCTCACTAGCTTTAAGCACCAACTGTCAGAGCATCTTACAGATTACTGCACCTGTACATAGCCCACCTATAATTTAGCCCAAACAACTACCTCTTTCCCAACTGTATTTTATTTATTTATTTATTTTGCTCCTTTGCACCCCATTATTTTTATTTCTACTTTGCACATTCTTCCATTGCAAAACTACCATTCCAGTGTTTTACTTTGCTATATTGTATTTACTTTGCCACCATGGCCTTTTTGCCTTTACCTCCCTTCTCACCTCATTTGCTCACATTGTATATAGACTTGTTTATACTGTATTATTGACTGTATGTTTGTTTTACTCCATGTGTAACTCTGTGTCGTTGTATCTGTCGAACTGCTTTGCTTCATCTTGGCCAGGTCGCAATTGTAAATGTGTCATGTTTTGTCATTGATTATCATGCCTTGTCCCTGTTCTTCTCCTTCTATTCGTTTCCCTCTGCTGGTCTTATTAGGTTCTTTCCCTCTTTCTATCCCTCTCTCTCCCCCTTCCTCTCTCACTCTCCCGCTCTCTCTTCTCTCTATCGTTCCGTTCCTGCTCCCAGCTGTTCCTAATCAATCATTTAGTCTTCCCACACCTGTTCCCGATCCTTTTCCCTGATTAGAGTCCCTATTTCTCTCCTTGTTATTCGTTTCTGCCCTGTCGGTTCCTTGTCTAGAATTCATCGTGCTGTGTTTGTGTATCGCCCTGTCGTGTCGTGTTGTCCTCAGATGCTGCGTGGTGAGCAGGTGTCTGAGTCTGTTTGGTTCAAGTGCCTTCCCGAGGCAACCTGCTGTTCACCTGCTGTTCAAGATCGAGTCTCCAGTTTGTCCTCGTCATTTCGAGTGAAAGTTGTGTTTTTTGATTGTATTTACTTTACTGGATTAAAGACTCTGTTTTCGCCAAGTCGCTTTTGGGTCCTCTTTCACCTGCATGACAGAAGGAACCGACCAAGGAATGGACCCAGCGACTTCAGACGCTCGTTACACTGCCGTCGAGATCCAAGGAGCCATGCTCGGCAGACACGAGCAGGAATTGTCTGCTGCTCGCCATGCCGTGGAGAACCTGGCCGCTCAGGTTTCCGACCTCTCTGGACAGTTCCAGAGTCTTCGTCTCGTGCCACCTGTTACTTCCTGGCCTGCCGAGCCTCCAGAACCTAGGGTTAATAACCCACCTTGCTACTCCGGGCAGCCCACTGAGTGCCGCTCCTTTCTCACGCAGTGTGAGATTGTGTTCTCTCACCAACCCAACACATACTCTAGAGAGAGAGCTCGGGTTGCTTACGTCATTTCACTCCTTACTGGCCGGGCTCGAGAATGGGGCACAGCTATCTGGGAGGCAAGGGCTGATTGCTCTAACAAGTACCAGAACTTTAAAGAGGAGATGATTCGGGTTTTTGACCGTTCAGTTTTTGGTAGGGAGGCTTCTAGGGCCCTGGCTTCCCTATGCCAAGGTGAACGGTCCATAACGGATTATTCTATTGAGTTTCGCACTCTTGCTGCCTCTAGTGAGTGGAACGAGCCGGCGCTGCTCGCTCGTTTTCTGGAGGGACTCACGCAGTGGTTAAGGATGAGATTCTCTCCCGGGAGGTTCCTTCAGATGTGGACTCTTTGATTGCTCTCGCCATCCGCATAGAACGACGGGTAGATCTTCGTCACCGGGCTCGTGGAAGAGAGCTCGCATCAACGGTGTTTCCCTGCTCCGCATCGCAACCATCTCCCTCCTCTGGCTCAGAGACTGAGCCCATGCAGCTGGGAGGGATTCGCATCTCGACTAAGGAGAGGGAACGGAGGATCACCAACCGCCTGTGCCTCTATTGCGGAGTTGCTGGACATTTTGTTAATTCATGTCCAGTAAAAGCCAGAGCTCATCAGTAAGCGGAGGGCTACAGGTGAGCGCAACTACTCAAGTCTCTCCATCAAAATCCTGTACTACTTTGTCGGTCCATCTACGCTGGACCGGTTCGGGTGCTACATGTAGTGCCTTGATAGACTCTGGGGCTGAGGGTTGTTTCATGGACGAAGCATGGGTTCGGAAACATGACATTCCTTTCAGAGAGTTAGAGAAGCCTACGCCCATGTTCGCCTTAGATGGTAGTCATCTTCCCAGTATCAGATTTGAGACACTACCTTTAACCCTCACAGTATCTGGTAACCACAGTGAGACTATTTCTTTTTTGATTTTTCGTTCACCGTTTACACCTGTTGTTTTGGGTCATCCCTGGCTAGTATGTCATAATCCTTCTATTAATTGGTCTAGTAATTCTATCCTATCCTGGAACGTTTCTTGTCATGTGAAGTGTTTAATGTCTGCCATCCCTCCCGTTTCTTCTGTCCCTACTTCTCAGGAGGAACCTGGCGATTTGACAGGAGTGCCGGAGGAATATCATGATCTGCGCACGGTCTTCAGTCGGTCCCGAGCCAACTCCCTTCCTCCTCACCGGTCGTATGATTGTAGTATTGATCTCCTTCCGGGGACCACTCCTCCTCGGGGTAGACTATACTCTCTGTCGGCTCCCGAACGTAAGGCTCTCGAGGATTATTTGTCTGTGTCTCTTGACGCCGGTACCATAGTGCCTTCTTCCTCTCCGGCCGGGCGGGGTTCTTTTTGTTAAGAAGAAGGACGGTACTCTGCGCCCCTGCGTGGATTATCGAGGGCTGAATGACATAACGGTTAAGAATCGTTATCCGCTTCCCCTTATGTCATCAGCCTTCGAGAATCTGCAGGGAGCCAGGTGCTTTACTAAGTTGGACCTTCGTAACGCTTACCATCTCGTGCGCATCAGAGAGGGGGACGAGTGGAAAACGGCGTTTAACACTCCGTTAGGGCATTTTGAGTACCGGGTTCTGCCGTTTGGTCTCGCCAATGCGCCAGCTGTTTTTCAGGCATTAGTTAATGATGTTCTGAGAGACATGCTGAACATCTTTGTTTTTGTCTATCTTGACGATATCCTGATTTTTTCTCCGTCACTCGAGATTCATGTTCAGCACGTTCGACGTGTTCTACAGCGCCTTTTAGAGAATTGTCTCTACGTAAAGGCTGAGAAGTGCTCTTTTCATGTCTCCTCCGTTACTTTTCTCGGTTCCGTTATTTCCGCTGAAGGCATTCAGATGGATTCCGCTAAGGTCCAAGCTGTCAGTGATTGGCCCGTTCAAGGTCACGTGTCGAGTTGCAGCGCTTTTTTAGGTTTCGCTAATTTCTATCGGCGTTTCATTCGTAATTTCGGTCAAGTTGCTGCCCCTCTCACAGCTCTTACTTCTGTCAAGACGTGTTTTAAGTGGTCCGGTTCCGCCCAGGGAGCTTTTGATCTTCTAAAAGAACGTTTTACGTCCGCTCCTATCCTCGTTACTCCTGACGTCACTAGACAATTCATTGTCGAGGTTGACGCTTCAGAGGTAGGCGTGGGAGCCATTCTATCCCAGCGCTTCCAGTCTGACGATAAGGTTCATCCTTGCGCTTATTTTTCTCATCGCCTGTCGCCATCTGAGCGCAACTATGATGTGGGTAACCGTGAACTGCTCGCCATCCGCTTAGCCCTAGGCGAATGGCGACAGTGGTTGGAGGGGGCGACCGTTCCTTTTGTCGTTTGGACAGACCATAAGAACCTTGAGTACATCCGTTCTGCCAAACGACTTAATGCCCGTCAAGCTCGTTGGGCGTTGTTTTTCGCTCGTTTCGAGTTTGTGATTTCTTACCGTCCGGGTAGCAAGAACACCAAGCCTGATGCCTTATCCCGTCTGTTTAGTTCTTCTGTGGCTTCTACTGATCCCGAGGGGATTCTTCCTTATGGGCGTGTTGTCGGGTTAACAGTCTGGGGAATTGAAAGACAGGTTAAGCAAGCACTCACGCACACTGCGTCGCCGCGCGCTTGTCCTAGTAACCTCCTTTTCGTTCCTGTTTCCACTCGTCTGGCTGTTCTTCAGTGGGCTCACTCTGCCAAGTTAGCTGGTCATCCCGGTGTTCGAGGCACTCTTGCGTCTATTCGCCAGCGCTTTTGGTGGCCGACTCAGGAGCGTGACACGCGCCGTTTCGTGGCTGCTTGTTCGGACTGCGCGCAGACTAAGTCGGGTAACTCTCCTCCTGCCGGTCGTCTCAGACCGCTCCCCATTCCTTCTCGACCATGGTCTCACATCGCCCTAGACTTCATTACCGGTCTGCCTTTGTCTGCGGGGAAGACTGTGATTCTTACGGTTGTCGATAGGTTCTCTAAGGCGGCACATTTCATTCCCCTCGCTAAACTTCCTTCCGCTAAGGAGACGGCACAAATCATTATCGAGAATGTATTCAGAATTCATGGCCTCCCGTTAGACGCCGTTTCAGACAGAGGCCCGCAATTCACGTCACAGTTTTGGAGGGAGTTCTGTCGTTTGATTGGTGCGTCCGTCAGTCTCTCTTCCGGGTTTCATCCCCAGTCTAACGGTCAAGCAGAGAGGGCCAATCAGACGATTGGTCGCATACTACGCAGCCTTTCTTTCAGAAACCCTGCGTCTTGGGCAGAACAGCTCCCCTGGGCAGAATACGCTCACAATTCGCTTCCTTCGTCTGCTACCAGGTTATCTCCGTTTCAGAGTAGTCTGGGTTACCAGCCTCCTCTGTTCTCATCCCAGCTTGCCGAGTCCAGCGTTCCCTCCGCTCAAGCGTTTGTCCAACGTTGTGAGCGCACCTGGAGGAGGGTGAGGTCTGCACTTTGCCGTTACAGGGCACAGACTGTGAGAGCCGCCAATAAATGCAGGATTAAGAGTCCAAGGTATTGTTGCGGCCAGAGAGTGTGGCTTTCCACTCGCAACCTTCCTCTTACGACAGCTTCTCGTAAGTTGACTCCGCGGTTCATTGGTCCGTTCCGTGTCTCCCAGGTCGTCAATCCTGTCGCTGTGCGACTGCTTCTTCCACGACATCTTCGTCGCGTCCATCCTGTCTTCCATGTCTCCTGTGTCAAGCCCTTTCTTCGCACTCCCGTTCGTCTTCCCTCCCCCTCCCGTCCTTGTCGAGAGCGCACCTATTTACAAGGTACATAAGATCATGGACATGCGTTCTCGGGGACGGGGTCACCAATACTTAGTGGATTGGGAGGGTTACGGTCCTGAGGAGAGGAGTTGGGTTCCGTCTCGGGACGTGCTGGACCGTTCACTCATTGATGATTTCCTCCGTTGCCGCCAGGATTCCTCCTCGAGTGCGCCAGGAGGCGCTCGGTGAGTGGGGGGGTACTGTCATGTTTTGTCATTGATTATCATGCCTTGTCCCTGTTCTTCTCCTTCTATTCGTTTCCCTCTGCTGGTCTTATTAGGTTCTTTCCCTCTTTCTATCCCTCTCTCTCCCCCTTCCTCTCTCACTCTCCCGCTCTCTCTTCTCTCTATCGTTCCGTTCCTGCTCCCAGCTGTTCCTATTCCCCTAATCAATCATTTAGTCTTCCCACACCTGTTCCCGATCCTTTTCCCTGATTAGAGTCCCTATTTCTCTCCTTGTTATTCGTTTCTGCCCTGTCGGTTCCTTGTCTAGAATTCATCGTGCTGTGTTTGTGTATCGCCCTGTCGTGTCGTGTTGTCCTCAGATGCTGCGTGGTGAGCAGGTGTCTGAGTCTGTTTGGTTCAAGTGCCTTCCCGAGGCAACCTGCTGTTCACCTGCTGTTCAAGATCGAGTCTCCAGTTTGTCCTCGTCATTTCGAGTGAAAGTTGTGTTTTTTGATTGTATTTACTTTACTGGATTAAAGACTCTGTTTTCGCCAAGTCGCTTTTGGGTCCTCTTTCACCTGCATGACAAAATGAGAAGTTGTTCTCAACTTGCCTACCTGGTTAAATAAAGGTGAAATAAAATAAATAAATAAATAAATAATGTTTACATGCGGTTTTACCCACTTCATATGTATATACTGTATTCTAGTCGAGGCTCATTCTATATATTTTTACTGATGTAAACACATTTTCTATTCACATACTGTCTAAACATATACAGTATATTTAAATTCCAGACTCTGACATTGCTCGTTCTTTATTTGTGCGTGTTGATTTGTATTGTTATGTATTACTACACTCTTGGAGCAAACATAAGCATTTCGATGCACCTGCGATAACATCTGCAAAGTATGTGTCCACGACCAATAAAATTTGATTTGAGTTGTTGTTTTTTCCTGGACAGAGCAAGCCGCCGGAGTCTACCACAGGGAATCGCGTAAAGGGAGATACCAGCTGACTTATAAGGAAGCCAAGGCCGTGTGCAAATACGAAGGAGGGACACTGGCCACTTACGATCAACTGGAGGCTGCTCGTCAGATAGGTTTGCAATGCAATAACTCTCCTATCCCCCATCCCCTCCAAACTGGTGGTGGTGCTCTCTCTCTCTCTCTCTCTCTCTCTCTCTCTCTCTCTCTCTCTCTCTCTCTCTCTCTCTCTCTCTCTCTCTCTCTCTCTCTCTCTCTCTCTCTCTCTCTCTACCAGAGAAGGAGTCTGGAGGAACATAACTCTCAAGCAGCACAATGTTGCCAATTAGATTCTATCAATGTCAATGACTTTCAACCGAAGCACTGGCAGTTCATCAGTGGCCCCTGAGCCCTGAGTTTACAAAATGCCATTACCACTGTTGATTAACGACGCCTCACAGTTTGCCTAAGAACACATCTAACCAGTTTATATTAGCCAAACATGTGGTCACTAGTATCACTGGTCAAGCAATGGCAGGAAGAGCTGTGTTTATCTTGTCTTTCTCCCATGAAATCAATCAAAGACATCTTGCAACTACAGCTCCTGCAACCCGTTGCTTTGTGGGACTGCAGCCGGTCCCAATTCTCTCCCTATCCCTTCCCCTTGGGCCTAACCCTTTGATGTTTGCTGATCTGAAGAGTAAATACGCAGTGTAAGGGCGTGGCCCTTCCACCATATTCCCAGCACTTTACAGCTCTACAAACATTGAAGGGTTAGGACCAAGGGGTGGGGAGGGAATTGGTTCGGCTGTGATCAGAGGCCTCTCAAGTATTGTAAGAACGATAACACTTGCCTAGCTGGGTAACGATGCTGTTCCCATGGCTGGCAGACGGATTGAAGCCCAATCAGGCCCTGGAACTCAGGATCTGGCATTTGGAACCCACTACTCGTCTGTCTGTGGTTAGAGCTGAGCTGCCCTATGGCCAATCAACCTAGGAGCCTTGGGTTTATTTCTCTTGCCTTTCCTCACCGACTGTGGTCCGCTGATTGACTGGAGGCTTTTAAGATACATTGGAGTTCATTATGCTTTACCCCAACCATCCACCAACCATCCCCTTCCACATCCCCCACATCAATGGTCTGCTTGTAATTGCAGATGCAAAAACACATTTTTGACAGGGACAATAGCATTTCCAAAGACTTGGTTTTGTTTTAAGGATAAGACCAAGCCAAATGGCTGGTGATAATCCAATATTCCCTTGAGATCTTCTGTTAGAGTGTTTTATCTGTGGTACTAAGACGGGGATGGATGCTAGCTCTATAAACCAAGCTCTCTTATGGTTTTATCAGTGACACTCTTTCATGAATCTTTCGGATTGGTTACCAGGCTCATTTTTTGCCTCTCTGTCTTAGGTTTACATGTGTGTGCGGCTGGATGGTATGACAAAGGACGTGTGGGCTACCCTATCGTCAAAGCCGGTGCCAACTGTGGTTTCGGCAGGGTTGGCATCATCAACTATGGGTACAGGTTGAACAAGAGTGAGAGATGGGACGTCTACTGCTACAACCCCAACTGTGAGTAGTAAAAACATGACAAAAGGGAGCATTGTAGTTACTCCACAATACTAACCTAAATGACAACCTGTACAGAATACAAAATATGCAAGACATGCATTCTAAAGTAAAACTGTAAAAAATGTGGCAAAGAAATTCACTTTATGTCCTGAATACAAAGCATTATGTTTGAGGCATATCCAACACAACACTGAGTACCACTCTTCATATTTACAAGCATGGTGGTGGTTGCATCATGTTACGGGTATGCTCGTCTTTGGTAAGGACTAGGGAGTTTTTGGGGGGATAAAATAAATAGAATAGAGCTAAGCAAAGGCAAAATCCAAGAGGAAACTTTTAGATTTGTGTATTGTTGTGAATTGTTAGATACTACTGCACTGTTGGAGCTAGGAATACAAGCATTTCGGTACACCCGCAATAATATCTGCTAAATATGTGTATGTGACCAATAAAATTGGATTTGATTTGAAAACCTGAATCAGTCTGCTTTCCAACTGACACTGGGAGACAAATTCACCTTTGAGCAGGACAATAACCTTAAACACAAGCCCAAATATACACTGGAGTTGTTTACCAAGACCACATTGAATGTTCCTGAGTGCCTAGTTGCGGTTTTGACTTAAATCAGCTTGAAAATATATGGCAAGACTTGTAAATGGCTGTCTAGTAATGATCAACAACCAACTTGTCAGAGCTTGAAGGATTTCAAAAAGTATAACGTGCAAATCTATAATCAAGGTGTGCAAAGCTCTTAGAGACTTACCCAGAAAGACTCACAGCTGTAATGGCTCTTAGAGACATACCCAGAAAGATTCACAGCTATAATGGCTCTTACCCAGAAAGACTTAATGGCTCTTAGAGACCAGAAAGACTCACAGCTGTAATGGCTCTTCGAGACATACCCAGAAAGATTCACAGCTGTAATGGCTCTTCGAGACTTACCCAGAAAGACTCACAGCTGTAATGGCTCTTCGAGACATACCCAGAAAGATTCACAGCTGTAATGGCTCTTCGAGACTTACCCAGAAAGACTCACAGCTGTAATGGCTCTTCGAGACATACCCAGAAAGATTCACAGCTGTAATGGCTCTTCGAGATTTACCCAGAAAGATTCACAGCTGTAACCGCTGCCAAAGGTGATTCTAACATGTTTTGGCACAGGGGTGTGAATACTTAAGTAAATGAGATATTTCTGTGTTTTATTTTCAATACACTTGCAAAAATGTTTTTGGTTTTTTAAAGTTTTCAGTTTGTCATTATGGGGTATTGTGTGTAGACGTGTCATAAATTTTTTTATCCATTTTAATTCAGGCTGTAACACAACAACATGTGGAATAACTTTCTGAAGGCACTGCATCTTCCTAATACCCCTGCACATGACTCTGCATTGGTATCCCGTGTACTGTATATAGCCAAGTTATCGTTACGCATTGTGTATTTATTCTTCGTGTTATCTTTTTCTATTATTATTATTTATTATTTAAAAAATAAAATACATCTCTGAATTGTTGGGAAGGGCCAATAAGTAAGCATTTCATTTGTGTCTACACCTGGTGTTTACAAAGAATGGGACAAATAAAAATGTGATTTGATTTGGAGGTTTTTGAATAACTTCCTTAAAATGTTCAATTCATGTTTTAACAATACTTTTTAATAACACTACTTGCAGATAGGACACATGGACTTTAATTTCCTTAGGCATTAATCATGCAAACACATTCCTTTTTTAGTGAGATTCGAACATATAATTGTCTGTTTTTATTCATGGGAGTAGTTCACTGCACCACCAGGATGGAGCTAGCGTGCCATGTTTTTTACACATACAAAGCTGATCATTTCAGTCTATTCAAACAGACCCCATTTCAAAGGAAACAAGCGTTCATTAAGATCCGGTGTGGCCATTTAGTGGGTGTGGCCAACACACCTGAACACACTTAACAAGATAGAGGCTAGAGAGAGTTTTGTTGACGCTGAGAACGGAATGTATGTTTTTAAACACAATTCTTAAAACTTTCTCTGAACATGAATAAAGTAGAACGTTTTCTTAAAATTCTCAGAACAATTTGAGAACATGATTATAAATAGAACCATGAGGAATCCTGTAGTAAACATTATGCTGAAGTACTGAAATTCCCACAGAAGAACATTGTTTCTTAACATTCTCTGAACTATTTGAGAACATTCCCAATGTCAAACCAGTTGGAAACATTCCTGGAACATTACCAAAAAGGTAACCATGTTTGAAATTGTAGGAAATATTCTGTTAAAGTAATGAAATACCAAGAAAATAATGTTATTTTGTCAAGTTCCTTAAATGTGCAGAGAATTTTCCAAAGCCAATCAACTATCCTGCACCATTCCCAGAAAGTTGTGGGAAGGTTGTACACTCTCACCAAGATCTAAGAAATTTGGTTCTCAGAACGTTGTGTGTTAGCTGGGACATCTCAGTCAGCAAATAATTATACAAGTCTGTGTGTAAAGCAAAGAAACACTTCAAGATGCAAAGCCTATTAGGGACAAACTGAAACCCAAATGGCCCGAACATCTCCAGATTGTATGTAAACCTCGTACATTATAGATTGGAGTGGCAAAGCAACACTTTGAGGTCAAAGCCAGCAAGGAACACTTAATATCCAATGACTGTTATTTGTCTCGATATGATATATAAAAAACTTTCAGTAATGTGGTAAAAATCCAGTCTTTAAACTATCCAATGGTGGCACAGCCTCCCCCTTCTTGCAGGGGGGCTCATGCTCTGACTTATCAGGGGGCCCTGTGAAACTGCGTTATGCCACTGACGGAAATCAAATACATTAAGTCAAAGCAACACGTTGAGGTGTAAATCCAAAGAGGAATACACTGAACTCTTAATGGTCTGACTCTAGATAATACCAAAATGAAATGTGGTAAGAACCAAGTCTTTAAACTCTAACTCCTTTTGTGATACGTACTCAGTATTTATTCAGTCATTAACTATTAGGGATGTATTTACAACACTTTTACAACATATTTAATTAATCATGACAAAACAGCTGTATTGGGGCCTGTTTTTATTGTGGAGAATGATACATGATAGTTGGCACCACGTGACGCCTGTACTCAACATGGAAGAGGTTGCCTCATTGGATGTGATAGCTGCCTTGAGTGATACTGCCTGTGACCCTGGTCAAAAAGTAGTACACTACAAAGGGAATAGGGTGTCATTTGAGAAATCGGCACAAATTTTCTCCCTAATTCCCTGTGATATTGAGGATGTATGGTTCACATTTGATAAATTACGGTTGAAGTGCTTTGAGAGACTAGTCAAGGACCATATCACCTCCACCCTACCTGATACCCTAGACCCACTCCAATTTGCTTACCTGATGGGCCGCCCCCAGGTGGTGAGGGTAGGCAACAACATCTCCACCCCGCTGATCCTCAACACTGGGGCCCCACAAGGGTGTGTTCTGAGCCCTCTCCTGTACTCCCTGTTCACCCACGACTGCGTGGCCACGCACGCCTCCAACTCAATCATCAAGTTTGCGGACGACACAAGTGGTAGGCTTGACTGGTAGGCTTGATTACCAACAACGACGAGACGGACTACAGGGAGGAGGTGAGGAGGCCCTCGGAGTGTGGTGTCAGAAAAATAACCTCACACCCAACGTCAACAAAACTAAGGAGATTCAGGAAACAGCAGAGGGAACACCTCCCTATCCACATCGATGGAACAGTAGTGGAGAGGGTAGTAAGTTTTAAGTTCCTCGGCATACACATCACAGACAAACTGAATTGGTCCACTCACACAGACAGCATCGTGAAGAAGGCACAGCAGCGCCTCTTCAACCTCAGGAGGCTGAAGAAATTCGGCTTGTCACCAAAAGCACTCACAAACTTCTACAGATGCACAATCGAGAGCATCCTGGCGGGCTGTATCACCGCCTGGTACGGCAACTGCTCCGCCCACAACCGTAAGGCTCTCCAGAGGGTAGTGAGGTCTGCACAACGCATCACCGGGGGCAAACTTCCTGCCCTCCAGGACACCTACACCACCCGATGTTACAGGAAGGCCATAAAGATCATCAAGGACAACAACCACCCGAGCCACTGCCTGTTCACCCCGCTATCATCCAGAAGGCGAGGTCAGTACAGGTGCATCAAAGCTGGGACCGAGAGACTGAAAAACATCTTCTATCTCAAGGCCATCAGACTGTTAAACAGCAACCATTAACATTGAGTGGCTGCTGCCAACACACTGACTCAACTCCAGCCACTTTAATAATGGGAATTGATGGGAAATGATGTAAATATATCACTAGCCACTTTAAACAATACTACCAAATATAATGTTTACATACCCTACATTATTCATCTCATATGTATACGTATATACTGTACTCTATATCATCTACTGCATCTTTATGTAATACATGTATCACTAGCCACTTTAACTATGCCACTTTGTTTACATACTCATCTCATATGGATATACTGTGCTCGATACCATCTACTGTATCTTGCCTATGCTGCTCTGTACTATCACTCATTCATATATCTTTATGTACATATTCTTTATCCCCTTACACTTGTGTATAAGACAGTTTTGGAATTGTTAGTTAGATTACTTGTTGGTTATTACTGCATTGTCGGAACTAGAAGCACAAGCATTTCGCTACACTCGCATTAACATCTGCTAACCATGTGTATGTGACAAATAAAAGTTGATTTGATTTGGTGTTCATTCAGAAGACAAAGTCTCTTTTCTAATTATTATTATTTTTTGTATTTTACCTCCCCTTTTCTCCCCAACTTTGTGAAATCTAATTGCGATCTTGTCTCATTGCTGCAACCCCCAACGGGCTTGGTAGAGGTGAAGGTCGAGTCATGCGTCCTATGAAACATGACCCTTTAAACCGCGCTCCTTAACCCGGAAGCCAGCTGCACCAATGTGTCGGAGGAAAGACTGTTCAACTGACGACTGAATTCAGCCTGTAGGAGCCCAGCCCACCACAAGCAATTGCTAGAGTGTGATGAGCCAAGTAAAGCCCCCCCGGCCAAACCCTCCCCTAACCCGGACGACACTGGGCCAAACCCTCCCCTAACCCGGACGACATGGGCCAAACCCTCCCCTAACCCAGACGACGCTGGGCCAAACCCTCCCCTAACCCGGACGACACTGGGCCAAACCCTCCCCTAACCCGGACGACGCTGGGCCAAATCCTCCCCTAACCCGGGCGACCGCTGGGCCAAACCCTCCCCTAACCCGGACGACACTGGGCCAAACCCTCCCCTAACCTGGACAACATGGGCCAAACCCTCCCCTAACCCGGACAACACTGGGCCAAACCCTCCCCTAACCCGGACAACATGGGCCAAACCCTCCCCTAACCCGGACGACGCTGGGCCAAACCCTCCCCTAACCCGCACAACGCTGGGCCAAACCCTCCCCTAACCCGGACGACGCTGGGCCAAACCCTCCCCTAACCCCGACGACGCTGGGCCAAACCTTCCCCTAACCCGGACGACGCTGGGCCAAACCCTCCCCTAACCCGGACGACGCTGGGCCAAACCCTCCCCTAACCCGGACGACGCTGGGCCAAACCCTCCCCTAACCCGGACGACGCTGGGCCAAACCCTCCCCTAACCCGGATGACGCTGGGCCAAACCCTCCCCTAACCCGGACGACGCTGGGCCAAACCCTCCCCTAACCCGGATGACGCTGGGCCAAACCCTCCCCTAACCCCGACGACGCTGGGCCAAATAATACGCCGCCCTACTGGACTCTCTGTCACGCCGTTATGACACAGCCTGGGATGGAACCGCATCTGTAGTCACGCCTCAAACACGGCAATGCAGTGCCTTAGACTGCTGTGCCACTCAGGAGGCCCCTAACTTTATTTCTAACGTCATTCAGTGGTCACATCAGAGAGAACAATATAAGCAAAACATAATACCCATATTTTAATTTATCATAATGCATTTACTTATGATGACAGCAAATGTAATACACTGATGTAGTAATACATAATGATAGTTCTTGCTGAAATGTTTTGCTTATATGATATCATTACCCTAGAGTCTAAAGCAACAGCTAGTGTGCAGAATATTCTCTTTACTTTTGTCTATGGACATTACCCATCACAAAGTCTTATTTAATCCGCTAAAGTATTCATCTATCTCATCTAATATATAAAGTTCACTTTTATCTCTTCAGTATATTTCCTCATCCTATCTCCTCCTTCTTTCTCCTGGTCCACAGCAAAGGAGTGTGGAGGTACTCTGACAGATCAGCAAAGGATCATCCAGTCACCCGGTTACCCAGAGGAGTACCAGGATGAGCAGATCTGCTACTGGCACATCCGTGTGCGCTACGGACAGAGGATACGCCTGCACTTCCTGGAATTTGATGTGGAGGAGGACACGGCCTGTCTATCAGACTTTTTAGAGATCTATGACAGTTATGACGACATCACTGGCTTCGCCGGGAGGTGAGGATCTAGGTTTTGATTGAACGTGCCTTTACATTTAGTTTTAGTTTGTTGAGTTCACATTGTAATGGTTTATCTGGATTGTTAGTCGTATCCAAGATGGTAGAAAGTTGCATTGTACTAAATGTATAGATACTCACATAGACTCGTAAGACTCATGTCTTTTCCCACAACATACTGTCATAACATAGGCTACTGTCTGACCATGTTGATCAACTATCAAGTAAATACATGTATTATTTCCAGGTACTGTGGAGATTATTTACCAGATGACCTCATAAGCACAGGTATGCACAAACACATTCCTATTTTATTACCATATTAAATGCTATTATTATAGATCAAAAAGCTACAGTAAATGTCTGGCATTGATAACCCTTTTTTAATCATCAATTGTTTATTGATTTCCAATTATAAGTGTTTTCATTGATAAGCCTGTCACCTTTCTCCGTTTCTCTCTCCCACAGGGAATGTGATGACACTAAAGTTCCTGTCCGATGCCTCTGTAGTCGCAGGAGGCTTCCAGATGGAGTACATTGCTGTGAACTCTTCTCTCCTCCACTTCCAGAATGACACCAGCTGTTGCTTCACCTGACCAATGTTTACTTATTTTTTCAGCATGATCAGCTTTTATACAGGTAACAAGCTAAGATTAGGAGAACTCCCTTTAAGAGAGTGCTCCTAATCTCAGCTCGTTACCTGTATAAAAGGCACCTGGGAGCCAGAAATCTTTCTGATTGAGAGGGGTTCAAATACTTATTTCCCTCATTAAAATTCAAATCAATTTATAACATTTTTGAAATGCGTTTTTCTGGATTTATGTTGTTATTCTGTCTCTCACTGTTCAAATAAACCTACCATTGAACTTATAGACTGATCATTTCTTTGTCAGTGGGAAAACGTACAAAATCAGCAGGGGATCAAATACTTTATTCTCTCACTGTAGGCTGTCTTGTCAGTGATCAGGTCTACCACTGTTTTGTCATCGGAAAACTTAATGGTGTTGGAGTCGTGCCTGGCTGTGCAGGCATGTGTGAACAGGGAGTACAGGAGGGGACTGAGCACATGCCCCTGAGGGGCCCCCGTGTTGAGGATCAGCATGGTGGATGTGTTGTTACCTACCCTTACCGCCTGGGGGCGGCCCGTCAGGAAGTCCAGGATCCAGTTGCAGAGGGAGTTGTTTAGTCCCAGGGTCCTTAGCTTCGTGATGAGCTTTGAGGGCACAATGGTGTTAAACGCTGAGCTGTAGTTAATGAATAGCATTCTCACATAAGTGTTCCTTTTGTCCATGTGTGAAAGGACCATGTGCAGTGCAATAGATGTTGCATCATCTGGAAATGCTTCGCAAGGAAGCATTTCATTGCACTGTGCACTCCATTGTTATATTGTGTATATGACAAATAAACTTGAGCTTAGAAGGGAAGGGGGAGACAGCTAGAAAGAGAGGGGAAACAATGGCCAACTTTGTGGTTATATTGTAGAGGAACAAAACATTGAAAATGCATAGGCCCTTAAATTCTGTCTCCTCAAATGTTATGTAATCTAACAATCTCATAATAGCTGGTAGAACTGACGAAATTAAATGAATCATAGAGGTCTTATAACCTATTCCATTCTACAAGTAATTTGAGGATCATGTCTCTTTATATTCATATAGCCTTGAGGCTATGAAGCTTCTTATCTGTCGTGTTTGGAGTTGTGTTGCACTGTTGCGCAGACGTTTTCTTGACAGTTGAGTTTCCCTGGTCATGTTGGTATACAGTAAAGAGCAACTAAAAAAACTAAAACCAACTTCTCATTTAGAAAACAGCTTATGTGGCATCGATATGAGTCAGATACATTTATTCTAGTGTCAAAATTGACTACAAAGTGTGAATAATTTTGTTCATTAAGTCAGTCTCATCCAAAATTCAGTTTTGTGTGACTTATGGTCGTGTCAGCATAACAATGTACAGTAAATTAAGGTTGGGTTTCAATCCTGCTCATATGCCCACAGCTCCTGCCCATATGCCCACAGCTGGCAGCACAAAAGTAATTATACATTTGGAGTGCAGCTGCATGTGACCCAATCTGATCGTAATGCCTGTGGTAAATTTGGGTAAACATTGGATATCCCTATGGGGCTAGTTTTAGGGACCATCGGTAAATTACACAATGCACACGGGACAATATATTACAATTCCAATAGCTCCAAATGTCAATTACTTAAAAACCTAAAACCAACTATAAATTGTAGAAATTCATATACAAATATTGAACGTATTTCAGGAGAAAACTAAAAGGCGTGCAACATAAAAAATATTGTATAATTTACATTGTGTAATTTATTAACGTTCCCTAACTAGCCTCAGAGATAGGCTATCCCAAAGTCAAAAGTCCAGTCGCACACCCGCCGGCTGAAGCTAATTGGCTAAATAATTTGTCTAACTCTTCCCACCTGCGAATATACACACACGAGACACCCACATCAAACCACACCCCGAAACCAACTCACATTTGAATACAGTCATGGTCGCTAGCGTTACTTAATAAACTAAATCTAAAACGATACCCAATCAGGAAGTACAGTCACCCTTTAAAACTAACTGAAGACGATGCACCTCTTCCTTGCTACCTTTCATATGAACCAAGGAGGAGGGCAGATGAGAACAGCAGGCCAGCAGAGCACTTTGAACAGTAGCAGTCAAGGGCAAAATGGTAGGAAGAGGATGATTTAGGTGAACCCAGACCCAAAGCAATTTAAGTTACCTGTTAAGGGTTGCGTCAATTGAATCTGGTATCAGGATAAATATGACACTGAGTCACCGTATTGTATACTATGTACTTTTTATTAGCTAAGCAATAAGTGGTAAATGCAATTTTTGTATATATGGGTTCGCTGTAACACCACACAGGGTAGAACAGAGAACTGACTTGTTCCTGACAAAGTTATTATAATATACTCTGACAGAAGTAGTTCCTGCTTTCGAGCCGGCTTGTCACAGAGTAGAGACTGGGCGTGGTTTAAACTCACTCAGCCTATGTGGATTGTTGGCGCACGAGCTGGTCCCAGCACCCTAGGCGCTTCAGCGGTTAGTCGTTGTAGTTGTGTAGAATATATATGCGCTCACACACTCGATACAGTTATCACACACCTGGCTCCTGTTATCTAACAAAAGACCGTTTGTTCCCTACACTACGGTCTGTATGCATCAGTCAAGGTGTGAATGGAGGTGACCGATTCTAATGCGAATATTTTCCCACAACAGATGTTTCCATCAAATTGACTTGTTGCTGATACAAGGCTGTGTGTGATGATGTAGTGCACATGTGATTAAATTCCCATGTACCAAATAAAAAAATGCAAGTTAAATGGGTTTCCATCGCATTTTCAAATCTACTGATGGTTTGTTTTCTGACAATGTTTGCGTTATACATTTTGGCTAGAGCGCACGTAGGCCTATTTATAGCCTAAATGAGATTATTATGGACAAAAGCGCAAGTTTTAATTTAATTTGTCAAAAGGCGATCAAACATCGATTATCATCGCACCAGAATAAGACCCTCTATGTATTGGAAATGAGCATCAAGCTCATCACCTTGCACTTTCACCACCCTGTGAAGTTCATCATAATTGATTTCCTCTGTAGCCTTATAAACGTCATGCTTTCCTGGAAGAGTTGTAGTGGGAGGACCACACACCACATAGTTTATTTCGATATGGTTATTACACTGAACACAGATATAAACACAACATGTAAAATGTTGGTCTCATGTTTCATGAGCTGAAATAAAATATCACAGAAATGTTCCATATGCAAAAAAAGAGTATTTGTCTCAAATGTTGTGCACAAACTTGTTTACATCCCTGTTAGTGAGCATTTCTCCTTTGCCAAGATAATTCATCCACCTGACAGATGTGGAATATCAAGAAGCTGATTAAACAGCATGATCATTTCACAGATACAAATTGTGCTGGGGACAATTAATGATCACTCTAAAATGTGCAGTTTTGTCACACAACACAATGCCTCAAGTTTTGAGGGAGCATGCAATTGGCATGCTGACTGCAGAAATGTCCACCAGAACTTTTGACAGAGAATTGAATGTTAATTTCTCTACCATAAGCTTCATCGAAGGCTGTGTAACCAAGCCAGCCCAGGACCTCCACATCCGGCTTCTTCATCTGCGGGATCGTCTGCAACCAGCCACCCGCACAACCAAAGACTTTCTGCAGAAACTGTCAGAAACCGTCTCAGGAAGCTCATCTGCGTGCTCGTCGTACTCACCAGGGTCTTGATCTGACTGTAGTTCAGCATCATAACCAACTTCAGTGGGCAAATGCTCACCTTTGATGGTCACTGGCAAGCAGGAGAAGTGTTCTCTTCATGGATGAATCCTGCTTTCAACTGTACCGGGCAGGTGGGGGAGCAGTTTGCTGATGGTGAGGTTGTGAACAGAGTACCCCGTGGTGGGGGTGGTGTCATTGTATGGGGAGGCATAAGCTAATGACAATTAACACAATTGCATTTTATGGATGGCAATTTGAATGCACAGATATATGGTGACAAGATCCTAAGGTCCATTGATGTGCCATTCATCCGCCGCCATCACCTCATGTTTCAGCATGATAAATCATGGCCCCATGTCGCTAGGATCTTTACACAATTCCTGGAAGCTGAAAATGTCCCAGTTATTCAATGACCTGCTGACTCACCAGACATGTCACCCATTGAGCATGTTTGGGATGCACTGGAGCAACATGTAAGACAGCATGTTCCAGTTCCCACCAATATCCAGCAACTTCGCACAGCCATTGAAGAGGAGTGGGACAACATTTCACGGGAC
The DNA here is from genome assembly GCF_021184085.1 of Oncorhynchus gorbuscha. Classification (NCBI taxonomy): domain Eukaryota; kingdom Metazoa; phylum Chordata; class Actinopteri; order Salmoniformes; family Salmonidae; genus Oncorhynchus; species Oncorhynchus gorbuscha. Next base: position 104,041,174 of record NC_060173.1, on the reverse strand, counting down.
ACAATCAACAGCCTGATCAACTCTATGTGAAGGATGATGTGTCAGGCTGCATGAGAAAGATGGTGGTCACACCAGATACTGACTGGTCTTCTGACTGGTCTTCTGATCCATGCCCCTACTTTTATTTTTTAAAAGGTGTCTGTGACCAACAGATGTATATCTGTATTCCCAGTCATGTGAAATCCATAGATTAGGCCTAATTAATTTATTCCAATTGACTGATTTCCTTATATGAACTGTAGCTCAGTAAAATATTTTAAATTGTTGCGTGTTGAGCTTATATTTTTGTTCAGTGCATATCAATATTTGCACATAAAGGCGTTTTCACAATACATTTTACTGGTACAAAAATATCCCATCATGTCAAAGGAACAGATTATCTGTCAGCATTTATACAATTTTACAGAAAGTCCTGTTTTATATGGTATAACTTTGCTGCATAAAAACTATGGATGGAATTGTGGTTACTGTCAATGAAAAGATGTGGAAAGGCAACACGCAATTACAGTCACCTTCTTAGGTTTATATAGCGCAGATGAATAGGGAGTTAGTTATCAGTATCTTTGGATATAGGCTATATTATTCTGCAAATGTAGACTAACATAAAAAAGGGCATGTGCAGGATATGCTTTTTAATTAAAAATATATTGCCTACCCTACATTACAAGAAGAGAAAGATATCACATTTGAAAGAGGAAACCGTTAGTTGAAAGAATATTTGGATATATTGCTATGTGTATAATATACTGATAATACCCCCTGTTCAGATATGTGAAATGTGGACACAGTTTGAAATTATGATCAAAGTTTTTCGAGAAACAGAGAATTAATGAGGGGTACAAAAATGCAGAGTGGGCAGTCCTTACGTTGGGTCAAAGTTGATTTGCACAGCGTGCTAGTTTCGCGCCAGCATTTTCGCGGGTGGTGACAACTACACTGATAATCGGCGAGAAATGAAACACCCCAAATAAGATAATATCGGTTATACTTGCAGTATATTTGTGGCGTTCATGGTATACTTTTATTTGATCGTTTGTATTCTATCAGGAGTACTAAGGTGAGGAAGTGCATCTGGCTGCGTTTTGTTTGTGTTTATTTTCGCGCTAGCGGAGGGAGTGACTTGCTATAAGAACAAATACTCTTTGGAAATTGCAATTACTAGTATTGGTTTTGACAGTGCTGTCTTTCAAAATGATCTAGTAAATTGGTAATATACCTACAGTTGGTATTGATATTAGATGGCTAGGTAAACTAGTGAGCTAACACATTTAGTGGCTAGCTAGCTAGCTAACCAGTTCGATCAGTGAAAGTGAATTGACTGCACTTGTATGCTAGCCAGCTATCTTGATTGACGACTAGTTAGCAAACTACCGGTATTATTGACCATTGTCAGCTATATCGTTTGATCGTAGTTTGCAAAATTGTTGAACATCAAACCAACCCTAGCCATGTGTTTGCCACGTTGCCTGACGGTATGTTGTAGTTAGCTAGCTAACGGTAACTATTTTTCCTTGGCTAGTGTTTGTAAACTTAAGGTAATTTAGAGTTGATCTCTATTTTTAGAATTAAGTTACAGTATTACGCTTGTGTAGATGTCCTGTATATTGACCAGCTGCTAGTTAATGCATTTTTTTCACCTCTTCCACACTGACTACAGAATTCAAAAGTACAATTCTTGTCTTTCATAATTTGGTCCGATATTCTTGGATATGTAGTGTCAGCGTTTGTTGCTGGCATGTCATCCCTAATTTTGCAGATCTATCCAATGAAAAAGTAATTAAAATAGTTTGCGATATATTAGTGGGCTTTGTGATGAATGAGCCATCTGATTCAATGAATGAATGAACGAGCAAAGTTGGCTTTTCTTCCCCAAATTTTCATTTAAGGTTTTTTATCTTTACATTTTTTATCATTTGTTAAATATAATTGATCTTTGTTTCATAATGTAGCTAATTTTTTTATTTAGTTTACTTAATTTGTAGTACGTTGGCCAATCAATTGGGCTGAGAGACTTAATTGCCATCCATACCTTTTGCATCTTTCCTCTCAACCATACCATTTTTCAATTCATCAATCCAAGGGGATTTAACAGTTTTTACAGTCATTTTCTTGATGGGTGCTTATTAGTAACTGGAATAAGTAGTTTCATAAATGTGTCAAGTGCAGCGTCTGGTTGCCCCTCATTACACACCACAGACCCGCAAATATTCTTTACATCAACATATGAATCACTACAAAACGTATTGTATGACCTCTTATACACTATATTAGAAACTTGGAACGTTGGTTTTCCTACATATGGCTATTATATTGTGATAACTACATTATATGAATTTGGATACTGCTTTAAAGCAAATATCTGCAGCATTAGTAAACATGTGATCAATACATGTTGATGATTTAATTCCTGTGCTGTTTGTAATTACCCTGGTAGGTTGACTGATAACCTGATCCAGGTTGCAGCCACTGGTTACAGTCTGAAGTGGGTGGCTTGATGAAAGCCAGTCAATATTTAAATCACTCAGAAAATATACTTCTCTGTTGATCACATGCATTATCATGCATTTCACACATATTATCCAGATACTGACTGTTAGCACTTGATGGTCAATAGCAGCTTCCCACAAGAATGGGCTTTAGGTGAGGCAGATAAACCTGTAGCCATATTACTTCAACAGCATTTAACATTAGACCGTCTCTCAGCTTTCCTGGAATGTGGTTCTGAATATAGACGGCAACACCGCCTCCGTTGGCATTTCTGTCTTTTCAGGTCGATGTTATAACCATGTATTGCTACCAGTGTATCATCAAAGAGAGTTTCAGAGATAGTCTGAAAATGAATGACATCGGTTACAAGCAAGTAATTGACTTCATGGACCTTGTTTCTTAGGCTACATATGTTAGTATGGGCTATTTTTAGCACTTTTCTGGGTTGCTTGATTGTTTTTAATGCTTTACTGGGAAGCTAAAAAGCTGGGTCATTGCCGATCGTGCGTGAAAACAGTTTTGACTGGCCACTATTTGAAAGAAGATGCCAACTTTCTCATTCTGCTGTATTTATGGCTCAGTTCTTAAAATGAACACATGAATCTGCTTTACAAACAGTGTAGCCTACCTGGTATATCTGGCACATGAGTTTCAAGTTTGGGGAAGCCTACCTTTTACAATATAGCATTTCATATATCCTTGCATTTGCAGACTTATGTAAGATAGCACACTAGTCATAATTTAGGCTAATATAACACAATCACTGTTTGCAGAAAAAGACTTCAATGCATGGTTGAGTGCATATATAGAGTAGGTTACCGTAATTTCCGGGCTATAAGCCGCTACTTTTTTCCCACGCTTTGAACCTCGCGGTTTATACAATGACTCAGCTAATTTATGGATTTTTCCCACTTTCACAAAATTCATGCCGCCAAAACTGAGCACCGTCACATAATGTGACGTAAATCGAGCGCACTCAAACTTCCCATCATTCTGATTACGGTAGTCATTTTGTCACCCTCATCATGGGAAAGACACGGAGAAATGCATATGATGCAGCTTTCAAGTTGAAGGCGATCGATCTGGGTGCTGGAAAAGGAAATAGAGCTGCTGCACGGGAGCTTGGCCTTAATGAGTCGATAAGACGTTGGAAACGGCAGCGTGAGGAACTGACTCAGTACAAAAAAGCTTTTAGAGGGAAGAAAAGCAGATGGCCCGAACTAGAACATGATCTTGAAGACTGGGTCAACACACAGAGAGCAGACGGCCGAACTAGAACATGATCTTGAAGACTGGGTCAACACACAGAGAGCAGACGGCCGAACTAGAACATGATCTTGAAGACTGGGTCAACACACAGAGAGCAGACGGCCGAACTAGAACATGATCTTGAAGACTGGGTCAACACACAGAGAGCAGACGGCCGAACTAGAACATGATCTTGAAGACTGGGTCAACACACAGAGAGCAGACGGCCGAACTAGAACATGATCTTGAAGACTGGGTCAACACACAGAGAGCAGACGGCCGAACTAGAACATGATCTTGAAGACTGGGTCAACACACAGAGAGCAGACGGCCGAACTAGAACATGATCTTGAAGACTGGGTCAACACACAGAGAGCAGACGGCCGAACTAGAACATGATCTTGAAGACTGGGTCAACACACAGAGAGCAGACGGCCGAACTAGAACATGATCTTGAAGACTGGGTCAACACACACAGAGCAGACGGCCGAACTAGAACATGATCTTGAAGACTGGGTCAACACACAGAGAGCAGACGGCCGAACTAGAACATGATCTTGAAGACACATAGAGTAGTCAACACACAGAGAGCAGACGGCCGAACTAGAACATGATCTTGAAGACACATAGAGTAGTCAACACACAGAGAGCAGACGGCCGAACTAGAACATGATCTTGAAGACTGGGTCAACACACACAGAGCAGACGGCCGAACTAGAACATGATCTTGAAGACTGGGTCAACACACAGAGAGCAGACGGCCGAACTAGAACATGATCTTGAAGACTGGGTCAACACACAGAGAGCAGACGGCCGAACTAGAACATGATCTTGAAGACTGGGTCAACATATAGAGAGCAGACGGCCGAACTAGAACATGATCTTGAAGACTGGGTCAACACACAGAGAGCAGACGGCCGAACTAGAACATGATCTTGAAGACTGGGTCAACATATAGAGAGCAGACGGCCGAACTAGAACATGATCTTGAAGACTGGGTCAACACACAGAGAGCAGATGGCCGAACTAGAACATGATCTTGAAGACTGGGTCAACACACAGAGAGCAGACGGCCGAGGTGTTTCAACTGTGCAGATCCGACTGAAAGCCAAAACAATCGCCACCGCAATGAAGTTTGAGGATTTTAGAGGTGGACCATCGCGGTGTCTAAGATTTATGATACGTAAAGGCCTGTTCATCAGGGTACGGACGAGTGTGTCAGCAGCTCCCTCCCGACTACGAGGAAAAAGTTTAAAACTTCCGGAAATTCACTGATGCAAAGATAGCGGAGCTTTCCATCGGCCCGCACAACATCATAAATAAGGATGAGGTTCCTCTGACGTTTGCCCTGCCTCCGGTAGGCACCTGCGGCTTATTTATGTACAAAATATATATATATTTTTTTTTCAGTGGGTGCGGCTTATATTCAGGTGCGCTTAATAGTCCAGAAATTACGGTATATGCTATATCAGAAGTTTCTGGCCTTTTTATAAACACATTTCATGCAATTCTACTATACTTTGACTGGAGCAGAATCTTTTTTTAATTTGACAAATTACAAGGTAGCCTACTCTGACAAAGATCAATAAAAACTACGTTGTTCATATAATAGTCTTATGAGAAGGAGAGACACAAATGGAATATAATGTCCATATAAACTGGAGTAGGAAATGATTATCCAAAAAAGAACTTCAGTAGCTATGACCCAACAATGATAAATAGTGACTATATCGTGTGTCTCAGTTGGTAGAGCATGGCACTTGCAAGGCCAGGGTTGTAGGTTCGATTCCCACGGGCGAACAGTACAAAGACGATGACTGATGAATTGTGTGCAACCTGCACAAGAGAAACAGCAGAGCTCTGGCCTTGCATGCACATTTTTCTTTTTCAAATCATCATTAGTGTCGCGTCATTGATGCCTTGGAATGTACTGAAAACACTGCCTGATGTTTGTATCACAGCCGTAAAAAAACAAATGGAGGAGGACCGGTTTGTTTAACCACTCAACACAGAATTTTTGCTTTGGATTATAGTGGACTAAGCCAATCTATTACTTCTATGCCTGAACTTTGAATTTGGTTGGATTACACAATTCCAGTGACTTCTGTGCCCCTAATCATTCTACTCACACAAATGCTCGATATAGTCAGAATACTCTCCCTCGGTAATCGGTTGGGGATAATACCTCTTCTCTTTTAATCAGCTATGTTCAATTGTATTCTTCTTACTATAAAATAATATACACTGAACAAAAATATAAATGCAACAATTTCAAAGATTTGAATGAGTTACAGTCCATATAAGGATCTCAGTCAATAGAAATGCATTCTTTAAGCCCTAATCTATGGATTTCACATGACTGGGAATAAACATATGCAGGTCACAGACACCTTAAAAAACAATTCGGGGAGTAAATCAGAATCTGTCAGTATCCGGTGTGACCACCATTTGCCTCATGCACTACAACATCTCCTTCGCATAGAGTTGTTCAGGCTGTTGATTTTGGCCTGTGAAATGTTGTCCCACTCTTCTTTAATGGCTGTGCAAAGTTGCTGGCTATTGGCAGGAACTGGAAAACGCTGTCTTACCCGTCAATCCAGAGCATCCCAAACATGCTCAATGGGTGACATGTCTGAGTATGCAGGCCATGGAAGAACTGGGACATTTCCAGCTTCCAGGAACTGTGTACAGATCCTTGTGACATGGGGGGCTGTGAATTATCATGTTGAAACATGAGGTGATGGCGGCAGATGAATGGCACGACAATGGGTCTCAGGATCTCATCACGGAATCTCTGGCCATTCAAATTTCCATTGATTAAAATGGAATTGTGTTTGTTGTCTTTAGCTTATGCCTGCCCACACCATAACCCCACAGCTACCATCTTCTTGATTTTCCACACCTGTCAGGTGGGTGGATTATCTTGGAAAACAAGATATTCTCACTAACAGGGATGTAAAACAATTCGAGACGTATGTATATGGGAAAATGTTTTGGGATATTTCATTTCAGCTCATGAAACATGGGACCAACACTTTGCATGTGGCATTTTATATTTTTGTTAAGTGTAAAATAATACCATGAGAATCTTGTCTGCTAAATGAACTAGTGTAGCCCACAGCCATATGGCATAGCCAGATCAGGGCCTAACATAAGGATGACAAATGGCCGACATTTTCTTTTGTATTTTTTAGACCTGTCTAAAATAAATAATGGATTTATTGTGATGGTGTGGGCTATATTAAATTGATTTATTTACTTTTAAAAATGTAGATGTTCCGAAGGTCTGCATCAGTGTCTTGTAGGCTATGCCTGGAAGCCAGGAAATGCTATGACCTTGTTTGTTAATTAACGTTAAGTACCGTGAGACAGGTAGTTATTTGCATGACAATCACCGGCTGATAATTTTATGATCACCACAGGTGTGAGAGGAACCAGGATGATGGCAACGGTGCCCCTGACCAGCTCCAGTCTCCTCCCTCTGCTGGAATCTCTGGAGGATATCACAGCCGGACAGCCGGAGCAGACAGACGCCTACCTCACCATTGTCAAGTAGGTGCTTTAGATGGACATAGGCAGCCTATGATGACCTCGTTATCCCTAGATGCTGATCGATATGCATGTCAGGTGTATGTTTTTCTCTAATGAGCTGAGGTAGTGGGTAGCTCTGCAACACTTATAAAGACGTCTGTTTCCATCCTAAATGCTGGCTCTGCTTTGTCTTCAGTCGTCTCAGTGGGGATGATGGAACACAGTTTCTCCCTGCCGTTGTAAAGAACTTTTCACGTTTGGGTAGAACTTTCCAGGTGAGTGCATGCTTTATATGAAGGAGATTTCTGAAGGAAAAATGTGAACATCTCGTTGACTAAAGGATTGTCATGAATGTTATGTTTTTGTCATGTTGTTTTAGACCCATATCGCCAGTCAGAATGCAGAGCTGAGCCAGGCTGCACTACAGGCCCTTGGGTTCTGTGTGTTCCATGCCCATGTCGTCTCAGCTGTCCCAGGTACTGAACAAGTAGAATTCTTCATATTTTTACATGTGACTTGTTTAACTGATGGGATAAAAATCAGCAATTCAGATTATCCATTAAAAGTTAAATAAGCCTGGTAAGAATGGAGATCACATCATTTGAAACAGGGTTTTCTTTGGCTTTCTCTTTCTCCAGCTAATTTTGCAGAGGAGCTACTGTCAGCTCTTTCCTCTCTGGTGGTGAAGTCTACAGACAAGAACACATGCACCAGAGCGTTATGGGTCATCTCCAAACAGAACTTCCCTCCAGAGGTGGTGGCCAAGATGGTGCCAGAGATTCTGAGAACCCTGGAGTGTGTACGGACTAGAGAAGACATCCAGTCTGTTGTCATGGAGCATGAGTCGTTGAATGTTATCATAAGGTAAACTAAAACACCCAGTTTTTGTACATGTACTCTCCTAACCTGGAATCAATAGCTTTGATTGGCTATGACTCTCATTTAGGAATGCACAATTTAATGGTTCAGTATGATAACCCTGCCACTTAGCAGATGGATGTTATTGTAGTCTACCTTGCTTAACATTGTATCTGTTGTGGATAGTGCTCATAGCACTCTGGTCTGGAAAAGACTGTCTTGACAGTATTTCAGTGATCATCAGCTCTTTCTCGGTCTTGCCCCTCCTGTCTGTGTGTAGGTTGCTGGACCAGACCCCAGCCCAGATGGGTGAGTGTGCAGTGCAGTGGGCCAAGCTGGTCATCCCTCTGGTGGTCCACTCAGCCTCTAAAGTGCGCCTGCGGGCGGCAGCAGCCCTGGAGATGGGTCTGCCTCTACTAATAGAGAAACAGAAAGAGGTGGCAGCCATCATAGAACCCATCATGTCCTCTGTGAGTGTCTTTATACTCTCTACCAGAGCCATATGTATTTACATGATTATATCTAAATACATGCCCTCTACTGTCTGCCACTCACACACACTTACAATACAGTGAGTGCATATGTTTTTAGCAAGTTGCTTTGGATAAATGGAAGGTTCAGAAACTCTTGATGCTAATTTCTTCACAATCTGACAGTTGTTCTTTTTTCGCTCCAGAAACTCATCCCAGAGCTCCAGAAACTGTTCTCTACGAAGAACGAGACCAATGTTCTGAAACTCTGGCCGTTGTTTGTCAGGCTCCTAGGGAAGGTGAGGCTTGCATGGTTTGAATTCTCAGGAGATGCTTACATGTAAGGCTCTCAGGAGTGTAATGAATTAATTTCATACGACACTATTGGTTCCTCCACACCTTGTATCGGTGGAGAGTTGGGAAAAGACACATGTCTATGACCATTGACAGTCAGTATTTCGCCTGATTCCCCCAGCTGCTCCATAGAGGTGGTCCCTTCATCAACTCCCTGCTTGGCCTGGAGGAACTGGGCTTCCGTAGCTCCTCCCCCAACATCAAGAAGATCGCCTTCATCGCCTGGAAGAGCCTCATAGACAACTTCTCCCTCAATCCAGGTGGGAAAAACACAATACAACAGAGTGCCATTACTACTTCAAGTCTTTTTGACCGGTTGCTTCGTTTAGACAGAACTTAATGGAGGGCTGTACAACAGAAGGTGTGTGGCAAACTAAATGCTCTGGTTGACATCCACTCCACTCTCTCTTCATGCACTCTTTGCTGTAGAGAACACTTACTCGGATTAGAGTAGACTGTATAGTCTATTCAGTGTCAGATTCTTTGCAGAGTGATTGACTGACCTGTCTCCCGTGCTGTAGAGATCCTGTGCAGTGCCAAGCGGCTAAGGTTGCTGCTGCAGCCCCTCCGCTCCATCCAGGTGAGGACTGAGGCCCTGCTGCTCACCAAGCTGGAGGTCTGGTGGTACCTGGTGGTCAAACTGGGACCCAACCTGCCTGCACACTTTGAACAGGTACAAAAGGGGATTTTCATTTGTATTGGTTTGATATTATGTGTCCGTTTTGAATATTTTTGCGGAAAAATGCCTATAAAGTGTTGTTGTTACGTTTATGCCGAATTATCAAACATGACTTGATGCATCCAGAATCCAAGCAGGATTTGTTATTAAGGAACGAGATTAAGTTAATAAATTAGGCCTATTATAAAATGTAATTGAAATTAAGTTTGCGATTCGATCTTGTCATAAATTGTCATCTTGTGTGAGAGGTGGATAGAGCGTTAATCTTTGTTTTGTGATTGGAAATGGCCTTCTGGAGAGCTGTCTTGTGTTGCTGACCAATAGTCTTGATGTGTTGTCAGGTTGGTGTTCCTCTCCTCCAGTGCACCCTGGGCACTGACTCTGCCTTCCCAACTACTCCAGCCCGGAGCTCCATTCAGAACAGTGCTGTGGGGACCAGTACACATAAAACTGGTAGTCTTACTGTGGGGACCACTATACCTACAACTATTCATGTCTTACTGTCTTCCATTGTCTTTTCTCTTTGCTAGTACTATGGAACATTGACTGCTTCTAGCTGTTTGTTCTCATAATTGGCATGCATGTGTGATACAAGTATGTCATTTCATTATATAATTATCTTGCCTAGAATGCAGAACATAGAAAAGCTCTCTTGAATGGTCTTCTTGGATTTACCTGAAAAGTGCCACCAGATAATTGGAAACGTTGGATGTAAAAATGTTCTAAAAGTCACTTTTTAATTGATAACGGAATTTGTTCACCTTTGTTGCTCTGTCCCCCGCCCCACCAGGTACCCCAGCCTTCTCCAGCCCTACGGTGATGCCCCGTCTGAGCCTGAACTACAGTGTGGTGGCGGGCCATGCCTACCCCTCTATACAGCTGCTGGGATTAGAGATGCTGTTGCACTACTTCATGGGGTCAGAGGTCACCGCCGCCGCTGCCAAGAACCAACTGACGCTCAGCCTGGGTGAGAGACGTGATGGTTTTACCTACTTTAGTTGAATGCACTGAACGAAGTCGCTCTGGTAAACCTCTCTGGGATATGTGGGACGGTAGCATTCCACTTGACCAAAAGCCAGAGAAAATGACAAATTCAATTAAATTAGTATAGAAATCACACATGTAAGATACCAAATTAAAGCTACACGTGTTGTGAATCCAGCCAACATGTCAGATTTCAAAAAGGCTTTTCGGCGAAAGCAAACGATGCTATAATCTGAGGATAGCACCTCGGTAAAAAAGAGAAAGAAAACATATTTCAACCCTGCAGGCTCAACACAAAACGCAGAAATAAAAATATAAATCATATACCTCCTTACCTTTGAGCTTCTGCTGTTGGCACTCCAATATGTCCCATAAACATCACAAATGGTCCTTTTGTTCGATTAATTCCGTCGATATATATCCAAAATGTCCATTTATTTGGCGCATTTGATCCAGAAAAACACCGGTTCCAACTTGCGCAACGTGACTACAAAATATCTCAAAAGTTACCTGTAAAACTTAGCCAAAACATTTCAAACTACTTTTGTAATACAACTTTATGTATTTTTTAAAGTAAATAATTGATCAAATTGAAGACGGGATGATCTGTGTTCAATACAGGAAGAAAACAAACTGACGCTACCTTTCTGGTCACGCGCCTCTAACAAACAGTACACTTGATGTGACCCTCGTTTTGAACCGGGCTTCTTCATTACACAAAGGAAAAACTCAACCAATTTCTAAAGACTGACATCCAGTGGAAGCGGTAGGAACTTCAAGAAGGTCCCTTTTAGAAATCTGGATTCCCAATGAAAACACATTGAAAAGAGTGACCTCAAAAACAAAACAAAAATTGGAATGTTTTGTCTGCTACATAAGTTCTGTTATACTCACATACATGATTCAAACTGTTTTAGAAAACACTCTGAAGTTTCTATCAAAATATACTAATAATATGCATGTCTTATCTTCTGGGGATGAGTAGCAGGCAGTTGAATTTGGGCACACATTTCATCCGGACATGAAAATATTGATTAACCCCCTGTCACCAAGAAGTTAAAGAGCTCAATTGTTCATGTAATGATGTCACAGCCTCAGTCGTTAATCAGTACTCAGTGATGTTTTATATATACAGTTGAAGTCTAAGTTTACATAGACCTTTGCCAAATACATTTAAACTCAGTTTTTCACAATTCCTGACATTTAATCCTAGTAAAAATTCCCTGTCTTAGGTCAGTTAAGATCACCACTTTATTTTAATAATGTGAAATGTCAGAATAATAGAGAATTATTTCCGCTTTTATTTCTTTCATCACATTCCCAGTGGGTCAGAAGTTTACATACTCAATTAGTTTTTGGTAGCATTGCCTTCAAATTGCCTAACTTGAGTCAAACGCTTCAGGTAGCCTTCCACAAGCTTCCCACAATAAGTTGGGTGAATTTTGGACCATTCCTCCTGACAGTGCTGGTGTAACTGAGTCAGGTTTGTATGCCGCCTTGCTAGCACATGCTTTTTCAGTTCTACCCACATTTTCTATGGGATTGAGGTCAGGGCTTTGTCATGGCCACTCCAATACCTTGACTTTGTTGTCCTTAAGCCTTTTTGCCACAAGTTTGGAAGTATGCTTGGGGTCATTGTCCATTTGGAAGACCCATTTGCAGCCAAGCTTGAACTTCCTGACTGATGTCTTGATGTGGCTTCAATATATCCACATAATGTTCCTACCCCATGATGCCATCTATTGTGTGAAGTGCACCAGTCCCTCCTGCAGCAAAGCACCCCCACAACATGATGCCGCCACCCCCGTGCTTTACTGTTGGGATGGTGTTCTCCGGCTTGCAAGCCACCCCCCTCCTCCAAACATAACGATGGTCATTATGGCCAAACGGTTCTAATTTTGTTTCATCAGACCAGAGGACATTAATCCAAAAAGTACAAACTTTGTCCCCATGTGCAGTTGCAAACCTTAGTCTGGCTTTTTTTAAGGCAGTTTTGGAGCAGTGGATTCTTCCTTGCTGAGCAGCCTTTCAGGTTGTTGAAATGGGACTAGTTTTACCGTGGATATACAGTGGGGGGGAGTATTTAGTCAGCCACCAATTCTGCAGGTTCTCCCATTTAAAAAGATGAGGCCTGTACTTTTCATCATAGGTACACTTCAACTATGAAAGACAAAATGAGGGGGGAAAATCCAGAAAATCACATTGTAGGATTTTTTTTTTTTTTTTCAAATTATGGTGGAAAATAAGTATTTTGTCACCTACGTGTTTGGAGGACAAAGAATGCTGAGTTGCATCCAAAGAACACCATACCTACTGTGAAGCATGGGGGTGGAAATATCATGCTTTGGGGCTGTTTTTCTGCAAAGGGACCAGGACGACTGATCCGTGTAAAGGAAAGACTGAATGGGGCCATGTATCGTGAGATTTTGAGTGAAAACCTCCCTCTATCAGCAAGGGCATTGAAGATGAAACGTGGCTGGGTCTTTCAGCATGACAATGATCCCAAACACACCGCCCGGGCAACGAAGGAGTGGCTTCGTAAGAAGCATTTCAAGGTCCTGGAGTGGCCTAGCCAGTCTCCAGATCTAAACCCCATAGAAAATCTTTGGAGGGAGTTGAAAGTCCGTGTTGCCCAGCAATAGCCCCAAAACATCACTGCTATAGAGGAGATCTGCATGGAGGAATGGGCCAAAATACCAGCAACAGTGTGTGAAAACTTACAGAAAACGTTTGACCTCTGTCATTGCCAACAAAGGGTATAAAAAGTATTGATAAACTTTTGTTATTGACCAAATACTTATTTTTCACCATAATTTGCAAATAGATTCATTAAATCCTACAATGTGATTTTCTGGATTTTTTTTCTCTTATTTTGTCTGTCATAGTTGAAGTGTACCTATTATGAAAATTACAGGCCTCATCTTTTTAAGTGAGAGAACCTGCACAATTGGTTCCTGACTAAATACTTTTTTGCCCCACTGTAGATACAAAAAAAAAACTTTCCTCGGCATCTTCACAAGGTCCTTTGCTTCTGGATTTGATTTCCACTTTTCGTACCAAAGTACATTCATCTCTAGGATACAGAACGCGTCTCCTTCCTGAGCAGTATGACGGCTGCGTTGTCCCATAGTGTTTATACTTGCGTACTATTGTTTGTACAGATGAATGTGTTACCTTCAGGGATTTGGAAATTGCTCCCAAGGATGTACCGGACTTGTGGAAGTCTACAATTTTTTTCTATGAGGTCTTAGCTGATTTATTTTGATTTTTCCCAAGATGTCAAGCAAAAAGGCAGTGAGTTTGAAGGTAGGCCTTGAAACACATCCACAGGTACACCTCCAATTGACTCAAATGATGTCAATCAGCCTATCAGAAACTTCCAAAGCCATGTCATCATTTTCTGGAATTTAAGCTGTTTAAAGGCACAGTCAACTTAGTGTATGTAAACTTCTGACCTACTGGAATTGTGATACAGTGAATTTATAAGTGAAATAATTTGTCTGTAAACAATTGTTGGAAAAATGACTTGTGTCATGCACAAAGTAGATGTCCTAACCGACATGCCAGAACTATAGTTTGTTAACAAGAAATTTCTGGAGTGGATGAAAAACGAGTTTTAATGACTCCAACCTAAGTGTATGTAAACTTCCGATATTTTTGTTACTTTTATGTAATTAGGCAAGTCAGTTATGAACAAATTCTTATTTACAATGACGGCCTGGCAAAAAGCCTTTGGCGGGGACGGCGGCTGGGCTTATAAATATAGGACAAAACATGCATTACGACGAGAGAACACTACAAAAAGAGACCTAAGACTACACAGCGTGACAGCAACACAAAACAGGGTACAAGCATTACTGGGCACAGACAACGGCACAAAGGGCAAGAAGGTAGAGACAAAATTGTATTGTAGCTGGATGACACACACCTTTCACACATGCCAATGCCTTTACAGTAAACCTAGGCCTCACTCCCCTCTCTACCTACTGCAGCCCTCATCCTCCACATACAACAGTCATATTCTGTTAAAGGTCCCCAAAGCAAACATCCCTGGGTCGCTCGTCTTTTCAGTTCTCTGCAGCTAGCGACTGGAACGAGCTGCTACAAACACTCAAACTGGACAGTTTTATCTCAATCTCTTCATTCAAAGACTCAATCATGAACACACTTACTGATAGTTGTGGCTGCTTTGTGTGATGTATTGTTGTCTCTACCTTCTTGCCCTTTGTGGTGGTGTCTGTGCCCAATAATGTTTGTATCATATTTTGTGCTGCTACCATGTTGTGTTGCTGCCTTGCTATGTTGTCTTAGGTCTCTTTATGTTGTGGTGTCTCTTGTTGTGATGTGTTCTGTCCTATATTTGTATTGTATTTTTAATCCACCGTCCCCGCAGGAGGCCTTTTGCCTTTTCTAGGTCGTCATTGTAAATAAGAATTTGTCCTTAACTAAGAATTTGTCCTTAAATAAACAATTTATGCATCAGATAAATATGTTCCAGTTGGAAACGGCTTGCCTGGTTCTCTGAAATGACTCTCCTGTATTGTTTTGGCAGAACCTCTGGTTCACCCCTTCCTGTCCAGCCCCCCCTCCTTCACCAAGCACGGCTCTTTGCTTATCTCCGCAGTCCGCGACAGCTTCATCTGCATCGGCAAAGACGCCCCAGGTACCTTACCTGCCCTCAAATATCTCACTGCAACTGATATTAGCATAGGCTCTATGGCAGCCATAATGGCTCTGACTATTCCAAACATGTTCAGAGCCAGCCTCGGAGTGTGTATCAGGTTCTTCCACTGCTAGGCAGCTAGTCGGGAAGAGGGCACAAATCCCCTGTAGTCCAGTTAGGAAACATGTAGGCCTAACTTCCTGCCACTATGAAAAACAACCATTTCAGACCCTCCTATACCATTCACATTGTAGGAGCCCAAATCCCACCTCTGATGTAGTGGTATACTATAATCCTCTCATAGTTACCCCGTCTAGCGTAATTTAAATGTTCTGTAGGAATGAGCAACTAAAAGAACAACCCTATTCACAGGATCAAGGTTATTGTGCTACAATGAAAATGACTTCAGCTGGCCTTCCTCCAGGAGCCGAGGCGCCAGCCTCTAGAGATGTGCGTGTTCATGCTCAGTGCTCTCGCCACAAAGGGGATAGGATAGCTCTGGCTTGACTTGCTAGCTTAGAGAGGCTCCCTCACATGGACGAGTGATTGGAAACAGTTTCTGAGAGTCACTGCGTGGGGTAAGGGGAGTTGGAAGGAAGAATTGTGTGTTTTGTGTAGAAGTGCATGCGTAGGGGTTTGAATGACGGCCACTTCATGTGGGGTGACTTGCGTGTTCTCTCTCCCCTGCAGATGCCTTGCTTGCCCTTATATGGAGGAACCTTGTCAGTTTCGTAATCACAACGATTGATGCTGGTGAGTACCAGCCAAAGTCAACCACATCACCCCCCACAGAACAGATTGCATGCTGTTAAGCAGTGGAGGGCCTGTTAGTGATTAGTTAGAGAATAAACCCCATCATGATGTAAGCCTGCAGGCTGTCCAGGAAACACTAACCTAAGTCACTCGTCTGTTAGTTTCAGCCTTGGCTAACTCCTCCTAAGTGTTTCTCAATCCTCTCCTACAGCGTCCCCAGCCGTTCTACTTCATGTATTGTAACACTGGCACAGCTAATTCAACAAATTTAAGGGTTTGGTGATAAGTTGACCAGTGAAAATGTGCTATTACTGGAATATAGGAGTGATGTAACCCCAAGCTACGTGCCCCACTCTGCTGGATGATTAACGCCGTACAGTTAAACCTCACTCCATCTTCATTCAGTCAGCTACAAATGGTCAATGTTCTGTGGCTGCTGCTCAGTTGGCTGACCCTTCCTGCCATGGGTCAGCCCTGCAGCCCCACGCAGAGTACCACAGCTGGGCCTGGGTCTTGTCTGTCAGGTGTTGGAGCTGAAAGACCCAAGCCTCCCCCACCACAGGTCCAACCCCACTGTCATCAGTTTAAGTCTGAGCGGACCTTTGGGTTTGGAACCACTGACGAGGAATGACATCTGAGGGGCCAGTCCCCAGTAATGACCATCCAAAGAAATGACAGAAATTATTTTCTATGTTTAGTTTCTACTGTTCAAAATGTGTTCGATGAGAAAATCCAAAGTCCCTCCCCTCTGACCTTTTCCGCCAATGCGTTTTGAGGTGGCTCAGAGTGTGGATGTGAGGAATTGAGGAAAGGCAACTTGAGAAAACGCCCTGGTGTCTTCAAACGTCTATCCTCCTGTCCCTTGTACCTTTGTTATGTGACAGCTGGCCATAAGAAAGAGCGCCCGGGCTCTGAGCTCCTCCCCCTGTTGCTACAGGCTCTACAGAGCATCATCTCCTCAGAGGCCCTACCTGCACACAGGGCTCTGGTAAGACCTATCTCTATGCTTCAAACAGGTCTGCTTGTCTGCTGCTAGCCTGTGTTAGTGGGTCATGTTGCATTGAGGAACTCAATGTCCTAAAATGCTCCTCTCTGTTTATTTAAGCCTGTTTAACCCTTTCCTTGTATTCTTTCCATTGTTTCTCTGTATGCAGAGTCTGCTGGAAATGACAGTGAAGGGTATCCCTCAAAGGATACTGGGATCTGCCTCTTACCAAGTGGGCAAAATGGATCTTTTGAACGTGAGTGTCTGTAGCTTCTCTCTTCCTGGTCATTGGGTTACATCATTTACATTTAAATACATACAATCTGTCCATCCAGTCGCTCCCTGCTAGTTCTGGCTCTGTCCTCTGTTGCAAATGATCAATCTGAAATAAATCGGACCCATGAAAGCTGAAATGTAGAAGGTTCATGATTTTAGTTGATACATGGCTGTAGACACTTATGATGCCATAGGGATGACAACCCTGTAACCTGCTCTATAAAGATGTATTCTCTAGGGCAGTGTAAATTAACATCCTGCACTCTTTGATATGGGGCTCTTAGGAAATGTCTGTGTTACCCAATTATTGTTCTGAATGCTGTGTGGTCCTTGGCCTGGTGTGGTTACTTGGTCTCTTCTCTTACTCCTCCATTTCTGCCCCCAGGGAACCCCAGCTCTGTTCCTGATTCTCCTGTTCTACAACAGCAGTCTGGTGGGAGGGTTCGTAGAAGATGAGAGGTCGGTTTCCCCTGAACTGAATCCTGTTCTTTTCCTCTGTCCAACCAGAAACATATGTCTCCCGAGGCTTACCACTTCCAAGTTCACTTGAAACTAAAATAATTGTTCCTTGAGTTTTTTTGCAACCAGCATTAGTCAAATCAAATGTTATTGTTCGTGGATGTTATTGCGGGTGTAGCAAAATTTACACACACGAATATTAAAAAGTTTTTAAAATATTGAATGAAGAAATATATGGACGGACAATGTCTGAGTTCTGTGTGTAGACATTATGGACAGTGTGCATAGAATATGTAGTGAATCTGAAGAATACATAAAATGGAGTATCCCAGTGTGTTCCTATGCTTGGGAATATATTTACATATTAGTCATTTAGCAGACCATCTTATCCATAATGACTCCCATTCAGTGCCTTCAGGAAGGTAGGCAAAACCCATCACACACTACATTTGTCATTTCACAGACTCGCTTATCCAGAGCGACTTACGTGAGTGCATACACTTTCATATTTGTTAATACTGGTCCCCTGTGGGAATCAAACCCACAACCCTGGTGTTGCAAGCGCCATGCTCTACCAACTGAGCCACATGGGACACTACAAAAGTATGTGGGCATCTGCTTGTCGAACATCTTCAAAACCATGGGCATTAATATGGAGATGGTCCCCCTTTTGCTGCAATAACATCCCCCACTCTTCTGGGAAGGCTTTCCACTAGATGTTGGGACATTGCTGCGGGGACTTATTCAGCTACAAGAGCAATAGTGAGGTCAGGAACTGATGTTTGGTAATTAGGCCTGGCTCGTAGTCTGCGTTCCAATTCATCCCAAAGCTGTTTGATGGGGTTGAGTTCAGGGCTCTTTGCAGACCAGTCAAGTTCTTCCACATTGATCTCGACAAACCATTTCTGTATGGACCTCGCTTTGTGCACGGGGGTGTTGTCTTGCTGAAACAGGAAAGGGCCTTCCCCAAACTGTTGCCTCAAATCTTCTAGAATCTGAAGAGGGCACGATAACACCTATTCCCCCTCAGGAGACTGAAAATATTTGGCATGGGTCCTCAGATCCTCAAAAAATTATACAGCTGCACCATCGAGAGCATGGTTGTGTCACTGCCTGGTATGACAACTGCTTGGCCTCCAACTGCAAGGCACTACAGAGGGTAGTGCGTACGGCCCAATACGTCACTGGTGCCAAGCTTCCTGCCATCCAGGACCTCCATACCAGGCGTGTCAAAGAAAGGCCTTAAAAATGGCCAAATACTCCAGCCACCCTTGTCATAGACTGTTCTCTCTGCTACCGCACGGCAAGCTGTACCGGAGCACCAAGTATAGGACCAAAAGGCTTCTTAACAGCTTCTACCCCCCCAAGCCATAAGACTGCTGAACAGCTAATCAAATGGCTACCCAGACTATTTTCATTGAACCCCCCCCCAGCCCCATTTTTATGCTGCTGCTACTGTTTTTATTATCTATGCATAGCCACTTTACCTCATCCTGCATGTACATATTACCTCAACTAACCTGTACATATTACCTAAACCACATTGACTCTATACTAATACCCCCTGTATATAGCCTCGCTACTGTTATTTTGTTGCTCTTTAATTATAAAAAATATATATATTTGTACAGTTTATTTTAGTAAATACTTTCTTTAACGTGTATTTTTGTAAACTGCATTGTTAAGGGCCTGTAAGCAAGCATTTCACTGTAAGGTCTACTACACCTGTTGTATTCGTCACGTGACAAATTAAATTTGATTTGAATGTCATTGTATGCTGTAGCATTTAAGATTTCCCATCACTGGAACTAAGGAGCCCAAACCAAGAAAAACAGCCCCAGACCATTATTCCTCCTCCACCAAACTTTACAGTTGGCACTATGCATTGGGGCAGGTAGCGTTCTCCTGGCATCTGCCAAACCCAGATTCGTCCATCAGACTGCCGATGGTGAGGCGTGATTCATCACTCCAGAGGACGCGTTTCCACTGCTCCAGAGGCCCGTGGCTTTACACCACTCCAGCCGACGCTTGGCATTGCGCATGATGATCTTAGGCTTGTGTGCTCGGCCATGAAAACCCATTTCATTAAACTCCAGACGAACCGTTCTTGTGCTGATGTTGCTTCCAGAGGCAGGTTGGAACTCGTTAGTCGGTGTTGCATCCGAGGACAGACTCTTTTTTTTACACGCTTCAGCAGTTGGTGTTCCCGTTCTGTGCGCTTGTGTGGCCTACCACTTCACAGCTGAGCCGTTGTTGCTCCAAGATGTTCCTACTTCACAATAACAGCACTTGCAGTTGACCGGGGGATGTTCTTGCAGGGCAAAGATTTGACAAACTGGGCTGTTCAGTATGTGCTTTCTACTGCCGATGGTGGTTGTGTGCTCGATTGTATACACCTGTCAGTAATGGGTGTAGCTGAAATAGCCAAATCCACTCATTTGAAGGGGTGTCCACATACACTATGTGGACAACAAAAAAAAATATCTTTTTCCTGTCCTATTTGAGTTATCTCTGCACCCCCGCAGGTTTTTCCTGTGTTTAGAGGCCCTAGTGAGCTGTGGTCTCTCTGGCCTCACGTCCCCTCTGGCATTTGGGGAGGCGGTCCTGGGGGCGGTGGGGCGCAGCGCGGGGACTCTGGGGAATAAGGAACAGCTGTGGAGGATGTGGAGTGTGGTGGTCAACCCACTGACTGTTACCATCACACAGGTATGAAGTGGACACTGTAAATACATGTCCTGTAACTGCACTGAATATGGTGCTAGTTTGTTGAGATGCAAGACCAATTTCACCAAGTGAACACAAACTACTATTATAATTATTATTATTATGTGTTTCACAAATAGAGATTTGCTATGGAGATTGGTTTTAATAAGGTTTTTCCTCCCTCCCTGACAGACCAATGAGGTGAACCAAGGGGATGCTCTGGAGCACAACTTCAGTGCTGTTCACACTGCCCTGATGTTCCCCATCACACACCTGCTGCCTGGCAACGCCCTGCCACATGTGAGTCTCAGAGATTCCGTGGATTGCCATGCTATAGGATTTTTTTTAAGTTGGCGACTGAATGAATTCAGTGCTTTGCATATTTTGATCAGTAGAGTAGTTATTTGGGATGCAGGTGGATTTGATGATGAAATATGCACTGTCCCACTGCAAGGGAACCTGGTAGCCTAGCGACTTGAGCAGGGTTTTCAGAACTCTGTCCTTGGGACCCCAAGGAGTGCATGTTTATTTTTTTTCCTCTAGCACTACACAGCTGATTCAAATGATCAATGCTTGATGTTGATTATTTGAATAAGCGGTGTACTAGGGGGGGGGGGAAACAAAACGTGCACCCCTTGGGGTCCCGAGGACCGAGTTTGGGGAAATGATCCATTTGAGCGAATGGACCAGTAACCGAAAGGTTGCTTGTTCCGATGTGCCCTTGAGTAAGGCACTTAACCCTAATTGCTCCAGGGTCTGCGTTGATAAGACCCTGGTCATGGCCCTGCTCTCCGAGGGTGTCTCGGGGAGAGTTGGAATTTGCAAAAAGCACATTTCCATTTCAAAATAGGACAAACATAAGCCCCGCCCTATTGGTCAATCTCAAACACTGATTTTGCTGCCTTTCCTCTGTAGGTGACCCAGAAGTCCATGCTGGGTACGTGGTCCAGGCTGTATAAGGTGTTTGCCTGCTGCTCTGCCCTTGTGGCCACGGCCGAGGAGAATGTCTGCTGTGAGGAGCTGTGTGGCAAAATGGCTGCCCTATTGGACAGGACGGCCCTGAGGGTGAGCGGAGAAAGCTTACTGTACAAACGCATCTAATTTACTGGGATTGTTAGCCCTTTGAATAAGAATATTCTACTGCTGCACAATAGTTTTCATTGTTCAGAT
The DNA here is from genome assembly GCF_021184085.1 of Oncorhynchus gorbuscha. Classification (NCBI taxonomy): domain Eukaryota; kingdom Metazoa; phylum Chordata; class Actinopteri; order Salmoniformes; family Salmonidae; genus Oncorhynchus; species Oncorhynchus gorbuscha. The sequence continues at coordinate 104,019,554 of NC_060173.1, read as the reverse complement.
TCATTGATTGTATTATGATTCTTTTCCAGGTTCCGTCAACGTTGGATGCGGTTGCTAACATCCTCCTGGTCATCGTTGAGAGTTCTGACTTCTCTCCCTACACTTCACAGTTTCAACAGAAGTTGAAATGTAAGCGATCTATAGATAGATCGATATCTCATTAAGCAGAAGCTTTTAGCCAAAGAAATCCTTTGTATGCATGAGTGGCCTTGCTTACTTTCCTGTCCCTTACAGCTCCCCACACCCCTCTGGCCTGGGTGCGTAAGAAAAGCAAAGCCCTTGGGAACCTGTCTACCTTCCAGACCCTGCTGGTCCAGGCCCTGGAGGCCTTTAATGCTGTTGAGGCTCCTGAGACTGTCCCTGAGGGTACAGGCCTGGCCCTGGTCTCCATCCTCTCTACCCTGTTCTCTAATCTGGCCCTGGCTACAGCCATCAAGGAGGCCCTGGCCTCTCTTACACTGCCCCTCACAGCCCTCTATGAGCAGCCTGGGAGGACTCCAAATGAGCAGCTGAAATCCACCTCAAGTCTTGGAGCAAAGGTGTGTTCAAATGTTTACTATTTTCTTTTTGTCCAAAAGTCTCCTTAACAGCTTAACCTGTACCCCCACACATTGACTCGGTACTGCTACCCCCTGTATATAACCTTTGTTTTTGTTACTTTCTATTTAGTAAATATTTTCTTAACTCTAATTCTTGATCTGCATTGTTGGTTAAGGGCTTGTATGTAAGTAAGCATTTTCTTCCCACCTTTATTTAACCCAGTAGGCCAGATGAAAATAAGTTCTAATTTACAACTGCGACCTGGCCGAGAGAAAGCAATGCAAAGAGTTACACATGGGATAAACAAACGTACAGTCACTTAAGTTCACTGTAAGGTCTACACCTGTTCTATTCAGTGCATGTGAAAAATAAGATTTGATTTGAAATGTTTCTCTATATAAACTACTGCACTAATATTATAGAAGTGTTGGCTATGCTTTCTTTGCCAGCTTCAGCTCTTTAACCAATCCTTTTTGTCTGGGTGGTCGTGTCCCCGTTCCTCCAGCTGGAGAAGCTCCTGGTTGATGTGTTGGGCTGTCTGCAGACATGTTCCGCCCTGGCCTATGATGATGAGCTGCTGTCCCTGCTGTCCCCCCTGCTCTGTGTTCTGTTCCTCCACCGGCGAAAGCACATCCGCTCCCTCGTCACACAGTTCTGGAACGCAACCTTCGCTAACGCTTTGGTCCTCGTCTACCCAGAAGAACTCAAGTAAGAATCTACATTTAGAAGTTTGAGACAAATAATGTTTTGTTTATATCCATTAAAAGCGTTTTAGGTCAGCATTGGGCTTGATCTAGGTCTGGACCTAAACTAATGATCAGGTTTTCATTAAGTGTTCGGCTTAATCTAGGTCTGGACTAATCATGTTTGCTCGTGCTTCTTTCTGTTTCCAGGCCAGTGTTGAGCCAGGTGAAGCAGAACACTCCTATCCTCTTACCTGGCTTTCAGTCTGTTGAAGTTCCAGATGAACTCAGTGGACAGTACTCGGTGAGTCTTTTCCCTGTTGAATAAGTCAAAATCTAAGCAGAAAGGTATACTAATCCCTGGATTATGTTCTGGGTGTGTGTGCAGAGTGAGAGCTCTCAGCTGGAGACCAAGGTGAGTGGAGTGCAGGTGACTCCTGGGGTGAAGAGAGCTTCTCTACTGGTGAGGGTTGGAGAGATGGACAGGAGCTCCAAGACATCCAAGCCTGTCTCGGTAAGGACCACTTTTATTTAGTTCTCTATTCTCCGAACCCACCAATCACATTTATTGAAGCCCTTTATAAATTGGCTGTTATCACAGTGCCAGTTTGAGCCAGATAAGATAGGGAGCTTTCATATACAGCGAGCTCCAAAGGTATTGGGTCATTGACAATTTGTTTTGTTGTTTTGACTCTGTACTCCAGCACTTCGGATTCACCTTTTAGTCACTTTTATTATAAATAAGAGAATGTTTCTAAACACTTCTAGATTAATTTGGTTTCTACTATTAGACATAATCCTGAATGAATCGTGAATAATGATTAGTGAGAAAGTTAGAGGCATAAATATCATACCCCCCTGTTATTGTAATGGTGAGAGGTTAGCATGTCTTGGGGGGTATGATATCTGTGCGTCTTAACTTTCTATCATTATTTACGATTCATTCAGGATTGGTAGCAACCACAATGTGGAAGTGTTTAGAAATATATTATTTTCTTATTTACATATTGGAGATGACTTCTATTTCCTCCCCAACAGATGAAGCTGGACTTTGGCTCTCCCAAGCCGCCTCGTAGAGAGGAACTGGAGGAGCAGGCCTCTATAGACTTTGTGTTCATCCCCCCCGAGACCAAGGAGAGAGTCCTCACCGAGCACCAGAAAGAGGTCAAGAGAACCAAAAGGTCCGTTTCAAGCAAATCAGCTATCTTTATTTAACCACAAAGTCCCTTGAATACTTTTTTATTTTTCTCAGGGAGCCTTAATTTAGACAAAATAAACCAGAAGTTATAGAAATGCTGCTTTCTTCTCACTTTCTAGTAACAAAGCTTGTGTATATGGGTTTTATTTGAAAGGGTTGACATTCCTGCCATGTACAACAACCTGGATGCTTCCCTTGATACCACGGTCTTCACCCAGTACACACAGAGTCAGGAAGAATCACTGTAAGTACTTGTTGACTGCTGCCGTTACACTGAATAAAACAAATCTATGAAGAAAGAATGATTGCTTCGTGGGGGACCCAATGTTTAAAACATGCATTTCTTTTACAGGGACACATTTCCAGCAGTTGAGCAAGTCGAAGATGTGGAGGTAAAGAGAAATTAACAACACAAGCTATTCATTGTTACATTTACCCCCCGAGGTCTGAAATGTCATTATTTGCCCCAATAAGCGGTTTTCTTTTGATTGAAAACATATGGGTGCTTTCAAAGCCAACAGGCCTTTTCTTCAAATTAAAGTGAAAATCCCCAAATACAAATGTCTTCTCCGTTCTTTTCTTCACAGGTTCCAGAAGAAAACATGGAAATGGGGGAGGACGTTGCTGACGATACCCAGGAATATATCAGTCCAACCAATGAGACAACAGAATCTGCAAAGGGAGAGAAGCCTGCAGATGAGTTACTTCCTGAGTCTGTAGACATTTCCATGGAGGAGGATGTCAATGAGGATGTTTTATTGAAGGAAGACTCTGCCGTGGAGACCAGAGAGGACACCAGCCCTGACGTCTCTGGCGGCTCTGACATGGTCTCAGGGACGCCTCAGAAAACCAACAGTCGTCGCCAGTCTTTCATCACTCTGGAGAAGTATGCTGAGGGGAAGCCTGCTAGTCCTGCCAGCGTGGTGACGTTTACAGGCCCCCTCACCAGGACGGGTAACAGCCAGGCGCAGGCGGCTTCCTCTCCGGAACCACCGGCAGGGGCCGGCCAGGCGCAGGCGGCTTCCTCTCCGGAACCACCGGCAGGGGCCGGCCAGGCGCAGGCGGCTTCCTCTCCGGAACCACTGGCAGGGGCTGACACTGACTCGCAGGAGACTGAACAAGCAAGATGTAGAAGCTCCAAGAATCAGTCTTTCAAAAATGAGGGAGAGAAACCTGAACCTTCAGAAGACAAAAAGCTATCGGAGGTTGAGAAACCAGCTGAGAAAAGAACAAGTGAAACCGACGAGGACGACGTCATCCCAGACACCCAGACTCCGGTGGAAATACTGAAGGAAGTTCTAGTTCCTGCATTTGAAGAAGTAGTAATGGGAAACAACAGTCAGAAAGAAGAGGAATCTCAAGATCTTCTGGAAGGTTCTCCCAGTTCCCAGGCCGATCTGAGCCAAGGTGAACCAAGGCGGTCCGGAAGGCGGAGGAGCAGGCCACTGAGACCAGGAGAAGATGCAGAGGAATGGGAAGAGAAAGACAAACGGAGGAAGTCTCAACCCAAAGAGGCAGAGTGTCAAATGGATTCACCAAAGACTGTGCCCTCTCCTGTCAGTCAAGCAGACGGTCAGTCACAGGGTAGAGCCAGTAGGAGAAGTAAGCTGGCTGTTGACGTGGAGGACCGTGGAATAGACAAGCTGAGAAAAATAAGTCACGAGGAGAGCGAGTTGAGCCGATCAAATTCAGAGGTGGCCATGCCTTCACCTGCTGCTGATATCAACAGCCAATCACAGAGTAGCACGGTATCAAATAGAAGGAGCAGCAAATCAGAGGATCTGGTCAAAGACGAACAAAAGAGAGGTGTTGCAGAGGAGGAGCTCAGTCAAAGTGACTCTCAAACGGACACCCCCTCTGCCTCTGATAACGATAGCCAATCACAGAGTAGATGTAGTCAGAGGAGTAAGTTGGCTGTGGAAGTGGAGGATGATTTCAGGCAGAAACTAAGGAGTATTAAGGCTCAGAAGGTGGAGGAAAAGACGAGCAAAATTGATTCACATGTAGCCAAACCATCTCAACAAGAGAGCCAGTCACAGGGTAGTGTAAGCTGGAAGAGTAAACCACTCAGTGATTTGGAGGAGGTTGACTTTGTCGATGAGGTTGACAAGCAGGATCCTACTGAGCATGAAAGTGATTCTCAGATTGCCACACCCTCTCCTGCTGATCAAACAGGAGATGGCCAATCACAGGGTAGATCTAGCAGGAGGAGTGAATTGGTCACCGAGTCAGAACAGGGTAAAGGCAAGCTGAAGAGGAGAGGCGGTACAGAGCTACTCAGCCAAATTGACTCTCAGACTACACCTTCAGCCACTCCAACAGACAGCCAGTCGCAGGGTAGAGCAAGCAGGAGAAGCAAGGTTCCCATTGAAGTGGCTGAGGTCAAAAGAAGCCTGCATTTGGCCACTGATTCAGCTGCAACACCAGAGAAGAACCAGACTCATTATCAGGTCGCTCCTTCTGCCACCAGTCCAACAGACCGCCAGCTGAGGCCCAGGGGCAGAACCAGTAAAAGAAACAAGATGTTAAAGGAGCAGGTAAAAGCCAACAACAGCCCTAACCCAACTCCTAACATGGAGACTGAGAACTCACAGGTGGTAGATACAGAATCCTCACAAGGAAGTGGAAGGACTAAAAGGCGTAATGCCTCCCAGGCCTTACTAGGCTCCAATGTGGAGAACTCTGAGTTGGATGCCTCAGAGCCCCGGGAGGATGTCCAGAAAGGCCGGAAGCCCACGTCAGCTGGAGCGGTTCCAAGCCCTCTGGCTACAGTTGGATCAGCAGAGTCAGGGGCTGACCAAGAGATCCCATTGGATAGTTCTGAAACTTCTCTAAGGTCAGACTCGCAAAACCCATCAAGTGAGGCCTTAGAAGTTGTCAAGATTCCACAGGATGTGGAGGAAGCCCTTAAAATGGTCAACTCTCTTAAACCTGAAGTGCTAGTTCCAAGTCTTCCTGTGATAACTAAGAAAGATCTGGGGCAGAGGGAGACAGACATGGGGGGTGTGGTTGAGGCAGTTGACCCCTTTGTGCCAGAGAAGGCTGAGAGTGAAAATACTAAGCTTTCTTCTCAACAGACGGATTCTTCAGTAGAACCTGATCTAGAACATATGAAAAGCCAGGATGTGTGTATGTCTCGCCGGAATAAGGAACGTGGACATAAATGGTCAAAAAGCAAAGAGAATTTCAACACAGTCTCCTCTCAGGAGAGTGACCATGATGACCTAGAGTGTGACAGGCCAACACAGATCCAAAGAAAGCTGCTCAATGACTCTGAGCAGGCCAACTCTCTCACGCCTTCCACTGAAGGAAATGCCATCTCTGAAGATGGACTAAACAAACTATGTACCCCTCCCATTGCCAATGGCCTCCCCACAGATACTTCACCTACTGAGGCAACAGAGGAGAAATTGAGTCTTCGGGTCTCTGAGTCCTCAGAGAAGGTTTTAGATGGGCTGAAGCCTGTCGCTGTCTCCAGTGAAGAGGTGACCGAGGAGCAGATGGGAGAACACGAGGAGAACAGACATCCAGAGTCTACCAATGTTCTAGAGGAGGACCAACTGGAAGATGTTGGCAGGTCTATTGGGCAAGCCCAGTGTTCCAAAGCCTTAGATGAGGAGCAACAGAAGGAGCAGTACACATCTATCAAAGAAGGACAGCCAGAGGCTGACAGCACCTCTGCTGGAACCAGAGAAACCCACACTGAGACTCAGGCGGACAACATTCAAGATATCACTCCTCTCCAAGAGAGGGCAAAAACTGACAATGTATCTGGCCTCGAGTGTGAAGAGGAGGGTGAAGAAACCCAGATGGCCAATAATGACCTAGATCTATCTCCTTTAAACTCTTTTACCCTTGTGCCCTCTGACCTTCACGAAGCCCCAGTGCCTCTACATCACCCAAGTACCTCTAAAGACATGTTGTGCCAAGACTCTCCACCCAAGCAGAAGGATGCTGTGATGGGGCTGGAGGTGGGCCATAGCCCCAGCAGTGGCAGGACCAGGGGGTTGTGGTCCCCCTTAGCTTCCCCCTCCACCTCTATCCTGAAGAAGGGACAGAAAAGACCAATAGAAGAGGAGAGTCCTTCGCCTTTCACCAAGGTAATGTGATCAGGCGTACTTAATCTATGACGATTTACAAATCATAAATAATTTATGCATATATTCTAATTATCTGTGTTCAACTGTCAGTATAAATTGAAAATGACACTCTTTCAGTTGAAGAGAATCTTTGATGTAATTTATGATGGCATTAGCAGGTTTTGAAAACAAAGTGTGATAAATGAATCCATACTTTTATTTTGCAGTCTCGGCGAGTATCATTTGCTGACCCAATTCAACACCAGGAGCTGGCAGATGACATTGACCGTCGCAGCCCTGTCGTCCGATCTAGCTCCCCAAGAAACAAAACTACCAGCAGCAGCATCCCTCAGGCGAAGGTACGTGATCCACTAGTGATGTGTAATAAATGTCATTTTAAATACTGTGCACTAAATCATTAAAGGATCAATTTGGTTAAGTGTGTGAAACTTCAACTTCTGCCAAAATCGTCAATGGGAGACAGTGATATTCTGACTTGATTTCTGTACAAGTAACTCAGTGGCCACAGATTAACTGAACTCTCCCTTGACTTTTTTTTTAGAGGTCTTTTTCATTTAGACCCTTTTATTATAACCTCCTAACGTCTGCTCTATTTGCAGTATATCACAACACCAACTAAGGGCTTACTGATCCTCAGTCCACGCAATCTCTGCAGCCCAGGTTACAAGAGCTCCAAGAAATGCCTGGTATGTAACCTCAGATACATAGGACGTTACCCAAATTATTTTCAGACTAGATCATAATCCTAAATTCAATCCTTTTCGTAAAACCTAATGGATTAGATGATTTTATTATCCACAAGGACATTCATTTTGCAGCATGCATACATTCAGTACATATAGACAAAACAGCTAATTTGGTCCATTTTTTTATTAATTTCTTTACTGTCCATGATTGTTGTGCCTGAGTGTCATTCCTACTTAGCTTCTAACTTGATGAATGTTGTTTCAGATCTCTGAGCTGGGCCAGGAGCCGAGGCCCATCCCGAAGGACTGTGTGTACCCGGCCCTGGTCCGCTGTTCTACCCCTGTGGAAGCAGTGCTGCCTCAGATCACCTCCAACATGTGGTCAGTGTAACGAGAGAACTCTGGTCCCAAAACAATGAACTGCTTGTACAATAAATCAAGTTAAACACAATGTGAGTTGCAACAAGGGAACAACAATCCAACATGGGTTCCCATACAACTAGCAGACATCCAAAGCTTTAGGTGTTTCTTTAGAATTAAAATGGGCCATCAGCCATTTGCTACATACATTTTTGGACTTATAAATGTACTGATATGTATCCAATGATTCTTGAAGAATATAACTTATAAATTCCTCATGAGCTTAGTTCAACTGTCACACTCCATGAGAACCCAAAATATAAGCTTGTTTTCTCCAATATTTATTGACAAAGTAAATGTAAACAAACACTATATAGCCTCTAAACATGGTTAAAACTGTAATGTTGATCTCATGGATGGTCAGTCCTTGCATCCATAGCTCTGTCTGTAATGTTGATCTCATGGATGGTCAGTCTTTGCATTCATAGCTCTGTCTGTAATGTTGATCTCATGGATGGTCAGTCCTTGCATCCATAGCTCTGTCTGTAATGTTGATCTCATGGATGGTCAGTCCTTGCATCCATAGCTCTGTCTGTAATGTTGATCTCATGGATGGTCAGTCCTTGCATCCATAGCTCTGTGAATTTGCGTGTTACATTTCTCCAGTCCCATCCCTCTGCTTTTTACCCAAACAACGAGTGAGGAGGGTGTGTTGCTATTCCTTCTACTGCTGATGCCTGCTTTAACATATTCTGTAATTATTTATCCTCAGGCCTCGTGGCTTTGGCCAGCTTGTGCGAGCCCGGAATATCAAAACTGTCGGAGACCTCAGTGCTCTCACACCAAGTGAAATCAAGAACCTTCCCATTCGTTCCCCAAAGATTTCTAATGTGAAGAAAGCACTTAAAATATATCACGAACAGCAGGTATTATGCCAAACTTAAAACCTGTGACTTTCTCCTACCTTCTGCAAATGCAAATGAGATTCATACTTTAGATTATACCCAAGAGATATTGCTTAAACAGTTAATGATAATTGTCATGTGCGGTTAATTCTTGTGGAGATGAGCACAGTTCAGGTGGTTTATCTGTTTGGTCTGTAATGGATCGTTTCACCTTGTCACTGCTTCAGCAGAAGGGCCGTAGTGATGAGCTGAAGAGTTTTGAGGAGATGGAGAAGCTGACATCTGAGCTGGAGGAGCCAACTGTTCCTCAGAACCAGGGAGAGGACAAGACTCCAGGAGATGCCCTAGGTGAGTTCAATAAACCTGTGTTGTTTCCAAAGGCAAATTTGTGCAGTAAGAGAATAAGCTTAGGGGGAAAAATATTTGAAAGTTGCTGTGAAATTGCTCACAAATACATTTTTTTTTGCTGTATTTCTAATTCAGCTCACTAAACAGAACTCAATATCATAGATGATTATCATGCATGATGTTCCCTTCTGTAGTCACAGAGTTGTTGGATGAGCCAGTGTCCAAGGAGCACGAGGAACATCCAGAGAGACCGGACCAAAGCAGGCCTGACCACCAGAAGACTGCTGAGGGTGGTCTGCTGTTGGAGGTGGAGTCTCTGGCGGCTCATCTGACTGGGGAGGGATTGAGCCACTGCTCCTCTGACCAGCTGGTTCTGATCCATGATCAGCTGGGAGGCATGATGAGGACGGTGGTGCTGCAGCTGCAGAGCAGACTACTGGCTCAGAACAAGGACAGCGGACCCTGATCCAAACACTAGACAGTCCCCGGGTTTGGATTACATATTTTGGGAATGCCCCACGTGAAGTCTCTTGAAGATGCCTATTGACAACTGTGGGGGGGCGGCACATTGGTGTTTGAATTCTTACAGAGGTCTTGTTTTGTTTATGTGGGGGCCCGGGCCCCCCAGCCCCCATCAAGGTTTCCCCTCTCACACTCCAACTCTTAAGATCTAAGAGTTAACCAAGTACTACACAACAAGGCCACCAGGATCTGTTTGGATTGTGTTTTTAAACTCTTTTTCCTTGTCCTCTCTGATGGCTGAGGGAGACATTTTTATAAATGCTAGTTCAGGCTAAAAAGTAGTGGTGGCGATTAGTTGTCATGACAAGAGTGAAAGCGAAGCATGGTCTCTGATTGGCTATACCAAGGCTTTGCCAGGAAGTGATATTTTAACCATACATTGTGGTCCGGAGGATGGCACTTTTTACGTTGTGTACCTATGAAATAAAGGTTTGAAAGATGGAGGCTGTATCACAGTGTTGTTCTTTGGATGGAGGGGAAGTTTAATGTGAGCATAAGGCAAAGTATTTCTGAATTCATGATTAATGCCAGTACTGTGGCTGTCATGGCTAGTCAGGCCACAACATTACCTGCCTCCAGGGTAGGGTTTTTCTATAAAACAGCTCCCCAAAAAACTGACTTGTCTTCACTTGATTTCATCTTGTCCAGTTATTATTGATATATAGTGGGGCAAAAAAGTTTAGTCAGCCACCAATTGTGCAAGTTCTCCCACTTAAAAAGATGAGGACTGTAATTTTCATCATAGGTAGTACACTTAAACTATGACAGACAAAATTAGGGAAACGAATCCAGAAAATAACACTAGGATTTTTTTATGAATTTATTTGCAAATTATGGTGGAAAACTTTTTTTATTGACCAAATACTTATTTATCTCAATACTTTGTTGGCAATGACAGAGGTCAAACATTTTCTGTAAGTCTTCACAAGGTTTTCACACACACTTGCTGGTATTTTGGCCCATTCCTCCCATGCAGATCTCCTCTAGAGCAGTGATGTTTTGGGGCTGTTGCTGGGCAACACAGACTTTCAACTCCCTCCAAAGATTTTCTATGGGGTTGAGATCTGGAGACTGGCTAGGCCACTCCAGGACCTTGAAATGCTTCTTACGAAGCCACTCCTTTGTTGCCCGGGCGGTGTGTTTGGGATCATTGTCATGCTGAAAGACCCAGCCACGTTTCCTCTTCAATGCCCTTGCTGATGGAAATCTCACGATACATGGCCCCATTCATTCTTTCCTTTACACGGATCAGTCGTCCTGGTCCCTTTGCAGAAAAACAGCCCCAAAGCATGATGTTTCCACCCCCATTGCTTCACAGTAGGTATGGTGTTTTTGGATGCAACTCAGCATTCTTTGTTCTCCAAACACGACGAGTTGAGTTTTTACCAAAAAGTGATATTTTGGTTTCATCTGACCATATGACATTCTTCCAATCTTCTTCTGGATCATCCAAATGCTCTCTAGCAAACTTCAGACAGGCCTGGACATGTACTGGCTTAAGCAGGGGGACACATCTGGCACTGCAGGATTTGAGTCCCTGGCGACGTAGTGTGTTACTGATGGTAGGCTTAGTTACTTTGGTCCCAGCTCTCTGCAGGTCATTCACTAGGTCCCCCTCTGGTTCTGGAATTTTTGCTCACCGTTCTTGTGATTATTTTGACCCCACGGGGTGAGATCTTGCGTGGAGCCCCAGATCGAGGGAGATTATCAGTGGTCTTGTATGTCTTCCAATTCCTAATAATTGCTCCCACAGATGATTTCTTCAAACCAAGCTGCTTACCTATTGCAGATTCAGTCTTCCCAGCCTGTGCAGGTCTACAATTTTGTTTCTGGTGTCCTTTGACAGCTCTTTGGTCTTGGCCATAGTGGAGTTGAGTGTGACTGAGGTTGTGGACAGGTGTCTTTTATACTGATAACAAGTTCAAACAGGTGCCATTAATACAGGTAACGAGTGGAGGACAGGAGGAGCCTCTTAAAGAAGCTACAGGTCTGAGAGCCAGAAATCTTGTAGGTGACCAAATACTTATTTTCCACCATAATTTGCAAATAAATTCATTCAAAATCCTACAATGTGATTTTCTTTCTCATTTTGTCTGTCATAGTTGAAGTGTACCTATGATGAAAATGACAGGCCTCATCTTTAAGTGGGAGAACTTGCACAATTGATGGCTGACTAAATACTTTTTTGCCCCACTGTACCTTTACGCAAGCTGCTAAAGCGGTGTCTGGCTTGAACTATTGTTGTAGGAAATGTAAGTTGAAGTGGAGAGGCCACAAAGTAGAGAAATAAGAACACACACAAGACCTCAGTAGTGCAGCAGGTTGGTGTTTTATTATCTACTGATCAACGGTATTTGACTTCTTTACCCCCAGACCCAGGTAATCAAAGGGAACGAAACACATGCAATGAGTGACCAGCCTTCGGCTACTTCAGGAGGGAAGATGCTTCTCAAACTGGGTGGTGAAACTCAAAGCTGCTGATCGAAATAAGAATAGGGAATCTTGTCCGCTCTTCATTCTGATAGCCAATCATGTCTGTATGTTTCGTAATGTTACATCCTCAGGAACAGAGCCCTCGTTTTTAGGTTCGATGGATGATACCTCAAGGTTACACGTCTTTTCTTCATCTTTCATCAACCCCTTGTGGTTTTAGGTGATTAAACAACTTTTTCTCTCCATACGGTACACTTTCCTATCATCCATATACTTCCCTTTTTCATCACAGGAAAGTTTGAATTGCATGTTATCTCATCTGTTTTTGTGTGAAAGGTAACTTTCAGTAAAGCTTTTCAAAAATATTTAACTGACATTGATTAAATAAGGTTCTGTCGGCAATTTACAAAATAATGGGCTTTTTGTCATATTGTTTTAAGACAAGGTCTTGGAAAAGGATGAATGTTCTTCTACAGTAGTCTATATAGGTATTTATACATTTCAGATTCTCATGTCACATCCACAGGGCCTTGGGAAACGGGCATCAACACTATAGACTAACACTACAGCTACAAAAATCTACTCTGAGCGATAGTCTACACATATAACAGGTTTACGAAGCGACAGATTCAACCGTAGATTGCGGCCAATCGGGTAGCTAGGTGGATGTGTCGGTGGGACTTGTCTTTAGATTGCTTCAACGTAATTGGCCGGCAGCATGCCAGTCTTGCCTGAGCGCTGCACAGTGCCGTACATCCAGCCCTCGTCGATGGACTGCACGTTTACGATAACATCACCATCCTTGAAGGAGACCTCGTCCATGTCGGCAGAGGAGTAGTCGTACATGGCACGCACAGTTTTCTGAACGGGACAAAAACATATTTTTTAGTAATGACAGCTGATGTAGCTTACATTTTTGGAACATGGTAGTGAGTAGTGCACAGCAACCCAACCAAAAGGACATTTGCCCAACACATGCTTCCCTGTTTCCCTTCTCAATGTGGAGGCAATACAATCTAACTATTTTTCACAGTCAGTCACATCAACTATGACTGGTTTCCACGGTAATGATCTATGTCCTGTGAGCCTGGCACAGTCAAAGTACAGTACTCACCCCGGTGGTGGAAGGGTGGGAGGGGACAGAGGACACGGTTGTCTGCTGTGTGGCTACAGAGGAAGACCTCTGCTGCAGCTCCACTGTCTTGGTGTGTGTGTAACCTGCAGGAGCAAATAGGAAAGACATAAGTCAGCTGTCACAGTTAGAATGAGGGCTTAGGTATAGATACTTCTACCATAGCGGGCTGGGAACAGGGCACTGACTGTACCAAGTATTGACGAGGCTTGAATATAAAGGTCTGCCATCTACACAGTGTACAAAACATTAGGAACACCTGCTCGTTCCATGACAGACTGACGAGGTGAAAGCTATGATCCCTTATTGAGGTCACATGTTAAATACACTTCAATCGATGTAGATGAAGGGGAGGAGACGGGTTAAAGAAGGATTTTTAAGCCTTGAGACAATTGAGACATGGATTGTGTGTGTGTGCCTTTCAGAGCGTGAATGGGCAAGACAAAATATTTGAGTGCCTTTGAACAGGGTATGGTAGTAGGTGCCAGGTGCACCGGTTTGTGTCAAATCAAATCAAATTTATTGATTTATTGACATCAGCTGATATCTCAAAGTGCTGTACAGAAACCCAGCCTAAAACCCCAAACAGCAAACAATGCAGGTGTAAAAGCACGGTGGCTAGGAAAAACTCCCTAGAAAGGCCAAAACCTAGGAAGAAACCTAGAGAGGAACCGGGCTATGTGGGGTGGCCAGTCCTCTTCTGGCTGTGCCGGGTAGAGATTATAATAGAACATGACCAAGATGTTCAAATGTTCATAAATGACCAGCATGGTCAAATAATAATAAGGCAGAACAGTTGAAACTGGAGCAGCAGCACAGTCAGGTGGACTGGGGACAGCAAGGAGCCATCATGTCAGGTAGTCCTGGGGCACGGTCCTAGGGCTCAGGTCAGTTGAAACTGGAGCAGGAGCATGGCCAAGAACTGCAACACTGCTGGGTTTTTCACGCTCAACAATTCCCTGTATGTATCAAGAATGGTCCACCACCCAAAGGTATCTAGCGAACTTGACACAACTGCGGGAAGCATCGGAGTCAACATGGGCCAGCATCCCTGTGGAACGCTTTCGACACCTTGTAGAGTCAACATGGGCCAGCATCCCTGTGGAACGCTTTCGACACCTTGTAGAGTCAACATGGGCCAGCATCCCTGTGGAACGCTTTCGACACCTTGTAGAGTGAACATGGGCCAGCATCCCTGTGGAACGCTTTCGACACCTTGTAGAGTGAACATGGGCCAGCATCCCTGTGGAACGCTTTCGACACCTTGTAGAGTCCACGTGGGCCAGCATCTCTGGAACGCTTTCGACACCTTGTAGAGTCAACATGGGCCAGCATCCCTGTGGAACGCTTTCGACACCTTGTAGAGTCAACATGGGCCAGCATCCCCGTGGAACGCGTTAGACACCTTGTAGAGTTCATGCTCTGAGGCTGTTAAAGGAAAAAGACCGTGCAACTCAATATTAGGGAGGTGTTCCTAATGTTTTGTCCACTCAGTGTCTATGGAATTGGTCTAAAGTGGTTTGGTGGTGTGATATCTGAACTGGGTTGTGATGTGGGCCCACTACAGTCGACCTACCCATGGAGGAGGTAGCAAAGCCATTGCTGTACAGGGACACATGGTGGGCTGGGTCCTCAGACACCTCAGACTTCTCATCACCAACACCACTCATAGCGCTGGTGGAGCGGGAGTGCTCCTTGCTGCGACGCTGGGCTTGGACTGTCACACAGAGGGCAAAGGTCAGGGTTCAACAAAATCTACAAATATTGGTTGCACTTTATATTGAATGAATAGGCCATTATAAATGCTTATAAATGCTTTATAAATTATTATACATTATTATGAATAAAATCATAACACTTATAAATGCTTATAGATGTTTATATGACAAATCAAAGAGTTTCCTGTGGATTATGCTGTTGAGGTGTGATGCTTCTCTCTCGTACCTGACATCATGTGCAGACTCCTGGACTGGATGTTGTCCTCAGCAGGGTCGTAGTCAAACACAGAGCCGGGGTTGGTGCGCCACACACGCAGATCTGAGGGTGAACCGACAGGTTTTACAGAATGGCTGGTACAACATAGATCAAATGGATGTTTGTTTGTGGGTCTCGGCACAGCCTGTGTGTGCTGGCGTGCGTACCGGTGACTGTCTCCTGTTCGTGCTCCACCACGCGTCTCTTCTCCATCTCCACCACACGTCTCTGGATGCCACGGTAGTTGATGTCGCTGAACTCCTGGGTGTTCTTCTTCACACGGTCCATCACGGGGTCAGAGGTGGTGGGAGTGAAGCTGCCCTTACTCTTCTCAAAGTCCTGGTGGTATCTCACCTGGTGGACAGAGAGCCGTGGGATGCTTTTATATCAGTCGGGAATGAGTAATCAACTTGGTATGGCATTTGTTATTACATTTTAATAAAGGACTCAGTGGTAAGACAATAGTTCAACTTTAGTGGTATGGTTTTACATGGGTAGGAATTATGAACGTGAGCAATTTTGTCTGGCATGTGTTATTACAAGAAAAAGACTCTTTACAAGCCAACAAGAGATATTATAACATCTACAAAAACCATTGACTCACTCCAGATATGTTGCGCTGGGTCTCCTTGACACGTCTCATCTCAGGTGTGTCCAGCACAAAGGCAGCCTTGCCCTGCACCTGCTTACGGAAGCTGTCAGAGTACAGCACCTGTGGGACAGCAGAGAGGACAGCAGAGAGGACAGCAGAGAGGACAGCATCAGCACCAGAGTTAACCCCCTTTATCTGCTGAACCTGTGTGTGACAGAATGTGGCACAACAACAACAACAACAGATAGGGTCACTCTGAGAAGGGCTTATTATTGGGACCTCAGACGATATTAGCAGGGAGATTCAAACCTTCAGAGTGGGGGTGGATTAAGAGGGCGTGTCCCAATTCATAATGGAGTTAGGAGGGGTGTGTTCCAATCCTTAATTGGGGTGTTGGGAGTGGGAGGAAGCCAGGGGAAAAGGAGGAGTTGACTAGTTTCAATAACAAGGCAGAGGGTTAGCCATGATATACAAATAGATGAGAGCAGAGGATGACTACTGTAGATCTGATTAATGAGGTTAACTAGAGCCAGAAGAAGAACAGGAGGGAGTTAGATGAGAGGGTTAACGTGGGTTCTAAAGGGTTCTAAAGGGGCACATAGGTCCTGGAGGACGGCTGGTGTACCGAGCTAATCTGTTCTTGGTTCCGTTTCGCTCTCTCCATCTCTGGAGTGAACACCTGGGGCGTTCCTTTGGCAGAACTGTCCTTATACAACACCTACAGGGCAGAAGCACAGCCCCAGGGGACAGTCAGACACACTGCAACAACACAATCCAACACACACCAACACACACTAAAACATCCCAGCCTCCACAGCATGGCAAGGATGTTAGTTGCCACACTAAAACAGGAGATAAATAGCACACCTCTTAAAGGAAGAACGCTGCTGGGGAGATACACATTTAAAAAAAGGTTAAGCAAAAACACTCAAAATGTGAGGAAGTAATTTTGAAGAGGGTGTTTTAGCTGAGGTTAGAATGAAGGGAGAGTCAAAGATGATTTACTGAGGGTGGAAGGTGGAAGGGTAGATTGAAAGGAACGAGGAAGGATGGAGAGGGATGATGTGTTGTATTAGAATCAGGGTTGATTGTTGATGACAAGGGCTGAACCGATAGAGAAGACAGTTTAAGGCGGTAAGGGAGGATCACGCACAAATTTGGACTAAACAGTGAAAAACACAGAAACACGTGTTGGTATTGGTTTCCTCTAGTACCGAGCTGATGTTCTTCTGCATCTCACGAACCCTCTTCACCTCCGGTAGGTCTGAGATGGCTGTGCATCGACACAACGAGTCCTTGTACTTTATCTACCCATCAGATCAGCATTAAGGTCCCATGCAGAAGAGAGATGATGTCACAATGGACAAACACACACAGAGAGAGCAACCGTGAACCAGAGACAGCAGAGAACAGATTACAGGAAGCACTGAAGCTACAAATGACATTGAACTGTTAATAGCACAAGGGACAAGAGTGTATGCAGAAGAATAAAGCTAGATTGAACACATGGGACACAGCAGCAACTTCAGCAAAATAATTTTGGATCGTACACCTCTTCTGAAATAATATAGACTATTTAGATATATGCATGTACTCACAGGGAGGGGTTCCTCCATCAACATATTGTTTAAACATATTGTGGCTTCATGTTACCAGAGAACTTGACATGTTTTAATATTCTATTTTTAAATCATTGTCTACTTATAGTACGCTTCAGTTTTACGTTAGGACATTGAACAGATGTAGGTTTTGGGCTGGGGTAAGACTAAAAAGGGTTGGACAGGGGAACTAAAGTGGGCTTGGAGTTGTACATGGGCTTGTGTAACAGGAGCAGGACAGACAGGAGTATATAAATGAATCAATAAATGAATGAATCAATTGATTGATATACTCCTGATGATCAAGCCCCTGTAGAACTATATGGATGGTAGATGGAGGGTAAAGAATCACAGTATAAAAACCTGTACCATGCTAATGTGTTGCTGGTTGCGTTTAACTCTGTCCATCTCTGGGGGTCTGATATAGCTGCTCCTCTTTGTACTGAATCTTTAAACAGTGACACAGAGACAACCAGTCAAAAACACGGTTGGTTGCCCACTTAAATAAAAACTAAGGAGATGGTAAACGGATGAGGGCTGCCATAAAATGCATGCAAAGGTTTGGGTTATAGTTAGACTACCGTTTCAAAAATCTCACAGCACTTCAGTAAAGAAAACTGATGAAATAGAATTAAAAGACAAAAACACTTTATGATGAAGATTAATAGAAACAAAGAAAATGGAGAAGAAAACTCACAAGGCAATTTGTTTGTCTGGTAGGAAACCAACAAATAGAAAACAAACATGGGATGAATCTATTTAGGGCTTTAGTTTGGAGGACAATGGAAGTGAAGTTATTTTTGTACCACTAAGTTATTTTGAAGCGCTATACTTCATCTTGGCACACAGAAGTCAAAGGTCAGGAGAATAACCACTGATGCTTTAGGGGGCATTATTGGAGGTCAGTTAGGGGTCATACGACAGAGAGGGTGAGAGTTTTTTTTAGGTTTGTTGGTTGGGAAATTATGGGGGGCCTCCTTTATGGGAGGGACTAGATAGAAACTCGAGTACCGAGCTGGTGTTCTTCTGCATCTCACGAACGTTCTTCACACCCGGTAGGTCTGAGATGGCTGTGCCCCGACACAACGAGTCCTTGACCTACTCTAGGGGTTCCATGAGAAACACAGAGACAAAGCAAGACAGATAACAGATATAAAGCACACGTACTGTACACTACACGTATACTACAAGTACACTACACGTATACTACAAGTACACTACACATATACTACAAGTACACTACACGTATACTACAAGTACACTACAATAACTCTACACGTATACTACAAGTACACTACACGTATACTACAAGTACGCCACACGTATACTACAAGTACACTACACGTATACTACAAGTACGCCACATGCATACAGCAGCAGCAGCAGCAGCAAGGACGATGGCCTCACCGAAGACAGTGAGAATGCAGCTGGCATAAAGCAGGTAGATAACACAGTTGTGACATTTACATTGCATGTTAACAGCAGTCAAGTGCTTTTGCTTTTACAGAATATACTGCAAATTATATAACACTATGAACTGACTAGGGAACCTCTGAGCAAATGAAAGGTAGATATTTGGTTTAGTTTATTACAGATCTTAGATGTAATGTTAACTAATTCTTTTAATGTTCTGATGAGTCTGGTGGCACAATGAACTCTGAGATTAGCACAAACTCTGCAAAATGGGGCTGAAAATGTGGAAAGAAAAATGGTTGCAATTATGTAGAGATTAAAACATTATATGTTTTTTTTTTGTTAAATTTGAGATCTGGGAGGGTACAAAGCGTAGACTGAGTGAAGACAGGCAGGGTCACTCTATAGTGTTTGTCTGATTGCATCTAACTCTGTCCATCTCTGGGGTGTCTGACAGAGCTGTTCCTCCTCCCAAGTCCTCTTTGTTCCGAATCTTTAAACGGTAAGAGGAGGAAAACAGTAGTGAGTCTTTGTTCTATCAGTTGAGAGGTTGGTTGAGTGATTTGTGCATGGGAAAAAGACAGGGAAAAGACAACAGACAAAAAAACAGAAAGAAGATGTTTCTAGATGACACATGACATTACGAGTAATAAAGCATGAAACCTGTTGGCTCAAAGTGTTACCATATGCCGTATTTCATAACAACATTGCTCAAACCAGAGATCTAAAATCTAAAAATGTTATTAACCTACTACAGAAACACAAGTTTGGCTATGATTAATCTCTCATTATCAGCTCAAGAGGATATTAAGGGTAATAAGAAAGGGGAGGAAAAGAAAGAGGTGAAAATGTGCTGTAAGAAAAGGTGAAATATATATATATTTTAAATACTCATGGAGCAGTAGGTATCCCCAACTGAAAATCTTTCTATTCTCTTTAACACAAAGCATTTCAGGGCTTTCCTTTATTGATGACACTTTGCCCTTAACGTTTTTAAGGTGGTCTGTCTGGTACTGAAGCTACAGGGAAAAGAGCACAAGTGCAGTTAACATGTCTCCCAATAACAAAAACATCAAGAAAAGAAAAGAGAGGTTGGAGTCATTAAAACTCGTTTGTCAACCACTCCACACATTTCTTGTGAACAAACTATAGTTTTGGCAAGTCGGTCAGGACATCTACTTTGTGCATGACACAGGTAGTGTTTCCAACAATTGTTTACAGACAGATTATTTCACTTATAATTCACTGTATCACAATTCCAGTGGGTCAGAAGTTCACATACACTAAGTTGACTGTGCCTTTCAACAGCTTGGAAAATTCCAGAAAAGGATGTAATGGCTTTAGAAGCTTCTGATCAGCTAATTGACATCATTTGAGTCAATTGGAGATGTACCTGTTTTCAAGGCCTACCTTCAAACCCAGTGCCTCTTTGCTTGAGATCATGGGAAAATCAGCCAAGACTTCAGAAAAAAAATTGTAGACCTCCACAAGTCTGGTACATCCTTGGGAGCAATTTTCAAATCCCTGAAGCTACCACATTCATCTGTAGAAAACAATAGTATAAACACCATGGGACCACGCAGTCGTCATACCGCTCAGGAAGGAGACGCCTCCTTGAGATGAACGTACTTTGGTGCGAAAAGAGCAAATCAATCCCAGAACAACAGCAAAAGACCTTGTGAAGATGCTGGAGGAAACAGGTACAAAAGTATCTATATCCACAGTAAAACGAGTCCTATATCGACATAACCTGAAAGGCCTCTCAGCAAGGAAAAAGCCACTGCTCCAAAACCGCCATAAAAAAAGACAGACTGCGGTTTGCAACTGCACATGGGGACAAAGATCGTACTTTTTGGAGAAATTTCCTTTGGTCTGATGAAACAAAAATAGAACTGTTTGGCCATAATGACCATCGTTATGTTTGGAGGAAAAAGGGGGAGGCTTGCAAGCCGAAGAACACCATCCCAACCGTGAAGGACGGCCTGGCAACATCATGTTGTGGGGGTGCTTTGCTGCAGGAGGGACTGGTCCACTTCACAAAATAGATGGCATCGTGAGGCAGGAAAATTATGTGGATATATTGAAGCAACATCTCAATAAATCAGTCAGGAAGTTAAAGCTTGGCTGCAAATGGGTCTTCTAAATGGACAATGACCCCAAGCATACTTCCAAAGTTGTAGCAAAATGGCTTAAGGACAACAAAGTCAAGGTATTGGAGTAGCCATCGCAAAGCTCTGACCTCAATCCTATGGAAAATTTGTAGGCAGAACTGAAAAAGCGTGAGCGAGCAAGGAGGCCTACAAACCTGTCTCAGTTACACCATCTCTATCAGGTGTGGAAGGCTACCTGAAACATTTGACCCAAATTAAACAATTTACACGCAATGCTACCAAATACTAATTGACTGTATATAAACTTCTGACCCACTGGGAATGTGATGAGAAATAAAAGCTGAAATAATCACTCTCAACTATTATTTTGACATTTCAGATTCTTAAAACAAAGTGGTGATCCTAATTGACCTAAGACAGGGAATTTTTACTCGGATTAAATGTCAGGAATTGTGAAAAACTGAGTTTAAATGTATTGGCTAAGGTGTATGTAAACCTCCGACTTCAACTGTATCTAATAAGCCATTATTACATATACTGAACAAAAATATAAATGCAACACGCAACAGGAAATCGGTCAATTAAAATGAATTCATTAGGCCCTAATCTAAGAATTTCACATGACTGGGAATACAGATATGCATCTGTTGGTCACAGATACCTTTAAAATGGGCCTCACAATAGGCCTCAGGATCTCATCCCGGTATCGTTGTGCATTCAAATTGAAATCAATAAAATGCAATTGTGTCGGTTGTCCGTAGCTTATGCCTGCCCGGACCATAACCCCACCGCCACCATAGGGCACTCTGTTCTCAATGTTGACATCAGCAAACTGCTTGCCCACACAATTTTGTAACAAAATACACTCTCTCTGATGTATCACGAGAAACTCCCCTTCGCAAAAAGTTCTCTCTGTCAAGTAATCCAGCCCTTATACTGGCATCTTTCAGGACCTGAACGCTGTAGCACCGATTCAAGACGCGATTCTCCAATTCAGCAGATTTGACACTGTAGTCTGTTTCCTGTTCGCAAATTCTGCGGACTCTTTGGAATTGGCCATATGGAATATTTTCTTTTAACCTTTTGGGGTAAAAGGTGTCTGCCCTGGAATGGTATTCCCTTCTGTAGGCTTCCTAAAGATTGATGTGTGCAAACAACCGTTCTCATTTTTACTAATGTCGAGGTCCAAAAAGTGAATGTTATCCTTGCTGTACTCCATAGTTAGTTTGATGTTGTGTAACCACTCCCTCTTCCAATTAGGGCTGATTGGAAAAGCTGTTCAAAAGAGGACCTTGTATTCCTGTTATTTGTACTCCCTGACGAAGGCCATGCACCCGAAACGCGTCGTTTAAAAAGAAACTTTGTTTCTATTGAACCATACTAATAAAGGCACTTGTATTAATTATATGAAGAGTGCCTTGGTCCTCCGTTCTTTTTGACTTTACATGTTGCATTTTTATATTTATTCAGTGTAAACTAAATTATGAAATTAGCTACTGTACTTTCCAACAACAATAAAAAGTCTTGAGCCTGGCTTTTCTGAATCGGTAATTAGATAATAAACATAATGTCCATATGCTGCTGGTTTATTTTAGTTCAGACAGCAAAACACAAGAGATGTCCATAAAGAAACAATGAACATATACATGTATATAAAGTATTGAAGGTGATACTTTGAAGTCAAGACACTGAAGATGCACAGAGAGACACCTTGCTGCCACTGACTGACATGGGGGCATGGTGAACCTGAGACCTGGAATCTAGGCCTTGGTTCCAAAGGGACGGTTCTAAAACGGAAGGTTCTAAAATGGAACGGAGGGTTTTAAAAGGCTTCTACTTACAGTGCTGAAGTTCTTCTGATTCTCACGAACTCTCATCATCTCAGGCGTGTCCAGGACGGGCACATAGTGAGACATGCACTTCTCAGCCTCCTCCCTGTACTTTTTCTGTTGGGACACAGTACAGCGAGAGAGAGAGAGAGAGAGAGAGAGAGAGAGAGAGAGAGAGAGAGAGAGAGAGAGAGAGAGAGAGAGAGAGAGAGAGAGAGAGAGAGAGAGAGAGAGAGAGAGAGAGAGAGAGAGAGAGAGAGAGAGAGAGAGAAACAGAGAAACAGAGAAACAGAGAGAGACATCACATAAGAGCTTGGTCATTCAACTCTAATGGCAATGTTTTCAAAGCATATTAGTCTGTATCAATCAAATTGATGCAAAATGTATCTACATAGTTTATGAAGCATTTACGTACACAGTTAATAGACATCCATAGTAGTTTGGAGCGTTCCTCTTACCTGGCTGACCATGTTCCTGATGTTCTGTGCGTGGAGGATGTCAGGGGTGTCGATAACACTAGTGTAGCTAGCCCTGTCCGCCTCGGCAGTCTGCTTGTACTTTTGCTGAGGAGGGACACAAACTGCAGCTCAGAAACACACTCTTTGTTAAATAACATCTACATGCACTGATGGAGAGTGGTTGTTCTGTATTCTTGGTACAGTACACAATTACAGTATTGAAGGCAGTGAACATGGTGGTTATGATTATAGTGTGCATTCATTACATGTAAAATAGCTATACAGCAACTCAGGTATAACGAAGACAGTTGGGCAATATGAAATAGCTTCTAGGTTACAAGTAAATGCTATTCTGGTAGTTATCACCTAAATAAATATGGCTATAATGTATTATGCTTTTTGAAATTACTGGACTTAACGCACATA
This sequence comes from Oncorhynchus gorbuscha, assembly GCF_021184085.1. Classification (NCBI taxonomy): domain Eukaryota; kingdom Metazoa; phylum Chordata; class Actinopteri; order Salmoniformes; family Salmonidae; genus Oncorhynchus; species Oncorhynchus gorbuscha. The sequence goes on along the minus strand of NC_060173.1, from coordinate 103,996,246 downwards.
TTACAAAACAAGGGTGTCTTGGCCCAAAAACCCTGTCCCACTGACCTGGCTGAGGATATCTGTAGCATTCCTAGCCCTCATGAAGTCTGGCGTGTCTGTAGCCAATGCCAACATTCCCTTGCCCTTGATCTCTGTCTCCAATTCCTTCTTGTACTCTTTCTGCAAACAGCCACATTACACACAGTCAAGTCAAACACAATACTATTTATAGTGAGTATTCAAAATAACTACTGGATATTATGTCACATTGGTTTAGGGGCTGCAGAGCCAGAAACATCACAGGTTAAAACATCTTCAGCTAAGGGGATGATTAAGGAGACTCCTAGGGAACCGTGAACAGAGAGTTTAGCATCACAAACCAACAGGAACAGATAATGGGATTAAGTTACAAGTGAGGGAGAGTGATGTGAGACAGGAAGGGTCCACTCAGAGCTGAAAGACAGAAGAAGGTTTAGTGTGAATCACAGTGAAAGTTGTTTCAGACATCATATTATCTGGTTAACCTGGGGAACTACTAGCCTGGTGCCAGATCTGTTTGCGCTGTCTTGCCAACTCCTGTAGTCACTGTCAACATTGGAGTTAGACAGCACAAACAGATCTGAGACCAGGCTGGGGGAACGACACTATTAGCTCCACAACTGCGTTGGAAACACATTAGTAATGTCATTAGCCAGAGCCAAGAAGAAAACCAATCAGCTGCCTGGTTAGTTAGGTGATGAATCAGGAAGAGGAGGAGGAGAAGAAGCAGAGGAAGAGGGGGATGAGCGAGGGATTCGAGAAGAAGCCTGTTCCATCTGTAGCAGTCCTACCTGACTCAGGATAGCAGTGGCGTGCCTTGCTCTCAAAAGCTCAGGAGTTTCCTCAAAAACAGTTATCCCTTTACCCTTCACCCCCTCCTCTAGATCCCTCCTGTAATCTCTCTACGGGGCGGAAGGAAGAACAGAGAGGCTGCAGAGAGACAGGCAGGGTAACACAGGCAGGGCACACAGACAGGACACGGTACGGTAAAGGCTCAGGTGGCAGTACCGCTCACTCATAGATTCTCAAAGCCACCAAGTCTCGCCTTCAGATTATGACAGACCAGTTCTGGTTTTGGTTGACATGTATAGACAAATATTGAGTTGCCATATCGGACATTGTTCTTATTTTTTACAATAAGTATTATGACCAATAGACATATTAAATTAGACATTGGAAAGACATTGGTGAGTTTGGTAAGCAGCCTGATTAAAAAAAACAATCCCATTTTATCAGACAATAGGACAATAAATACCCACAGAATCTTTGGTACAAGACAGTTTGTTCATGAGGCTCTTTGTCAAAAGCACTCATGCCTACATTTCATTAGGGCATAATGCATAACAAACACAGGAAACAAGGTTCATTTACAAAGCCAAACCAGACAGAAAAAACAGATGGACAAAGCAGACAAATGCAGACAGTTGTTTTGCACCAAACCTCCTGTAGTGTCCTACTAGATGGAGGGAATGGTTGTTTTGCACCAAACCTCCTGTAGTGTCCTACTAGATGGAGGGAATGGTTGTTTTGCACCAAACCTCCTGTAGTGTCCTACTATATGGAGGGAATGGTTGTTTTGCACCAAACCTCCAGTATTATCCTACTAGATGGAGGGAATGGTTGTTTGGCACCAAACCTCCTGTAGTGTCCTACTAGATGGAGGGAATGGTTGCTTTGCACCAAACCTCCTGTAGTGTCCTACTAGATGGAGGGAACTAAACAAGTCAGGATGTCAACATAGATGACAGCGCAGACATGACAATAAAACAAATTCTACAACTAAAACAGTCATGCAGCATTACTATGGTACTATGAACATGGAAAAGGGTGTATTTATTTTGTGTAATAGTCATAGAGTGTATTATCTTCAGGTGGCGAACCATGCAAGCTGACCATATCTAACCTGGGTGTGAACAATTAAGAAAAAGTCACAAGTGGGGTTAAAAGAAGGAGGGCTGTGGTGGTTGTGAGGGACTTAGTACGATTACCAGGGGTGGGTGAAGAGGAGGAGGAGAATGAGAATGAGGAGAATGAGGAGTAGAGTGAAGAACTGGACGAGGAGGAGGAGAAGGAGGAGGGGAATTAGGAACTGGAGGAGGAGAAGAATGAGGAGTTGAAAGAGGTGGTAAATGCCCGTTCGTTACCTCATTGGCTATTTTGGTGGCATGTCTGACATGTAACATGGCAAGGGTGACCTCCAAGCCTGAGAGGCTCTTTCCCTTTATGGACTCCTCATATTCCTTATGATAGTCTTTCTATTAGCCACAAAGACAAGACAAGTGACAGACACAGCCGAGATACAACATATAACATCCAAGCGTAGTAAAAGTCCACAGTCACAATGCATCCTTCACCTCAATACTCTTACTAAGAACAAATCAGGAGTGTATTACTTTACGCATGACCACAGTATACCTCTGGTGTGGGTAGTGTTTTTGTACACACAATATAAGATCTGAAACCTTTTTGTGTTTGTGCATGTATAATAGTGCTCTTTTGTGTCAGGAGCCAAGCCTTCTTCAGCCGTCAATATGTTCCCTACATTACATCAACGCAGTATGGTAGGTCTTAAGTTCTGCGTCAGTCTGTCTGTGCACTAGCAGGGAAACATGACTACCAGACAGACATCCAGTACTGTTCCTTAACCCTGGATCATCAGAGGAACATTTGGATTTCTGAACTTACAGTACATCATGTGTCAGTGCTTTACCTTTCACATCAAATTACACATAGGGAGAGTACAGTTCACAGACATTGTAGTAAGACTTATGGAGAACACACAACAGTCTGCAGAATCTCCAAATACCACCCCAGAAATACAGTACAGATACGTTGTCAGGCAAAAACAGTTGAGTGTTCCGTGTTCTCTTGAGCATCAGCGAAAATCACAACTGCAAAGTAAAATGGTTGTTTGAACCAACAGTTAGATATTGGGTTGAAACGATATAATGTGTATTTACCGCGCTCTGCATGTGCTGGGCTTCCTTAGCCGTCACATAGGTGGGGGTCTCGAAGTCCAGCATAGCCTTTCCTTTAGCCTTCTCATACTTCTCCTTGTACTTCACCTGTCAGACAAAGACGAGTCAGACAAATATATTCACAATATCATAGTTTCCAAATGTATTTATTGAATAAAGTTGACTTACTTTATTGAATAAATATGACTAAATAGGCCATTTAAGGTTACCATTGAGGCCTAAACGATACCAACTGGGCTATAACACCATAACAGTGTAACGAGGTGTCTTCAGAACACACTGACAGGGTTTATGACACAGGTTTGTTTCAATATGGTGAATTCTGGTCCAGATATCATTTCCACTTAAACCAGGGGAAGTTCATTTTTCCCTTCTAATCCAGAGGGCAAAATGACTCCACACAGAATGGAAGCACGGGAACCAGTTTATAAGGATTGCGGTATAAACCTCTCAGGTTTAAGGATGGTGTGACGAGTGGATTCATTCAAAAATGACTTACATAATAACACACAGCCCAACCAACACTTCCAGTGTTGCTGTTTTTGCAAGTCAACAATACAAACACTAATTATTTCTCAAAGTGTTCCACTATTTAATGACTTCACAGGTAGGAGAAGAAACCTGGGAGAATTCAGAATTTAGATTTGCAGGTCACATGATGAATTGTAATATTGGAGAGATGATTTTCAAACAGGAAGTTGACATCTCAAACACGGGAAGTTAAAACCGGGTGATGCCAATAGGACTGGTTCATAGGTCGTCCCATACATTGGCCCACTTACGTGACTCTGTAGTTCTGAAGCCTCCTTGTGATGAAGCTGTTCTGGTGAGTCAGCAATCATGAGGTAGTGACCCTTAATGTCCTCATGTTTCTTCTTGTACTGGTACTAAGAGGGAATCAGCGCCCAGTAAACAGCTCAGTACAAAGGTGTAGGGAAAAAGAGCCACTGTCGTTAGCTCACTCAATGCCACCCATTTAAATATAGATGTTTTTTAACAAGAATGTTTTATAAAAAGTTAACGAGCGGGAATAAAAAGGAATAAAAAATAATGAAATGAAAGAAACTGAAAAAAGAGAGAGTGAGGCAGAAAGTTCTGAGCGTCAGTGGTTATAGAAGACTAAGTTATGATATACTAAGTTAGATTTTTATGAAGAAAAGAGGAAGAAATCCATTCTGCACACGATAACATGCTAGACAGAGACGATGTGTGAAAAAGACTAATCTAGACCATAGATTAATGAAAAAAAGACATGGAAAAGAAGGTTACAGCAGGTTCTAGTACTGGGAGAACAAGGGTTATGTGAGGAAGTTTGTAGGTCAAAGGTGAGAAGGTTTAGGGTCACTACCAGATGATGTCCTTGAGGATTAACTCACTATTGATCTGCGTTTTACTACGGCTTAGATAAGTAAAGCAGGACAAAACTGGCTGAAATGACATCATTACAACTATTTACATTTACATTTACATTTAAGTCATTTAGCAGACGCTCTTATCCAGAGCGACTTACAAATTGGTGCAATCACCTTATGACATCCAGTGGGACAGTCACTTACAATAGTGCATCTAAAACTTAGGGGGGGGGTGGGGTGAGAGGGATTACTTAACCTATCCTAGGTATTCCTTAAAGAGGTGGGGTTTCAGGTGTCTCCGGAAGGTGGTGATTGACTCCGCTGTCCTGGCGTCGTGAGGGAGTTTGTTCCACCATTGGGGGGCCAGGGCAGCGAACAGTTTTGACTGGGCTGAGCGGGAGCTGTACTTCCTCAGTGGTAGGGAGGCGAGCAGGCCAGAGGTGGATGAACGCAGTGCCCTTGTTTGGGTGTAGGGCCTGATCAGAGCCTGGAGGTACTGAGGTGCCGTTCCCCTCACAGCTCCGTAGGCAAGCACCATGGTCTTGTAGCGGATGCGAGCTTCAACTGGAAGCCAGTGGAGAGAACGGAGGAGCGGGGTGACGTGAGAGAACTTGGGAAGGTTGAACACCAGACGGGCTGCGGCGTTCTGGATGAGTTGAAGGGGTTTAATGGCACAGGCAGGGAGCCCAGCCAACAGCGAGTTGCAGTAATCCAGACGGGAGATGACAAGTGCCTGGATTAGGACCTGCGCCGCTTCCTGTGTGAGGCAGGGTCGTACTCTGCGGATGTTGTAGAGCATGAACCTACAGGAACGGGCCACCGCCTTGATGTTAGTTGAGAACGACAGGGTGTTGTCCAGGATCACGCCAAGGTTCTTGGCGCTCTGGGAGGAGGACACAATGGAGTTGTCAACCGTGATGGCGAGATCATGGAACGGGCAGTCCTTCCCCGGGAGGAAGAGCAGCTCCGTCTTGCCGAGGTTCAGCTTGAGGTGGTGATCCGTCATCCACACTGATATGTCTGCCAGACATGCAGAGATGCGATTCGCCACCTGGTCATCAGAAGGAGGAAAGGAGAAGATTAATTGTGTGTCGTCTGCATAGCAATGATAAGAGAGACCATGTGAGGTTATGACAGAGCCAAGTGACTTGGTGTATAGCGAGAATAGGAGAGGGCCAAGAACAGAGCCCTGGGGGACACCAGTGGTGAGAGCGCGTGGTGAGGAGACAGATTCTCGCCACGCCACCTGGTAGGAGCGACCTGTCAGGTAGGACGCAATCCAGCGTGGGCCGCGCCGGAGATGCCCAACTCGGAGAGGGTGGAGAGGAGGATCTGATGGTTCACAGTATCGAAGGCAGCCGATAGATCTAGAAGGATGAGAGCAGAGGAGAGAGAGTTAGCTTTAGCAGTGCGGAGCGCCTCCGTGATACAGAGGAGAGCAGTCTCAGTTGAGTGACTAGTCTTGAAACCTGACTGATTTGGATCAAGAAGGTCATTCAGAGAGAGATAGCGGGAGAGCTGGCCAAGGACGGCACGTTCAAGAGTTTTGGAGAGAAAAGAAAGAAGGGATACTGGTCTGTAATTGTTGACATCGGAGGGATCGAGTGTAGGTTTTTTCAGAAGGGGTGCAACTCTCGCTCTCTTGAAGACGGAAGGGACGTAGCCAACGGTCAGGGATGAGTTGATGAGCGAGGTGAGGTAAGGGAGAAGGTCTCCGGAAATGGTCTGGAGAAGAGAGGAGGGGATAGGGTCGAGCGGGCAGGTTGTTGGGCGGCCGGCCGTCACAAGACGCGAGATTTCATCTGGAGAGAGAGGGGAGAAAGAGGTCAGAGCACAGGGTAGGGCAGTGTGAGCAGAACCAGCGGTGTCGTTTGACTTAGCAAACGAGGATCGGATGTCGTCGACCTTCTTTTCAAAATGGTTGACGAAGTCATCTGCAGAGAGGGAGGAGGGGGGGAGGGGGCGGAGGATTCAGGAGGGAGGAGAAGGTGGCAAAGAGCTTCCTAGGGTTGGAAGCAGAAGCTTGGAATTTAGCGTGGTAGAAAGTGGCTTTAGCAGCAGAGACAGAGGAGGAAAATGTAGAGAGGAGGGAGTGAAAGGATGCCAGGTCCGCAGGGAGGCGAGTTTTCCTCCATTTCCGCTCGGCTGCCCGGAGCCCTGTTCTGTGAGCTCGCAATGAGTCATCGAGCCACGGAGCGGGAGGGAGGACCGAGCCGGCCTGGAGGATAGGGGACATAGAGAGTCAAGGGATGCAGAGAGGGAGGAGAGGAGGGTTGAGGAGGCAGAATCAGGAGATAGGTGGGAGAAGGTTTGTGCGGAGGGAAGAGATGATAGGATGGAAGAGGAGAGAGTAGCGGGGGAGAGGAGCGAAGGTTGGGACGGCGCGATACCATCAGTAGGGGCAGTGTGGGAGGTGTTGGATGAGAGCGAGAGGGAAAAGGATACAAGGCAGTGGTCGGAGACTTGGAGGGGAGTTGCAATGAGGTTAGTGGAAGAACAGCATCTAGTAAAGATGAGGTCGAGCGTATTGCCTGCCTTGTGAGTAGGGGGGAAGGTGAGAGGGTGAGGTCAAAAGAGGAGAGGAGTGGAAAGAAGGAGGCAGAGAGGAAAGAGTCAAAGGTAGACGTGGGGAGGTTAAAGTCGCCCAGAACTGTGAGAGGTGAGCCGTCCTCAGGAAAGGAGCTTATCAAGGCATCAAGCTCATTGATGAACTCTCCGAGGGAACCTGGAGGGCGATAAATGATAAGGATGTTAAGCTTGAAAGGGCTAGTAACTGTGACAGCATGGAATTCAAAGGAGGCGATAGACAGGTGGGTAAGGGGAGAAAGAGAGAATGACCACTTGGGAGAGATGAGGATCCCGGTGCCACCACCCCGCTGACCAGACGCTCTCGGGGTGTGCGAGAACACGTGGGCGGACGAAGAGAGAGCAGTAGGAGTAGCAGTGTTGTCTGTGGTGATCCATGTTTCCGTCAGGGCCAAGAAGTCGAGGGACTGGAGGGAGGCATGGGCTGAGATGAACTCTGCCTTGTTGACCGCAGATTGGCAGTTCCAGAGGCTACCGGAGACCTGGAACTCCACGTGGGTCGTGCGCGCTGGGACCACCAGAGTATTTCTGGTTGTAAACTGGTTGAAATGACGTCATTACAACTACATTCCATCTATTTCTGGTTGTAAATTGTTTGAAATGACATCATTACAACCAGATGTGCCTGCTGGGAGAGAAAATGGGAGAGTCAGTGATTCCTAATGTTATGGAATGACTTGGTTGGAGGGTTGCCGTGGCGAGGCGGTTGGTTTTTGAGAAGGCGGTTGTTACGCAACGCGGGGATGATGGTGATGATGACACTACCGGGATTCAAGACGGTGGTACAAGGGCTTATGTGAGATTGTCTTACGTCACTGGACAGCTTGCTGGTGCTCAGGTTGTGCTGCATGGACAGAGACTCTGCCATGTCGGTTACAGGTTTGTGCAGCTTCTTCAGGTCACCCTTGTACTTCACCTGTGAGATGAGAAGACAGACAAAGGAACATCATCATATTATAGAGAGCTATTATATAGATAAATCATTATAATATAGTGTAATTATTATATAGATATATTATTATAGAGTTTTCTATAGTACATCTCATGAACTACTTGGTCCCGGTTGCTTGGTATATCTTTGATAAACACTTGTGAGTAAAGACCTCTTAGCCTGAATGAGTATTTATCATATTAAAAGAGTGATACTTCTACTTGGGTGAGTGCAACACGTACCTCACTAGCCAGCTGGTGTGCATCCTTCTGAGTCTTGTAAACAACACTTTCCTTCATGTCATACTTTGGCCTGAGCCCCTTCTCCTTGTCATACTTGGCCTTGTACTGCACCTGGAGGGATATCACATGGCAGTGTGTGTGTTAGTCTCAGTCTGATTGTGTCTGTGAGGAAGGTAAGCCAATCAAATCAGACGCAGAGAGAGTAGGATTAACGAGGAGAAAAACAGTACACCAGAATACAGTATTTGGTCACATAATATAAAAAGGGCTCATGGTTAGTTCAATGATTTTAGTTGGATCCAAATCCAGAGTTTCTGAATCTATGTAACTCCTTACTGTACTCGGTTACTAGCCCTTGTTATACAGCATCACCGTTTGAAGTCAAACACCATAGGTTGCCTTCTAGGACTAATTTGATATGATGCATCTGTGGGTATAACACATGAATAAATAAGCACTATTTTTTAAACTTTCAATGAGCAAACTAACCCCAGAAGGCCATTAAGACATAACAGTCAGGGGAAACAAATGTACACACAGAACTTTTACTTCATATATAGGCTGTTGGAACAGTATATATGGTAGTCAGAAATAGAAAATGAGGGAGAAAGTGATGCTGGGATCCCATTGCAGAGAGAGTCTGAGGTACTCCTAATCAGTAGAGGAACCAGCTGAAGAAAAGTCAGGGAGAGAGAGAGAGAAAGAGGGAGAGAGAGAAACACCAGGGAGAGATAGAGAAACACCGGGGAGAGATGGAGAAACAAAGGGGAGAGATGGAGAAACACCAGGGAGAGATAGAGAAACACCGGGGAGAGATGGAGAAAGAAAGAAAGAGGGAAAGAGAGAAACACCAGGGAGAGATATAGAGAGAAACATCAGGGAGAGAGAGAAAGAAAGAGGGAGAGAAAGAAACATCAGGGAGAGATAGAGAGAGAAACACCAGGGAGAGAGAGAGAGAAAGAGGGATAGAGAAACACCAGGGAGAGATAGAGAGAGAAACACCAGGGAGAGAGAGAGAGAAAGAGGGAGAGAAAGAAACATCAGGGAGAGATAGAGAGAGAAATGCCAGGGAGAGAGAGAAAGAAAGAGGGAAAGATAGTGGGAGAGATAGAGAGAGAAACACCAGGGAGAGAGAGAAACACGAGGGAAAGATAGTGGGAGAGATAGAGAGAGATACACCAGGGGGAGAGAGAGAAAGAGGGATAGAGAAACACCAGGGAGAGAGAGAGAAGAGGGAGAGAAAGAAACATCAGGGAGAGATAGAGAGAGAAACACCAGGGAGAGAGAGAAAGAAAGAGGGAAAGATAGTGGGAGAAATAGAGAGAGAAACACCAGGGAGAGAGAGAAACACGAGAGAAAGATCGTGGGAGAGATAGAGAGAGAAACACAAGGGAGAGATAGAGAGAGAAACACCAGGGAAAGATAGAGAAACACCAGGGAGCGAGAGAGAGAGAGTAACACCAGGGAGAGATAGAGAAACACCAGGGAGAGATAGAGAGAGAAACACCAGGGAGAGAGAGAGAGAAAGAGGGAGAGAGAAACACTAGGGAGAGAGAGAAACACCAGAGAGAGAGAGAAACACGAGGGAAAGATAGTGGGAGAGATAGAGAGAAACACCAGGGAGAGAGAGAAACACTAGGGGGAGAGAGAAACACCAGGGAGAGATAGAGAGAGAAACACCAGGGAGAGAGAGAGAGTAACACCAGGGAGAGATAGAGAAACAAAGAGGGAGAGAGAGAAACACCGGGGAGAGATAGAGAGAGTAAGAGGGAGAGAGAGGAATGAGGAGTGTGTAAATCCAATAGAAATGAGCAAAACAATCTTCTATTCATAATATGCTCCAAATGAAAAGGCAGTGACAGAACTTCTGGCAAACTAATAAAATGGTTCTCATAGGGGTCAACTCTGTCTGTTGTGAATAAGATGCCTTAGATAAGCTTTGCTACAGGATGTACACAGTCCTCATAGCACAGAGATAATGCTGTAATTCTGTAGAATGATGCAACAACAATAAGCCCATGGCACGGTACCACATCAGACAGAGACATCGACTACATGTCCCGGCGATTCAGACATTTATCCTTTAACATGTTGATTCAACTCATAAAAATAAAAATAAAATAAACATCTATTTAATATTTTTCATTGACTTGAAGGAAAATAGTTATTGCATCACCATGCTTGTCTATGTTTGGTGACCAGCGAAGCTTGCGATGGGAGATACAAAGAAGGTAGCTACAGATATATGGGAAACAAAACAAAAAGGACTGGAGGTCAAATGAAAACAAGAAAATGGAGGAAAAAGGGAGGGAAAATGCTCAAATTATAACAGAAATGAAAAAATGTCCCTGAGTCCTTGAGTTACGGAAGCAGAGGTACACCAACAAACGCTCCCAGAAATCAATCAATCAGTGAATCATTGAATAGAAGGAGAAAATAAGTCACAAGGCACAGACAGGAAGTTGCAGGAAGTTGCAGCCCATTGGTCCCCGCCCCAGGGTCTCAGGTATTCCTTTCTTACATTACTAGTCAGAGCACTCATTTTCTTAAGGTGGCGGCTCTGAGGAGTATCGATGGAAGCAGCTCCGTGGAGGGAGGGCCTGGCTTCCAACTCCTCCTACAAAGCAGCAGTAAGACGGCAGGGTGAGAAAACAAAGACACAACAGAATGGAGGGAGGGAACAAGTAGGGATAGAGGATTAGGGAGGGAAGGATGGACCCAGCAGGCAAAACTGCTTGAAATGATGTGGTGTCAACACTGTAACAACACTACAACTCTGAATTACAACACAGTTTTGCCTGCTGAGAGACAGTACAGGGGAGAGGACTATAAGTATATAGAGGAAAGGGAGAGGGCTATACAGGGGTAGTACAGGTATTAAGGGGAGTATATTAACATGTAACTATGGAGAGGAGACAGAGAGGACTAGTATATTAACATGTAACTATGGAGAGGACTAGTATATTAACATGTAACTATGGAGAGGAGATGGAGAGGACTAGTATATTAACATGTAACTATGGAGAGGAGATGGAGAGGACTAGTATATTAACATGTAACTATGGAGAGGACTAGTATATTAACATGTAACTATAGAGAGGAGATGGAGAGGACTAGTATATTAACATGTAACTATGGAGAGGACTAGTATATTAACATGTAACTATGGAGAGGAGATGGAGAGGACTAGTATATTAACATGTAACTATGGAGAGGAGATGGAGAGGACTAGTATATTAACATGTAACTATGGAGAGGAGATGGAGAGGACTAGTATATTAACATGTAACTATGGAGAGGACTAGTATATTAACATGTAACTATGGAGAGGAGATGGAGAGGACTAGTATATTAACATGTAACTATGGAGAGGAGATGGAGAGGCCTAGTATATTAACATGTAACTATGGAGAGGAGATGGAGAGGACTATAGGGAGTATATTAACATGTAACTATGGAGAGGAGATGGAGAGGACTAGTATATTAACATGTAACTATGGAGAGGAGATGGAGAGGACTAGTATATTAACATGTAACTATGGAGAGGACTAGTATATTAACATGTAACTATGGAGAGGACTAGTATATTAACATGTAACTATGGAGAGGAGATGGAGAGGACTAGTATATTAACATGTAACTATGGAGAGGAGATGGAGAGGACTAGTATATTAACATGTAACTTTGGAGAGGAGATGGAGAGGACTAGTATATTAACATGTAACTATGGAGAGGAGTAGTATATTAACATGTAACTATGGAGAGGACTAGTATATTAACATGTAACTATGGAGAGGACTATAGGGAGTATATTAACATGTAACTATGGAGAGGAGTAGTATATTAACATGTAACTATGGAGAGGACTAGTATATTAACATGTAACTATGGAGAGGACTAGTATATTAACATGTAACTATGGAGAGGAGATGGAGAGGACTAGTATATTAACATGTAACTATGGAGAGGACTAGTATATTAACATGTAACTATGGGGAGGACTAGTATATTAACATGTAACTATGTAGAGCAGATGGAGAGGACTAGCATATTAACATATAACTATGGAGAGGAGATGGAGAGGACTATAGGGAGTATATTAACATGTAACTATGGAGAGGACTAGTATATTAACATGTAACTATGGAGAGGAGATGGAGAGGACTAGTATATTAACATGTAACTATGTAGAGCAGATGGAGAGGACTAGTATATTAACATATAACTATGGAGAGGAGATGGAGAGGACTATAGGGAGTATATTAACATGTAACCATGGAGAGGACTAGTATATTAACATGTAACTATGGAGAGGAGATGGAGAGGACTAGTATATTAACATGTAACTATGGAGAGGACTAGTATATTAACATGTAACTATGGGGAGGACTAGTATATTAACATGTAACTATGTAGAGCAGATGGAGAGGACTAGTATATTAACATGTAGCTATGGAGAGGACTAGTATATTAACATGTAACTATGGAGAGGACTAGTATATTAACATGTAACTATGGAGAGGACTAGTAAATTAACATGTAGCTATGGAGAGGACTAGTATATTAACATGTAACTATGGAGAGGACTAGTATATTAACATGTAACTATGGAGAATAGGAGACAGTCAGAGCTCACAAGGACAGAATAGGACATGGGTAACATGGGTAGTTATGCAGGGTGGCAAAAGAAGCACCTAATGGATGGAAGGTCACTACTACCTATGCTACAGACTAGCTAGGACAGCTGAGCAAATACTATAGCAATACTATAGATCCAGGGGCGCAACTTTGGTTTTAGAAGTGAGGGGGATATCACTTTTTTAAAAATTATTATTTAAAAAACATGTTTTTATCCTTTCGGATAAACACTCCAAACAGCCTACCCTACCACTCGGAGGAGTCCGCATGGTCCTAAATCCCCCTGTTGCCTAGGTTTGTATCACATTCCAATTATAAAACTAGGGACGACAAAAATGCAATTTCAGAATGTTGGGGGGACATGTCCTCCCTGTACCCAGTGAAAGTTGCACCCCTGTATAGATCTCTATGAAGCAATCATGATCTCTAGGAAGCTGAACTGAAAGGCATGCCATCTGGGCTGCTGAATTTACACCTTCAGTGACAGTGAATAAAACCAAAAATATTTTCTGATAGCAGAAAATAACTGACAATGAAATGATAGAAAAATGAACTGAGAGGGGACAAACATAATTAAATAAAGGGGAATAAAAACATTGAAAACAGCCCGAGGTGTAGGGAACAACTGGTCAATTCAGACTCGGAGGGTTTGGTATTGACCGTACCTGGCTGTTAAGCTTGGACACCGCAGTGGCCAGAGCGATGTCTGGACGGTGGACCAGGGAACCTCCATGGGCAGCCTCCTGGCGAGCCTTCTCACGGTAGCCAATCTACCAGACACAATATACAAACCATGAGTGGACTGGACAATACAAGGGAAAGGGGAGACCTAGTCAGTTGCACAAATGAATGGATTCAACCCAAAATGTGTCTTACGCATTTAACCCAACCACTTTAGCAAACCATCAGTGGGTAATGCACAGACAGACTGTCGTGATATGAATTGTTTTGATGCCTTTGATGGCGTCCTGCTGAGAATATAAACAACAGCATGAATATTCATCTCAGAGGGGTAAACAAATATAAAATCCCTTTAATTTTGAAAAACAGGCTTCGCCACTGTGTAGGCTATTCACTGTGTACTAAACACTCACATTGCTGGCGAGCTTGGAGGCCTGTGTAGCCCTCATGATGTCAGGGCGCATAGCCACAGAGGTGTAGTTGAGCTTGGCCTTAGCCTCCTGCCTGTAGGCAAACTAGAAATGGAGAGAGAGGAAAGAGTGATATTTGTCACAACTGCTGATGTAAAAAGGGCTTTTATTAATGCATTTGATAGACTGACAGATTAATAACATTCAATTCCATAAAACATGGATGAACTATTGACTGTCTTTAATAGAGGAGATATACAGTACAGTCTTTTTATAGAAGAGGAACGTGACTAACTTACGTTGCTCTGATTCTTGGCTACATCCATGGCGTGCTGCACATCGGGAGGCACTCTCATGTTGTTGTACTTGGACTTGCCCTTCTCCTTCTCAAACTTCTGCTTGTACTGTTTCTATGGACAGAACGGAGGAGACAAAGACGTCAAAGGTAACAAATGGCTCAGGACTGTACAGTCTTGGGAAGTCTCGTTCACTTTGTGTGAGAAATCTGGAAATTAAGGTTCAGGACTGTATTCCAGCTCTAACTAAACAGCTGGTATGGGGGAGACTGACCTCGCTGACCAGTTTGCCCATGTCCTTGGCGTGGATGGTGTCACGGGTCGTGGGCAGAGTGGTGAATTGTCCGGTCTGCTGCTCCATCTTGCTAGCCAGCTTGTATTTGCTCTGAGGACAGAAAAGAAAACCAAGGACTAGTGTCAGACTGGAATCTGATTGGGCGCCGTACAAACCAAATTAACATACTGTACAGTTACATTCATTATAACAAGTGTTCTTGAGATATTTTGTGACAAATTCCTCGTTCATCCATAAATTAAGGTTCACATTATGACATTTAAGATCTATCTATAATAACTATACTGTAGGTTAGTAAGGAAAGCCATTTATTGGCAGTAATGAACATTACATAGTAAGTATCTGTAGTTATCATGTTTCTGGTGTTTTCTGCTTCTTACCTCAGATGCCAGAATGCGCACTGACTTGGCATGAAGGTTAGTAGGAGTGTCCAGAACAGTCTTATACTGACCCTTTGCCTTCTCAAACTTCTCTCTGTATTTCACCTGGTGGACAGAACAAAGCACAACAATTAACACAGGCTTTTCTTCACCTTCAGATTTCATTTCCATGTGTCAGAATAGAACAGAACAGCTTTATTTTGATTGATGGCTGGCCGGTAAAGGAACAACTACTCACATTGCTTAAGTCAGCATTCATCTTAGCCAGGACGGCTAACTTGTCGTCCACGATGGAGATCACACAGCCCTTCATCATCTCCTTGTCATACGTGTACTCAATCTGAGGATAGCAACACATGCAGCAGGGGTTAGACCAGAAGAGCCATGTCAAAGGAATCAGTATAGAAACCTGGGCCGGTGTTTTGTTGTGCGTGTAGTTAAGTCATCTAAGTCACTATTGTTTTTAGCATTGTATTTTTCTACACATAGTTTTTAATTCTTAGAAGATGACCCCCCTTGTGGGCTAAAATACATACAAACAAACATACAAACAAACTAAGGTATGTTGTGCATGACTCACATCACTCTGCTGGAAGTTGGCCTTGGCAGCTTGGATAAAGTCAGGTCTGTCGACAGTCCAGATCCACTTGTTCTTGGTGGCCTGGTACTTCTTCCTGTAGTCCAGCTGGAAGCAGACAAATCATACAGGAACAGAACAGTGAGTGAAGGGTCTGCCTCAAGAAAAAAACATTTCAGAAGGGTGGAAAACATCAGGTATAACACCTGGTCCTAACAGGCCAACTTCATTCACTAATACACTCATTCATTCATTCAGAAGTGGTGTTCAGAGGTAAATGGATAGGAGGGGATGAGGAGTACTGGAAGAAAGAGACTCACATTGCTGATGTTCTTGTAGGCTTCCTTGGCAGCGCGGATTTCAAAGGATTCAGGGTCCATGTTGATCTGGGCCTTGCTCCTCTCATATACCTCCTTGTACTTCAGCTGAGACAAAGGAGAGAAAAGCACACTGATACAGAACCAGGGATATGACTGTACCTGCCTCCATCTAAATCTTAGACATGTGGTCGTAAGGCTTTCCACTAGATAGCATAGCCACAATGTCTAAATTGGCAACATCATAAAAAAATCATGAAAATATTAGCTTTATGGTCTTAATTTAAGATTAAGGTTAGGCATTAGGTTAGCAGTGTGGTTAATAAGATTTTAAGAAGAACAATTGTAGAAATAGGTGGGGGTTTATGACTTTGTGGCTGTGTTATGTGTGAAATGGAAGGCAGCCATTTTGAGAGTGTAGAGTACATACCACGCTGGTGATCTCCTTGACCTTCTTCATGTGTGCGCTGTGTGGAGTGTCATGGCCCAGGGTGTAGCCCTTAGCCTTGTTCTTGTTATACTCCATCTTGTAGACATTCTGGAAAAAGTGATGGGAAAATGTTGCAAGTCACAATTATTCAAATATAGTGTTATGTTGAGAAATACACAGTAGTAACAAAATCATACATTTATACATTATATGATTTTATTAAATATTTATTTAGTTGTGTTACTTTATTTATTTTTCTGTGAAGAGGGAGACCTTGACAACAATTGCAACAAAAAGTATCTTTAATTGAATGTTGGGTGACGAAGTGAACTCACGTCTCTGATGGCTTTGCTGCGTTTGTGGCTCTCATGCTCGGGAGTCTCCAGGATGGAGGTGAACTTGTTCTTAGCAAGCTCATACTGCTCCCTGTACTTCCACTGTGGTGATGGGGGCAGGACACCAGAGTTAGACACACTCACACATGAGACATTACTGTCAAATCGGTATCAATTTACCTTATTTACAGTGTTTCAATTATCTATAGATGATCTGTGTGCTTTACAGATTGATTTTACGAGTTAAGTTTACATAGCTTTATCCATTCCTGATCAAACTAAATGTATGTGCTAAAAAAGATAATGACATTTGAAATGTAGTGTAGCATGAAAAGGAGATTCTGTGAAGCGTGACTACAGTACATGTCAATGTAATGAATGAATGCAATGGGAAGACACCATGCACAGGTTGGAACATGCTTTATGGAACATGCAACACAATGAAATGATGTGCAAAGAGATGTCCACAAACACACAGTGTGAGAATGAAAACAGTGCTTTTCTCATGGTTCATTTTCGTCAGCTGACGTTTGATCAGCTCGTCTGCTTCGAGTCCTACTGGTGAGTCTGGTGCTAATGATGGTTGTATTTATTTATTATCATTTGGATAAAAAAATGTGAACTTAAATAAATGAAAATAAACAAAACTATTGGCTTTGTCATAGGAAATATGTATTCCTCATTTACCGTACAACGTCTTTCTAGACAGTTCAGTCTGTACTTGTGATGTGGGTTACAGGGAGCGGGATCATAACTTAGGATGAGCTGGGTAGCTTGGGTTCAGAGGTCAGTGGAGATTCAAGACTGTTTCTGAAGCAGGGAGGAAAAGATGTCCAGAATTTGACAAATGTGGTGGTTGGCGGCAGGTAGCCTAGCATTTAATAGCATTGGGCCAGAAACCCAAATCTGTTGATGTGCCCTTCAGCAAAGTACTTAACCTTAATTGGTCCTGTAAGTCGCTCTGGATAAGTGCTTCTGCTAAATGACTAATATTCAAATGTAAAAAAATGGGAGTGAAGGAAGCTACTGTCAATTAGGAGTTCATGATGGGTTTCCGCAGCTGAAGTTAGCTAGGGCTGAGGCTGGGAAGACAACTGCAGCAGGAGGGAGAGGGAATTGGGGAAACTGCGAGGCGAGTTTGGTTGGTCTGCTGGGCAGATGGACGATTACCTTACACTGCTCGCTGGACTGGTAAATGGCACTGAGGATGTCTGGGCGGAGCAGCTCATTGCAACCGTTCTTTAAGAGCACCCTGGCCCTGGATCTATGTTTGTTCTGTCCACGGAGGGACACACTAACACACACACACACACACACAGACACAGCATGCAGGGTCAGTGGACAGGCGGAGTGGACTGGAGAGGAGCTGCGGAGATCCTAGGCCTGGAGTCTGTGTAGTGTCCTCCTGATCTATTCCCTCAGAACTATTCAATCTAGTTCAAACTGGTTCAATCTGGTTCAATCAATCAATCATATGGGCTTTTTTTATTAGCTTTTATGATTTTGCCGATGCTTTTAAAAAATGTTGACATTTGTCACTAAAACTGACATGATAAAGGGGCTCAACCAAGTCTACGGGTTTGACTCTGAGTCCACAGATCAGGGAGAGTGTAGCCGCTCACTCAGAACACCCAAGAGGGCTATTTGAGTGACAGAGTACGACACCTGCTGCGTGAGGAAAAAGAGAGAGAGAGACGTGAACACGAACAACCATGGACATTATATCCATGCAACTACGACCTCCCGCAGGCCTGCAGTCAGATGACCTCATGCACCGGGCTCGGAAGCAGGTTATCTGATAGGCCCAGAGGAGGTAGAGGCGGACGAGGGCGGGGCTCAGCAGTAGGAAAATCATAGCTTTACCTGGCTATTCTTGGCGTTCTCCTTAGCCAGGAGGGTTCTAGGATCATCCAACACACTGCTGTACTTATCCTTGGTCTTCTCATAGGCTGCTCTATAGTGCCTCTGCTCAGAACGTCAAAAAGGAGTTAAAGACAACTGACAAGCAAACAGGGAGCTGTGACAGGGGATAAAAGGACTACAGGAAAGAAGGCCAAGGTTAATCCCATATGATACATAGAGGAATGAACTGCAGAGACAAAAGAAACTTGAGTGACAACAACACGGTATTGTGGCTAGGATTACCTTAGGAAGAAGCCAGGTGCATTCATCATTACAGAAGATATTCATAACGTTATGAACTAATCAAGACCATCTTTTACCTTCAAAGCTGAGAATCCAAATGAGATGCAGTAGAAAGAAAACATGTTATACTCATTACTGCATCTGTTTTTCATAAGATCGTTTAAATAAGATCAAATCTATCCAGTATATCTAAATTGAAACCAAATTGAAACCAAAAGTGTGGCTGTGACTTACATCGTTGATAATAACGGAGGCATTCTTGGTGGCCTGGAAGAATGGAGTGTCACAGGTATACTTGAAGTGGTGTCTGTTCTTCTCGAAAGTTGCTTTATATTGTCTCTGTTTACAAAAGATAAGAGGAGAAAAAAGACGGGTGGTTATGGACAAAGAAACAGTAAGAGCTGAGGGTTTTATTATATTTGCAACGGTAGATGATCTTCGTTACCTCACTGAAGAGGACCTTGTTCTTCTCAGCCTGGACCATCTCAGGTCTGTCCCACACGTAGCAGCCAATACCCTTCAGCCAATCCAGATCCTCCTTGTACTTGATCTAATATTGGACAGAGAAATTAATGGTGTGGGTCATTCATAAAGACACACGTTACATAAAAGCATTCTAATACGCTGAAATGGACAATACCATTGTTTAATGGTAAACTACCCATTCTAAGTATTCAAATGTACTGAAACTGACAATACAATGACTCTGCCCTGAGGGTATTTTCTGATGTTAAGGGGACGTCACTCACATCGCTGATGTTTTCACCGATGATTCTGCTGTGGAAAAACTCTGGACGGTCGGGCATGGATCTCCATGTACCCAGAGAGTTGATGTACTTCTCTCTGTATTTGACCTGTGTGAAGGAGAGAAAGAGAAGTGTCTTATATCTGTATGATAACATACATGTATACAGGCTAAATCCACATACCAAAAGTCTGTTTAATGAGCCAAATCATCCTATTGGATGTCTCTTAGCCAGAAGGCAAAGCTGGTTGAAACGACTTAGTTGAAAGAGATTACTGGTCGTAAACTGGTTGAAATGAATAGATTGAAAGAGATTACTGGTTGTAATGATATAATTTCAAACAGTTTTGGTAGCTGGGGAGAGATCTTTTCTAATTGGCTGACATACTGACCTCGCTGATGTCATCGGTGACCCTACGGTGACACACGATATCCAGGGCATCCTTGACACTGTGGTAATGTCCCTTGGATCGCTCAAAGCTCTCCTTGTAGCGCAGCTAGAGAGAGAGAGAGAAAGAGAGAGAGAGAAAGAGAGAAAGAAAGAGAAAGAGAGAGAGATAAAGAAAGAGAAAGAGAGAGAGAGAGAGAGAGAGAGAGAGAGAGAGAGAGAGAGAGAGAGAGAGAGAGAGAGAGAGAGAGAGAGAGAGAGAGAGAGAGAGAGAGAGAGAGAGAGAGAGAGAGAGAGAGAGAGAGAAAGAGAAAGAGAGAGAGAGAAAGAGAAAGAGAGAGAGAGAGAGAGAGAGAGAGAGAGAGAGAGAGAGAGAGAGAGAGAGAGAGAGAGAGAGAGAGAGAGAGAGAGAGAGAGAGAGAGAAATAAAGAGAGAGAGAGAGAGTGTGTGTAATAGATCAGTCATTTGTAAGAAGGACAACTGAAAGACCAAAGACAGGCGGAGGAGGGATCACCAGAGAGCATACTCACATCACTGGATTGTAGGTAGGCCTTCTTGGCCCGGACCAGGATGGGTGTGTCATGGATGCTAGTGTACTTGTGCTTCATCTTCTCATACTGATCTCTGTATTTGATCTGGGGACGAATCAGAGGAGAAACTGTGTTAGAGCAGCGGTGAAGGGCAAGTGCTTTGGTATCACACTGGGACGTGATAACCTTCGTACTGGGACGTGATAACCTTCACACTGGGACGTGATAACCTTCGTACTGGGACGTGATAACCTTCGTACTGGGACGTGATAACCTTCGTACTGGGACGTGATAACCTTCGTACTGGGACGTGATAACCTTCGTACTGGGACGTGATAACCTTCGCACTGGGACGTGATAACCTTCGTACTGGGACGTGATAACCGTGATAACCTTACTGGGACGTGATAACCTTCGTACTGGGACGTGATAACCTTCGTACTGGGACGTGATAACCTTCGTACTGGGACGTGATAACCTTCGTACTGGGACGTGATAACCTTCATACTGGGACGTGATAACCTTCACACCGGGACGTGATAACCTTCACACCGGGACGTGATAACCTTCACACCGGGACGTGATAACCTTCACACCGGGACGTGATAACCTTCACACTGGGACGTGATAACCTTCACACTGGGACGTGATAACCTTCACACTGGGACGTGATAACCTTTACACTGGGACGTGATAACCTTCGTACTGGGACGTGATAACCTTCGTACTGGGACGTGATAACCTTCGTACTGGGACGTGATAACCTTCGTACTGGGACGTGATAACCTTCGTACTGGGACGTGATAACCTTCACACTGGGACGTGATAACCTTCACACTGGGACGTGATAACGTGATAACCTTCACACTGGGACGTGATAACCTTCACACTGGGACGTGATAACCTTTACACTGGGACGTGATAACCTTCGTACTGGGACGGGATAACCTTCGTACTGGGACGGGATAACCTTCGTACTGGGACGTGATAACCTTCGTACTGGGACGTGATAACCTTCGTACTGGGACGTGATAACCTTCACACTGGGACGTGATAACCTTCGTACTGGGACGTGATAACCTTCGCACTGGGACGTGATAACCTTCGTACTGGGACGTGATAACCTTCACACTGGGACGTGATAACCTTCGCACTGGGGCGTGATAACCTTCGTACTGGGACGTGATAACCTTCGTACTGGGACGTGATAACCTTCGTACTGGGACGTGATAACCTTTGTACTGGGACGTGATAACCTTCGTACTGGGTTGTAAGGACGAAAAGTGTTTGAGTTAAATTGCGTTAGAAAGCCTTACCTCGCTGTTGACCACCTTCATAGCCCTGGCGTGGTCCATTACTGGGGTGTCCACCTCCGCAGTGAAGTGGGCCCTCTCCTTGGAAGCCAGGTCAGTGTACGTATACTGCAGTTATGAGATACATGAACAAAAATGTCAGAAATCACTTTCTTTGTACCTCATGTTTGTAATTGTTGTGCTTTAAGTTGGTATCAATACAAATCTTAAAACAGATATCAGTCCTCCAAGAGTTCACCAGGTTTATTGTATCTATGAGAGCTAAATTGACTTGCCTTGTTGCTGAGCTGTTGGGCCCATTTGACTCTCTTGACATCGATGGAGTCCAGGGTGGTGGTGCACTTGGTCTTGTCCACATTGCCCTGGGCTCTGTACATCAGCTGAGGACGAGAGGTTAAAGGTTAACATAGCCACTTCACACTGCCTATTCAGACAGAAAGACAGACCTGTTAAACCATATTATAATACGGCAAAACTTCCATTAAATGCTGAGTCTCCAACAAGCAACGGCCTCGTATAATGGCAGTTTTACTGTATTCTGTAAATATATTGTATATTACAATATGATATATTAATAATATATATATATATATATATATGTGTGGGAAATGGTGGGCGATATAGTAGAGAACATGACTCACGTCGCTCATGTGGGTCTTTAGCTCAGTGACGCGCTGGTACTCTGGTGTGTCCAGGACCACAGTGAAGTTGGCATGGTTCTTCTTTGCCTCAACTTCATAGTTGGCCTGTTGTGGTAAGACAAATTAACATGGATTAACATGGAGCAGAAATATTACAGACAGTATTTACAGTATTTGCAGATTGTGTATACTTAGCTAATTACTTAGACCAATCGCCTCATGAGGAGTGTAATCCACCAACTGATTGGTGATTGAAGCCATAACAAAATGAGAAGGAAAGGAACCTACTCTAAACTTGGTAATGTTGCGGACAGTAGACATCTCAGGTGTGTCATACAGGAAGCAGCCAATGCCTCTCAGCCACAGAAGGTCCTCCTTGTATCTCAGCTGGTGATGGAAACAGACACAACGATTACATTACTGTATAATTATTCATTAGGCATGGAGAGACTTAGAAAAGTAACAAACTTTTAACCCTTCTCATATTCTCACTGAAGTTAACTTAAGTATTCGTTGAAAAAAAACATATTTCAGTAGTTGTATAGCCTAAATATTGTCTGTTTCAGAAGTTGCTTGGCTGCTTTGTTTTCAGTGAGTGAACGTTATTGGGCCACGTACGTCACTGGTGATCTCGTTGACGTGGTTACAGTGTATCATCTGGGGAGTGATGCCCATGGGGATCATGGTGCCTCTGTTAGCGAAGTACTTCTCCTTGTAACACAACTGCATGGGACAGAGGGAGACACACCGTACTTAGAACATGTGACAAACTAACTTCACAGCAAATAGAACAAATAAATCCATTGGTTTTAAACAAAATGTCTCTAAATATAATGAATGTACAGTATGAATGAAAAAAATTGATATAATCATGATGAATTAGACTTGTAGCAAGCATCAACACAAAGCCATAGTAATAAACATCAATGAGCCATAGTAACAAACATCAATGAGCCATAGTAACAAACATCAATGAGCCATAGTAACAAACATCAATGAGCCATAGTAACAAACATCAATGAGCCATAGTAACAAACATCAATGAGCCATAGTAACAAACATCAATGAGCCATAGTAACAAACATCAATGAGCCATAGTAACAAACATCAATGAGCCATAGTAACAAACATCAATGACAATAGTAACAAACATCAATGAGCCATAGTAACAAACATCAATGAGCCATAGTAACAAACATCAATGACAATAGTAACAAACATCAATGACAATAGTAACAAACATCAATGAGCCATAGTAAACAATCATCAATGAGCCATAGTAACAGACATCAATGAGCCATAGTAACAAACATCAATGAGCCATAGTAACAAACATCAATGACAATAGTAACAAACATCAATGAGCCAAAGTAACAAACATCAATGAGCCATAGTAACAAACATCAATGAGCCATAGTAACAAACATCAATGAGCCATAGTAACAAACATCAATGACAATAGTAACAAACATCAATGACAATAGTAACAAACATCAATGAGCCATAGAAACAGACATCAATGAGCCATAGTAACAAACATCAATGAGCCATAGTAACAAACATCAATGAGCCATAGTAACAAAGATCAATGAGCCATAGTAACAAACATCAATGACAATAGTACAGGAGGAATAATGACAGGATGTCAAAAGGTCACGTACGTCGCTAACGGCCTCCTGCGTCATCTTGACCTGTCTGATCTCGGGTGTGTCATAGGTGGTGTGGATCTTGCCCTTGCCCTTCTCATACAGCTCACGGTATAGACGCTGAGACAGACAGACAAACAGACAGAGAGAAAGAAAGAGAGAGAGGGGAAATAACATCACTACTACTACACCACAAAACAATCATTTTAATAATACCAACATACTAGAGTCTTTGACTCTATAACGATTCAACATCTTTCAAGGGATTCATAACAAAAAAAATATATAGAAGGATCATCAATCAAATTGAATAATTAATAAATTATTATATTTTTCCAAATAGTGAGGGAAGAGTAGCAGACGTTTGTAATCCTACCGGGTTGGTGACCTTGTTGGCGTTCCTGATGTTGACGAAGCTGACACCTTCTGGATCCATGGTATAGTTCGTAGCCTTTGACTTTTCATAGTCATTCTTGTACTTCACCTACACAACAACACAATTCCACGAGTGAGGTACTACGATACAAATCCAATAGATTACCATTCTACGGTAACTACACATATAGGCTTCCTTTAATTCACCTACACAAGACTGTTCCTAGTGTATCTCCACTACATCCATCCAGTCATCCTACAGTACACAACACAAGACTGTTCCTAGTGTATCTCCACTACATCCATCCAGTCATCCTACAGTACACAACACAAGACTGTTCCTAGTGTATCTCCACTACATCCATCCAGTCATCCTACAGTACACAACACAAGACTGTTCCTAGTGTATCTCCACTACATCCATCCAGTCATCCTACAGTACACAACACAAGACTGTTCCTAGTGTATCTCCACTACATCCATCCAGTCATCCTACAGTACACAACACAAGACTGTTCCTAGTGTAACTCCACTACATCCATCCAGTCATCCTACAGTACACAAACAAGACTGTTCCTAGTGTAACTCCACTACATCCATCCAGTCATCCTACAGTACACAACACAAGACTGTTCCTAGTGTATCTCCACTACATCCATCCAGTCATCCTACAGTACACAACACAAGACTGTTCCTAGTGTAACTCCACTACATCCATCCAGTCATCCTACAGTACACAACACAAGACTGTTCCTAGTGTATCTCCACTACATCCATCCAGTCATCCTACAGTACACAACACAAGACTGTTCCTAGTGTAACTCCACTACATCCATCCAGTCATCCTACAGTACACAACACTCCTACAGTATGTGCCTCTTATAACTGAAACTTTGCATCTGAATAGATTAATATTATTTTATTTTTTACAATGACCTCACAGAATGTGAACGGTTCATATTTTATACACAATGTAACAAATTGATGAACATTTGAAGAAAATAAAGTGTGTTTCTTACGCTGCTGGCAACAATGTAATTTTGTTTCGCCTGCTTCATGAGAGGATTGTCGTGGGGAAGAGAGTAGCCAGTGGGCATGGACTTCTTGTTGGCCTCCTTGTACAAGTTCTGAAGAAAATAAGGAGAGGAGTAATCAGAAGAGGACATAAGATATGAGAATCATCATAGAAATGACAGTCAGCGTTTATATCCAGAAACAGTTTGAGGGAGTAGTTACTGTCGATGCATCTTTGAAGTTATGAGTGATGTATGCTTTGTAAGAGTGTACTTAAAGCAAATAAATGATCAAAGAAAATAAGTAAGAATTGAAAACATCTTACATCACTCTGGTTGAAGTTGGCCAGGCGTGCCCTCTCTGTATCCACGGTGACAGCGGGGGAGGAGTTAGTTCCCTTGACATTGGTGACGTAGTCGTTACGGTAGTGGAGCTGAGAACATGAGAGGATAGAGGACGAATAGGTGAGAACTTAATATGCTTCATCATTGAACTTGAACGATCTGGTCTTAATGTACATGCACTCTTGTAATCTCTACCCGGCACGGCCAGAAGAGCACTGGGTACCCCACAGAGCCTGGTTCCTGTCTAGGTTTCTTCCTTGGTTCCTGCCTTTCTAGGGAGTTTTTCCTAACCAACATGTTTCTACATCTGCATTGCTTGCTATTTGGGGTTTTAGGCTGGGTTTCTGTATAAAGGCACTTTGTGACATCTACTGATGTAAATAGGGCTTTATAAATGCATTTGATTGATTGATTGAAAATGATTTTAAGTCAACTTGAATTTGTTCTTAACTGACTCGTCTGATTAAATAAGGGTGAAATAAAACATTAAGATGGTGATATAGAAGTAAGAAGCTTTAGTGACAGTACTCACATCGCTCAGGTTCTGAGAACTCAGTTTTGCCGTCTCATAGGTAGGAGTGTCGATGACCACAGAGTAATCCTTGAACGCCTCAATGCCCTTGGCTCTGTACTTGTTCTGGAAGACAAGAACAAACACACAAATACATCCACATCTTTGTCCACATCTGTGGGGTTAATCTGATTCCTACAGTCATGAGATTAGGAGAGGAGGAGAGGAGGAGAGGAGAGGATTAAGAAAGATAGGTGAGAGGCATGCGGAGGGAGCATACATCGCTCTGCAGTTTGTCAGCAGCCTTGACTCGCAGGATCTCAGGGGTGTCCCAGGCATAGCAGCCAATTCCCCTCAGCCAGGTCAGGTCCTCCTTGTAGAAGATCTGGGGAGTTACAGAAAAATATCAGTTAATGAAGTCCTAATGACAAGCAAGAGGAAGGACAGAATGAATGCACTATAACTTAGAACTACATAATATAATGAACTACACACATATAACTGCTAGTTTAGAAGTAATTTCCAATAGTAGTTACTTTGTCTGACACATTCTACCAGATCGTAAATGAACGACTACACACCAGAAAAAAAGACACTAGGTCTTCCTGAAGAACATTTTTTTAAATATGTAAAAAACATGATATATTTGATTTGAAAATAATATTGTTTATAATAAGTAAGAATAACACATTTTATTATAATTATAATTATATTATAATAATTTAACTTCACATGACACTGTGATTAAATGCAATGTGAAATTCCAATAAATGCAGTTTTCCACATAAAAAAAGTGTATTGAAATATGAAATGTTCAGATGACTCACGTCGCTGAGCTGCTCGTTGACCTTGCGTGCCTGGACGTACACCTGCATATCAGGCATACAGATCCACTGGTGCAGGTGCTTCCTGTAACCGATCTCACTGACATGGTTCTGGGTTTGACGGGCTGAGACGACATCTAGCATATCTGGGGGGATGTGGTTCTTTGCCTTGGTCTTCTCATAGTCCGCCTTGTACAAGCGCTATACGTAGGGAGGGTACATAAACCATTAGGTGTGTCTACATTTCTATCGGTTTAAGATCAATGTGTTTGACTGCCATATGGAAAGAATAAAGAGGTGATCATGAAAAAAAGGCACCAAGACTCACGTCAAGACCCATCTTTCCAGCTTTGAGGCATCGGAGAGTTTGTGGGTCGTCCTCAAGGGACTTGGGCAGGGTGTAGAGGGACTTGAACTTCTCATAATCCTCCCTGTATTTAACCTATAGGGGAGGGGATCATATGGGTTGCTTTGAGTAGAAGATTTACAATGTACACGCAACTTTTATGTGTGAGATTACTGATAAACCAAATGAATGACATTGAATCTTAGGGATCCAAAACAACAACATGAAACAAATGATGAATTCTCAATAAAGAGCATCAAAAGTTTAAAAACGTATTGGACTACAAAAGGGTTTTAAATTGGGTGATATGTTGAACTCACATTGCTGAGGATGACCTTCTGTTGTTTGGCGTGTTTCAGGGCGTGTGAGTCTGATGGCAGCGTGTAATCCTTAGCCTTGATCTTGTCCCAGGCAGATGTATATGCTTTCTAGATGACACAAAAAGAAAGATGAACATTCTAAATACAACATTTAAAATCCTAATAGGTCATTTGGAGACATAGTGTCTGTCTACAGTAGAACCACACTCACGGTGCTGTAGATGTCCTTGAGGTTGGCATTGTGTGCATAGTCATAGGTATCCAGAATTGTGGTATAGATATGCTTGTCTTTCTGGTAAGCCTCCCTATAGTTCAGCTGTGGAGACAAAGAGCATATATTTTGATACAAAGCAGATGTTAAACATGTTTATACTATTAGAAGAATTGTGTAGTATGATGCAGTATAGTATAGATTTCTGTATAGTACATCTGACACTCACATCACTGGCCCAGGTGTGACCCAGAAGAGCAGTCACATAGATAGGGGTGTCTGTCACGATGGAGTAGTTGTTGAATTCCTTCTTACCCTCCTCCTTGTATTTGAGCTGTGAGAAAACAAATGCAGAAGCCACATGGTCACGTGTGGCTCAGTTGGTGAGAGCAAGGTGCTTGCAATGCCAGGGTTGTGTGTTCAATTCCCATGGGGGACCAGTATGAACATGTATGCACTCACTACTGTAAGTCAATCTAGATAAAAGTTTCTGCGAAATGACTAAAATGTAATAGTCCCCACGCAGGAATATAACTTTTTAAATAACCTCTTATCACTATTATGATAAAATATACTATTTATTTAGTATTTATGATGGACTGGTAGTCAATCATTAACAAACAAAAGACTAGGGGAGTCATTGGTATAAATGACAGTAAGTGTGACAGAGGTGACGTCATCCTTTGTACTCACTTCGCTCTGCAGCAGGTGGGCATTCTTGGCACGGACAAGCTCAGGTGTGTCCCAAACATAGCAACCAATTCCTTTTGTCCAGTTCAGGTCATCTTTGTAGTACACCTATCAGATTGATAGACAATACCACAACGCAGAGATCAGATCAGTTAGATTTAATGGGATTTTACAAATACTGTGATAGTGTACGGTAGTGTAGCTAACTAAGGACAGCAGAGGGATGAGGAACAGACGAGCCGACATTATTATTACTTCTATTTGTTTCTTAAATACAGCATGTCATTGTATTGTTTTTAATATATATATATATATATATATATATATATATATACACACATATATATATATATATATATATATATATATATATATATATATATACACACATATATATATATATATACACACACACTGAACAAAGATATAAACGCAACATGCAACAATTTCAAAGATTTTACTGAGTTACAGTTCATATAAGGAAATCACTCAATTGAAATAAATTCATTAGGTCCTAATCTATGTATTTCGCATGACTGGGCAGGGGTACAGCCATGGGTGGGTCTGAGAGGATTTAGCCACCCCGACAGACAATCCTGTGCGTAAAGAAGCCCTATGCGGAGGTCCTGGGCTGGACCTGGTACGTGGTCCTGGCACGTGGTCTGTAGTTGTGAAGCCGGTTGGACATACTGCCAAATTCTCTAAAACGACGTTGGAAGCAGCTTATGGTAGAGAAATTAACATTACATTCTCTGGCAACAGCTCTTGTCAACATTCCTGCAGCCAGCATGCCCATTGCATGCTCCCTCAAAACTTAAGACATCTGTGGCATTGTGTTATGTGACAAGACTGCATATTTTTAAAGTAGCCTTATATTGTCCCCAGCACAAGGTGCACCTGTGTAATGATCATGCTGTTTAATCAGCTTGTTGATATGCCACACCTGTCAGGTGGATGAATTATCTTGGCAAAGAAGAAATGCTCACCAGTAGGGATGCAAACAAAGTTGTGCACAACATTTTAGAGAAATAAGCTTTTTGTGCATATGGAACATTTCATGGGACCAACACTTTACAAGTTTTTTTGTTCAGTGTATTTTTTTACTTATTTGTAAAGTATGTCTTGAACATGTGCAAAATACAACATACATCACTCAGGATCTCATTGTTCTTGCGGGCTCTGAGAATGTCCTGCTGGTCGGGGTGGCAGGTCCAGTTGTGCAGTAAGGTGCGATACAGCACGTCACTGAGCATGTCCTGGCACCTCTTAGCCACCATGTTGGGAATGATGTCAGCGGGGATGTGGTTCTTGGTCTTGTTGGTATTATAGTCCTTCTGGTAATTCCTCTGGAAGAAAGAACAGGGCACTGTGTTCAGATCTCCAGATACGTGGATTATTTTCAAATCCAAAATATAATCAAATCAAGTGAAAGCATATTTGTCACATGCACAGGATAAACGTGGTGCACAGAGTACAATGAAATGCATACCTGCAGGTTCACCTCTCAACATTGCAACAACAAAATAAGATTAGAAGTAAGTAAAGCATATTCAATCAAATCAAATAACAAATAAGTAGGAGAACCTGACAGAACTAAACATATGAATAAGAAAGAATATCTAAGGAGTAAATATGGCATATTCCAAGTTCCAACAGAGTGTATTTGTTAACTTTTATTTATACAGGTAGATTTAAGAACAGATTCTTAATGACGACCTTCTGCTGTTTTATTGTATCTTTGGCGACTGTAGCGACTGGATTATCATGTGTGCGATTTACTAGATTATACTGTGTAAGTGATATCTTAACATATGTGAACATACCATTTTTTTTTCAAATTGAACCTTTATTTAACGAGGCAAGTCAGTCAAGAACAAATTCTTATTTACAACGACGGCCTACCGGGGAACAGTGGGTTAAATGCCTCGTTCAGGGGCAGAACGACAGATTTTTACCTTGTCAGTTCGGGGATTCGATCCAGCAACTTTTCAGTGACTGGCCTAAAGCTCTTATCACTAGGCTACCTGCCGCCCTGAATATGCAGCAGTATCATATTTTACTAGATATACTATAGATATACTATACTATAGATATACTGTAGATATACTATAGATATACTGTAGTATTATAGTTGTATCATATCTTACTAGATATGCTGTAGATATATAATTATAGAGGTATTATATTTTACTAGATAGACTATAGATATATTATTATAGCAGTAATATATTACCTAGATATACGGTAGATATACTATAATATTATAGCATTATCATATCTTACTAGATATACTGTAGATATACTATAGTATAATAGCAGTATTTTATTTATTAGATATACTGTAGAAACAGTGATTTCGGAAAGTATTCAGACCCCTTGACGTTTTCCACATTTTGTTACGTTACAGCCTACTTCTAAAATGGATTAAATCGTTTTTTTCACTCATCAATCTACACACAATACCCCATAATGTCAAAGCAAAAACAGTTTTTTGTCAAAATTGTTACATATTTATTAAACCTGCAATATCACATTCACATAAATATTCAGACCCTTTACTCAGCACTTTGTGGAAGCACCTTTGGCAGCGATTACAGCCTTGAGTCTTCTTGGGTATGATGCTACAAGCTTGGCACAGCTGTATTTGGAAAGTTTCTCCCATTCTTCTCTGCAGATCATCTCAATAGGGAGTGTTGGTGCCCAGCTATTTTCAGGTCTCTCCAGAGATGTTACTGTAGATCGGGTTCAAGTCCAGACTCTGGCTGGGCCACTCAAGGACATTCAGAGACTTGTCCCGTAGCCACTCCTGCGTTGTCTTGGCTGTGTGAATAGGGTCGTTGACCTGATGGAAGGTGAACCTTCGCCCCAGTCTGAGGTCCTGAGCGCTCTGGAGCAGGTTTTCATCAAGGATCTCTCTGTACTTTGCGGCGTTCATCTTTGCCTTGTTCCTGACTAGTCTCCCAGTCCCTGCCGTTGAAAAACATCCCCACAGCATGATTCTGCCACCACCATGCTTCACCGTAGGGATGGTGCCAGGTTTCCTCCAGACGTGATGCTTGGCATTCAGGCCAAAGATTTAAATCTTGGTTTCATCAGATCAGAGAATCTTGTTTCTCATGGTCTTAGAGTCTTTATGTGCCTTTTGGCAAACTCCAAGCGGGCTGTAATGTGCCTTTTTACTGAGTGGCTTCCATCTGGCCACTCTACCATAAAGGCCTTATTGGTGGTGCTCTGGAGCTCTGTCAGAGTGACCACCGGGTTCTTGGCCACCTCCCTGACCAAGGCCCTTCTCCCCCGTTTGCTCAGTTTGGCTGGGCGGCCAGCTCTAGGAAGAGTCTTGGTTGTTCCAAACGTTTTCCATTTAATAATGTTTGAGGCCACTGTGTTCTTTGGGACCTTCAATTCTTCAGCAATGTTATGCTACCCTTCCCCAGATCTGTGCCTCGACACAATCCTGTCTCTGAGCTCTATGGACAATTCCTTCGACCTCGTGGCTTGGTTTTTCCTCTGACATGCACTGTCAATTGTGGAAGCTTATATAGACAGGTGTGTGCCTTTCCAAATCATGTTTAATCAATTGAATTTACCACAGGTGGACTCCAATCAAGTTGTAGAAACATCTCAGAGATGATGAATGGAAACAGGCACCTGAGCTCCATTTCAAGTCTCATAGCAAAGGGTCTGAATAAGGTATTTCAGTTATATTCTTTGCAAAAATATCTTAAAACCTGTTTCACTTTGTCATTACGGGGTATTGTGTGTAGATTGCTGTGGATTTTTTTTGTTAATCCATTTTAGAATAAGGCTGTAACGTAACAAAATGTGGAAAAAGTCAGGGGGTCTGAATACTTCCCGAAGGCACTGTATTCTATAGTTTTAAAAACTATAGCCCATAAAATTGTCAGAGACTCCAGTCACCCAAGTCATAGACTGTCTTCTCTGCTACTGCACGGCAAGCTGTACCCGCGCGCCAAGTCTAGGACCAAAAGGCTCCTTAACAGCTTCTAACCCCAAGCCATAAGACTGCTGAACAATTAGTCAAATGGCCACCGGACTATTATATATATCTACAGACTGTAGATATACTGTTCAGTACTATAGTATTATAGCACTAATATATCTTACCAGACAGACTGTAGATATACTGTACTATAGTATTATAGCAGTATTATATCTTACCAGACAGACTGTAGATATACTGTACTATAGTATTATAGCAGTAGTATATCTTACTAGATATACTGTAGATATATTATAGTATTATAGCAGTAGTATATCTTACTAGATATACTGTAGATATATTATAGTATTATAGCAGTAGTATATCTTACTAGATATACTGTAGATATATTATAGTATTATAGCAGTAGTATATCTTACTAGATATACTGTAGATATATTATAGTATTATAGCAGTAGTATATCTTACTAGATATACTGTAGATATATTATAGAATTATAGCAGTATCATATCTTACCAGGCCCTTCTGTTTCTCCTGTTCTCCACAGCGCATCACCTCAGGGAAGTCCACCAGGGTGTCAGCCAGGTAGTGACCCTTGGCCTTCTCATGGGCGTCATGGTATTTAGCCTGAAATGTTTTAGTTTCAAAGAAATAAAAAAGTGTCATCATCGATTGCAGAGAGCAAAGCGCTTTGTTGATACAGCAAGTATACATAGCACAGCACAGTGGACAAACAATCTCTGCTATATTTACATGTTTTGCGTCTGCTTCTGTTGCCACAGGAACATATGCAACCACTAGCAGTTACTAATTGATATGATCAAACTGACACACATTTAACACATGTTAAGAAATCCAATATATTACCAACTATTCTGACTAGATTTAATAGTACTAAAGTCACATGTCAGTTGCTCTTTAATTATTATGTATATTTAATAGTAATAATCATTATATTCTTTCCTGTTAATCATATTTGTATTGTTGGTTGTCAAGAGACTATAAATTAGACTCACATCGCTGATAATCTCCCTGTTCTTCTTGGCTCCGACTACAGGGATATAATGGGCGTCCAGCTGGTAACCAGTGGCTTTGCTTTCATCCCAGGGCAGTTTGTAGTATTTCTACAAATGACCACAATTAACAATGTAAACATCGTTTCAGACATGTATTTATTTTGTATAACATAGAAATAATAAAATGTATTAATTATTATCTACATTATTAAAATGATATTTTGTATATAAAATTAGACATTTATGCAGATAGGTGTTTCTGTGAAGACGAAGTCCTATGGATGTAGAGTACTTTACCTCACTGATGACCTTGGCGACCTCTCTGCTATGGGCCAGCTGGGGTGTGTCCTCTGAGCCGATGTACATGCCCTTCTCTGCATTGAAGGTCTCCTTGTACTTCAGCTTTACAACAGAAGGACATATAGGCACAGGTCATGATCAGTTTGAAGGATCCCGCTTAACACAATGTCCTCACATGTTTCTCTGAGGTATGGGTCAAAGGCTATCTGAAGGAGGGACTCTATCCTACCAGGGTTGCTTTCAAATAACCCTTTGAAACAGTGGAAATGTACATCCAAAAATGTATTTGGCCCCTTTTTTGTTATTTGTAAACTCAGGTTCACTTGATCTAATATTATGTTTCGGTTGAAGATCAAAAATATACAAAAATATACAAAAATATACAAAAATATACAAAAATAGAGAAATTCAGAAAGGTGTTAAATAATTTTTCATGGCCTGTAGTTGTTTTACTTTTGGTAAACTTAGCTAAGATCAAATCTAAAGTAGTAAATAAATTCATTCACATCACTGAGGTTAAAAGCATTGATGGTGGCCAGGATATGCTCAGGACGATCCACGATGTGTGTGTATTTGGCAAAGTTGTCTTTGGCATCCTTCTTGTAAAGCCTCTGCAAAAAGACATCAGAGAGAGAAAGACATGGTAAGAATTCCCTGAAGGGTAGCAAACACATACAGTACTAATGACAGAGATGTGAGGAGCAGAATGTGCCCAATGAAACCTAGAACCACACCAACAGCTTGGATACAGATAAAGGAACGTACCTCGTTCATGATCTTCTGGGCATTCCTGACTTTGACGTGATCGACACATTCGGCAGCAACCCAACCACATCCACGGAGCCATTCCAAATCGGCCTTGTAGACAACCTGCATACAGACAGAGGAGAGAGTCAGACAAACAATCATTTTACTTAGAGGTATAAAAGGGGTGTGGGGGAGAGAGAGAGGGGAAGAGAGGGGGAGATAGAGAAGGGGAGAGAGAGAGAGAGAGAGACAGAGAGAGAGAGAGAGACAGAGAGAGAGAGGGGGAAGAGAGGGGGAGATAGAGAAGGGGAGAGAGAGAGAGAGAGACAGAGAGAGACAGAGAGAGACAGAGACAGAGAGAGACAGAGAGACAGAGAGAGACAGAGAGAGACAGAGAGAGACAGAGAGAGACAGAGACAGAGAGAGACAGAGAGAGACAGAGAGAGATAGACAGAGAGAGAGATAGGGGGGGAGAGAGAGGGATAGAGATATACACAGTACAAAACATTAGGAACATCTTCCTAATATTCAGTTGCACCCCCTTTTGCCCTCAGAACAGCGTCAATTCATCGAGGGGAATGGGCTCTACAAGGTGTTGAAGCGTTCAACAGGGATGCTGGCCCATGTTGACTCCAATGCTTCCCACAGGCGTGTCAAATTGGCTGGATGGCCTTTGTGTGGTGGACCATTCTTGATACACAAGGGAAAATGTTGACACACTCAAACCAGTGCTCCTGACACCTACTACGATACCCCTTTCAAACCAGTGCTCCTGGCACCTACTACCATACCCCGTTCAAACCAGTGCTCCTGGCACCTACTACCATACCCCGTTCAAACCAGTGCTCCTGGCACCTACTACCATACCCCGTTCAAACGCACTTTAATATATTGTCTTGCCCATTTACCCTCTGAATGGCACACGTACACAATCCATGTCCCAATTGTCTGACGGCTTAAAAATGAATATTTAACCTCCCCTTCATCTACACTGATTGAAGTGGATTTAACAAGTGACCTCAACAAGGGATAAGGTGAATGCACCAATCTGTAAGTCGCTCTGGATAAGAGCGTCTGCTAAATGACTTAAATGTAAATGGATCAGATTCAACTGGTCAGTCTATGTTAGGGAAAGAGCAGGTGTTCCTAATGTTTTGCACACTCAGTGTATATGTATCCTGGAAGCCCTAAAGCATAACGGACATACTGTAATTGTTAAGTTGTGTCAAGTAGGCCTATCTATCTACTCACGTCACTCTGAAGGTCGTAGGCTTTGCGGGCCTGTGTGACATCAGTGGAGTCTGGCAGACAGGTCCAGTTATGTAGACGGGTCCTGTAGTGGTCGTCATTGACCTGGAACTGGCATTTTTTTGCCAGCTCAAAGGACAGCATGTCCACTGGCAGATGGAACTTGGTCTTGGACTGGTGGAAGTCCTTCTTGTACAGAGCATCACTGGCAATCTTGGCTGAGTTAATAGCCAGCACGAGCAGAGGGTCATCCTCGACACAGCGGGCTCCAATGTGGTGCCCAGCCTGCTTGCGATATTCTGTCTTGTATTTGTGCTGTGAAAGAGACACTTAAAGTATCAAAGTGTGCCTTACTGAGTTGCAATTGAATTGACTGTTTATTTATACATACAGAGACTGCAATACAGATCTAAGCATTTAGAAGTAAAACGGCACTGAGAGAATGGATATGTTGAGTCACTTACACACTCCACAGGATATTAAGAACATTATGTCGTCAATGTTATCTTTATTGGGAGTGAACGGACAATACTGTTCCGTTACATTTAGATGAGATAAGTATCAATGACAACCTGTTTAAATAAAGGAAAACACTGTGATACTCACGTCACTCTGGACTTTATTGTTGTGGATGCACTGCTTGATGGGAACAGCATCTCCGGGCATGAAGAAGCCGGTAGCTTTGACCTTATCCCAGTCCTTGGTGTATAGTTTCTGTGAACAGGAAGATAGATAGGAACAGAGATTACAGAGTGTAAAGGTCATATTTTGTGACTACACTACATGTATTAGAAGCATTTTCTTCTGTTTTTCTTTCTTATTTATTTCAAAATGCGAAGTGGAATTCCCCTCTACCTTCATTATTCAGACTGGCAAAGGCACTTTGAGCATTTCAAATGTCTGAGAACTCTGATGTAAAGAAAGAAAAGGTATCTTACCGGATGGAGATTCTTGGCCACCTCTCTTGCTGTTGCCAGTACTGGGGTGTCTGTGACCGTGTACTTAGTCTTCTCTGTGTGCCACAGTGCACGGTAATTAGCCTGCACGAAACAAACAACACAAAAGCAATTGATTAGTATTGTACTTAATGACTACTGTTCTTGTTGCTTCAACAGCCCAATGTTTTTTTCCTTCATTGTGATACCTATTATCCACAAAATGTGAGAAGTTCCAAAAACATTGTGATTCTTTCATGTGTTATAACATGTCAAAATTGTCCCATGTCTCGACCCACCTCATTGAGGATGTCTGCAGCGTTCTTGGCGCAAACCATGTCTATTCTGTCCACAGGAGCTGTGAACTTCTGCTGATCCAACTTGACACGGTAGCCTCTCTGCAAGACAACATGAACCATGTCTACATCCATCAACAACAACAGTCAAACCAAAATCAACCATCAATACATGTCATTAAATGTTAACCTGTTTCAGTCCACAAATAAAATAAATCAGGCAGATGACACACTTGCTTGCAGGCATTATTACTATATACTATCATATATATATATATATATATATATAATTATTATGACATATATTCTATGTTTGAAATGACTTACGTCAGCCAGGACCGCTTGGGCGTGTTTCACTTTCAACACCTCCACAGACTCGTGGGGGTTCCAACCACATCCCCTGAGCCACTCCAGATCAGCCTTGTACACCGCCTGGGAGAAGACAACAGGGTGTTTGTATTGGCATAGGGGTCAATGTGTCACTAAACACTGATAGCCTTTCCCAAATAGAAATGAACAGAGGGTTAAAATCAACAAAGATATATGGGGTGAGGATGTCCCTGAAATACTTTGAGGTGAACACAGCATATACAACATATTATCATAAGCAACTAATTACAATTTCATACAGGGATAAAAAAAAGGGATGTGAAGTATTTATTAGTATTTATTTTATTAGTATTGTAGAGCAGCCCAGCTCCCGAAGTGACTCTTTACACTGTATGCAATAAATTCATTTGTGTTGTCTTAGGAATCCTGCATTATCTCTCCAACCCCCATTCTGTCTCACATCCCTAGAATATACCTTGTAATGATCGTTAATGCTTTTTAAACTTAAGTGCATGCCTTGTATAATGTATCGCTCATTTGACAAAGTAATTAAAAACACATTTAGAATTCCATTCTCAGACCTTTCTTGATTGCCCATTATTGTAACTCAACTATAGTCTCCTGCTTATTGCTAAATCATCATTATGGGGTCAGATATTCAGTTTAATATACTTTGATTATATTAGTTGCAGTCTTATTATGGGTTGCATGTGAGGTGTATACAATATGCATTTATATAAAATATTACCCCACTACAGGATCCCTATTAACAGTTGTAAAAGCAGAAGCTACTCTTCCTTGAGTCCAAATATGGTAAAACTCACATCGCTCTGCAGATCATAGGTTTTCCTGGCCTGGACGACATCAGTGGAGTCTGGCAGACAGGTCCAGTTGTGCAGGTGAGTTCTGTAGTTGAAGTCGTTGACCTGGACCTGGCATTTCTTGGCCAGTTCAATGGTCAGCATGTCCACTGGGAGGTGGAACTTGGTCTTGGACTTGTTGAAGTCCTTCTTGTACAGAGCATCACTGGCAATCTTGGCTGAGTTCATAGCTAACATGATCAGAGGGTCTTCCTCGACACAGCGGGCTCCAATGTGGTGGCCAACCTGCTTGCGGTAGCCCTCGTGGTATTTGTACTGAGGGAAAAAAGGAGGATCAGAGAGTTAATTCCACTGACTCCATTGAATCAAGTGACCTAAATGAAATGGACGCCGACTTCAGTCATTTTCTCTTACGTCGCTGATGATGTCTCTAGATTTTCTGGCCTTCAGCACAGCGATGGCGTCCTCCTTGATGTGATATCCCTTAGCCTTGTCGGCATCCCAATCCTTAGTGTATAGTTTCTGTGAAATGGAAAGATCATTGAGTTGGTAAGTCAAATAATAATATCTAGGCATACTGTTATGTGATTATAAACAAAACATGTCTATAGGTTTCTTTATTTGTGTATCTGAATTAATGTCATTATATTGTTGTTGACTGAATCTGTTCACTGCACATACTATAAATAAGACAAAGGACACATCCAAAGTATGTGCCTTGGCAGTGTGCAAAGCGTTCAGTGAAGCAGACTTACATTGCTGATGGCGATAGCATTAGCCTTGGACAGCACCAGAGAAGGAAGGTCATTGTTCAGGTGGATATTGGTCTTCTCAGTATCCCAAACCTCTCTATATTTCCTCTGTGAAAAGCAACAAACACACACAATCAAAGAGTTAATGATAAATCCAACCACTGTTATCACAGACTAGATCTATATTTCACAAAATGTCTATCTCTACAGTTACCAGAAATGCTTTTTTTTACAACGAGACCAAGATAACAGGTTACGGTTACTGTTTGGTTACTTCAATAGAAGGACACTTCAATGGCTAAAAGCTAAGTACTCACATCACTGAGGATCTCAGCGTTCTGCTTCGACAGGACAACCTCTGGAGAGTCAACAACACTGGTGAACTTGATAGAGCTGGGGGGCTGGCGGTACAGCCTTTCGTTGAGGATAGTTTGGCCATTTTTAGCCTTAATGACATCCACAGAACCCTGGGGCAACCAGCCGCACCCTCTGAGCCACTCCAGATCAGCCCTGTACACCGCCTGGAAGGAAGGAACCATGGTTCAGGTAAAGTAATTACTCCTTGTGGGATAGTAGTGCAATAGTTGTTTGAACTTCAATGGTTGGTAGGTAGAGTAAGGAGCCAGTGATAGCCAAAACGGATTGGACCATGATTCTCTGTGTACTTACGTCACTATGCAGAGAGTAGACCTTCCTGGCGCGGACAACATCAGTGTTGTCTGGCATGCAGGTCCAGTTGTGCAGTTTAGTTCTGTAGGTGAATTCTTGGATCTGGAACTGGCTTTTCTTGGCCAAGTCGACGGACATCATGTCAAGTGGAATGCTGAACTTGGTCTTGGTGAGGTGGAAGTCCTTCTTGTAGTTAATATCACTGGAGATCCTGGCTGCATTGGCGGCCAGCACAAGCAGAGGGTCATCCTCAACGCACAGGGCTCCAATATGGTGGCCACACTGATTGCGGAAGCCGGCCTTGTACTTGTACTGAAAACAGAGAGGACTAGCTAAGTATTGCGTTGTTTTATATGATGGCTGCCATTGCTCATTCAGAGGAGATGGATATACAAACTTACATCACTGATGATCTCTCTGCTCTTCTTGGCATGTTGGACAGCAATGGCATCCTTATCCAGGTGATATCCCTGTCCGATCATCTCGTCAAATCCCTCACGGTAGAGTTTCTGAAATAACAGTCTTATATATTTAGTGCCTTCATTCGAAGGTACTGTAATTCATTTCTTAAAAATATGATGTGAAAAAAATTGAAGCGGTTGAGAGAGTCAAATCATGTAGAGACATAGCTATAGAGAAACAGATACAACTCCATCAACTTGAGTAAATGGAAACAGCTTGAAGGCAAAGTAAGAAAGACCTACATTGCTCATGGTGATCGCGTTGGCCTTGGCCAGCACAAGTTCTGGAAGCT
Source organism: Oncorhynchus gorbuscha (assembly GCF_021184085.1). Lineage (NCBI taxonomy): Eukaryota > Metazoa > Chordata > Actinopteri > Salmoniformes > Salmonidae > Oncorhynchus > Oncorhynchus gorbuscha. The sequence goes on along the minus strand of NC_060173.1, from coordinate 103,955,906 downwards.
CATTGCCGACGTGGATTTGGACCTTATCGGCCTCCCACTGTTGAACGTACTGGTGCTGAAACACAAGAAAACAACGGCAATGTTATAAGAAAATAATGTATCTCACTATTTTTAATAGTAGTCTCTGCATCCTGTGAATCTGAATGTACAGTATGTATACCTGAGTTCAATCTCCCTCCACTCTAGAAAGTAAGAGGCACATTACCTTGTCCATTATCTGGGCATTGGCCGTAGCCAAAGCATAAGGCATGTCGTCGGTTGTGGCGGTAAATTTGAAATTGCTTGGGTGCTCGCGATATTTCCTCTCGCTCAGGATCTCAGCGGCCTTCTTGGCTTTCTCAACGTCGATCGAGCCAATAGGGACCCAGCCAGTGCCTTTGAGCCATTCCATATCAGCCCTGTACACAGCCTGGTTTTATATGGGAGCAGCAGAGGGAAAACTATTTGGTAAGAAAGTACATTTCGCAGGTATAATGTTTGTCTTTTCCTGAAATGATAGGTGAGGCCCACCCTCATAACCTTAATGAGTGTTCATATTCTACTTACGTCACTATGCAAAGCGTAGACCTTCCTAGCCTGGACGACATCACTGGAGTCTGGCAGACAGGTCCAGTTGTGCAGGTGAGTTCTGTAGTTGAAATCATTGACCTGCATCTGGCATTTCTTGGCCAATTCAATGGTCAGCATGTCCACTGGTAGGTGGAACTTGGTCTTGGACTGGTGGAAGTCCTTCTTGTACAGAGCATCACTGGCAATCTTGGCTGAGTTCATAGCCAGCATGATCAAAGGGTCTTCCTCGACACAGCGGGCTCCAATGTGGTGGCCAACCTGCTCGCTGTAGCCAGCCTTGTACTTGACCTAAATGGAAGCAAAAATGTATATACACTTGTACTTTAAGTCAACATCACATACATGATGATAATATATTTGCATCAACTCTTGACATTTTTCAAATAATGTGAAAAAAAGATGGAAAATATCCAGCACTCACATCACTGATGATCTCTCTACCATGCTTGGCAGCTTTGATGGCGATGCAATCGCTTTTCAGGTTATAGCCCTTCCTGTACAACTCCTCTAATTCAGCTTTGTAGAGTTTCTGAAAAGGTATATAGGGACACAGCTTAGAAACAGAGCCAACACATTATTAAGAATCACTAGAACGTTACTAGAGCTTCAGCGGAAGTCTTAGGTTACACAACATTTATTGAATGTGTAGTAATGTATGTAGTGAAGGAAGCAAGAGGGAGCTTACGTTGCTATTGTTGATCGCATTGGCCTTGGCCAGCACAAGTTCTGGAAGCTCATTGCCGACGTGGATTTTGATCTTATCAACATCCCATTGTGCAACATAGTTGCCCTGAAATAGGAGAAAAAACATGATTATGTTATAAGAAAATATGAATAAGGTAATATTACATGGGATTTTAACTGCGCATTTGTCAGACCCAAGGACCTTGAAAATAGCTACCAGAAATGCAAGATTGACCATCTAAACCACTGATCTGAGTGAAAGACATTGTTACAAAATAATCTATGTATTGAACATTTCACCAACCTTGTTTATGATCTCAGCATTGGCCTTGGCCAGCACCATAGGCATGGAGTGCATGTCGGTGGTGTATTTAAGAGAATCTGGTTTCTGCTTGTAGAGGCGATCGCTCAGAATCTCTGCAGCTTTCTTAGCTTTCAACACATCCAGAGAGCCAATGGGGACCCAGCCAGTACCTCTAATGAACTCCATGTCAGCACGGTAGACAGCCTTGGATGTGGAGAGCATCAATTAACCAACCAACCAAACAAATACACTTACTGTAGACATTTTTTTTAAACGTGGAAGTGGGTCATGGAAAATAAATAAAGCATTTGATATAGTATATTGAGAAGGAGCCTACTTCACTGTGCAGATCGTAGACTTTCCTTGCATGGACGACGTCAGTGGAGTCTGGCAGACAGGTCCAGTTGTGCAGGTGAGTTCTGTAGTTGAAGTCGTTGACTTGAATCTGGTTCTTCTTGCACAACTCAAAGGCCATCATGTCCAATGGGAGGTGGAACTTGGTCTTGGACTGGTGGAAGTCCTTCTTGTACAGAGCATCACTGGCAATCTTGGCTGAGTTAATAGCCAGCATGAGCAGAGGGTCTTCCTCGACACAGCGGGCTCCAATGTGGTGGCCAACCTGCTTGCTGTAGCCAGCCTTGTACTTGTACTGAAATAGATCAGAAGAGAATTTGACCACAGTCAGACAAGGATGAACTGATTGATCATCCTTTCCTTATAAATCAAAGACATTCCAGGTATCTTCATGCCTGATTTATTCACTTTTCAGGAACTGATTCAGGAACTGATTCAGGAATTGATTCAGGAATTCAATTCAGAAATCGTCATTCGTATAAGACTTTAGGACTATAATAATTGGGAAAATGTTCTAGAAATGACATTTACACCACTGATAATTTAGCTTGAGGCTTTGGAAAAAAACTATGAATAAAGGGGGACAAAAATACAGTACTCACATCACTGATAATCTCTCTACCGTGCTTGGCAGCCTTGACAGAGAGAGCATCCACAGGAAGGTAATAACCCTTCTTGATGGTTTCATCAAATCCTTGTTTGTACAGTTTCTGTAAAAAAAGGAGAAGGAACTAGCATTTAAAAAACTGAGTCGCAAAACATTGAAGGTTGAGAGATATATAGATATAAAGATATAGATGTATAGAGATAAAGATATACTATATAGAGATATAGATATTCTATACAGAGATATAAATATACTATATAGAGATATAGATAAACTATATAGAGATAAAGATATAAAGTTATAGAGATATAGATATATAGAGATGTAGATATACTGTATAGATAAATATAAATAAAGAGATAGAGATATAGATTTACAGAGATACAGATATATAGAGATATAGCTATAAAGAGATATAGACATATAGAGATAGAGATATAAATATACAAAGACAGAGATATACAGATTGAGATACAGTTGAAGTCGGAAGTTTACAAACACCTTAGCCAAATACATTTAAACTAAGTTTTTCACAATTCCTGACATTTAATCTGAGTAAAAATTCCCTGTTTTAGGTCAGTTAGGATTACCACTTTATTTTAAGAATGTGTAATGTCAGAATAATAGTAGAGAGAATTATTCCCTTGGCTGAGAATTATTATTTATTTCTCATCACATTCCCAGTGGGTCAGAAGTTTACATACACTCAAATAGTATTTGGTAGCATTGCCTTCAAATTGTTTAACTTGAGTCAAATATTTTGGGGAGCCTTCCACAAGCTTCCCACAATAAGTTGGGTGCATTTTGGCCCATTCCTCCTGACAGAGCTGGTGTACATGAGTCAGGTTTGTAGACCTCCTTGCTCGCACACGCTTTTTCAGTTCTGCCAACAAATTTTCTATGGGATTGAGGTCAGGGCTTTGTGATGGCCACTCCAATACCTTGACCCTGTTGTCCTTAAGCCATTTTGCCACAACTTTGGAATTATGCTTGGGGTCATTGTCCATTTGGAAGACCCATTTGTGACCAAGCTTTAACTTCCTGACTGATGTACTGAGATGTTGCTTCAACATATCCACATAATTTTCCTCCCTCATGCTGCCATCTATTTTGTGAATTGGACCAGTCCCTCCTGCAGCAAAGCACCCCCACAACATGATGTTGCCACCCCCGTGCTTCAAAGTTGGGATAGTGTTCCTCGGCTTGCAATCCTCCCCCTTTTCCCTCCAAACATAACGATGGTCATTATGGCCAAACAGTTCTATTTTTGTTTCATCAGACCAGAGGACATTTCTCCAAAAAGTACGATCTTTGTCCCCATGTGCAGTTGCAAACCGTTGTCTGGCTTTCTTTATGGCGGTTTTTGAGCAGTGGCTTCTTCCTTGCTGAGCGGCCTTTCAGGTTATGTCGAAATAGGACTCGTTTTACTGTGGATATAGATACTTTTGTACCTGTTTCCTCCAGCATCTTCTTAAGGTCCTTTGCTGTTGTTCTGGGATTGATTTTCACTTTTCGCACCCAAGTACGTTCATCTCAAGGAGACAGAATGCTTCTCCTTCCTGAGCGTATGACGGCTGCGTGTTCCCATGCTGTTTATACTTGCGTACTATTGTTTGTACATATGAATGTGGTACCTCAGGCGTTTGGAAATTGCTCCCAAGAATGAACCTCTACAATTTTTTTCTTTAGATTTTCCCATGATGTCAAGCAAAGAGGCATTGAGTTTGAAGGTAGGCCTTGAAATACATCCACAAGTACACCTCCAATTGACTCAAATGATGTCAATGAGCCTATCAGAAGCTGCTAAAGCAATGACATCCTTTTCTGAAATTTTGAAGCTGTTTAAAGGCACAGTCAACTTAGTGTATGTAAACTTCTGACCCACTATAATTGTTATACAGTGAATTAAAAGTTAAATAATCAGTTTGTAAACAAATGTTGGAAGAATGACTTGTGTAATGCACAAAGTAGATGTCCTGACCGACTTGTCAACACTATAGTTTGTTAACAATAAATTTGTGGAGTGGTTGAAAAACTATTTTTAATGACTCCAACCTAAGTGTTTGTAAACTTCTGACTTCAACTGTATATCTATCTATCTATCTATCTATCTATCTATCTATCTATCTATCTATCTATCTATCTATCTATCTATCTATCTATCTATCTATATATATATATATATATATATATATATATATATATATATATACAAAGTATATCTGTATCTCCATATATATATGTATATATACACTGCTCTAAAAAATTAAGGGAACACTTAAACAACACAATATAACTCCAAGTCAATCACACTTCTGTGAAATCAAACTGTCCAATTAGGAAGCAACACTGATTGACAATACATTTCACATGCTGTTGTGCAAATGGAATAGACAACAGGTGGAAATTATAGGCAATTAGCAAGACACCGCCAATAAAGGAGTGGTTCTGCAGGTGAAAACCACAGACCACTTCTCAGTTCCTATGCTTCCTAGCTGATATTTTGGTCACTTTTGAATACAACCCACACAAGTGGCTCAGGTAGTGCAGCTCATCCAGGATGGCACATCAATGCAAGCTGTGGCAAGAAGGTTTGATGTGTCTGTCAGCGTAGTGTCCAGAGCTTGGAGGCGCTACCAGGAGACAGGCCAGTACATCAGGAGACGTGGAGGAGGCCGTAGGAGGGCAAAAACCCAGCAGCAGGACCGCTACCTCCACCTTGGTGCAAGGAGGAGCAGGAGGAGCACTGCCAGAGCCCTGCAAAATGACCTCCAGCAGGTAATGACCTCCAGCAGGTCACAAATGTGCATGTGTCTGCTCAAACGGTCAGAAACAGACTCCATGAGGGTGGTATGAGGGCCCGATGTCCACAGGTGGGGGTTGTGCTTACAGCCCAACACCGTGCAGGACGTTTGGCATTTGCCAGAGAACACCAAGATTGGCAAATTCGCCACTGGCGCCCTGTGCTCTTCACAGATGAAAGCAGGTTCACACTGAGCACATGTGACAGACGTGACAGTCTGGAGAACGTTCTGCTGCCTGCAACATCCTCCAGCATGCCCGATTTGGCAGTGGGTCAGTCATGGTGTGGGGTGGCATTTCTTTGGGGGCTGCACAGCCCTCCAGGTAGCCTGACTGCCATTAGGTACCGAGATGAGATCCTCAGACCCCTTGTGAGACCATATGCTGGTGCGGTTGAACCTGGGTTCCACCTAATGCAAGACCTCATGTGGCTGGAGTGTGTCAGCAGTTCCTGCAAGAGGAAGGCATTGATGCTATGGACTGGCCCGCGCGTTCCCCAGACCTGAATCCAATTGAGCACATCTGGGACATCATGTCTCGCTCCATCCACCAACGCCACATTGCAGCACAGACTGTCCAGGAGTTGGCGGATGCTTTAGTCCAGGTCTGGGAGGAGATCCTTCAGGAGACCATCCGTCACCTCATCAGGAGCATGCCCAGGCGTTGTAGGGAGGTCATACAGGCACGTGGAGGCCACACACTACTGAGCCTCATTTTGACTTGTTTTAAGGACATTACATCAAAGTTGGATCAGCCTGTAGTGAGGTTTTCCTTTTTAGTTTTGAGTGTGATTCCAAATCTAGACCTCCATGGGTTGAAAAATTTGATTTCCATTGATTATTTTTGTGTGATTTTGTTGTCAGCACATTCAACTATGTAAAGAAAAAAGTATTTCATAAGAATATTTCATTCATCCAGATCTAGGATGTGTTATTTTAGTGTTCCCTTTATTTTTTGAGCAGTGTAGATAGATAGATAGATAGATAGATAGATAGATAGATAGATAGATAGATAGATAGATAGATAGATAGATAGATTAGAGATATGGATAGAAAGAGATATAGATATATGGATATATATAGATATATGGAGATAAAGATATATATATATATATATAAAGATATATATAGATATGGAGATAAAGAGATATAGATATATAGATAAAGATATATATAGAGATATAAATAGATATAGAGATATAAATAAGACTAGATCAACTTGAGTGAAAGAAAACAGCTTGAGGTAAAGTAAGGAGGACCTACATTGCTCATGGTGATCGCATTGGCCTTGGCCAGCACAAGTTCTGGAAGCTCATTGCCCACGTGGATTTTGATCTTATCAGCATCCCATTGTTCAACATACTGCCGCTGAAATATGAGATAAACATAGCTATGTTATAAGAAAATAATAATAATAACAATAATACATGTCATTATTTTGCACTTTTCTCAGACTCACAGACACTTGAGAAAAGCAAACAGAAATGTAAATCTGAGTGACAGACATAGTAAAGAAAGCATGTATGTATTACACTGAAAAAAATAGCAACAATTTCAAAGATTTTACTGAGGTACGGTTCATATAAGGAAATCAGTACATTTAAAAACATTCATTAGGCCATAATCTATGGATTTCACATGACTGGGAACACAGATATGCAACCTTTGGTCACAGATACCTTACAAAATAGGTAGGGGCATGGATCAGAAAACCAGTCAGTATCTGGTGTGAAGCCTATTTGCCTCATGCAGCGCGGCACATCTCCTTCGCATAGAGTGGCCTTTCGGATTGTAGTCCCACTCCCCTTCAATGGCTGAGCGAAGTTGCTGGATATTGGCGGAAACTGGAACACGTCAATCCAGAGCATCCCAAACATGCTCAATGGGTTGCATGTCTAGTGAGTATGCAGGCCATGGAAGAACTGAGACATTTTCATCTTCCAGGAATTGTTTACAGATCCTTGTAACATGGGCTGTGCATTATCATGCTGAAACATGAGGTGATGGCAGTGTATGAACGGCACAACAATGGGCCTCAGGATCTTTTCACGGCATTTCATTCAAATTGCAATCGATAAAATGCAATTGTGTTCGTTCATCCATGAAGAGCACACTTCTCCAGCGTACCAATGGCCATCGAAGGTGAGCATTTGCCCACTGAAGTCGGTTGCAATGCTGAACTGCAGTCAGGTCAAGACCCTGGTGAGGATGACGAGATGAGCTTCCCTGAGACGGTTTCTGACAATTTTTGCAGAAATTCTTCAGTTGTGCAAACCCATAGTTTAGCAGTTGAAGAAGTTGGATGTGGAGGTCCTGAGCTGCCGTGGTTACACATGATCTGCGGTTGTGAGGCCGGTTGGACATACTGCCATATTCTCTAAAACGACGTTGGAGGCAGTAGAGAAATGATAGAGAAATTAACATGAAATTCTCTGGCAACACCTCTGGTGGACATTCCTGCAATCAGCATGTCCATTGAACACTCCCCTCAAAACTTAAAATATCTGTGGCATTGTGTTGTGTGACAAAACTGCACATTTTAGAGTTGTCTATTATTGACCACAGCACAAGATGCCCCTGTGTAATGATCATGCTGTTTAATCAGCTTCTTGATATGCCACTCCTGTCAGGTAGATGTATTATCCTGGCAAAGGAGAAATGCTCACTAACAGGGATGTAAACAAATTTGGGCACAAAATTTGAGAGATATAAGGTTTTGTGTGAAAATAACATTTCTGCTAGTGAACATGGGACCAACACTTGACATGTTGCATTTATATTTTGTTCAGTGTAATTATCTATTTATTAGATAGGGTATCAGGCTTGATGTTGAGGTGGACCTTGTTATTTCAGCAGCTCCATAAAAAAATGTATGTTATTGTATTGAATTCTGGTGTAACAGGAAACTGCGTTGTTAGCTGGAATACGTTTACCTTGTTCATGATCTGGCTGTTATGTTTGGCCAGAACGATATCCATGCCGTCGAGTGGGCTTTTGAAGTCCAGAGTGCTGGGGTGCTGGCGGTATTTCTTCTCACTCAAGATCTCGCCGGCCTTCTTGGCTTTTTCCACATCAAGTGAGCCAGTGGGGACCCATCCAATTCCCCTGAGCCACTTCATGTCAGCCCTGTACACCGCCTAAGAGGGATAGCATACTCCCATTACTTGTTGCCATCTCAAACCTTTTATCACTGGGTTTGACCAGCCCTGGATGTCTCATTAACAATATGATTAAAAATGTAACAGGAAAGAGGTCTTGGAATTGAAAATACAGAACTTTTGAAACATACCTCACTTGCTATGTCATAGACATGTCTGGCATGGACAACATCAGTGGAGTCTGGCAGACAGGTCCAGTTGTGCAGGTGAGTTCTGTAGTTGAAGTTGTTGACTTGGATCTGGTTCTTCTTGCACAACTCAAAGGCCATCATGTCCAATGGAAGATGGAACTTGGTCTTGGACTGATGGAAGTCCTTCTTGTACAGAGCATCACTGGCAATCTTGGCTGAGTTCAGAGCCAGCACGAGCAGAGGGTCATCCTCTACGCAGCGGGCTCCAATGTGGTGGCCAATTTGCTTGCGGTAGCCTGACTTGTACTTGTGCTACACCGAACCAAAAAGGTTGCATGTAGTGGGGATTTCAGTAAATCAAAGGTAAACACAGTATTGATATAGTTCATTCCTTTGTGATAACAAAATAAGTACTTACATCACTGATAATTTCCCTGCCGTGCTTGGCTGCGATGACAGCAATGGCATCATTGCGCAAATCATAGCCCTTCTTCTTATCCTCTATCATTGCTTTCCTGTATTGGTTCTGTATGAAGAAGAAAACAAACATCCATAGATGTTATTGTATATCTCCACAATAAGTTTTAGTTTCGAATGTTTGCATTCACAAGGAGGGTTACCTTTGTGCAATCAGCTACTTACCCAACTGTAGTTGGACTTGTTTGCATTGGCCAAAACAATGTCCATCGCATCTGGCATAATGTGGTTCTTGATCTTGTCCTTCTCCCAGGCCTCAGTGTAAGCTTGCTGCAATAATGAGTTTCAAGTTCAAACTAACAGCGTGAAGTGCCTATTCATATAAATGGCTGAAATATAATCCAAAGTAGGGGAGATCAGATTACCTTAAAGCAGGTTCTAAATGATGGAATCATTATTTGAATATAATCTGACCAGGAGAAACATTCAAAGGCAAATGATGAATAAAGATATACCAGTTAGTCAAATACCTTGTTGGCATTATCATTATTTTGTTTAGCCAAAACCATTCCAATGTCTTGAACTGAGCTGGTGAACTTGAAGTTGCTTGGGTGCTGACGATACAGCTTCTCACTCAGGACATCGGCGGCTTTCTTTGCCTTCTCAACATCAAGTGAGCCGATGGGAACCCATCCGATACCTTGCAGGCTCTTTAGTTCAGCCTTATACACAGCCTAGACACAACAATACCACAATGGTCAAAATGGATGGAATAAAGACAGTTACACTGGAAAAACATGATCTAGTTCATTCATACTTACATCACTTGCTATGTCATAGACATGTCTGGCATGGACAACATCAGTGGAGTCTGGCAGACAGGTCCAGTTGTGCAGTCGAGTTACATATTTGGCATGGTTGACCTGGATCTGGTTCTTCTTGGCCAACTCAAAGGCCATCATGTCCAATGGGAGATGGAACTTGGTCTTGGACTGGTGGAAGTCCTTCTTGTACAGAGCATCACTGGCAATCTTGGCTGAGTTAATAGCCAGCATGAGCAGAGGGTCTTCCTCGACACAGCGGGCTCCAATGTGGTGGCCAATCTGCTTACGGTAGCCAGTCTTGTACTTATGCTACAAAAGGCAAATATGAAATGGCAGTGTTGAGGATTGTTTTTATTTTACAGATGTACATTTGATATATTGTGTCATGAAATAGTAAAGAAATGGAATCGCTTATGATGGATAGATGTTCAATGAACTTACATCACTGATAATTTCCCTGCCGTGCTTGGCTGCGATGACAGCAATGGCATCATTACGCAAATCATAGCCCTTCTTCTTATCCTCTATCATTGCTTTCCTGTATTGGTTCTGGAAGAGAAAAAAAATCCATAAACATGGGTATTTAAAATCAAATCACAAATAATTTAAAGTGCATTTAACAAAATCACAACAGATTTTACATGAAAAACTCAACAAAAACAATATGTTTATTTTTTACAAACGTTTACATTGATCAAGATGGTTACCTTTGTGCAATCAGTTACTTACCCAACTGTAGTTGGACTTGTTTGCATTGGCCAAAACAATGTCCATCGCATCTGGCATAATGTGGTTCTTGATCTTGTCCTTCTCCCAGGCCTCAGTGTAAGCTTGCTGCAATAATGAGTTTCAAGTTCAAACTAACAGCGTGAAGTGCCTATTCATATAAATGGCTGAAATATAATCCAAAGTAGGGGAGATCAGATTACCTTAAAGCAGGTTTAAATGATGGAATCATTATTTGAATATTATCTACCAGGGGAAACATTCAAAGGCAAATGATGAATAAAGATAAACCAGTTAGTCAAATACCTTGTTGGCATTATCATTATTTTGTTTAGCCAAAACCATTCCAATGTCTTGAACTGAGCTGGTGAACTTGAAGTTGCTTGGGTGCTGACGATACAGCTTCTCACTCAGGACATCGGCGGCTTTCTTTGCCTTCTCAACATCAAGTGAGCCGATGGGAACCCATCCGATACCTTGCAGGCTCTTTAGTTCAGCCTTATACACAGCCTAGACACAACAATACCACAATGGTCAAAATGGATGGAATAAAGACAGTTACACTGGAAAAACATGATCTAGTTAATTCATACTTACATCACTTGCTATGTCATAGACATGTCTGGCATGGACAACATCAGTGGAGTCTGGCAGACAGGTCCAGTTGTGCAGTCGAGTTACATATTTGGCATGGTTGACCTGGATCTGGTTCTTCTTAGCCAACTCAAAGGCCATCATGTCCAATGGGAGATGGAACTTGGTCTTGGACTGGTGGAAGTCCTTCTTGTACAGAGCATCACTGGCAATCTTGGCTGAGTTAATAGCCAGCATGAGCAGAGGGTCTTCCTCGACACAGCGGGCTCCAATGTGGTGGCCAATCTGCTTACGGTAGCCAGTCTTGTACTTATGCTACAGAAGGCAAATATGAAATGGCAGTGTTGAGGATTGTTTTTATTTTACAGATGTACATTTGATATATTGTGTCATGAAATATTAAAGAAATGGAATCGCTTATGATGGATAGATGTTCAATGAACTTACATCACTGATAATTTCCCTGCCGTGCTTGGCTGCGATGACAGCAATGGCATCATTGCGCAAATCATAGCCCTTCTTCTTATCCTCTATCATTGCTTTCCTGTATTGGTTCTGTATGAGAAAAAAAATCCATAGACATGGGTATTTAAAATTAAATCACAAATCATTTAAAGTGCATTTAACAAAGTCACAACACACTTTACATGAAAAACTCAACAAAAACAATACATTTTTATTTTATTTTTACAAATGTTTACATTCATCAAGATGGTTACCTTTGTGCAATCAGTTACTTACCCAACTGTAGTTGGACTTGTTTGCATTGGCCAAAACAATGTCCATCGCATCTGACATAATGTGGTTCTTGATCTTGTCCTTCTCCCAGGCCTCAGTGTAAGCTTGCTGCAATAATGAGTTTCAAGTTCAAACTAACAGCGTGAAGTGCCTATTCATATAAATGACTGAAATATAATCCAAAGTAGGGGAGATCAGATTACCTTAAAGCAGGTTTAAATGATGGAATCATTATTTGAATATAATCTGACCAGGAGAAACATTCAAAGGCAAATGATGAATAAAGATATACCAGTTAGTCAAATACCTTGTTGGCATTATCATTATTTTGTTTAGCCAAAACCATTCCAATGTCTTGAACTGAGCTGGTGAACTTGAAGTTGCTTGGGTGCTGACGATACAGCTTCTCACTCAGGACATCGGTGGCTTTCTTTGCCTTCTCAACATCAAGTGAGCCGATAGGAACCCATCCGATACCTTGCAGGCTCTTTAGTTCAGCCTTATACACAGCCTAGACACAACAATACCACAATGGTCAAAATGGATGGAATAAAGACAGTTACACTGGAAAAACATGATCTAGTTCATTCATACTTACATCACTTGCTATGTCATAGACATGTCTGGCATGGACAACATCAGTGGAGTCTGGCAGACAGGTCCAGTTGTGCAGTCGAGTTACATATTTGGCATGGTTGACCTGGATCTGGTTCTTCTTGGCCAACTCAAAGGCTATCATGTCCAATGGGAGATGGAACTTGGTCTTGGACTGGTGGAAGTCCTTCTTGTACAGAGCATCACTGGCAATCTTGGCTGAGTTAATAGCCAGCATGAGCAGAGGGTCTTCCTCGACACAGCGGGCTCCAATGTGGTGGCCAATCTGCTTACGGTAGCCAGTCTTGTACTTATGCTACAAAAGGCAAATATGAAATGGCAGTGTTGAGGATTGTTTTTATTTTACAGATGTACATTTGATATATTGTGTCATGAAATATTAAAGAAATGGAATCGCTTATGATGGATAGATGTTCAATGAACTTACATCACTGATAATGTCCCTCCCGTGCTTGGCTGCGATGACAGCAATGGCATCATTGCGCAAATCATAGCCCTTCTTCTTATCCTCTATCATTGCTTTCTTGTATTGGTTCTGTATGAGAAAAAAAATCCATAGACATGGGTATTTAAAATCAAATCACAAATCATTTAAAGTGCATTTAACAAAATCACAACACATTTTACATGAAAAACTCAACAAAAACAATGTTGTTTTTATTTATTTATTTTTTACCAATGTTTACATTCATCAAGAGGGTTACCTTTGTGCAATCAGTTACTTACCCAACTGTAGTTGGACTTGTTTGCATTGGCCAAAACAATGTCCATCGCATCTGGCATAATGTGGTTCTTGATCTTGTCCTTCTCCCAGGCCTCAGTGTAAGCTTGCTGCAATAATGAGTTTCAAGTTCAAACTAACAGCGTGAAGTGCCTATTCATATAAATGGCTGAAATATAATCCAAAGTAGGGGAGATCAGATTAGCTTAAAGCAGGTTTAAATGATGGAATCATTATTTGAATATAATCTGACCAGGAGAAACATTCAAAGGCAAATGATGAATAAAGATAAACCAGTTAGTCAAATACCTTGTTGGCATTATCATTATTTTGTTTAGCCAAAACCATTCCAATGTCTTGAACTGAGCTGGTGAACTTGAAGTTGCTTGGGTGCTGACGATACAGCTTCTCACTCAGGACATCGGTGGCTTTCTTTGCCTTCTCAACATCAAGTGAGCCGATAGGAACCCATCCGATACCTTGCAGGCTCTTTAGTTCAGCCTTATACACAGCCTAGACACAACAATACCACAATGGTCAAAATGGATGGAATAAAGACAGTTACACTGGAAAAACATGATCTAGTTCATTCATACTTACATCACTTGCTATGTCATAGACATGTCTGGCATGGACAACATCAGTGGAGTCTGGCAGACAGGTCCAGTTGTGCAGTCGAGTTACATATTTGGCATGGTTGACCTGGATCTGGTTCTTCTTGGCCAACTCAAAGGCCATCATGTCCAATGGGAGATGGAACTTGGTCTTGGACTGGTGGAAGTCCTTCTTGTACAGAGCATCACTAGCAATCTTGGCTGAGTTAATAGCCAGCATGAGCAGAGGGTCTTCCTCGACACAGCGGGCTCCAATGTGGTGGCCAACCTGCTTACGGTAGCCAGCCCTGTATTTGAACTAAATAAATTAAATTGAGATAGTTAGGTGTCATTCAAATGCTGAAGTTCACACACCATTTATTCAATAGACAGTTTTTCACTTACATCGCTAGCAATGGATGTGCCCTGTTTGGCTGCCAGGATTGCAATAGCATCATTGCGCAGGTCATAACCCTTCTTCTTGTCCTGTTCATTGGCAAGCTTATATAGTGACTGTACAGGAGGAATAGAAAACACGTTTTCAATGAATTAGGACAATGCAGCCTAAATGAACACTACAAGGAGGTGTGGAAGGTATGACTCACAGCACTGCAGTTGATCTTGTTGGCTCTGGCCAACACCACCTCCATTGAGTCTGGCATGATGTGGACAGAGGTCTTATCCTTATTCCAGGCGTCAACGTACGTTTGCTATAAGACATATATACTTCTTATTGTTTTGATGTATTACCATGTATTTGTATTGTATACATTATAATATATACAGTTCACATATGTGCATAGACATTCAGTAGATACCTTGTTCATGATTGCATTGTTAGCATTGGCCAGGATGACGTCCATGGAGTGCATGTCCTTGGTAAACTTAAAGCTGCTGGGGTGTTGGCGGTACAGTTTCTCACTGCCAATCAGGCCAGCTGTTTTGGCTCTCTCTACATCCAGAGAACCAATGGGAATCCATCCTGTGCCTTTGACGCTTGTCTCATAGTCACTTTTGTACAAATTCTGCAGTAAAAAGGCGATAACATAACCAAACTTTTCTCACAGATTCAGATGTGTCTTAACAGCTCAGAATCTGGGAATGGTTCAATAATTATGAGAGAAAAAATGTATTGTATACAAAAACATGTTTTGTTGTTCTGTTTGTTTTTATAGTATTATGAGTCAAATAATACTTACATCACTGGCGATCGTCTGCATCTGCTTAGCCAACTCCACGTTCATGGCATCAGCAAGCACAGTGTAATGGTGCTGGATCTTCCTGTAGCCAGCAAAGGTCTGCACTGTGGAGGCGTGCTTGGCATGTACAACACTCATCATATCAACTGGAGAGTGGAACTTCAGCTTGGACTTGTGGTAGTCCTTCTTGTAGTTCTTGTCACTCTGCAACCTGGCCACCTCCATGTAGTGCACCAGTAAGGGGTCGTCCTGAAGAGTGCGGCAGCCCACTTGTTTTCCCCTATTCATCCGGTGACTCAGCTTGTACTTGTACTGTGTAAATAAACAACAACAATTTATTATTCCCAGGACGAATATTTAGCTTTGATGAAGATTATTTTATAGTATACAAGGTCCATTGGAAATTCTACTTCTGCTTTATCCCAACGCCTCCGATACACATGCATACATACAGAGGTTGGAGCAGATTGTAAAATGGTTTTAAAGCCTTTTATTGCTGGTCTGAGTCACTCACGTCACTGGCAATTTTGGTGCCCTGCTTGGCAGCCTGAATGGCGATGGCATCAACCTTCAGGTCGTAACCCTTCTTATACATATTCGCCAGGCCTGCTTTGTAGATTTTCTGGAATGGAGGAGAAACAATTGATTATAATATGATCAAAATAACATTTGCTAAATAATTCAAATTCCAAGAGATATTTCAAAGTTACATTGCAAAAGCATGATGCATTACAAAGAGGAATATTTTGAGGGTAACCTACATGTTTGAAAAAGGTAGCATTACCTGACTCATGTTGATAGCATTAGCCTTCGCCAGGACAATTTCAGGGGCATCTGGCATCACATGGACTGTGAGCTTGTCATTGTGCCATTGTTTGGTGTATTCTTGCTGAAATGTCATTGGTAAAAACACAAGTCAATTATAACATTAGGACAAATGAGAATACATCACATTTTAAACTATGTGTTTTTAATTTCAAATATGGCGTTATGGTTTATAGTGTACCTTGTTCATGATCTTGTTGTTGTCAGTGGCCAGGACAATGTCCATAGAGTCCATCAGTTTCTTGAACTGGAATTTAGAGGGGTGTGTACGGTACTTTTGTTCACTCTGGATGTCCCCGCCAACCTTTGCAAGTTCCACCGGCAATGAGCCAATAGGAATCCATCCTGTTCCTCTCACAGAGTTGTTCCAGTCAGACTTGTACTCAAACTGGGGAATGAACCAAACACAAATGAATGAAGTATTTGACACCCACAAGCGTGTTAACAGAAAACACCCCTAGCACTAGGCCGAAGTCACATGAACAGTACTCACGTCACTGGAACTGGCATTCATGGTGCGAGCCAACGCAAGGTTCATGGAGTCAGCGGTAAGAGTGTAGTGGTGCTGGATCTTCCTGTAGCCAGAAAAGGTCTGCACTGTGGAGGCGTGCTTGGCATGTACAACACTCATCATGTCAACTGGAGAGTGGAACTTCAGCTTGGACTTGTGGTAGTCCTTCTTGTAGTTCTTGTCACTCTGCAACCTGGCCACCTCCATGTAGTGCACCAGTAAGGGGTCGTCCTGAAGAGTGCGGCAGCCGATTTGTTTGCCCTTTGCCTTCACATAGTCTTTCTTGTACTGGATCTGAAAGGTAGAAGTAAAAGAATAATTAAACAATCCGACACTATTGGACGTAGCAACACTGTTGTGGACTACATACTGTATAGCTCTTTCTGTCCTCCTGGGCCCAGTTTTTCAAAAGTGATCTATCTGGATTTTGCCTAGCGGATAGGATTAAATGCATATAAATATAATGAATAGAACAGGAATCCCTATTCAAGTCAGAGGTATTGTTAACAAGTACTCCCCCATAAAGAAAATGAGAATTAAAAACAGGTTCAGCCCCTGGTTCGACCGTGATCTGGCAGAGTTACTCCACATCAAGAACATCAAATCAAATTTATTTATATAGCCCTTCGTACATCACCTGATATCTCAAAGTGCTGTACAGAAACCCAGCCTAAAACCCCAAACAGCAAGCAATGCAGGTGTAGAAGCACGGTGGCTAGGAAAAACTCCCTAGAAAGGCCAAAACCTAGGAAGAAACCTAGAGAGGAACCAGGCTATGTGGGGTGGCCAGTCCTCTTCTGGCTGTGCCGGGTGGACATCATTTGGCAAAAGACTTGGCACTCAAATAGTCAGGCTGACTTGCTCTCGTTCAGGCAAATGAGAAATAAGTGAACTCAGGCTTTCCAGAAGGCCGAAGTTAGTTACTTTAAGAAGTAATTCTCTCTCTGTGGGTCTAACCCCAAGAAGTTCTGGAAAACGGTGAAAGATCAAAGATCTGGAGAATAAGACCTGGATACGAGTATGAAAATGTATGCACTCACTACTGTAAGTCGCTATGGATAAGAGCGTCTGCTAAATGACTAGAATGTAAATGTAAACCCTCCTCTTCATAGCTGCCCATGTCCGTTAATGTTGATGATGTGGTTGTTACTGACAAGGAGCATATGGCTGAGCTCTTTAATCACCACTTCATTAAGTCAGGATTCCTATTTGACTCAGCCATGCCTCCTTGCCCATCCTCATCTCCCAGTCCTTCTACTCCTTCTAGGTGCTAAAGGAGCTCCTTAAACTTGACCCCCAAAAAACATCTGGGTCAGATGGTTTAGATCCGTTCTTCTTTAAGGGTTGGCAGGGTAGCCTACTGGTTAGAGCGTTGGACTAGTTCAAATCCCTGAGCTGACAAGGTACAAATCTGTTGTTTTGCACCTTGAACAGGCAGTTAACCCACTGTTCCTAGGCCGTCATTTTTAAACATTTTATTTTACCTTTATTTAACTAGGCAAGTCAGTTAAAAACATATTCTTATTTTCAATGACGGTCATTGAAAATAGGAATTTGTTCTTAACTGACTTGCCTAACCCTAACCCTAACCCTAACCCTAACCTAACCCTAACCCTAACCGTAACCTGGAATGCAGCCACGGTACGTCCTTTATTTAAAGGGGGAGATCAAGCTGATCCTAACTGTTACAGGCCAATTTCTATCTCGCTCTGTTAATAAAAAATGTTGGAAAAATGTGTCAATAATCAACTGACTGGCTTTCTTGATGTCTATAGTGTCCTCTCTGGTATGAAATCTGATTTCCACTTAGGTTATGGATGTGTCACTGCAACCTTAAAGGTCCAGAAGAATGTCACAACTGCTCTTGATTCTAAGCAATGTTGTGCTGCTATTTTATTGACTTGGCCAAAGCTTTTGATACAGTAGACCATTCCATTCTTGTGGGTCGGCTAAGGAGTATTGGTGTCTCTGAGGGGTCTTAGGCCTGGTTTGCTAACTACCTCTCTCACTACCTCTTTCTGCAGTGTGTAAAGTTAGAACATATGCTGTCACAACCACTGCCTGTCACCAAGGGAGTACCCCAAGGCTCCATCCTAGGCACCACGCTCTTCTCAATTTACATCAACAACATAGCTCAGGCAGTAGGAAGCTCTCTCATCCATTTATATGTAGATGATACAGTATTATACTTAGCTAGCACTTCCTCTGATTCTTTGGTAAACGCTCTACAACAAAGCTTTCTTTAGTGTCCAACAAACTTTCTCTGCCCGTATCCTTGTTCTGAACACCTCTAAAACAAAGGCCATGTGGTTCGGTAAGAATAATGCTTGATGTGTGTTTTGTCCTACATTCTTATTTTTTATCCAAACACCGGTCACCACAATACTTCCGGCGCCGACAGAGATGGCCGCCTCGCTTCGCGTTCCTAGGAAACTATGCAGTTTTTAGTTTTTTTTACGTGTTATTTCTTACATTAGTACCCCAGGTCATCTTAGGTTTCATTACATATGGGTCGAGAAGAACTACTGAATATAAGATCAGCGTCAACTCACCATCAGTACGACCAAGAATATGTTTTCCGCGAAGCGGATCCTGTGTTCTGCCTTACAAACAGGACAACGGAATGGATCGCATGCAGCGACCCAAGAAAACGACTCTGAAAAAGAGGGAAACGAGGCGGTCTTCTGGTCAGACTCCGAAAAAGGGCACATCGCGCACCACTCTCCAGCATTCTTCTTGCCAATGTCCAGTCTCTTGACAACAAGGTTGACGAAATCCGAGCAAGGGTGGCATTCCAGAGGGACATCAGAGACTGCAACGTTCTCTGCTTCACGGAAACATGGCTCACTGGAGAGACGCTATCCAATGCGGTGTAGCCAACGGGTTTCTCCACGCATCGCGCCGACAGAAACAAACATCTTTCTGGTAAGAAGAGTGGCGGGGGCGTATGCCTCATGACTAACGAGACATGGTGTGATGAAGGAAACATACAGGAACTCAAATCCTTCTGTTCACCTGATTTAGAATTCCTCACAATCAAATGTAGACCGCATTATCTTCCAAGAGAATTCTCTTCGATTATAATCACAGCCGTATATATCCCCCCCCCCCCCATTTATCCGGAGGCTGCATTCATTGTAGCTGGGGATTTTAACAAAGCTAATCTGAAAACAAGACTCCCTAAATTTTATCAGCATATCGATTGCACAACCAGGGGTGGTAAAACCTTGGATCATTGTTACTCTAACTTCCGCGACGCATATAAGGCCCTGTCCCGCTCCCCTTTCGGAAAAGCTGACCACGACTCAATTTTGCTGATCCCTGCCTACAGGCAGAAACTAAAACAAGAGGCTCCCACGCTGAGGTCTGTCCAACGCTGGTCAGACCAAGCTGACTCCACACTCCAAGACTGCTTCCATCACGTGGACTGGGACATGTTTCGTATTGCGTCAGATAAAAATATTGACGAATACGCTGATTCGGAGTGCGAGTTCATTAGAACGTGCGTTGAAGATGTCGTTCCCATAGCAACGATAAAAACATTCCCTAACCAGAAACCGTGGATTGATGGCAGCATTCGCATGAAACTGAAAGCGCGAACCACTGCTTTTAATCAGGGCAAGGTGTCTGGTAACATGTCCGAATATAAACAATGCAGCTATTCCCTCCGCAAGGATATTAAACAAGCTAAGCGTCAGTACAGAGACAAAGTGGAATCTCAATTCAATGGCTCAGACACAAGAGGCATGTGGCAGGGTCTACAGTCAATCACGGACTACAAGAAGAAACCCAGCCCAGTCCCGGACCAGGATGTCTTGCTCCCAGGCAGACTAAATAACTTTTTTGCCCGCTTTGAGGACAATACAGTGCCACTGACACGGCCTGCAACGAAAACATGCGGTCTCTCCTTCACTGCAGCCGAGGTGAGTAAAGACATTTAAACGTGTTAACCCTCGCAAGGCTGCAGGCCCAGACTGCATCCCCAGCCGCGCCCTCAGAGCATGCGCAGACCAGCTGGCCGGTGTGTTTACGGACATATTCAATCAATCCCTATACCAGTCTGCTGTTCCCACATGCTTCAAGAGGGCCACCATTGTTCCTGTTCCCAAGAAAGCTAAGGTAACTGAGCTAAACGACTACCGCCCCGTAGCACTCACTTCCGTCATCATGAAGTGCTTTGAGAGACTAGTCAGGGACCATATCACCTCCACCCTACCTGACACCCTAGACCCACTCCAATTTGCTTACCGCCCAAATAGGTCCACAGACGATGCAATCTCAACCACACTGCACACTGCCCTAACCCACCTGGACAAGAGGAATACCTATGTGAGAATGCTGTTCATCGGCTACAGCTCGGCATTCAACACCATAGTACCCTCCAAGCTCGTCATCAAGCTCGAGACCCTGGGTCTCGACCCCGCCCTGTGCAACTGGGTACTGGACTTCCTGACGGGCCGCCCCCAGGTGGTGAGGGTAGGCAACAGCTCCCTCTTCAACCTCAGGAGGCTGAAGAAATTTGGCTTGTCACCAAAAGCACTCACAAACTTCTACAGATGCACAATCGAGAGCATCCTGGCGGGCTGTATCACCGCCTGGTACGGCAACTGCTCCGCCCTCAACTGTAAGGCTCTCCAGAGGGTAGTGAGGTCTGCACAACGCATCACCGGGGGCAAACTACCTGCCCTCCAGGACACCTACACCACCCGATGTTACAGGAAGGCCATAAAGATCATCAAGGACATCAACCACCCGAACCACTGCCTGTTCACCCCGCTATCATCCAGAAGGCGAGGTCAGTACAGGTGCATCAAAGCTGGGACCGAGAGACTGAAAAACAGCTTCTATCTCAAGACCATCAGACTGTTAAACAGCCACCACTAACATTGAGTGGCTGCTGCCAACACACTGTCATTGACACTGACCCAACCCCAGCCACTTTAATAATGGGAATTGATGGGAAATGATGTAAATATATCACTAGCCACTTTAAACAATGCTACCTTATATAATGTTACTTATCCTACATTATTCATCTCATATGCATACGTATATACTGTACTCTACATCATCGACTGCATCCTTATGTAATACATGTATCACTAGCCACTTTAACTATGCCACTTTGTTTACTTTGTCTACATACTCATCTCATATGTATATACTGTACTCGATACCATCTACTGTATGCTGCTCTGTACCATCACTCATTCATATATCCTTATGTACATATTCTTTATCCCCTTACACTGTGTATAAGACAGTAGTTTGGGAATTGTTAGTTAGATTACTTGTTGGTTATCACTGCATTGTCGGAACTAGAAGCACAAGCATTTCGCTACACTCGCATTAACATCTGCTAACCATGTGTATGTGACAAATACAATTTTATTTGATTTGACTTTGCCCTTTGCCCTTTTGGTAGGCTGTCATTGTAAATAAGACTTTGTTTTGAATTGATTTGCCTAGTTAAATAAAGGTTAAAATAATAACATTGATGATTCGTCCGTTGTATTCATTCTATTTCTATGTGTTTAATCTGATAGGTGAAATCCAGGTAGATCACTTTAGAAAAACTGGTTTATTGTGTCCTTACATCACTGGCAATATGTCTGCCGTGCTTAGCATGGATGACAGAGATAGCATCTGGCTTCATGTCGTATCCTTTGGCAATATCTTCCATCCACTTGTGCTTGTAGTGAGACTAGAAGGAAACAAAGAAACCAGTCAAACACAGTCAAACATCGCAAAACTTGTACTTGTACATCTTTAAAATGCAAGAGAAATTGAGACTGTGTGTGTGTGTTTGTGTGTGTGTTTTTGTGTGAGTGTATGTATGTGTGTGTGAGTGTATGTATGTGTCTGTGTGTGTGTGTGCTTGTGTGGTTGTGTGAGTGTGTGTGTGTATTGACCTCGCTCATGGTCTGAGCGTTGCACTTGGCCTGGAGGAACTGGGGGCTGTCTGCAGGCAGGTTGTAGGTGTGCTTGAACTTCTCACCAGATGCTCTGTATGAAGCCTTCAAAGAGAGACAGAACCAGGTAATCACATTCAACATCCATATTAGGGAATAAATACTCACATTTGATCCTAATAAACGATAAACAAAGTTGTTTTTTCCTACATCATCAAGTAGCTTGGTGTTGGTCATGGCAAGGGCCATGCTCATCTGGCCAGTCAGACTGGTGAACTTCAGGGTGCTGGGGTGCACACGGTAGCCTTGCTCATCTCGGGCTGCCATGGCTGTCTTAGCCAACTCTACCTGCATAGAGCCAATAGGAACCCAGCCAGAACCCTTGTACATGTTGTTGTAGTCGGACTTGTAGGCGTTCTGTAGAGACACACAGGGAAACAGGAAATGTATCACAACAGGTATTAGAACAGGTATCAGGGTAGGTATCAGGACAGGACATGTAGGTATCAGGACTGGTATAGGGACTGGACAGATATAAGGACAGGTATCAGGACAGGACAGATATCAGGGCAGGTATCAGGTATTGAAATGAACTCACGTTGCTCTGGATCTCCATCATGGTGTGAGCCAGCTGAATAGGCATAGCCTCAGGGAGAAGAGTGTAGTTGTGAAGGCTCTTCCTGTAGCCAGCAAAGGTCTGTGCTGCGGAGGCGTGCTTAGCATGCACAAGACTCATCATGTCAACTGGAGAGTGATACTTCAGCTTTGACTTGTGGTAGTCTTTCTTGTAGTTCTGCTCACTCTGCATTTTAGCCACCTCCATGTAGTGCACCAGCAAGGGGTCGTCCTTAACATTGCGGAAGCCGACATGCTTGCCTCTTCCCTTCTCGTACGCCAGCTTATACTTGTACTGTACAGGAAATACAATGATGAATGTAAGTACCACGAATAACATGTCATGATTATGGTCAATTATGACCAATAAACCCAAATACAGATTTCCAATTCCTTCCAATTCTTCCACTTCCTTCCAATTCATACGTACATTGCTGGCAATATTAGTGCCGGCCCTGGCAGCGAGGATGGGGATGGCATCTGCCTTCACCTGATGTCCTTTGAGAATGTCTTGACGGTGAGCGTATGTGTAATAGTTCTGTGATGAGGAAAACGAGAAATAAACACATTACTTACAGTCACGAGCACATTTCAATTAATGCAAAATGGTCAATGAATATGTGTACATTAAGTGTATTTAAAAGCATTCAAAATTATATACACACTCAGTAGCCAGTTTATTAGGTACAACACCCAGTACATGAAAATCGTTCGCTCCTACAGACAGTGAGTCAGGTGGCCGTGGCTTGCTAGATAAAGCAGGCAGTCAGGCATTTAGTTACTGTTTGATTGAACATTAGAATGGGCAAAACGAGTGACCTAAGCGACTTTGAGCGTGGTATGATCATCGGTGCCAGGCGCGTCGGTTCCAGTATCTCAGAAACAGCCATCCTCCTGGGGTTTTCACGAACGACAGTGTCTAGGGTTAGGGTCGAGATGGCACAGAACTCGCTTCGCCACTCCTCCACTAACCTCTCCCCCCTTTCAGTGCGTATTGTGTTACCAGCCGGTTCTTGCACCGTGGCATCAGGGTCAGACCGAGACTCCTGCGGTGGACGACTGGTTTAGGCGCGCAGAGGAGACATGGGAGGCCGCCCGCGTCCATCTCCAGCGAGCCGCGCGTCGCCAGAAAGCCAGCGCGGACCGTCACCGCAGTGAGACCCCGGTGTTCGCACCGGCTCTCGCTATCGACCCGTAACCTGCCCCTCCGCCTGCCCTGCCGGAAGCTGGGTCCGTGGTTTAAAGTCCTGAGGAGGGTGAACAAGGTATGTGACAGATTACAGCTTCCCTCTGAATATCGTATTAACCCCTCGTTCCATGTGTCTCTCCTCAGGCCGGTGGTGGCTGGTCCGCTCCAGGAATCTGAGGTGCGGGAGGTTCCTCCGCCCCCTTTGGACATCGAAGGGCCCCCCGGCGTACATCGTTCATTCCATCCTGGATTCGAGGCATCGGGCTTAGGGTTAGGGCCTTCTATACCTCGTGGAGTGGAAGGGGTATGGGCCGGAGGAGAGGTGCTGGGTTCCGGTTGCAGATGTTTTGGATCTTGAACTGCTGAGGGAGTTTCCCCGTCGCCGGCTGGATCGCCCTGCGCCTCGTCCTCCGGGTCGTCCTCGAGGCTGGTGTCGGCTGGAGCCGCGCGTCGAGGGGGGGAGGGGTACTGTCACAAAGTCGGCTCCTCTCCTTGTTCGGGCGGCGTTTGGCAATCGAAGTCACCGGCTTTCTAGCCATCGTCGCTCCATTTTTCATATCTCCATTTGTTTTGTCTTGTTCCATACACACCTGGTTTTCATTTCCCCAATCAATCTACTTGTATTTAACCCTCTGTTTCCCATCATGTTTTGTGTGTAATTGTTTCATGTTATTGTGGTGTTTTATTACGCGCTTTACTTTTGTTATGTTCAGTGTTTTGAGCGCATTTGATTTATGTAGTGCTCTCGTTTTTGGAACTAAAATAAAAGTGTGCGTGTTTACATCACTCTACTCTCCTGCACCTGACTTCGCCTCCAATACACCCGTTGACAATTAGAGCAAGCTGGTTGACCGTAGGCATTTCCATATTACAGCATATTAATGAGTACTAGGTATGTTATGTCATCTGCATACTAGAGGCCTAAACAAAGGCTTCCCAACTGGCCGTGATTACAGGGCAAAACAGATCAAATGGACATGGGTAAATATTCAACCATTAAAAGGTTTAAGACCCCCTACCACCGTGATCTGTTCCCTATATACATTTAGTGGTTAGGGAATTACTACCACATGTAACTTAAATTGTTACAGCACTCTCACTAACGGGGTACAAAAAAATAAAGCCTCTCACAAAACACGCCTCAAAATATGAGTGAGAAACAACAATACCTTGCACCCAATAGAGTTCAAAAGGTTTCTGGCACTCCAGAAATGTCAGATGGTACTGTATTGTGAATTACAGTAAATTACTGACAGCAATTGGCCAGTAAGTTACTGTCGAGTTTCAGGACAAGGTTTGTAGAATTCCTAAAATACAATATATTACCGTATTCTGTGGAGGTACAGCATTCTCACTCACAGATGCAACAAATATAGGCTCTTACATGGGACGCTTAAAAATATGTTCATTAACAGAGACTCTTTCCCCGCCCACAACATTTTCCCACAATGCACCATAATTAATACTGTAAAACACATTCTATGGTAATCTACTGTATTCAGTTTATATAGTAAGTTACTGATAGAATTACAAAAATGGCTAACAGTTCTGTAATCATTCATCATATAACCAACTATATAGTAATACAGGCACATGGCATGGATAATTAATATATATGGGTATTGAATGTGTATAATAGCATAGTTGTATAATAGAATGGACAGTGATCAACATTTAACCAACCTTGCTGATGTTGACAGCATTGTATTTGGCTTGCATAAACTCTGGTGCATCTGCAGGAAGATTGTAAGTGTGCAGGAACTTCTCTCCACTGGCTTTATATTCTTGCTGCAAAAAAAATAACATCATAACACCATATATTTCAATCAGCAGTTTTGTTCAGATCAGTTCAATTCAATTTGGTGCAACACAAACAAGACATTTAAAAAAACACATTGAATAGACAAATTCAATTCAATGGACAACTAGATATCTGATTGGTGGCCTTTCTAGTAAGTAAGTACTACTCACAACATTCATGATCTTTTGGTTATGCTTGCACAGCTCCATATTCATGCCGTCCATCTTGCTGGTGAATTTAAAGTTTTCAGGGTGCTGCCTGTACTTGTGCTCATCCAGAACAGCCCCGGCCTGCTTGGCTAGCTCCACAGGAATGGATCCGATGGGGATCCAGCCAGTTCCCTTCACAGAGTTCTCCCAATCCGCTTTGTAGTTCACCTGCATCCGGCAAGGGGAGTAAACCATGTGAGAAATGCTGCAAATTGCCACTACTGTAAAAACCAAAGATGCAGCATTACAACTTACCTGTTGAAGTTTTTTTCAAATCAGGCTAGTAGAAAATGTGCCCAACTAGCCCACCAGGCAAGTGAAATGTTGTCTTTTCAAATACAGCATGGCACAGATTAGTAGTAGAATATCACCTGGGCTAGTAGAATATCACCTGGGCTAGTAGAATGTCACCTGGGCTAGTAGAATGTCACCTGGGCTAGTAGAATGTCACCTGGGCTAGTAGAATGTCACCTGGGCTAGTAGAATATCACTTGGGCTAGTAGAATATCACCTGGGATAGTAGAATATCACCTGGGCTAGTAGAATATCACCTGGGCTAGTAGAATATCACCGGGGCTAGTAAAATATCACCTGGGCTAGTAGAATATCACCTGGGCTAGTAGAATATCACCTGAGCTAGTAGAATATCACCTGAGCTAGTAAAAATGTCACCGGGGCTAGTAAAAATGTCACCGGGGCTAGTAAAAATGTCACCGGGGCTAGTAGAATGTCACCGGGGCTAGTAGAATGTGGGCTAGTGGAATGCCACCAGGGCTAGTAGAATGTCACCGGGGCTAGTAGAATGTCAGGGGGCTAGTAGAATGTAACCGGGGATAGTAGAATGTCACCGAGGCTAGTAAAATGTGGGCTAGTAGAATGCCACCGGGGCTAGTAGAATGTCACCGGGGCTAGTAGAATGTCACGGGGGCTAGTAGAATGCCACTGGGGCTAGTAGAATGTAACCGGGGGATAGTAGAATATAACCGGGGCTAGTAGAATGTCACCGGGGCTAGCAGAATGTAACCGGGGCTAGTAGAATGTCACCGGGGCAAGTAGAATGTCACCGGGGCTAGTAGAATTAAACTGGGGCTAGTAGAATATAACCTGTGCTGGTAGAAAATCACAGTCTACTAGCCCTTCAGGCCAGTGCGGGAAATCATTTTGTTCTTTCCCTGTGTAGGAGTCAAACTACTTACATCACTGGCATTGGTGTTCATGGTGCGAGCCAGCTCAAGGTTCATGGCCCCAGGCAGAAGACTGTAATGGTGCTGGATCTTCCTGTAGCCAGCAAAGGTCTGCACTGTGGAGGCGTGCTTGGCATGTACAACACTCATCATATCAACTGGAGAGTGGAACTTCAGCTTGGACTTGTGGTAGTCCTTCTTGTAGTTCTTGTCACTCTGCAACCTGGCCACCTCCATGTAGTGCACCAGTAAGGGGTCGTCCTGAAGAGTGCGGCAGCCGATTTGTTTGCCCTTTGCCTTCACATAGTCTTTCTTGTACTGGATCTGAAAGGAAGAAGTAAAATAATAATCAGATGTGACACTATTCAACGTAGCCTATATGTGGACTACATACTGTATAGCCCCCACCCAGTACCCTACCCTGAACTTAATAGAGTGTGACCACCTGGTTACTCTACCATGCACCGTAGAGGCTGCTGCCCTATGTACATAGTCACGGAACACTGGCCACTTTAATAATGGAACGCTGGTCACAGTTTAAATAATATTTACATACTGTTTTACCCACTTCATATGTACAGTATATCATTTCTTGAAATGTTCCAGATTGACTGACCTTCATGTCTTAAAGTATTGATGGACTGTCGTTTCTCTTTGCTTATTGGAGCTGCTCTTGCCATAATATGAACTTGGTATTTTACCAAATAGGGCTAATTTCTGTATATACCACCCCTACTGTACCTTGTCACAACATAAGTGATTGTCCTAAATGCATTAAGAAGGAAAGAAATTCCAAAAATGTACTTTGAACAAGGCACCACTGTTAATTTAAATTCCAGGTGACTATCTCATGAAGCTGGTTGAGAGAATGCCAAGAGTGTGCAAAGCTGTCATCAAGGCAAAGGGTGGCTAATTTGAAGAATCTCAAATATAAAATATATTTTGATTTGTTTAACACTTTTTGGTTACTACATGATTCCATATGTGTTATTTCATAGTTCTACAATGTCGAAAATAGTAAAATAAAGAAAAACCCTTGAATGAGTAGGTGTGTCCAAACTGTTGACTAATATATATATATATATATATATATATATATATATATATATATATATATATATATATATATATATATATATATATATATATATATATATATATATATTCTTAATTCCATTATTTTACGTTTAAAATGTGTGTGTATTGTTAGATATTACTGCACTGTTGGAGCAAGGAACACAAACATTTAGATATATATCTGCTAAATATGTGTATGCGACCAAACAAATTCGATTTGATGTTGTTCTAGCAATTTATTGTGTACTTACATCACTGGCAATGTGTCTGCCGTGCTTAGCATGGATGACAGAGATAGCATCTGGCCTCATGTCATAGCCCTTTGCAATGGTTTCCTCCCAGCTCTGCTTGTAGTAGTTCTGAAATAAACCAATACGGTAAATGAATACACTATTTCCATGAGACACTAGTATAACACATTAAATGCATGTTACGTACACCCAAGAAGGCACAGCAGCATTGAGAGGAAAGATGTCTAAACACTGTAGAGTAGTTGGCAGGCGACGATAATACATTTGATAATTCATTAAATGAAATATGAATATAAGGCACAAGTTATCAGTCTTGGTCGACAATACCTTGCTGATGTTGTAGGCGTTGCATTTGGCCTGAAGGAACTGGGGGTCATTATGGGGCAGCGAGTACTTCTGGTGGATCTCCTCAAGACCCTTCTTGTAGTGAAGCTGCAAGGGAAGAAGAATACTCATTCAAATTAGTAGCTACACAAACCCTAAAATAGGTTTTCCATCCACAGAAATGAATTACTGATATAAAAACTAAGTTGAATACAGCACGTAACCTTCATGAATTACCCAGTTTACTCGACACAGAAGCTCAGTTGAAATAGCTTTTTCATCCAGCACTGAGATGAATCTGTGTTCGGGAATGAAGACAGATCACAATGTCCATACTATCATGCAATACAACTCACATCACTCCTCATTATCTGGTTGACCTGGGCCTGCATCATGACGGGGTGATCAGCGATGGAGGTGAAGGGGACAGTGTCTGGGTGCTGACGGTACTTTCTCTGAAGTGGAGGATCAAGGGTACAAATATTATGTCAAAGCAGATGAAACCAATTTTCATGTGTTTTTAAATTGTCAAGGCGAGAAAAAACTTTACACAATGAAAAATATAATACAACTAATGCTGTTTCTATTGTGAGAGCTCTGGTGAGTACGGCGTCCTTTGTATTTACTGCATTATGACAAATAGACCGGTATATTAAACTAGATCTTGTAGTGGTAGCTACCTCATTGAGGATATCTCCAGCTTTCTTGGCCTTCTCCACTTCCATGGAGCCGAAGGCGACCCAACCAGAGCCCTTGGTGGAGTTGTTGTAGTCTGAATGGTATTCATTCTGTCGTGAAGGAAGGAGTCATAAAGTAGTGTGAGAATAACTTTCCTTATATTTACACTGTGTATAATGCTGCAATGCTATTATAACCTTTTCCCCAGATGTTTACTAGGATAAAGCCAAACCAATCAATTAATGAACACATGAATAAACAAATCAATTAATCTATTAGACCAATCAATCAATCAATTTGATCAATCCATCAGATGAATCTTACGTCACTCTGGATGATGTTGGCCTTCTTGGCCAGGTCCAGGGACATGGCGTCATGAGGAAGGAGGTAGCGGTTGTGGATGGTCCTGTAGCCGGCCATGCTGGCGATACCCTGGGACTTCTTGGCCAGGGTGTTAGACATCATGTCCAGCGTGGTGATGTACTTGGTTTTTGTCTTCTCATAGTTCTTCTTGTACTCGCGCTGTGGAGAGAGTTTGAGAGAATTAGAAGGTGAGGCACGACATTCGCCCCATGACAAAAAAGTGTTTACTTAATATAAAGTTGAGATGAGTCACAGTGAGCCCTAATAGCCCTTTCAAACTGACAGACACAGTCCTCATCTTTCTGTTTTATACCAAAACTCAGTGGAATTTACTTTATTAGGTTTATTTGACAGGGACAATGTACTTTAACTAACATTTTTGTAAATGTTCCAGATTTTGATAGACAGCTAATTTGTAGTCTAATCTGTAGTCCTTGGGAAGGAAAATGACTTACATCACTCTGGATTTTGGCCACGTGCATGGAGTGTAGCATCTTGGGGTCGTCATGGATGCTGAGGGCTCCCACCATCTTTCCCTTATTCTTCTCAAATTCCTTCTTGTATTTGACCTGAGGGCAAAGAGCATGTCAAGGCCTTTACTACACAGGATACAAAAGGAAACAGTCAGCATTGATCAGTATGAACAATAACATTACATGTATGTGTAGATGTTAATTTCAGTGCATGCCTACTCACATCACTCGCTATGTTTGTGTGGGCACGGGCTGCAAGGATCGAGATAGCATCACCCTTGACCTCGAACTGCTTGGCTTTCACGTTCTCCCACTCATGCCTATAACAACTCTGCACAGAGGGAATAAATACTTTTAGGATATTAGTATCATACAATTAAAGATCAGGAGGGTTTATCCAATGAGGGTCAACAATAACCGAATACAATGACTGTGAAATGATGTCAATAGAAGCACAGAATTTTCTAATCACCTTATAACAAATTCAATTAAAAACATTTGCTACAGTATCATCAACAGAACATTATCACAAAAATAAAATGTTCTACATAATCACCAACAGAACATGACCAACATTATCGTCAACAGAATTGCACTTACATCACTAAGGTTATATGCATTGGCTCTGGACTGGATGAAGAAGGGGTAGTCTGGGGGCAGGGAACACTTAAACTTATCCAACTCATACGCTGCGTGATAGTTGAGCTGGAAAACAGAGGAAGAACCACATGAATACACATGAAAATACAGCACAGTCAGGTAAAATGTACTGTTGGCAGTGCATAGAGCTGAGTAGAGCTAAAGTGACTCCTGGTGAACAAGATGAGTACTACCGGGGTTGTTTCACACCACTAGAGGGCAGTGCTGCCTGTCTGTGAGGAGTAGGAAGCCAAGAGTTGTCTCAACTGTCAGCCCCCCCTCCTCTCATGAGACTAGGGGTTATTTTAATCAGACTGAACGCATGTTGCTATTAATACTACAGAGAGAGAGATAGGGCTCTGGTTTCCATGGCGTTTGCAGGAAGACAGCTGGGTTATGTGGGGCTCCAGAGTGGCGCAGTGGTCTAAGGCACAGCATCTCAGTTTAAGATTTTTATTTAAATTTCACCTGTATTTAACCAGGTAGGCCAGTTGAGAACAAGTTCTCATTTACAACTGTGACTTGGCAATGCTAGAGGTGTCACTACAGACACCCTGTTTCGAATCCAGGCGGTATCACAACTGGACGTGATTGGGAGTCCCATAGAGCGGCACACAATTGATCCAGCGTCGTCCGGGTTTGGCCGGGGTAGGCTGTCAATAACAATGTGTTCTTAA
Organism: Oncorhynchus gorbuscha; assembly: GCF_021184085.1. Taxonomy (NCBI): domain Eukaryota; kingdom Metazoa; phylum Chordata; class Actinopteri; order Salmoniformes; family Salmonidae; genus Oncorhynchus; species Oncorhynchus gorbuscha. Next base: position 103,924,142 of record NC_060173.1, on the reverse strand, counting down.
CTGACTTGCCCAGTTAAATACAGTTAAATAAACAAACACAAAAAGTGCTGTGTAGATGAATGAGCACATTTTCAAGCAACAGCTATCAAGAACCTTTAGTGTCATGGCAACAGCTCAGCCGACACCTCTTTTCCAGCATTTGTTCATAAACTCTAACAAAATGATGTCACATATTTTTAACAGGTTGTCCCACTGAGGTCAAAATACCTATTTTCTAAGCTAGACAGACAGATGTAATTGTAATTCTATAGCGTAACTAGTTAATATTGAACTTAATAATCGTCTGGTCTGTAGTAAAAGTTAAATACATACGTCACTCAGCTGTTTGGCGTTAATGGCAGCTTGCACTTGAACAGGCGAGTCTGTCACTTGCGTAAACTTCACCGTATCTGGATGTTGCCGGTACACTTTCTGCAAAATGAAACAACACACATGAAAGATGTAGTTTATAAACTGGATGGTTCGAGCCCTGAATGCTGATTGACTGACAGCCATGGTATATCAGACTGTATACCACAGGTATGACAAAACGGTTCATTTTACTGCTCTAAATATGTTGGTAAGTAGTTTATAATAGCAATAAAGCACCTCAGGTGTTTGTGGTATATGACCAATATATCACTGCTAAGGGCTGTATCCGGGCACTCCGTGTTGCATTGTGCACAAGAACAGCCCTTGGCCATGGTATATTGGCCATATACCTCACCCCCTCGTGCATTATTGCTTAAATATATCATATCAATACCAAGAACAAAATGAAGACAATGTTAACCAAAATCAAATCATTCTGTCAATCTAATGTTCAATGGAAAGGTCTTGTCCATGCTCATCATACTGCAACTGACTGGTTCTAGTTTCCACCATTTCCTTACATCTTTACACTGGGCAACTTTCTTATGAGCTTCATATTCTGGTGACATGGTTTGAGGATAGAAACATCTTGTCTTGATGTCCTCATAATCAGCTTTGTAGTTTTGCTGAAAAGACAAAAGAAAAGACTGTTACTTTCTAATCATTCAGACCTGTCGTACAGTAAAAATACAATGTGTGCATCCCAAATGACACCCTACTCCCTTAATAGAAGAGAAAACAAGACAAAACCAATGTTTTACTCTTATCCATGTAATAGAGGAGCAAACGGCAGCCTAGTGGTTGGAGTGTTGGACTAGTAACCGAAAGGTTGCAAGTTCAAATCCCCCAGCTGACAAGGTACAAAATCTGTTGTTCTGCCCCTGAACAGGTAGTTAACCCACTGTTCCTAGGCCATCATTGAAAATAAGAATTTGTTCTTAACTGACTTGCCTAGTAAAATAAAGGTAAAATAAAAAATAAAAAACAAGACAAAACCAATGTCTTACTCTTATCCATGTAATAGAGGAGAAAACTAGACAAAACCACCACTTACTTCGCTCTTGATCTCCTCCATTTTCTTGCAGTGTTGTGTGTAGATATCCTCATAGCTGCCAATATAGTGGCCCTTCACCTCGTTCTCATACTTGTCTTTATAATGTGCCTGTGAGGGGGGACAAGAAGTACACATGAATCCATGTAAGATCCATTTGCCTCAAACAATACAGTTGAAGTCGGAAATGTACATACACCTTAGCCAAATACATTTAAACTCAGTTTTCATAATTCCTGACATTTATTCTTAGTAAACATTCCCTGTCTTAGGTCAGTTAGGATTACCACTTTATTTTAAGAATGTGAAATGTCAGAATAATAGTAGAAAGAAAGATTTTCATCACATTCCCAGTGGGTCAGAAGTTTACATACACTCAATTAGTATTTGGTAGCATTGCCTTTAAATTGTTTAACTTGGGTCAAACGTTTCGGGTAGCCTTCCACAAGCTTTCATCAATAAGTTGGGTGAATTTTGGCCCTTTCCTCCTGACAGAGCTGGTGTAACTGAGTCAGGTTTGTAGGCCTGCTTGCTCGCACACGCTTTTTCAGTTCTGCCCACAAATTTTCTATGGGATTGAGGTCAGGGCTTTGTGATGGCCACTCCAATACCTTGACCCTGTTGTCCTTAAGCAATTTTTCCACAACTTTCAAAGTATGCTTGGGGTCATTGTCCATTTGGAAGACCCATTTATGACCAAGCTTTAACTTGACTTATGTCTTGAGATGTTGCTTCAATATATCCACATAATTTGTCTTCCTCATGATGCCATCTATTTTGTGAAGTGCACCAGTCCCTCCTGCAGCAAAGCACCCCCACAACATGATGCTGTCACCCCCGTGCTTCACGGTTGGGATGGTGTTCTTTGGCTTGAAAGCCTCCCCCTTTTTCCTCCAAACATGACGATGGTCATTATGGCCAATCAGTTCTATTTTTGTTTAATCAGAACAGAGGACATTTCTCCAAAAAGTATGAACTTTGTCCCCATGTGCAGTTGCAAACCGTTGTCTGACTTTTTTATGGCGGTTTTGGAACAGTGGCTTCTTCCTTGCTGAGCGGCCTTTCAGGTTATGTCGATATAGGACTCGTTTTACTGTGGATATAGATACTTCTGTACATATTTCCTCCAGCATCTTCACAAGGTCCTTTGCTGTTGTTCTGGGATTGATTTGCACTTTTCGCACCAAAGTACGTTCATCTCTAGGAGACAGAACGCGTCTCGTTCCTGAGCAGTATGACGGCTATGTGGTCCCATGGTGTTTATACTTGCGTACTATTGTTTGTACAGATGAACGTGGTACCTTCAGGTGTTTGAAAATGTATCCCAAGGATGAACCAGACTTGTGGAGGTCTACAATCTTTTTCTGAGGTCTTGGCTGATTTCTTTTGATTTTCCTGTGATGTCAAGCAGAGGCACTGAGTTTGAAGGTAGGCCTTGAAATACATCCACAGGTACACCTCCAAATGACTCAAATGATGTCAATTAGCTTATCAGAAGCTTCTAAAGCCATGACATCATTTTCTGGAATTTTGCAAGCTGTGATAAAGGCACAGTCAACTTCTCACCCACTGGAATTGTGATACAGTGAATTATGAGTGAAATAATCTGTCTGTAAAGAATTGTTGGAAGAATGACTTGTGTCATGCACAAAGTAGATGTCCTGACCGACTTGCCAAAACTATAGTTTGTTAACAAGAAATTTGTGGAGTGGTTGAAACACGAGTTTTAATGACTCCGACCTAAGTGTATGTAAACTTCCGACTTCAACTGTACAATGAATAAAGGAAATCCACTTTGAAAGTTCAGTTAAGCTTGTTGCTGCCATTCTTACGGTACAATGATTTGTTGAACAATTAAAACATTAAAAACATTATCAACAACATCGGTGAAGGGAATACTCACGTCACTGAACTGTTGTACAACAGAGTCCATCTTGAACTTGGGCGTGTCACAGTAGTTGATACTTGACCCCCTCGATTTCTCATAGCTGGCCTTGTAGACTTTCTGCAAAGGTAGTGATCAGAGGAGAAATGTTGAACAGAAAATAATGACACTAAAACTAGAGTTATATATCTCAAATACAAATCAAAGTTATTTGGCTTTCAATCGATGAACTTCTTCAAAAGGATCTTATATCCAAATATAAGGTTCTGTGAATAGCTACAGTAATTTTTAACACAAATTGATAGTGAGTGACTAGTAACTAAGTAGACTCATTAAAGTAGTGCTTGGGGTCATGTTACACCTCCAGTCGGTTAACTATAGTATACAGGCATCTACGTTGTCAGAATTATCCCTAGTAATATGATGATTAAGTTAAAGGGGGTTCTCCATTACTCACCGTTACCACTTAACTAGTGGGAATCTGCTGTTAAAACCGTTACCCTGTCTAACAAACTGCCAACTGTCTAGCTAAAAGTGTACTAATAAACACTCTACAAGCTCATTTGAATCACGAGTAGTGACTGTTGAGAACGGAGATGAAAGATAACTGTTGTAATCAGCTAGAACATGGGATGGGATACTGAATGGTTTTCTGTAACTAATGACTGCCTCTCATAGAAGAGACGTGATTGTTTAGCTTCCTGTAACTTCTGTCTATTTCAGTATGACACCTGTTTGGACCAATGGCTCAGTCTCCCCGACTTAGACACTTACGTCACTCACGATGGTGCCAGCGTATCTCAGCTGCCTGAGCAGAGGGTTGTCTGTGGCTGGGAGAACGTTGTAGTCAGCTACCGATTTGCTGTTCTCGTAATCCTTCTTGTATTTGATCTGAGGAGAGAAAAATGGGCACAAGTCAATACATGATGTGTTAATTTTAAGCGATTCATGGAAAGGTTCATACGATTACTCATCACCATAGCAGGTTTTGGATTGACATGTCAGCATGCGTTGGTATGTGAATGAAGCCACGGTGTGAAGAGTGTTTACATTTGATTGATAAGTGCTAAGAAACAGTGACTCCTTCACGAAAGCTAGAGTTTTGTTACTTCCTACGGCATAGTCTAAATGTCTTTCAACTACTGTCTGACAAGACAACTATTTGTCATTTATCTGAGTACGGAACATGTGTGGACACATCCTGATGTCTGCGTGACAAAAGAGTCATGGTTTTGACTGATGCTCTGATCAGACAAGGTCACAGGTCAACCCAGTGTGTCGATCTGCCTGCTGTCGCATCAGATGGATCTATAAAAATACACTCACTTACCCTGCTTCCTTTCTCTGAGAGAAGCAGTAGGTGGCTGTTTGGTTGGTTGATTAGCTAGTTGGTTTGATGTGTGTGTGTGTGTGTGTGTGTGTGTGTGTGTGTGTGTGTGTGTGTGTGTGTGTGTGTGTGTGTGTGTGTGTGTGTGTGTGTGTGTGTGTGTGTGTGTGTGTGTGTGTGTGTGTGTGTGTGTGTGTGTGTGTGTGTGTGTGTGTGTGTGTGTGTGTTTTTTGTGTGAGTGTCGTGTGTGTGTTCTCCTTTATGTTCCTCTGAGGGCTTATAGACTCACCGAGCTAGCAGCGTGACCAGCCTTCTTGTGCTGTTTGTATTCTGGCGTCTCGGTTTGCATAAAATTGATTTGGTCTTTTATGTCCTCATACGCAGCCGTGTACATTTTCTGAAATGAAAAAAGACAAATGGATTAAATATAGATATGAAATGTTTTATGATTTGATGAACACAATGTTATGTTACTATGCCAATAACTAATCATATGCTACACGATAGCGGGCTCTTACATTGCTAAGGTTGTCCATAGCTGCCCTGGCAACGGCCACCTCAATGTAGGGAGTCTCACACCAGTGGCCCTTGACGTTCTTGTTGTAGTCCTCATGGTATTTGAGCTGCAAGATAAAGGCAAGGAAAAGTCAGACATTGGGGTAATTTAGAATAAGAAGAACTGAAGCTTTGCCTCAATAACTACAATAAGAAGAATTAAAGCTTTGCGTCAATAACTACAGTAAGAAGAACTAAAGCTTTGCTTCAATAACTACAATAAGAATAATTAAAGCTTTGCCTCAATAACTACAATAAGAAGAATTAAAGCTTTGCTTCAATAACTACAGTAAGAAGAACTGAAGATTTGCCTCAATAACTACAGTAAGAAGAACTGAAGATTTGTCTCAATAACTACAGTAAGAAGAACTGAAGATTTGCCTCAATAACTACAGTAAGAAGAACTGAAGATTTGCCTCAATAACTACAGTAAGAAGAACTGAAGATTTGCCTCAATAACTACAGTAAGAAGAACTGAAGATTTGTCTCAATAACTACAGTAAGAAGAACTGAAGATTTGCCTCAATAACTACAGTAAGAAGAACTGAAGATTTGCCTCAATAACTACAGTAAGAAGAACTGAAGATTTGTCTCAATAACTACAGTAAGAAGAACTGAAGATTTGCCTCAATAACTACAGTAAGAAGAACTGAAGATTTGCCTCAATAACTACAGTAAGAAGAACTGAAGATTTGTCTCAATAACTACAGTAAGAAGAACTGAAGATTTGCCTCAATAACTACAGTAAGAAGAACTGAAGATTTGCCTCAATAACTACAGCACAAATATGGTATGAAACAGTCAAGAAAGACAACAAATATTATCAGTCAAAATGTTCCTTAAAAAATAATTCTAAACAAAATGATACGTTGCTCCCTTTCTGTGTCCAGAACAGGGCTGCTGCCCTCCAATAATATCATGGAGCTCCCTTTCTGTGTCCAGAACAGGGCTGCTGCCCTCCAGTAATATCATGGAGCAGGTGCCAGTTATCCCTTTCTGTCTCCCAGGGACAAGGACAGAAGGGCTGGGGACGGCAGGGCTGTGGACAGCATGGCTGGGGACGGCAGGGCTGAGGACGGCAGGGCTGGGGACAGTAGGGCTGGGGACGGCAGGGCTTGGAGAGGGACTTGGAGGGGTGTGAGACTTCACCCATGCCAAGCAGTTACTGACAGCAACCCTGCCCTCTCTGTCAGGACTCGATAGCTGAGGGCTATGATACATTTCAACATGATAATGTTGTCAAGGATGATGAGTGACTGATGGATACAATGACAGAGAAGCCATCGTCGATGAATGGTGATGTGTGTGTGTGTGTGTGTGTGTGTGTGTGTGTGTGTGTGTGTGTGTGTGTGTGTGTGTGTGTGTGTGTGTGTGTGTGTGTGTGTGTGTGTGTGTGTGTGTGTGTGTGTGTGTGTGTGTGTGTGTGTGTGTGTGTGTGTGTGTGTGTGTGTGTGTGTGTGTGTGTGTGTGTGTGTGTGTGTGTGTGTGTAGGGGCACTTACGTCACTGCGCTGTTCAAAATTTTTCTTGGCCAGCTCCATATCATTAGGGACAGCCAGAGATGTGTACTTTGCCGTTCGCTCAGCATGCCCCTTCTTGTACAGGATCTGCCGAGTAGGGTTGAAACAGAACAGAATGGTGAGATGAACAGATGGTTGAGATGAACAGAGTATTGAGATGAACAGAATGGTGACAGGAACTGAATGATGAGATGAACAGAGTAGGAGAGAAACAGAACAGAGTAGGAGAAAAACAGAACAGAGTAGGAGAAAAACAGAACAGAATGGTGAGATGGACCTCTAGTTTCATGGTTATTGGACACAGAGATAGGGGATTGGATAAATTGGATAAACAAATGAACTGGATCAGTGGAAACCTGAAGCTCACTTTAAAAAAAGAGCGAAAGCAGTGACCATTTTAATTGCATCCTATTCATCTGCTCAAAGGAACTGGTTCCTTATAGGACATCTGAGTAACAGAAAACTACAAGCTCAGAGAGAAAAAATAGAGGGTTTAAAAGATGGGTGGTTACTGTACTTTTCTGAAGTGTGATTGATGTAGGACGCCTTTCAGCAATGTGAGCAATTAATTGTTCTAAGTGAATTACAAAGAGAACCACCACACTCATGGCTCTGCCAACGGACTGACTGACTGACGCAGAGACTGTATTCTGGGAATATTGTTGTTTAGGAGGATATTTATGATTGACAACAGTTAGTCATAGTAAGAAATTAATGTTGTTAAGTCATAACTATCTTAATATCTGATACAACTGATCTAATAACACTGATAATAACTTGTTGTAATTACTAGTAAAAGTGTAGTTAAGTAAAGAATATAATACAATACAATACAATATATGTTTGAAGTTGCTGTACTCACATCACTGAGGACCTCCTGTGCCTTGGCCACCCTGCGCAGCTCTGGAGAATCGCTGTAAGGATAGCACATGGTCTTGTCCTCATCCCATTGCTCTGTGTACAGTTTCTGATCACACAGAAAAATAAAATGACAAGTTAGCTTGCCTTTTTAGCTACCAAGTTAGCTGCCTTTTTTTGAGTAAAATGTCATCTTAATTGAGTAATCTACATATAAAATATTGTTATAATCTCATACGACTGAGTAGGGTTCAGTATGACGATACCTTGCTGTAGTTGGCAGCGTTCTTCACAGCCAGGACAAGTTCCGGGGCATCAGGGGGCAGCAGGTATCTGTCCTTTGTCTCATCCCACTTTGCCCTGTACAGAACCTTGCTGATCAGCTCAGAGACATGCTTGACATGGGCGATCTCTCTAGCCTCCCCATCATACAAACTGGTACACCTGACCTTATTGCCCTCCATGCGGTACTTCACCTGGTAGGGGCAATGAGTCAAGTGTTAGAAAATAAAATAAAGTTGTTGTTTAAAAAAAACATGAAATTGACTGAGACTGAGATATATGATATCTATCAGAAAAGTGGACAGAATAGAAGAGAATGGAGGCCTCCATACCTCAGACAGCTGCTCCTGAGCCTTCTTGATCCTCATCATCTCAGGGGTGTCAGCCGTGATGGCATAGGGTTTCCCCTTAGCCTTGTCATAGGCATGACGGTACTTGTTCTGTTAGGGACACATAGGAACATCATAACATCATAATCAACCTCTGGTGAGCCAGAACAACAGAGGGGGGGGAAGCATTCACCTGGGTTGTGTTCATTATGCTATAAACTGATAAAAACTGATCGAAACAGAGAAGGTACTACTTGGACTTGTCCAATAAGAAACACAAACTTTCCCTTTCCGTTTCAAAAAGTTTTGCTACGTCTTGCCCTAATGAACATGACCTGGTTGACCTGGGCTTGCTTACGTAGGAGAACAAGTCCAGCATCTTCTGGCTGTGGGCCAAGTAAGGAGTCATGAACTTGGAGGTGTCCACCTTAACATTCTTCCTGACCACTCTCCTCGCAGGAACGCCAGGCTGGGAAATAGAAGAAAGGATGTTAGTTGCGTGACCGTTGTTCCTTAATGATAGGAAACCAGGCCAGAGGTATACATCCACTTCCAAACTTACAATCCACTTACAAAGGCTAGTGACACAATATAGAGAGAGATCAGAAACCAAATGGAATCCTGACTACTGTAACAATGGAAGAATAGTACTAGGTAGGTTTAATATAAATACATGGGTAAACAAGTGCTAGAACAGGCTGTGTATATAATAACATTTTTTAGCATCAAATTTTTTTTAGAATTACATTTTGACTATCATAAGACTCTTAAAAATGACACTTGTGTGTGAAAGCAACAACGGCTTAGGCTAATTCATGCTACTCTGCAACCAAGTGCACTTACGTGCAAGAATTCAATACAATGGTTAACAAAAAAAGGATAACCTTAAGTTACAAATGGTGTTTTTTCACCCTATCATGTGGGCCCAGTTGTTCAAAAGTTATCTATCTAGATTTCCCCTATAGGATAGGATTAACTGCATAGAAATCGAATGAATAGAACAGTCCCCATTGAAGTCAATTATTTGTCCATTCTATTCATTGTATTTCAATTAATTTAATCCTATCCAATAGGCAAAATCCAGATAGATAGCTTTTGAAAAACTGGGCCCATTACAGGGAATGATTAGAGAACTACAATGAGTACACCAAATACTAGGAACACCTTCCTAATATTGAGTTGGCTTGTAGGGACAGAGGATAGGACATATTATCAAGGGTACAGGAAAGTACAGGAACTGAGGGAAAGGGACTGAATGAAGGAAAGGAAATGAGAATGAATGAAGGAAGGAAAGGAGACTGAAAGAAAGGAAATGAAAGGAGACTGAATGAAACAAAGGAAATGAAAGGAAAGGAGACTGAAAGCAAATGAAAGGAAAGGAGACTGAATGAAGGAAAGGAGACTGATCCAAGGAAATGAAAGGAGTCTGAACCAAGGAAATTAAAGGAAAGGAGACTGAATGAAGGAAATTATAGGAGACTGAGCAAATTAAAGAAGGGACTGGCCATGAATGAGCCAGTGGACAAAAGCAGTGTTGGGCATAGCAAGACACACAGTTTCACAGTTGACCGACTGCATGCATCACTTAGCAACACCGGGCTATATGAGGGCTATTTCATCTATCATTCACTAGCCTTAGGGCCATCTGAGGACAATTAACATGAAGTCGTGATTTGTGAATTACCCAAACAATCGCCTTTTTGTTTGGGAACTCACTTTTGGAATGGCAAAAAAAAATATTCCTCGACTTGAGTAAATTGTGAATTATTGTTAAACAAGGGAGTTTGTTTAATAATCCACGGGGCCACAAACACATGGCTTTTTAATCAGTATCCTTTCTTGTAGAGTGCCTTTCCTTCGTTGGTGGAATAACCCTCATGGCATGCAAGTACCCAGCATGATGAACTGCTGGTGCTGTTTATTTCACTGTTGTCTTCTACCTGTTGAGTTACCGCTGCTGCCCGAGATGTGGTCTGGTGAGAGGTGGTCGAAGTCACCGTCTCCTCAAAATACTATAAATATAGGAACAATTTGCAGGTTTCAAAATCGCCATTACAAGTAAAAGGAAGACATACTGTATCACAAATGTTTTGCATTGAGTTTTTCTCCCAGCTCTGTTGCAATAATACCCTGATCTCTGGCCAGTGGTGGAACAAGTACCCAGTTGTCACACTTCAGTAAAAGTAAAAATACCTAAATAGAAAATGACTCAAGTAAAAGTTAAAGTCAACCAGTAAAACACTACTTGAGTAAAAGTCTAAAAGTCTAAATTATTTCAAATTCCTCAGACCAGGGATGTTATTTTGATTCGTGAGTGAGTTGGACTATTTTTTTGTTGTCCTGATATGACATTAAAAATGTAACGAGTACTTTGGGTGTCAAGGAAAATGTAGGGAGTAAAAAGTACAACATTTTATTTAGGAATGTAGTGAATTAAAAGTAAAAGTAGTCAAAAATATGAATAGTTAAGTAAAGTACAAAAAACTACTTAAGTAGTATTTTCAAATATTTTTTACATAAGTACATCACACCACTGTCACTGACACAGTCAGTTAGCCTTTTATACGGGAAACAACACTGACACAGTCAGTTAGCCTTTTATACGGGAAACAACACTGACACAGTAGGTTAGCCTTTTATACGGGAAACAACACTGACACAGTCAGTTAGCCTTTTATACGGGAAACAACGCTGACACAGTCAGTTAGCCTTTTATACGGGAAACAACACTGACACAGTCAGTTAGCCTTTTATACGGGAAACAACACTGACACAGTCAGTTAGCCTTTCATACGGGAAACAACGCTGACACAGTCAGTTAGCCTTTTATACGGGAAACAACACTGACACAGTCAGTTAGCCTTTTATACGGGAAACAACACTGACACAGTCAGTTAGCCTTTTATACGGGAAACAACACTGACAAACAGTAATAATTATACTGACTTAATACTCATCTGAACTGTTGCCACAATTATCTGGTTATAGTAGCTAAGTAAATTATCTGGTTATAGTAGCTAAGTCAATTATCTGGTTATAGTAGCTAAGTCAATTATCTGGTTATTTTATTTTATTTTGTAAATATTTTTTTTAACCTTTATTTAACCAGGCAAGTCAGTTAAGAACACATTCTTATTTTCAATGATGGCCTGGGAACAGTGGGTTAACTGCCTGTTCAGGGGCAGAACGACAGATTTGTACCTTGTCAGCTCGGGGTAGTAGCTAAGTCAATTATCTGGTTATAGTAGCTAAGTCAATTATCTGGTTATAGTAGCTAAGTCAATTATCTGGTTATAGTAGCTAAGTCAATTATCTGGTTATAGTAGCTAAGTCAATTATCTGGTTATAGTAGCTAAGTCAATTATCTAGTTATAGTAGCTAAGTCAATTATCTGGTTATAGTAGCTAAGTCAATTATCTGGTTATAGTAGCTAAGTCAATTATCTGGTTATAGTAGCTAAGTCAATTATCTGGTTATAGTAGCTAAGTCAATTATCTGGTTATAGTAGCTAAGTCAATTATCTGGTTATAGTAGCTAAGTCAATTATCTGGTTATAGTAGCTAAGTCAATTATCTGGTTATAGTAGCTAAAAGTCAATTATCTGGTTATAGTAGCTAAGTCAATTATCTGGTTATAGTAGCTAAGTCAATTATCTGGTTATAGTAGCTAAGTCAATTATCTGGTTATAGTAGCTAAGTCAATTATCTGGTTATAGTAGCTAAGTCAATTATCTGGTTATTATAGTAGCTAAGTCAATTATCTGGTTATAGTAGCTAAGTCAATTATCTGGTTATAGTAGCTAAGTCAATTATCTGGTTATAGTAGCTAAGTCAATTATCTGGTTATAGTAGCTAAGTCAATTATCTGGTTATAGTAGCTAAGTCAATTATCTGGTTATAGTAGCTAAGTCAATTATCTGGTTATAGTAGCTAAGTCAATTATCTGGTTATAGTAGCTAAGTCAATTATCTGGTTATAGTAGCTAAGTCAAATATCTGGTTATAGTAGCTAAGTCAATTATCTGGTTATAGTAGCTAAGTCAATTATCTGGTTATAGTAGCTAAGTCAAATATCTGGTTATAGTAGCTAAGTCAATTATCTGGTTATAGTAGCTAAGTCAAATATCTGGTTATAGTAGCTAAGTCAAATATTCTGCACTAACGTCTAACGTTCAGCTACAGTCTTTGATAATTACCAGAAGTATATAGTAATTACATTCACTATAATGTAATAAAAAGTCCCATGTATCCCAGATCTCACCAGTGACTTTAAAGGTTTCCTTTTGGAGCCTGGAATATGCTGTGATTACTGAACAGTGTAATGAAGCCCCTATTCCAGGGGGAAAGAGGAGCAGGAGCCTATAATAGCAACTGACTGACTGACTCCCTGTCTGCCTGACTGCCTGCCTTCTGCATCTGCCTGACAGAGCCCTCTGACCAGACCTGGGTTCAAATACTACTTGAAATCATTTGTAATAATTTAGCTGGTCTTGTCTGGCACAATTGGAAACAATTGAACAGTTGCAAAATGGCAAACTCTGGCATTTTTCAAAAATGATGTGAAAGATTAGAATGTGAAAGCTAGTATTTGAAGTGAACCCAGGTCTGACCAACAGAACCCTCTGACAACCATCCCTGGGAACATAGACACCCTCACAAGACCTCACTGGCTATTTATGTTGGTTATTACATTTACAAGTCCATTGTTCTTGTTATAAATAGCCGTTATGAATGTGAATATCAACAAAATAGATAAAACTCTTTTAATATTTAGAGATTATACTAATAAATATCCTACAATCAGTTTCAATCGGAGCAGCATACTGTACTAAACTAAAATAATTCCAAACATATTCCTTGTATAGCCTGTGTCTAACTTTAACTAGGATTAAATTGTAGCCAGTGACCTGTGAGTTGAGAGTGACAGTACCTTGAACTCTAACAGTCATCTCAAACATCTCAAATGCAACATCTGTTTGTGCTATCTTGCAGGGAGTTGGATCAGGTTAAGATTCTCCTACTGCTACAGAGCTGCTACAGAGCCTAGATCTGTGTTCCTCCTCTAGCTAGGTGCAGGTTGGCTGTCGGTTTCTCAAGACTTGTATCTACCTCCTAAGCACATTCTAAATTGAAGTTAGCAGACCCTGGGCTACTGGTGATACTGCCATGTGATTTAAAACAGGCAGCACAACCCTTCTCACCATCCTCCCGCTCCCTCCCTCCCTGCCTCCCTGTCTGCCATAGATGTCCACAGCTAAATTTGTATCTCCAGTGCTGTGCTGTCCAGAGAGTTTTTAACAGCCACAGCTCAGAGCTTAGAGACAATATTTCTCACACTGGGAAAACAATATACTGTGAAATGTTCTCAAATTTGATTAACGTCAAGAGAGAAAAGTAGCATAAGACTGTTAAGCTGAGTACCAGTCTCTTTATCTAACATTCCACTTCTTGCCACTCCTCGTCTTTGTCACATGACATGGAGTACAGGGAGAGGATTAGCTAAAGAGACTGGTACCCAGGCTATAAAACCATATATTACTTTCTTGAGGAAGTGCTTTTGTTAAATGCTGAATATTAAATACTTACCATCCATATTAATAACCACTTACTAACCATAATGAAATATCAACAAGCAATTATACAAAAACAAAAACATGGGGGGATTCCCCTATAAATTATCAACAAAATAAAGTTTAGATGAATACGAGGCTAACTTTTAGACAAATACGAGCATAACTTAAATCCTATTTCACCAGGAAATAAAATATTACATTATTAGTCTTCTACTTTCAAGCTCTGGCACAGAGTGGACCATCACAAAGAAATAAGAATGAAAATACTTCCTTAAAAACTTGGATAGACTATGTGGATTATGGTGATACTACACAATGGCCAGAACTGCCAGCTAAACGGCTCAAAATATATTTTATTGCACATTCTTACAGAAAGGCACAGTATTATCTCACGGATACTATCTACAGTATCTAACAAAAAACTTTGGTCACTTCCAACAAAATGGCGGCTCCCCAAGCTTGCAGGTCTTCCATCAATCCATCATTCTCATGAATGGAACATCACAACATTACTACACCTTTTACACCAATGGTGTAAGAAATTTTCTAGATTAAGAATCTTCCATTGAGGCATCTGCGGTGCAGTGTAACCTAATGTGAATTTACAGTATTTGCAGGAATGTCAGCAATGTCTTCACACTGGCTGTTGTGTAACAACTAGACCTATTACATCAGTGTGCTCCTACCATCAAAGCCCATAGCTGTCTGGGAGTCTTAAGGATAATGTGGTTGGTCAGGTAAAGTGTACTTATACTACATGTATCAACTACCAAGTTGAAGGTGCAATATTCAGAAACTGCTCTGCCATTTCCTGGTTTCTAAATTTCGAATAGCTCGCCTAATTTCAGTTTATCTGACAAAACAAGCAGTCTTTAAGTAGAGTATCTTTGTAACATCGAAACTGCTGTGAAATATGTTTTCAATAACCACAAATATTTTATGTTCAGCTGTTTGAAGCTGGTGTTCAAAACCGAAAGTAAAGGACATAAAAATGAAGCTTAAGAATGGGAAACATAGAGATAGCGCATATAGAACAGATCTACTGCTTCTTAGACCTGCTTTCAATGAGAATGACATATCTGTAGCTCACATTTCTATGTAGGTCTGGTTGCCCAAAAAGTTATGTAGCTTTAACGGAGAAGTTTTCCCATTTTGAACTTTGCACTGCTTAAAACCGTTTTTTATCTATATCTATATTTTAGTTTCAAAATCAAATAATTTCTGGGTAACAATTAAGTGCCTTACTGTGATTGATTTAACTTTAAAAAAAGGTGAAAATATATATATATAATTCCTAGCAAAGAGACATTTCTCAAGCAAGAATTGCGCTAGGACTGTCTGGGAGTGGTCTGAGTGGGGAGGGGAAACTGAACATTTATTGGCAGAGAGGTTAAGAATGGACATTATTATTGATTATTTAACTAATTTACCGCCTGTTGATGTCACCAGGTATCAACAGGCGATAAACTTTATCCCACCAAAGCAGACAGAAATTTCAGGCGGTATTTTCAAACAGCTTTTACACTAAAGGGGCACTATCATAATTTAAACAATTTCACAGTATTATTCCAACCTCATTCTGTGAACATGTGTATATATATATATATATATATATATATATATATATCATTTTTGACTGCGCTGGGCCTTTAATTGCAATGGTCCTTGTAAACAAAATGGTGTGATTGCTTTTTATGCTCATGACTGGGCTTTAAAATGTCCAGGAAAAGAGGAAAGTGGCAGGGGTTTTGATTTTAATGGGTGGTCTGATTTACAGTTCTCTGGTCTGTACCGTGTTGGCCAGGGCCATGTCTCTAGCTAGCTAGCATATAAGGAGATGGGTGTTCTACTGAAACAGGATCTAACCCTCCTCACAGCTCAGAGATGCCTGGCCTCCTGAATTGCTGACTGGGGTGGAATCAAAAGTAAGTTTACTATTCATAGGGACTGAGTAAAGCTGGCCACTGAATCTGCAGACCCACCAGTACAGGGGCCAGAGAAGCCCAGTGGAGCCATATACCTCTGACATAGAGGGTTTGGAACAGGGTCGAGGTGCCAATTCCATGACAATCAGGTCAGGTCAGGAAGTAAGTAAACTGACATTCTGATTCCATTTCCATTTTTTCCTTGACTGATTTGGAATAGAATTGACCCCAAGACCAGTTTGGAGGGCCCACAAGGCCTAACCCCGCACCCCTCTGATTCAAAGAGGTTGGGTTAAATGCAGAAGACAACTATGGTATGTTGTGTCGATCTTGTGAGAAAATATTTACTTACCTCTTCCTCGAAAATCTCCTCTTCCTCAAACTCGTCCTCAAATTCTTCATTCTCATCCATGATGATGCAGTTTTAGGGGTTGTCTACCTGAAACACACAACAATCATTTGATTTCTCAATGAAGCACCTCCCAGTAAACTATGGTACACAATGTGTCTTTACATATTAAGGACAACATTAGCATAAATATTTTAAGAATCTGCCTTGCAGTGGCTTTTTAAGCCAAACCACTAAAGTCAAAGACAGAATATGGACAAAACCCTCTAACAAAGCCTGTCACACAAAGTGTGTAACATGATATTCTGATATTTCTTAATCTCTTGTTTCTTCTTCTTCTTTTGTCATTGTTTTGTTTTGGGATTATTTGTGTATTAACACTGCTGGAGCTAGAAACCAAGCATTTCGCTGCACCTGCTTTAACATCTGCTAATCTGTGTATGCAACAAATAAACTTTGATTTGATTGCAACATGTACACACAATAATGCCAGAATGCCAACCAATGCAACATGCTGTACCCCAGTTAAGATTCCTGTAGTATTTCCAGTGACCTTAGAGTAAAGGAAGCTGCTGACTTGCCGTCCACTAGAGCCCCAAACTGATATTCCACTTTGCGTTTTGCCTTCAAACCTAGACAAAAAACAACAAATACTATTCAAAATTCCCAGTCGGATGAAGATCAGGTAGAGCTAAAAGGTGTGACCACGGGCCAAGTTGCACTGGACTGCTTTTCACAGGCCTATAGGCTTTGTTGAGGGTTTGACACCCAAAACCCCCTCTAGAGCAGTCCTGCGCCTCCTGGCTGAAGGGTTGGCACAGCTGTCCTCATATCGCTCCAGCTATTTGTCACGTAAGCTAACACCTCTCTGCCTGATTGGCTGGCTTTGTTTAGCTAACGGCGCTCCAATGCCTTCTGAGGCTGCAGGTTAAATATAGGACCGCTGTACTAACTACCCTTTTTTAGCGCTCCACTCCCAAACTCTTCACATAATAAAAGATTTCCATCAACAATGACTTGAAACCAGAAGCAGAAGAGGTTGGGGAAAATGAAACCAACTTGTGGGTGTTCCATTGTTCCATTGACAGCCCTGTTGGTCTCTGGAGGTCCACCACTCTGAGACTCCTTCAACCAGGACACAGACCTGGGCTTATTCCTTGATTAACTATCCCCAAACAATCCACTGGAGCAGCAGAAGACAGATTGTACCAAAAAAGGCCCAAACAAAGGCCATGCAGAGGGTGTGCTGCAACGGTAGGAAGAAAGGAAAGAAATATGTTCAGTTAATTTTTTTGCTTACCAGTTTACTTTAGAGTGAAATCGTTTCCCAAGCCACCAAAGAGCCTCCCCAACTTCCCTCCACAGAGACGATGGGCGACAGCTCACAGGTGCAGCGGCACCCCGGTTATCATGTGGTCCAAACAGCCAATCAGAGGGCAGCGCTCTCAGGTTTCAAAATCTAAATATACCTAAGTGATGCCTTCAGAAAGGAGCACCTGTTCAGTAAATGTATCAGAGAGAAATAGATACAAATATGAGGAAGAGAAGGGGCTGGGGTAGAGAGGGAAGAGAAATCAAGAGAAAACCCCAACTACCTTCCCACCGAAGGGCTAATGGGAGGTGATCGCCAATGTTGACTGGTTTGGGGGTGATGTCAGTGGGGACACTCTTGCAGGGGGAAGTGAGCTCTAGGTTATTTCAGTGTAGGAGTGCTAATCTAGGATCCAATTTGCACTTTAGATGATACTTAATGTGATTATAATATGGACAGGAAGGACCTCATTCTAAATCAGTACTCCTTCTCTGAGATGCTTGATACATAAGCTGCCTGGGGAGACTGGTACTGATAGTTCAGGTGAGGGTACTGCATACTAACTGACTGTATGCAGGAGACTCTCTGACTGAGATCATGTGTTACCTGACCCTGGTCACAGGGCTGTTTGGTGTCTGGAACAGGGTCAAAGCCAGAATGGGCCACTGGATTTAATGGGAAGGGAATCAAACCGTTGACCTGCTTTTCCACCACCAACCCCCAAAATACGCACCATAAATAAAAAACATAGCAACTGAGCCCTCGATGTGATGATATCCTGAAAAATTGTTTTATTACGTGTTACTCATGACATACTTCTAGAGTGAGCTCAGCATGAGAACTAAAGGTTAGATCAGGCAGCAATCAAGCTGATATGACATTACCCTGTTATGGTTTGTGGTGTCAAGCCATCTCCATTTTTCCAACAGTTTCCCTCAATCTTTGTAGTCTTGCATGTCTCTCCTAGTCTCACCCCTGCTTTCCTTCATCTGCACTGACATGAAAACACAGGGTAGGTGATATGTTGGATGCCCATCGGGTATCTTCTTTTACTTGTCCAGTCAGAGCCACTTTAGACAACATATCTACAGCCTAACTGGGAGGGTGGCGGGGCCTTGGTCTTCACTGTGAGTGCAACAGCTTGTTATTGAGACCCAGAGCTTTGAGATGAGTCAAAGTTTTGAGTTGACCCCGTGGATTGACAGATGCTCACTGACTAAGGCGCTAACTACTTAGCCTAACACACAGCGTGACCAGAGGTGGAATTGAATGCCTTCTCTCTACAGCTCTTCTGGGCTCTAGAACAGGCAGCTGCTGTCTGACCCATTCTACTGCATCTGACCTGACTGACTGAAGGATATAAAAAGTATTCAGAGACGTAAATAAAAAATACAGCAGGGGACTATTTCCAGCTACAGTGGAAGTACATGTACAGTGGGGGGATGTGATGTGAGAGTGATGCAGCATTCCCTTCGGAGAGAAAAAAACCTCTACCGAAGTTGGTTATGTCGACAGTATATAAATAAGTTCATAGAAAAGGTATAGTACATGTATTGTACCTCATGAGGCCTTGTTTTACGTCAGATGGCGTCACTCCTATGCAGTATTGATTTTAGCATTTTGGTGGGGCAAAAAATAAAAAACAAGTGGGATGCATGCCAGCAAATCCACTACACAACACAACACTAAACAACATATTAATTGCACTCTAATGGTGACAAACGGTGCCCACAAACTGTTAGGGCCTCCATAAAGCTGTCCCAACAGCAGTCCTGACATCTTACCACTGCTACACCTGGCTATCAGCGGAGCTTTGTCTGGCAGCGAAACAGTTTATTCAGCCTCATTTACTGCCTTTAAAAAAATCATAGCTGATATGGCTGATTTGCTTAAACAAATGTGGTTTCTAATGAAAATTGAGATTTACAAACTATGACATAAGGGGGGATGACAAGCGGATAAGAGGCAATCAGTAGTTTCGATTAAGACATGAATGAGCGAGCTAGGACGGACGTAGTCAATATAACTATTTGTTAAGCACTTTTGAAATGTACAGTGACCGAATTCAGAACATGGGCCGTTCTTACAGTGTTCTCCATGTACACCAAGTCAGAACTGTAGGATAAATAAAGAGGGCATATAAGCAGACAATGAAAGCTCTTACAATATTTGATGATTAGATTTCTCTAAAACAGGTTATAGGCTACATATGCACCACCAAGTCAGAACAGTAGGCAAAAATAAGAGGGGTAAATAGATCAAATTATTATGGTGAGGCACATGGACTACTAACATCTTACTACACAACATACACTTAGTATTAATTTCTTAGCTACAGTATAGATATCTCCCTGGCATATTACATCATTTATGCAGCAGCATACAATACATTTTTGGACTCACCTTGTTGTGCTTTGCTCACTTGAAAAGGAAGGTGGAGCGGCGGTCCTTCGTGGGAAAATTTTGTCATTAAAGTCTGGCATTCTCTGGATTTATAGTGCTTTCAAAACACCTGGGAACCCGGAAAAAAACAAGGTTGAATCATGATGACGTCATCGATCTTCAGGTCGTAACTCTAGAAAAAGGCTGGATTTACAAATCCGAGTTGGATGATCATTCAAAACTTATTTTCCCAGAGCTCGTTTATTACAGACTTCCCAGTTGTCTTGAACTCACTGAAGTCAAGTTTTTGCAGTTCCGAGTTAACAGCTGTTTTGAGCACGACACAAATCAGGCTTTATTGACAGCATGGCCAATGTTGAATATTTATCATTTTAAATTTGGAAAAGACCCTTAATCCCAGATTTGTGACCACACAGCCACTCCACTGAATAGCAGGCTAGTGATTGCTTTGTAATGCTTGCTGTTAGCTACTGTCACTGATTCCTTCCAAATCACTCATTGTTGAATTTGTGATTTCCAACTTGTGGTGTAATGTTTATGTCCAATGGCCGATGAGCACTACTGTACATATTATGTGATTTGACGTCATTTTATTTGTGGCCAATAACCTTGAGCCTTCTTGGATGGGCACTTCTAATGTAGCTCTGTGGAAGCATAGATGGCTCCCAAGTGGCACAGCGTTCTAAAGGCACTGCATCTCAATGCAAGAGGCGTCACTACAGTCCCTGGTTTGAATCCAGGCTGTATCACAATAGGGCGGCACACAATTATCCCAGCGTTGTCCAGGTTTGGCCGGAGTAGGCCGTCATTGTAAATAAAAATTTGTTCTTAACTGACTCACCTAGTTAAATAAAGATTCAAATAAAAACAAGGGGCTATAATTTTCTAGCTCTACACTTAGACTTGGTGGTGACGAAGTATCTCCTTGAGTGACAGAACAGTGAGCCAATCACGGTATTTTCTGCTGACTTACCCCACTACCACAGAAAGCACTAAGCTAGGCTGAAACACCTGCATTTTGGAGCTGCCTTACTCAAGAAAACAAAAAAGAGACCATGTTTGTATGCAGCTTTATCAACTCAATGAGATATATATATGTTTTTACATTGTTTACAAACTGATATGTGACATGTATTAATGCCAAAATAACATGCAAAACAGGAAAGCCCCCCCCTCCAAAAAAGATAATATTTTATTTTTTTTGCTAAAAATGTGGGGCTCAAAACAGTTGGGGCCCTGCCCCATGACGGGTCGCCACTGCTCCTACACGACTCTCGATCTGACGTAAGACAAAATATATATATATTATTAGGATCCACATTAGTTTACTTCATGGGGTTCAAACACGATTTGTTTAAATTACATCACAAACACATTATTACACCACTAATCTACCACTACACATCTACAATACGTGTATAATACAACAATTTTACAACAAAATGCCTCCTGAGGTTTATTCATACATCTACCTTTCTGTTGCCCCTCTGGCTCTGCCTGCGTCTTTGGCTGGGTTGAGGTATGTGACATCCTCCACAGGAGAAGGGAGCTGCAGCAGCCTGAGTGACAGGTACAGCTGAGTCTTCTTTGCCTCACACTGCGTCTCTCTCTGGTCTGAAAGCAGTAATCTCAGCACTCAGTGGTCTGTAATGCACTGGATCAATACTGTCTAGCCCTTGTTAGCAACATCGCTGCAGTTTGTCAAGTATAAGAAGAGAAAGACAGATACATTGGCCTTTATTAATTATGGAGACATGACTTCATTTAGAAAGATTAATAACTCAACATATTATACACATTGTCTACAGTTTGTTGTCATTTATCTGCATTGGAGACAGCTACGGCATCCTTTATCAGACAAGGCCTAGAATCAAATCAAACTTTATTTGTCACATGCGCTGAATACAGCAAGCATAGACTTTACTTACACACCATTTACCAACAGTGCAGTTCAAGAAGAAGAAAATATTTACCAAGTAGACTAAAATAAAAATGAACAATAAAAAGTAACACAATAAGAATAACAATAATGAGGCAATATGCAGGGGGTACTGGTACCGAGTCAGTATGAGGGGGTACAGGCTGGTTGAGGTAGTCTGTACATGTAGGTGGGGGCGAAGTGCTGAGCAGTTGCCATACCAGGTGGTGATGCAACCAGTCAGGATGCTCTCAATGGTGCAGCTGTAGAACCTTTTGAGGATCTGCAGACCCATGACAAATATTTTTTGTCGTGCCCTCTTCACGACTGTCTTGGTATGTTTGGACCATGGTAGTTCGTTGGTGCTGTGGACACCAAGGAACTTGAAACTCTTGACCCTCTCCACTACAGCCCCGTCGATGTTAACCTGTTGAGTTTAGGGGGCAGTATTTTGATGTTTGGATGAAAAACGTACCCAAATTAAACTGCCTATTTCTCAGGCCCTGAAGCTAGAATATGCATATAATTGTCAGATTAGGATAGAAAACACTCTAAAGTTTCCAAAACTGTCAAAATATTGTCTGAGTTAACAGAACTGATATTACAGGCGAAAACCTGAGGAAAATACAACTAGGAAGTGCCTCTTATTTTGAAAGCTCCCTGTTCCATTGCATGTCTTCCCTCCATTTAAAGGGATATCAACCAGAGTCCTTTTCCTATGGCTTCCACATGGTGTGAACAGTCTTTAGACATAGTTTCAGGCTTTTATTCTGAAAAATAAGCAAGAAAGATCCCATCGCGTCAGTGGATGGCTGGGTGCCAGCAGCGTGGAGCAGACATTTTCTCTCTCACTCCTATTGAAAAAGCTAAGGTCCGGTTGAAATATTATCGATTATATATTGTAAAAATAACCCGAGGATTGATTATAAAAAACTTTGACATGATTCTACGAACTTTACGGATACTATTTGAAATTTTCGTCTGTCCAGTCGTGACCGCTCAAGCCTGTGGATTTTTGAACATAACGCGCCAACCAAATGGAGGTATTTTGGATATAAAAATAATCTTTATGGAACAAAAGTGGGAGTCTCTGGGAGTCTCGTGAGTGCAAACATCCGAAGATCATCAAAGGTAAGCGATTCATCTGATTGCTTTTCTGACATTGGTGACCAATCTACTTTGCTGCTAGCTGTTTGTAATGTTTTGTTTGCTGAGAGAGATGTCCTTACATAAACGCTTGGTATGTCTTCGCCGAAAAGCTTTTTTGAAATCTGATATGCCAGGTGGATTAACAACAAGCTAAGCTGTGTTTTGCTATATTGCACTTGTGATTTCATGAAAATTAAATATTTTTAGTAATTTAATTTGAATTTGGCGCTCTGCAATTCAGCGGATGTTCATGAAAATGATCCCGCTAACAGGATGGGTGCATCAAGAAGTTGTTAATGGAGGCCTGTTCGGCCCGCCTTTTCCTGTAGTCCACGATCAACTAATTTGTCTTGCTCATATTGAGGGAGAGGTTGTAGTCCTGGCACCACACTGCCAGTTCTCTGACCTCCTCCCTATAGCCTGTTTCATCGTTGTCGGTGATCAGGCCTACCACTATTGTGTCGTCAGCAAACTTAATGATGGTGTTGGAGTTGTTTTTCGCCATGCAGTCGTGGATGAACAGGGAATAGAGGAGGGGACTAAGTACACACCCCTGAGGGGCCCCAGTGTTCTGGATCGTGCATGCTTCAGTGTTGCTTGCCTTGAAGGGAGCATAAAAGGCATTTAGCTCGTCTGGTAGGCTTGCGTCACTGGGAAGCTCGCATCTGAGTTTCTCTTTGTAGTCCGTAATAGTTTTCAAGCACTGCCACATCCGAGGAGCATCAGAGCCGCTGTAGTAGGATTCAATATTAATCCTGTATTGACGCTTTTCTTGCTTTTCTTGTTCAGTGTGTCAAATCAGAGGGCCTGTTGTCCTGATCTCTGGCAGTCTCTATGGGGGTGCCACAGGGTTCAATTCTCGGGCCGACTTTCTTCTCTGTATATATCAATGATGTCGCTCTTGCTGCTGGTGATTCTTTGATCCATCTTTACGCAGACAACACCATTCTGTATACCTCTGGCCCTTCTTTGGACACTGTGTTAACTAACCTCCAGATGAGCTTCAATGCCATACAACTCTCCTTCCGTGGCCTCAAACTGCAAGTAAAACTAAATGCATGCTCTTCAACCGATCGCTGCCCGCACCTGCCAGCCCATCCAGCATACTCTGGGCGGTTCTGACTTTGAATATGTGGACAACTACAAATACCTAGGTGTCTGGTTAGACTGTAAACTCTCCTTGCAGACTCACATCTCCAATCCAAAATTAAATCTAGAATCGGCTTCCAATTTCGCAACAAAGCATCCTTCACTCATGCTGCCAAACATACCCTTGTAAAACTGACCATCCTACTGATCCTTGACTTTGGCGATGTCATTTACAAAATAGCCTCCAACACTCTACTTAACAAATTGGATGTACTCTATCACAGTGCCATCCATTTCGTCACCAAAGTCTCATATACCTCATCTACACGTCTCTGCTAGGTAAAGCCCCGCTTTATCTCAGCTCACTGGTCACAACATTTACATTTACATTTAAGTCATTTAGCAGACGCTCTTATCCAGAGCCACAAGAAAGTTATTATCAATGGAATTGAACAATCAATCAATAGCTTTGACCAATCCCCGAGGTTTGTAAGACCATGGGTATAATAATAATTAGGCAAAGACTCAGCTTTTTGCAAAAGGTTAGTACAGTTTATTCAGAGAATGTTCTAAAGTGCATTATACAAAAGACATCAATTTTATAGCTGCGCACATACTTCCACACAAACAGTAGGTATCCTACGCACATACTTCCACACAAACAGTAGGTATCCTACGCACATACTTCCACACAAACAGTAGGTATCCTACGCACATACTTCCACACAATCAGTAGGTGAGCTTTATCCTTCTCCATAGTTCTCACCACTGTGTATCACTACCCAGCCGATAGTTCCATTCCCCCGAGATTAGGGAAACCTCGAGAAGTACTCCCTATGCCATCATAGGTTCCTCAGAGGCCTAGCCAGGTTGGTCCAAACACAGTTAAACTGTTCTTGTTTTTTTTCTTCGGCACACACATACAAGTTCAAATCCTAAACTACGCCTTGCTCAGACAGTCTGTGTTTTTTCACTTTACAGATAGATACATTGTTTAATCTAATTCTGACTAAAACTACACACATCATCAGATTATAATTTTATGATTCTCATCAATTTCATACAATTATAAGGTTTCAGAGTATAATTATTTAATCATTATCTTTTAACATTTAAATTATTTTATCATCACCATAGCAGCACCCACCCATAGCACGCGCTCCAGCAGGTATATCTCACTGGTCACCCCCAAAGCCAATTCTTCCTTTGGCCGCCTTTCCTTCCAGTTCTCTGCTGCCAATGACTGGAACGAACTGCAAAAATCACTAAAGCTTGACACTCTTACCTCCCTCACTAGCTTTAAGCAGCAGCTGTCAGAGGAGCTCACAGATCACTGCACCTGTACATAGCCCATCTGTAAATAGCCCATCCAATCTACCTCATTCCCATACTGCTATTTATCTTGCTCCTTTGCACCCCAGTATCTCTACTTGCAAATTCATCTTCTGCACATTCTACCATTCCAGTGTTTAATTGCTATATTGAAATTACTTCGCCACCATTGCCTATTTATTGCCTTACCTCCCTTATCTTACCTCATTTGCACATGCTGTATAAAGACTTTTCTACTGTATTATTGATTGTATGTTTGTTTATTCCATGTGTAACTCTGTGGTGCTGAAATGTGTTCAACTGCTTTGCTTTATCTTGGCCAGGTCGCAGTTGCAAATGAGAACTTGTTCTCAACTAGCCTACCTGGTTAAATAAAGGTGAAATAAAATAAATAAACATGCTTCGTGGACAACAGGTGTAGGCTAACAGCGAAACGCTTACACCAGGGGAGAAGCTAGAAGATGCAGCTTAGTTATTGAAGGAAATTACATGATGGAGGACATTAGCAGCTGCACATTGATAGCTACAGCCTCAGCTCTCAATAATCCCATCACTAACTCCTGGGAAAACAACTCTCCCCATAAACACAGAGGTAAGATGTGGTGAGTGTCATAGGTCATCATGACATAACTGTGCAAATGATCCTGGCATGTTTACCAATACCATACCACTGTGACTGGACAGTCACCCAGTCCAGACACCTGTCTGGGTGTTATAATGGGTAACTGACATATAGGGGTCAGTAGCCCATAAAGTGACTAGGACTTGAATGCTTTAGGACTGCGGTCTTGTTTTTTCATACTGCATGCTGAGTAATGCACATTTTCCATTAACGGTGGCAAATGTTTTTATTTGACTATCTTCATAATGTATGTAGGGTGAACATGTCTGCATTTTTTATGTATCTTTAATTTCTACAGGGTATTCTCATTGAGAAAAAATTTTTTTTGCAGCATGGAACACTTCAGCATCATATGTGAGAATAGTGGTACTCACCTTTCAGATTACATAATTCTCATGTTTATGGTGTTTGACACAGTGACACATTTACAACCAATGACAATACTATTTGTTGAAGACAGTTCCTCTGTTCCACTCAGAGATAGATTGAGGACTCAAAAAAAAACATATCTGTGCTATTATAGGGTCTGTGACAGCATGGGCAGCGCCATTGAGGCCATCTCCATTTGAAGTAGTACATTTTCTTCTTCAAGATTGGCTTATACAGGTTGGACATGACCCCAACAGGGTCACCAGGAGAGAGCAGCCAATGAGGTTGGAAGTCCCACCCAGTTGACTACATTAAAATGGTTGAAGCACTCAATGGCAGTGCTCATGCTAATACTGGCTTTTGGCCACTAGAGGCCTCCCTCATTCTCTATGGTTTCACTCTGGACAAGTGACCAATAGAATGGTGTTTCACAACTGAGTAATCAGTGACAATACACTCCTACCTTAATACTTGTATGTTATTCTCTTACAATTGGACATTATTTGCTTGCTTATTCCCTTTTGATGACTAACATATGACAATTCTAAAATAAATGAATCTCGCTATGCCAACTAAAAGTCATCTCATTGTAAAACTGAAAGTGAGAAAATAATGGTCTCCTACTGTAGAAACATACTACAGTATGCAAATGTCAACTCTCGTGTTGAAGTGCTGTTCCGGAATGTACTGTCCATAGAAATATTGAAATCTGAACCATTATGAATATACATTATAGCTCAACCTGGAACAGTACTTAGTCCTGCAGTTTCTCACCTCTCCTTATGTCTGTCTGCTCACCCTTTCTATGGGAAGATCTCAATTGCATACTCGTCATTTCCTACTCAAAACCGATTGGAGAAAGTCAGAGGAGTGATCTCTGGCTCTCTCAACCAACTTGGTTTGAGGAGATGAGGAGAGAGGACAACAATTGAGATATTCCCCATGTGAAGCTAAGCAAGAGATATTCCCCATGTGAAGCTAAGCAAGAGATATTCCCCATGTGAAGCTAAGCAAGAGATCTTCCCCATGTGAAGCTAAGCAAGAGATATTCCCCATGTGAAGCTAAGCAAGAGATCTTCCCCATGTGAAGCTAAGCAAGAGATTTCCAAAGTGTGGGATAAAGGATTTACTTGCCTTGGACAAGGCCTTGTTCGGCTGTGTTCCTCATCCTGTCTTCAGCTGTCCCACAGACTGTGTCACTCTCTCACTGCTCCCGGTCTGTCCATCAGAGGCCATTTTTCTCAAAACGAATGCTGAACATGAGTCCAATGGTCCACACTAGAACAAACTGCCCCCAAGAGATTGACTTGTTTTCGAGTTGCTGTGTGTTTTGTTGCCAACCTATTTTGCTACCTGACAACTTTACAGTTTTTACTTTTTAATTACCATTTATATATATATATATATATATATATATATATATATATATATTTTTTTTTTTCCCCCTCAACTTTTTCACTCCTGACGCTTTATCTGGACACGATTTGTCAGGACCTCCAACAGCCGAAGCTAAGTAGTAACATTAACATGATGCCTTCTAATTGCAGTCGCTGTACTCGCCTTACGGCGAGGATAGCTGTGCTACAAGCCCAGCTTCAGCTGCAATCGTTAGGCAAGGGTAATTTCAGTGTAGGAAAGGATGAAACAGCGTCTGTGCCACCAGTAAGTACAGATAGTAGTATAAATCCCCTGGCACAGTCCCCGCAGCCGGACAACTTTCTCACGGATTCTGGAAGGAAATGCTGTAGGAACGCTCAACCGGTGTTGCTTATTCAGCCAACAGAAACTTCCAACTGGTTTTCCCCATTAAGCAGCGAGTCGGAGTCAGAGGCCGAGTCTTCTCTGGTCTCTACTCCTCTCGTTACGGGGTCTGAGACGCCAAAGCTTCCCACCATTAGCTCTGACAAATTGAAAACTCTCGTCATTGGCGACTCCATTACCCGCAGTATTAGACTTAAAACTAATCATCCAGCGATCATACACTGTTTACCATGGGGCAGGGCTACCGACGTTAAGGCTAATCTGAAGATGGTGCTGGCGAAAGCTAAAACTGGCGAGTGTAGAGATTATCCACGTCGGCACCAAAGATGTCAGAGATCACCAAGCGCAACATAGCTTCTGCGTGTAAATCAGCTAGAAAGATGTGTCGGCATCGAGTAATTGTCTCTGGCCCCCTCCCAGTTAGGGGGAGTGATGAGCTCTACAGCAGAGTCTCACAACTCAATCGCTGGTTGAAAACTGTTTTCTGCCCCTCCCAAATGATAGAATTTGTAGATAATTGGCCCTCTTTCTGGGACTCACCCACAAACAGGACCAAGCCTGACCTGCTGAGGAGTGACGGACTCCATCCTAGCTGGAGGGGTGCTCTCATCTTATCTACCAACATAGACAGGGCTCTAACTCCTCTAGCTCCACAATGAGATAGGGTGCAGGCCAGGCAGCATGCTGTTAGTCAGCCTGCCAGCTTAGTGGAGTCTGCCACTAGCACAGTCAGTGTAGTCAGCTCAGCTATCACCATTGAGACCGTGTCTGTGCCTTGACCTAGGTTGGGCAAAACTAAACATGGTGGTGCTCGCCTTAGCAATCTCACTAGGATAAAGGCCACCTCCATTCCTGTCATTATTGAAAGAGATCGTGATACCTCACATCTCAAAATAGGGCTACTTAATGTTAGATCCCTTACTTCAAAGGCAATTATAGTCAATGAACTAATCACTGATCATAATCTTGATGTGATTGGCCTGACTGAAACATGGCTTAAGCCTGATGAATTTACTGTGTTAAATGAGGCCTCACCTCCTGGCTACACTAGTGACCATATCCCCCGTGCATCCCGCAAAGGCAGAGGTGTTGCTAACATTTACGATAGCAAATTTCAATTTACAAAAAAGAAAAAGACGTTTTCGTCTTTTGAGCTTCTAGTCATGAAATCTATACAGCCTACTCAATCACTTTTTATAGCTACTGTTTACAGGCCTCCTGGGCCATATACAGCGTTCCTCACTGAGTTCCCTGAATTCCTATCGGACCTTGTAGTCATAGCAGATAATATTCTAATCTTTGGTGACTTTAATATTCACATGGAAAAGTCCACAGACCCACTCCAAAAAGGCTTTCGGAGCCATCATCGACTCAGTGGGTTTTGTCCAACATGTCTCTGGACCCACTCACTGTCACAGTCATATGCTGGACCTAGTTTTGTCCCATGGAATAAATGTTGTGGATCTTAATGTTTTTCCTCATAATCCTGGACTATCGGACCACTATTTTATTACGTTTGCAATTGCAACAAATAATCTGCTCAGACCCCAACCAAGGAACATCAAAAGTCGTGCTATAAATTCACAGACAACACAAAGATTCCTTGATGTCCTTCCAGATTCCTTCTGTCTACCCAAGGACGCCAGAGGACAAAAATCAGTTAACCACCTAACTGAGGAACTCAATTTAACCTTGCGCAATACCCTAGATGCAGTTGCACCCCTAAAAACTAAAAACATTAGCTCCCTGGTACACAGAAAATATCCGAGCTCTGAAGCAAGCTTCCAGAAAATTAGAACGGAATTGGCGCCACACCAAACTGGAAGTCTTCCGACTAGCTTGGAAAGACAGTACCGTGCAGTACCGAAGAGCCCTTACTGCTGCTCGATCATCCTATTTTTCTAACTTAATTGAGGAAAATAAGAACAATCCGAAATTCCTTTTTGATACTGTCGCAAAGCTAACTACAAAGCAGCATTCCCCAAGAGAGAATGACTTTCACTTTAGCAGTGATAAATTCATGAACTTCTTTGAGGAAAAGATTATGATTATTAGAAAGCAAATTACGGACTCCTCTTTAAATCTGCGTAGTCCTTCAAAGCTCAGTTGTCCTGAGTCTGCACAACTCTCCCAGGACCTAGGATCAAGAGAGACGCTCAAGTGTTTTAGTACTATATCTCTTGACACAATGATGAAAATAATCATGGCCTCTAAACCTTCAAGCTGCATACTGGACCCTATTCCAACTAAACTACTGAAAGAGCGGCTTCCTGTGCTTGGCCCTCCTATGTTGAACATAATAAACGGCTCTCTATCCACCGGATGTGTACCAAACTCACTAAAAGTGGCAGTAATAAAGCCTCTCTTGAAAAAGCCAAACCTTGACCCAGAAAATATTAAAAAACTATCGGCCTATATCGAATCTTCCATTCCTCTCAAAAATTTTAGAAAAGGCTGTTGCGCAGCAACTTACTGCCTTCCTGAAGACAAACAATGTATACGAAATGCTTCAGTCTGGTTTTAGACCCCATCATAGCACTGAGACGGCACTTGTGAAGGTGGTAAATTACATTTTAATGGCATCGGACCGAGGCTCTGCATCTGCCCTCGTGCTCCTAGACCTTAGTGCTGCTTTTGATACCATCGATCACCACATTCTTTTGGAGAGATTGGAAACCCAAATTGGTCTACACGGGCAAGTTCTGGCCTGGTTTAGATCTTATCTGTCGGAAAGATATCAGTTTGTCTCTGTGAATGGTTTGTCCTCTGACAAATCAACTGTAAATTTCGGTGTTCCTCAAGGTTCCGTTTTAGGACCACTATTGTTTTCACTATATATTTTACCTCTTGGGGATGTTATTCGAAAACATACTTTCACACTTTCACTGCTATGCGGATGACACACAGCTGTACATTTCAATGAAACATGGTGAAGCCCCAAAATTGCCCTTGCTGGAAGCATGTGTTTCAGACATAAGGAAGTGGATGGATGCAAACTTTCTACTTTTAAACTCGGGCAAAACAGAGATGCTTGTTCTAGGTCCCAAGAAACAAAGAGATCTTCTGTTGAATCTGACAATTAATCTTAATGGTTGTACAGTCGTCTCAAATAAAACTGTGAAGGACCTCAGCGTTACTCTGGATCCTGATCTCTCTTTTGAAGAACATATCAAGACCATTTCAAGGACAGCTTTTTTCCATCTACGTAACATTGCAAAAATCAGAAACTTTCTGTCCAAAAATGATGCAGAAAAATGAATCCATGCTTTTGTCACTTCTAGGTTAGACTACGGCAATGCTCTACTTTCCGGCTACCCGGATAAAGCACTAAATAAACTTCAGTTGGTGCTAAATATGGCTGCTAGAATCCTGACTAGAACCAAAGAATTTGATCATATTACTCCAGTGCTAGCCTCTCTACACTGGCTTCCTGTCAAAGTGAGGGCTGATTTCAAGGTTTTACTGCTAACCTACAAAGCATTACATGGGCTTGCTCCTACCTATCTCTCTGATTTGGTCCTGCCGTACATACCTACACATACGCTACGGTCACAAGACGCAGGCCTCCTAATTGTCCCTAGAATTTCGAAGCAATCAGCTGGAGGCAGGGCTTTCTCCTATAGAGCTCCATTTTTATGGAACAGTCTGCCTACCCATGTCAGAGACGCAAACTCGGTCTCAACCTTTAAGTCTTTACTGAAGACTAATCTCTTCAGTGGGTCATATGATTGAGTGTAGTCTGGCCCAGGAGTGGGAAGGTGAACGGAAAGGCTCTGGAGCAACGAACCGCCCTTGCGGTCTCTGCCTTGCCGGTTCCCCTCTTTCCACTGGGATTCTCTGCCTCTAACCCTATTACAGGGGCTGAGTCACTGGCTTACTGGGGCTCTCTCATATGCTCTCTCTAATTCTCTCTCTCTCTCGGAGGACCTGAGCCCTAGGACCATGCCCCAGGACTACCTGACATGATGACTCCTTGCTGTCCCCAGTCCACCTGGCCGTGCTGCTGCTCCAGTTTAAACTATTCTGCCTTATTATTATTCGACCATGCTAGTCATTTATGAACATTTTAACATCTTGACCACGTTATGTTATAATCTCCACCCGGCACAGCCAGAAGAGGACTGGCAACCCCACATAGCCTGGTTCCTCTCTAGGTTTCTTCCTAGGTTTTGGCCTTTCTAGGGAGTTTTTCCTAGCCACCGTACTTCTACACCTGCATTGCTTGCTGTTTGGGGTTTCAAATCAAATCAAATCAAATTTTATTTGTCACATACACATGGTTAGCAGATGTTAAATGCGAGTGTAGCGAAATGCTTGTGCCTCTAGTTCCGACAATGCAGTGATAACCAACAAGTAATCTAACTAACAATTCCAAAACTACTGTCTTATACACAGTGTAAGGGGATAAGGAACATGTACATAAGGATATATGAATGAGTGATGGTACAGAGCAGCATACAGTAGATGGTATCGAGTACAGTATATACATATGAGATGAGTGTGTAGACAAAGTAAACAAAGTGGCATAGTTAAAGTGGCTAGTGATACATGTGTTACATAAGGATGCAGTCGATGATGTAGAGTACAGTATATACATATGCATATGAGATGAATAATGTAGGGTAAGTAACATTATATAAGGTAGCATTGTTTAAAGTGGCTAGTGATATATTTACATCATTTCCCATCAATTCCCATTATTAAAATGGCTGGAGTTGGGTCAGTGTCAATGACAGTGTGTTGGCAGCAGCCACTCAATGTTAGTGGTGGCTGTTTAACAGTCTGATGGCCTTACAAACAGGACAACGGAATGGATCGGAGGCTGCATTCATTGAAGCTGGGGATTTTTTTTAGGCTGGGTTTCTGTACGGCACTTTGAGATATCAGCTGATGTACGAAGGGCTATATAAATACATTTGATTTGATTGGATTTGATTGAAGAATACAGGGTTGCAAACTGGTGAGGGCCCAAAAAGGTGACACTTTTTTTTGTTGCACTGAAACATGCAAAAAAAATCCCTGCTAGGGGGAATGCAGTTTAACTAATTAAACCACCAATAATATGAGCTACATGATCAGTCTCTGTGTGTAAAATAAAGTGGTTAATGTGAACCTAACTCACAGCTAAAAAAAAGCAATCCAATGTTATTTGTTGCCTAGACTTTACAGCAAATGACACTCTTGAGAAAGAACAATACACTAATATTGCAGTTAGCCATGACGGCCTTTATAATAGAGTGCTTGTAACCACACACACATCTATATATTGCACTTGGGAAAAAAATCATCTAAAAGTAGAAATAGAATGAAACAAAAAGGCATTCTATCCAATATCCTTGAGTACCTTTTGATTTTTTAGTAGCTTGTAAATTCAGGGAAATCAAGTGATGATCAGAAAAGGGAGCACTTCAACATTTTGCATAAGATATATCCATGTAATTCTATGATGTCCAAATTTGTGGCTATTGATGATATCTGAATTTTCTGTGAAAAAGGTGAGAATCTGTCTCACTTGTTCTTTGAATGTAAATTTGTACCCGAATTTTGGGAAAACCTTGCAAAGTACTTATTTACCATTATGAACACTGCCTATAATTTTAACATAAAATATATATATTACTATTGCAATGATAACAAAACCACTGAAATTAGTTAATTTTTAAAATTATTGTTGCCAAATACTTTATACACAAACAAGAATTCCAAAATTCTATACCAAAATTACCAATTTTCTGATTGAATTTAATTATCTTATTAAAACACTAACCCTAGTAAATAACAAAAAGAATATATTCATGAATCATTATAACAAGACATTTTCAGAGTGAATATAATTGCACTTAAATTGTTTATTTTTTGCATTTTATTTATATTTTTTTGTATGTTTGAGCATTGTTAATACCTGTGTTTGGTTTGCTAGACATGTTTGATGTAGGTTGATATTTGTTTTACGAATAATAAACATTTAAAAAAAGTTGATTAAAAAAAAATAGGACAGCCAATAGCTACTTCCCTTACTGAGGAGTTGGCAACACTTTAGGGGCACAATCGATAGAGCGCTGGACTTCGGGCTAGAAGGTCGAGGGTTCGAGACCGGCTCCCTCCCTGTTTCATTACTATAGCGAATTGGTTAGGTTACTAATGTCATCTCATCTGATGTTGTAACATTAGCGGTCTGACTTTATTAGTCAGCTAATTTTCATAAACTCAATTGTAATCAATTAAATTGGCTAATGTTGCTCAACATGTCTCTGGCTAGCTTACGGAGATTTCGATCCAGTTAGCAAGATTCTTAACAATGCTAAAAATACTTTCTCCCTCACCTCACTTTCCAAATGACAGTTGTTTTTCGGTTACAGCTCATTAAGTACTCTTCATCACCTTCTCACCCCCGTCATGTGGTCAGGCTTCTCATCTAACATTACCTCTTCGTTATCGTTCAGGGACGCGCTGGCAAGCTGCCATTCTTCTCCGCTGTCTTCCCACAGCGCTGATGGTGGTCTCTTCTCTCTTCAGTCGCTTGTTGTGCTGATTTCTGTTGTTATGTAAACGATTGGCTGAGCCTTGGATACAACCAGCTCGTTTGGAGCAATATCGAGGATATTGGATAGAATACCTTTTTGTTTCATTCTATTTCTACTTTACAGCCAATAGTGATCCATACCCCCCCTCCCAAACGTTCTCATCGGATCTACACGAATCACATAGGTCACCTATTTTGGATTCAAAACGGCGAATTTCGCCTAAAGGTGACTAGTTTGTATCCCTGAGAATGACAAAACCACATTACAAGGGTATACGAAGATAACCAGAAACAGGAATATTTCTTACCTGTCAAATAAATACACATTCACGACAAATGTAATGAACCCAAAACAGATAAAAACACTTTATTTTTCCAATGTATTTCATATGAGCTGAGAGAGTTGGATCTTCAGCCATCATCACTTCAGGATTCCGACGCAGCAGGCACAAGGTAATGAAATGTGAATTAAGGAATAGAGCGCCATTTGGGACACAGTCATAATGTAAATACTGGATTGTACACATAGGGCAATACCACCATCTCAGACAGTATGGCAATACTGAAACAAGGCCACGCTGGGCAGGCAGGCTCACCCAAACAACTAAATACGAGTCCTCTTTAAGTCCAAGCTCACCTCCAGTCCCAGATAGTCCATATCTTTTTTTAGTTGGAAAACCAACCTTGCAGATTCAGAAATTCAACACACCGGAATTCTTATCAGTCTTTTGCTGAACTTTTCTTTCCAGAAAAGGTAGAGTTTTTCGGTTCTGGTTGCTCACAGTTCTCAGTCAGAGCAGTGTTTTGTAGTAATAAATAAACACGCAGCAGAAAAACTAAATCCTGGAAGTCTGGCCGGCTGGGTCAGGTCAGAGGCTTCATGGAGAGGGCCACCCGTCAACCAACCACTACACCCCTCAGGACTGAAGGTGTAGAGAAAAGGAGAGGAACAGCACACCTGTTGTTTTTGTTGTTGATCAGGGTCAAAGGTCATCTGACTCGCAGTTGTGACGTCATCCATTCCAAGCCTTGGCACAACCTAAAGGTAGGGAGACATAAGGAAACAAGATAATGGATTTATCAGTTTGTGGGAATATATTTTGATACTTCACAAATGTATGTTCTTCCGACTAACACGCAGTGCATTTAGAAAGTATTCAGACCTTCCGTTTTCCCACATTTTGTTATGTTACTTATTCTAAACAAAAAAGTATTCAGACCCTTTACTATGAGACTCGAAATTGAGCTCTTGTGCATCCTGTTTCCATTCATCCTCCTTGAGATGTTTCTACAACTTGAATGGAGTCCACCTGTGGTAATTCAATTGATTAAACATGATTTGGAAAGGCACACACACCTGTCTATATAGGTCGCACAGTTGACAGTGCATGTCAGAGGAAAAACCAAGCCATGAGGTCGAAGGAATTGTCCGAAGAGCGCCGAAAGAGGATTGTGTCGAGGCAGAGATCTGGGGAAGGTTACCAAAACATTTCTGCAGCCTTGAAGGTCCCCAAGAACACAGTGGCCTTCATCATTCTTAAATGGAAGAAGTTTGGAACCACAAAAACTCTTCATAGAGCTGGCCGAGCCAGCCAAACTGAGCAATTAGGGGAAAAGGGCCTTGGTCAGGGAGGTGACCAAAAACCCGATGGTCACTCTGACAGAGCGCCGGAGTTCCTCTGTGGATATGGGAGAACCTTCCAGGACAACCATCTCTGCAGCACTCCACCAATCAGGCCTTTATGGTAGAGTGGCCAGACAGAAGTCACTCCTCAGGAAAAGGCACATGACAGCCTGCTTTGGAGCACCTAAAGACCATCAGACCATGAGAAACAATATTCTCTGGAGGAAACCTGGAACCACCCCTACGGTGAAGCATGGTGGTGGCAGCATCATGCTAAGGGGATGCGTTTCAGCAACAGGGACTGGGAGACTTGTCAGGATCAAAGGAAAGATGAACAGAGCAAAGTACAGAGAGATGTAGTTGAAGTCAGAAGTTTACATACACTTAGGTTGGCGTCATTAAAACTAGTTTTTCAACCACTCCAAACTTCTTGTTAACAAACTATAGTTTTGACAAGTCGGTTAGGACATCTACTTTGTGCATGACACAATTCATTTTTCCAACAATTGTTTACAGACAGATAATTTCACTTATAATTCACTGTATCACAATTCCAGTGGGTCAGAAGTTTACATACACTAAGTTGACTGTGCCTTTAAACAGCTTGAAAAATTCCAGAAAATTATGTCATGGCTTTAGAAGCTTCAGATAGGCTGATTGACATAATTTAAGTCAATTGAAGGTGCACCTGTGGATGCATTTCAAGGCCTACCTTCAAACTCAGTGCCTCTCTGCTTGAAATCATGGGAAAATCAAAAGAAATCAGCCAAGACCTCAGAAAAAAAAGAAGAAGGTAGACCTCCACAAGTCTGGTTCATCTCTGCGAGCAATTTCCAAATGCCTGAAGGTACCACGTTCATCTGTACAAACAATAGTATGCAAATATAAACACCATGGGACCACGCAGCCGTCATACCGCTCAGGAAGAAGACGCGTTTTGTATCCTAGAGATGAACTTACTTTGGTGCAAAAAGTGCAAATCAATCCCAGAACAACAGCAAAGGACTTTGTGAAGATGCTGGTTGAAACATGTACAAAAGTATCTATATAAACAGTAAAACAATATCGACATAACCTGAAAGGCCACTCCGCAAGGAAGAAGCCACTGCTCCAAAACCACCATAAAAAAGCCAGACAACGGTTTGCAACTGCAGGAGGGACTGGTGCACTTCACAAAATAGATGGCATCATGAGGGTGGAAAATTACGTGGATATATTGAAGCAACATCAAGCCATCAGTCAGGAAGTTAAAGCTTGGTCACAAATGAGTCTTCCAAATGGACAATGACCACATGCATACTTCCAAAGTTGTGGCAAAATAGCTTAAGGTCAACAAAGTCAAGGTATTGGAGTGGTCATCACAAAGCCCTGACCTCAACCCTATAGAACATTTGTGGGCAGAACTGAAAAGGCGTGTGCGAGCAAGGAGGCCTACAAACCGGACTCAGTTACTGTCAGGAGGAATGGTCCAAAATTCACCCAACTTATTGTGGGAAGCTTGTGGAAGGCTACCCGAAACATTTGACCCAAGTTAAACAATTTAATGGCAATGCTACCAAATACTAATTGTGTGTGTGAACTTCTGACCCACAGGAAATGTGATGAAAGAAATAAAAGCTGAAATAAATCACTCTACTATTATTCTGACATTTCACATTCTTAAAATAAAGTGGTGATCCTAACTGACCTAAGATTAAATGTCAGGAATTGTGAAAAACTGAGTTTAAATGTATTTGGCTAAGGTGTATGTAAACTTCTGACTTCAATTGTACTTGCTCCAGAGCACTCAGGGCCGCAGACTGGGGCGAAGGTTTACCTTCCAACAGGACAACAGCCCTAAGCACACAGCCAAGACAAAGCAGGAGTGGTTTTGGGACAAGTCTCTGAATGTCCTTGAGTGGCCCAGCCAGAGTCCAGACTTGAACCTGATCGAACATCTCTGGAGATGGAGATCTGATTTTCTGTAATATACTATTGAAATGCTTAAAAGCCAGATCAATTCCAGTGGGATGGACAGACCATAATATTGTGACCATAACCATGAACACCAAGTTCCAAAGACACCCCCTAGGATTGTGGTCAAAATACGTTTTAAAACATTTAATCATGAGCTATTTCTAAATGATTTGGCTGCTGTACCCTGGGAGCTGATTTATCTAGAGGATGATTTAAATCACCCTACAGAATGTTTTATTGATTTGCTCACTGAGGTAATGGACCCTCATGCCCCTATAAGAAAGAGTACAGTTGGTGCCCGTCCATCTCCATGGATTGATGATGAACTGGGTGAGCCTTTTTCTCAAAGAAATATGGCAAAAGTCTTAGCAGCCAAGTCAAAATTAGAAATTGATGAACAGAATTATAGAACATTACGTTATTATGCAGTTAAATTGAATCGAAAGGAAAAAAAGTTTTTACAGCGATGCGTTTATTGATTCTAAAAATGATTGTAAAAAGGTATGGAACACAGTTAAGGGCTTACTTGGTACATCTATCTGATCATGCCCATCTAGTGTGGAGGTTGACGGGAGAATAATAACAAAACCAGTTGATATTGCCAATCATTTTGCAGATTTTTTTTACAAAGAAAATTAAATTACTGAGCAACAATGTAAACATACATTCTTCCAAACAAGCTATTGTCCAATGGATTGATGATCATATTATGAACAACAAGATCTGCTCTTTTAGTCTACAAACGGTGTCAGTGGACGAGGTGTTAAACCTATTGAAGTCATTACCTGATGGTAAATCTACAGGTTATGGTCTTATGGACAACTTTTTGCTTCGCTGTGCTGCTCCCCAGATTGCAGTTCCACTGAAATACATTTTTAATTGGTCACTTGAAAAGGGGATGTTTGGAAATGTATGGAAGCATGTGAAACTGTAACCTATTCCGAAAGACTGCAAAGAACCCATTACTCCTGCCAATAGTCAACCAATTAGTCTACTCCCTACACTCAGTAAGATATTGGAGGGTATTGTGAGCAGATAAATGTGGGAGTACATGGGAAAGAATGATCTGATTACAGCCAATCAG
Source organism: Oncorhynchus gorbuscha (assembly GCF_021184085.1). Lineage (NCBI taxonomy): Eukaryota > Metazoa > Chordata > Actinopteri > Salmoniformes > Salmonidae > Oncorhynchus > Oncorhynchus gorbuscha. The sequence goes on along the minus strand of NC_060173.1, from coordinate 103,884,998 downwards.
CATGCTTATCATAAAAACCATTCCACTACCACTGCATTGGTTGACGGGACTGACCAGTGGCTCAATGCTATGGATAATGGCAAGTTTGTGAGTGTACTATTTTTAGATTTCAGTGCAGCATTTGATTTAGTGGATCATGAAATAGCATTGAATCGGGTACAGTCATATCTAACTGACAGGAAACAGTCCACCTATATCAATGGTTCCATTTCTACTAGCTACTAATATTTGCAGATGATACTATAATTTATGCAGCAAGATAATCGGTTAAACAGGTACAGCAAGCTTTACAAGGAGATTTGGAGAATATCGGGAAGTGGGTTTGCCAAAACAAACTTGTTTTAAACATCAAGAAAACCAAAGTTATGTTGGTCTGTTCAACTAGGAAAAGGCCAAAACAGCATGGGATACAATTAAGTATGGGAGGAGTACAAATTGAAGAAGTGGCAGAAACCAAACTATTGGGAGTGCAGCTAGACAATTGCTTATCATGGTCGTCTCAAATAACTAATCTATGTAAAAAAAACAATAAAAAAACAGCATGCATAATCAGAAGGATAGCTAAATATTTACCAGGAAAATATCTTCAGCAAATAACACAAGCATTAATTGAGAGTCAGGTGAACTACTGTTCTGTGGTCAGGGGAAATGCATCATTAAGTGAAGTTAGGAGACTGTAGAATGCACAGAATAAAGCAGCAAGGATTGTTTTAAGGTGGAGATATGGTTCTCCTGTTGCAGTCATGCACAGTGTTCTTGGTTGGTCATCAATGGACAGGATCATTTGGAAAAAAAAAACATGCTTATTTTATTTCATAATATACATAATTTAAAACAGCCAAGTTCTATTCACAATGGTATTCAGTTGGTAAGAGACAGACATTCCGTAAATACTAGGAATAGATTGTCCACCATCTATGCGTTATCCAGACAGAAAAGAGAAATAGGCAAAAGAACATTTCGATTTAGAGCAATAAAGAAATGGAATAAATTAACTGAGCAAACTAGAAACCTTTCAATATATAAATGTAAACATTATTTTAAAACAATTTTAAATATAGTATGTAGAAATGTTGTGGGACTATAGTAGATGAAGAATCAATATTTTTTAGATTGAGTATTTATTGGGTCATTATGCTAGTATATTATGTAAGTTTGTAATAGTGTGTTATATGTGAAAATGTGTTCGTATTATAAATTGTATTTTAATGTTTAAGGACTCTTGGAAGATTAGTCAAAAGGGGACAAAAAGAGATACAAATCAAATCAAACCTGGAGACCTTAAAATAGCTGTGTAGCGACGCTCCCCATCCAACCTGACAGAGCTTGAGATGATCTGCTGAGAAGAAGAGGAGAAACTCCCCAAATACAGGTGTGCCAAGCTTGTAGCATCATACCCAAGAAGACTTGAGGCTGTAATCACTGCCAAAAGGTGCTTAAACAGAGTGCTGAGTAAAGGGTCTGAATACTTATGTAAATGTGATAGTTTTGTTTTAATACATTGCAAAAATGTCTGAAAACCTGTTTTTACTTGATCATTATGAGGTATTGTGTGTAGATTGAAGAGTAAACATAACTTTTTAATACATGTTACAGCCTTATTCTAAAATGTAACAAAATGTGAAAAAAGTCAAGGGGTCTGAATACTTTCCAAATGCACTGTATGCCTAAGTAAAGGATTGCCAGTACTACCAGTGCTAGCACTGTCTACAGCAGTTTCTCAACCTTGGGGTCATGGAACAGCACCAGTCCCTAAAATGGTTAGCTGACACCAATTTAGTCAATGTTCGAGACAAGTGCTAGTTTTAATGAGAGTGGTCTGGTCCGCCAAGGAGAAAATAAAATCTCTTACCCCTCCCCAGTGAGGGCGCAGCAGGCCTGGATGTGCCACTGGTGGTCTTTGACTGATGTGAGCTGCAGGCTCTGGGAGATCTCAGCCACAGACATGCAGCCCTTCACATCCTGCTTGTTAGCAAAGATCAGCAGGCCCGCCTTCTTCAGATCCTGAGGGGGGGGATTTGGAGTTTAACACACTTAATTTCAACGATGGAGTACTAAAAGGGATGGAGGAGAAGGACTGGTAGTAAATGATACAATGAGGGAATAGAAGGAGGATGAGGAGAAAAAGCGAGAGGTGCCCGTATGCTCATAGACTAGGAGTATCAAACTCATTCCACGAAGGACAGTGTCTGCGTGTTTTGAGTTTTTCCTTTCAATCAAGACCTAGGCAACCAGGTGAGGGGAGTTCCTTTCTAATTAGTGACCTTAATTCAACAATCAAGTACAAGGGTGGAGCAAAAAACACGCAGACACTCGGACCTCCGTGGAATGAGTTTGACACGTGTGTCATAGACCATCATGGAACACCGGCTGCTGCCATGTCTTCTGCTGTGGGTTGTATTGAACTCATACCATCTTGACCCACACATATTGTCATACGTCCTCTCACATAAAACATGAACAAGAAGACCAACAACTCACTTCATGTGCAAGCATTCTGTAGAGCTCCTCTTTGGTGACAGAGATTCTCTCTCGGTCAGTGCTGTCCACCACTATGATCACAAACTGAAGAGAAAGATGGGGAGAGCGATAAGGACAGTTAAAAAGACAGCCGGTAACACTTTACATTAAATTGCTCTTATACCGAAATAAAAACACTGGAAACATTGAGCTGTTTAAAAAAAAATTGCATAGCAATATTGTTGAGCAGTTTTTGTTAATTTAATACAAAATAAAACTACAAAATAATAATAACTGCCATACAGCCACAATACGTGGTCTGACCTCTGTGTTTGTGTAGTACGTGTTCCAGGAGGATCTCAGTGACTCCTGCCCTCCGATGTCCCACATCAGGAAATGAGTGTTGTTCACCACTATCTCCTCCACGTTGCTGCCTATTGTAGGAGAGGTGTGCACCACCTCGTTCATAGAACTGCATCACAAGCACAGAAGGTTCTCAATCAATGCAAAAAAAAAGTCAGATAGAATTCTGGTAGGCATGAGAACAATGGGGTTCCCGGAGTTCACTTCACTTTGTAATCTATGCCTCATTGTATCATTCTTCCATGAACTGTGGGTTAACCAAAACCTAGCTCAATATTGGACAAAAGGAGTCTAACGTTACTCCTTATAGTCCAAAGGCCTTAGGCAGGCAGCCTAGCAGTTAGAGAGATGAGCCAGAAACCGGAGGGTTGGCAGTTCAAATCCCGGGTCCAACAAAATAAAATAAATCTGGTGATATCAAGATTTCCGTTAGGAAAATATGGTGCCGGACAACGTGACCGGGAAGATTTGAATTTACTGGCCATTTGAGAAATTTACTGGACCCATATATTAGAGGTCGACCGATTATGATTTTTCAACAGCGATATAGATTATTGGAGGACAAAAAAGCCGATACCGATTAATCGGCCGATGTTTAAAAATGTATTTGTAATAATGACAATTACAACAATACTGAATGAACACTTATTTTAACTTAATATAATCAAATTTAACTTAATATATGGTTCGTACTAATGCAAAAACCACACCTTGACCGGAATTCAAGACATGTCCAGTATGGCTAATCCAGACAGATATGGGCACAGCAGGCTGAGCAAACATATGACTAATAAGATGAAACAATATCCACCCCTTTTAAAAGCCACAGGCAGGAGTTGGCAGTGTATATTTGGATTGGATCTAGAGCTAGGCCTACTCACTCCCCTCTTCATTAAATACTCACTCCCCTCTGTCCTTAATGCTCACTCCCCTCTGTCCTTAATGCTCACTCCCCTCTGTCCTTAATGCTCACTCCCCTCTGTCCTTAATGCTCACTCCCCTCTGTCCTTAATGCTCCTCCCCTCTGTCCTTAATGCTCACTCCCCTCTGTCCTTAATGCTCACTCCCCTCTGTCCTTAATGCTCACTCCCCTCTGTCCTTAATGCTCACTCCCCTCTGTCCTTAATGCTCACTCCCCTCTGTCCTTAATGCTCACTCCCCTCTGTCCTTAATGCTCACTCCCCTCTGTCCTTAATGCTCACTCCCCTCTGTCCTTAATGCTCACTCCCCTCTGTCCTTAATGCTCACTCCCCTCTGTCCTTAATGCTCACTCCCCTCTGTCCTTAATGCTCACTCCCCTCTGTCCTTAATGCTCACTCCCCTCTGTCCTTAATGCTCACTCCCCTCTGTCCTTAATGCTCACTCCCCTCTGTCCTTAATGCTCACTCCCTCTGTCCTTAATGCTCACTCCCCTCTGTCCTTAATGCTCACTCCCCTCTGTCCTTAATGCTCACTCCCCTCTGTCCTTAATGCTCACTCCCCTCTGTCCTTAATGCTCACTCCCCTCTTCCGAAAACAAAATGTTTATTATTTCAGTGAAATACGGAACCGTTCGGTATTTTATCTAACGGGTGGCGTCCCTAAGTCTAAATATTCTTGTTACATTGCACAACCTTCAATGTTGTGTCATAACTGCGTAAAATTCTGGCAAATTAGTTCGCAATGAGCCAGGCTGCCCAAACTGTTGCATATTGTCGTGGTAATTTCCTGTATTACTAAATCAGGAGAGTTTACAAACCACACACAAGTCAGAGTTATATTTTAAACTTAATCTGTAATTATATGAGCTTCCCCATAGGCCTTTGACTCTCAGATCAATTCATTGTCTATAAATGAATTCTCAGTGTTAACATAATGGCAACAGATATTTTATAGCAAAGATCCACCCCTCTCAACTTACATGACAAACCACAGATCTCAGGAACTCTTCACAAAGGGCCTTTTACTTAAAAAAAGGAGTATCCCATAGCCAGATAGCATTAGCTATAAATTATCGTTCAGTTTGGTCTCTAAATCGAGATTCTAATCTCATACCTTGTACTTCATAGTACCAAAACATTACCTCACGATCTGGAATGCTTTTTAGGCTTTATTGGCCAAAGACATTGTAAATCTACTCTGCCAGTGCTATCTCATAGAGGCCCATCCTCAGTGGAACACACACAATATTCGACAGATTCTATTCTGTCTAATAAAACAACCATTCTAATGCAATACAAAGATTATAAAATAATCTTACAAGCACTATAACATAATCTTGGAATTTTCCACAACATCTTCCCATCACATGGTTTAACAGATACAGTCACATTGGAAGACAATGTTCCATTCTGACCTCTCCCCCCTCTGGGCCCCAAGTGACTTTTCCCTAGAGAAGAAAGGAAAAATGCAACTGCCGACAGTATAGTCCAAAAAGAGACATTCTAATGACAAGTATCTCAATGTAAATAAAACAACTTATTTATCTGTTACCTAACTAATTCTGATTCAGCTACAACAATATACCCTGACTCTGTGTGCAATGAACGCAAGAAAAGTGACAATTTCACCTGGTTAATATTGCCTGCTAACCTGGATTTCTTTTAGCTAAATATGCAGGTTTCAAAATATATACCTCTGTGTACTGATTTTAATAAAGGCATTTGTGTTTATGGTTAGATACAGCCGTCCAACGATTGTGCTATTTTCGCAACTGCGGTTTTGTTAAATCATCCCCCAGCGTGCATCGATTATATGGAACGCAGGACACGCTAGATAAATAATAGTAGTAGTAATATCATCAACCATGTGTAGTTATAACTAGTAATTATGATTGATTGATTGTTTTTTTAATAAGATAAATTTAATGCTAGCTAGCAACTTACCTTGGCTTCTACTGCATTCACGTAACAGGCAGGCTCCTCGTGGAGTGCAATGAGAGGCAGGTGGTTAGAGCGTTGGACTAGTTAACTGTAAGGTTGCAAGATTCGATCCCCCGAGCTGACAAGGTGAAAATCTATCGTTCTGCCCCTGCACAAGGCAGTTAACCCACCGTTTCTAGGCCGTCATTGAAAATAAGGATGTGTTCTTAACTCATTTGCTGAGTTAAATAAAGGTATATAAAAAAATATAAAATCTGCAAAATCGGCACCCAAAAATACCGATTTCCGATTGTTATGAAAACTTGAAATCGGCCCTAATTAATCGGTCGACCTCTAACCCATATGCATTGTGTACATAAACCATTATGGCGTCCACCCACGGTGCTCAGAATGACAGAAATCACATTTAGATTATGGTAATGCATCTTAACAGAACATGCAACTCATGTAATGAAGCAGCCAATAAAACGTAATTTGCCCAAATGGAATTTGCAGGAAAACACCATTCTAAACAGAGCACCTAATAGCAGTTCTATTTTGTGATAAGATGAAAATATCTGTTAGCAACTTAGAAATAGGGGGTATCTAAAGATGCAACAACTAAGATGGGTTGCTAATATGACTAGGATTGACAACGAAAGAAAGTTGATATGAAAACCAATAGAACAGCATAAATGGCATAGCAGCCCCACCCAACCAAGCCTGCTTCAGAGCATCAGAAGAGCTGAGAACAGAGAGGCAGAGGAGAGTGCTGAGGGTGAAGCGTGAAGGCTCTTCTTGACTGACTTTCAGGAAACTGTTCTAGGCTTGGCCTATGTGCAGCCCACCGGAGTTGGATGTGACCTATACATCCAACCCAATAACAGCCTCTGTTGAAGACCATTGTCCAAACCAATAACAGCCTCTGTTGAAGACCATTGTCCAACCCAATAACAGCCTCTGTTGAAGACCATTGTCCAACCCAATAACAGCCTCTGTTGAAGACCACTGTCCAACCCAATAACTTCATGTAGGCCTACTTTGTTTTAGTTCTTACAGTCTTTGAGATTATCAGTATAATGAAAAGCACTACATAAATTACATCTTCCCTTTCATAGACGTCCCTCTCTTCCTCTTAAAAAAGGGTACAATAGGCTACTTACAACTGGTAAAGAATGGTGGTCTTCCCTGCATTGTCCAGGCCCACAATAATAACCTTGTGCTCTGAAAAAGTGAGAAGAAATACATTTTAAAAACACAATCAAATAATCACGAGACACTATAAACTTAAAATAAGTCTGACTTCAATGCCCAGTGGCTGACCTACGCTCCCAATATGGAGCAGCACAATCGAGTCATTTGGTTATGTGTTATTCAGCTCTCCACAGCACAGTCATTTACATTTAAGTCATTTAGCAGACGCTCTTATCCAGAGCGACTTACATAAACTAAACAAACTAATCATCACCTTCCGGAGACACCTGAAACCCCACCTCTTTAAGGAATACCTAGGATAGGATAAGTATTCCCCCCCCCCCTTTAAGATTTAGATGCACTATTGTAAAGTGACTGTTCCACTGGATGTCATAAGGTGAATGCACCAATTTGTAAGTCGCTCTGGATAAGAGCGTCTGCTAAATGACTTAAATGTAAATGTAATTATAGGAGCTGCAAGACTTAAGACTTCACAGTGATAAACTGCAATGTTACACACATATTCAAACGGCTCTCTCACTGCCCTTTCTCTGAGACATGGCAGTGCCAGAGACAAACACACTAGAGTGAGTGGTCTCAGTGCTGTGCTTGCTAAGGTTTAAAGCAGCAGCTGTCGGTAATGGATGGCACACACATAACGGATACTGACCCACCTGCTCAGCTGAACACAGACCGGACACTGACCCACCTGCTCAACTGAACAAAGCCATCTGCACTCAAACATACGGCTCCATGTAAACATTATCACTGGCAGACAGACAAATTAACACCAACAAGAAACACTGGACCAAAACAAAATACAGGATACTCTTAGCCCACACACTACAATGTTGTTAGCATGGTGCTAGATGCCACTAGACAAGACATTACACCCGTGAAGTTAGTCTAGTCCTCATGAGTATGACTGAAGAAGGTACATGGCCTATACAAAACTAGCCTCGTACGAACTATCCTGATCTGGCAAGCTTACATTCTGTATCCATGTAGCGGTAATGAAAAGAGAATTTAAGCTTGCGAGGCCATCGGGATGGTTCGTACAAGGTCATCGGGATGGTTCGTACAAGGTCATCGGGATGGTTCGTACTAATGCAAAAACCACACCTTGACCGGAATTCAAGACATGTCCAGTATGGCTAATCCAGACAGATATGAACACAGCAGGCTGAGCAAACATATGACTAATAAGCTGAAACAATATCCACCCCTTTTAAAAGCCACAGGCAGGAGTTGGCAGTGTATATTTGGATTGGATCTAGAGCTAGGCCTACTCACTCCCCTCTGTCCTTAATGCTCACTCCCCTCTGTCCTTAATGCTCACTCCCCTCTGTCCTTAATGCTCACTCCCCTCTGTCCTTAATGCTCACTCCCCTCTGTCCTTAATGCTCACTCCCCTCTGTCCTTAATGCTCACTCCCCTCTGTCCTTAATGCTCACTCCCCCTGTCCTTAATGCTCACTCCCCCTGTCCTTAATGCTCACTCCCCCTGTCCTTAATGCTCACTCCCCCTGTCCTTAATCACTCCCCCTGTCCTTAATGCTCACTCCCCCTGTCCTTAATGCTCACTCCCCCTGTCCTTAATGCTCACTCCCCCTGTCCTTAATGCTCACTCCCCCTGTCCTTAATGCTCACTCCCCCTGTCCTTAATGCTCACTCCCCCTGTCCTTAATGCTCACTCCCCCTGTCCTTAATGCTCACTCCCCCTGTCCTTAATGCTCACTCCCCTCTGTCCTTAATGCTCACTCCCCTCTGTCCTTAATGCTCACTCCCCTCTGTCCTTAATGCTCACTCCCCTCTGTCCTTAATGCTCACTCCCCTCTGTCCTTAATGCTCACTCCCCTCTGTCCTTAATGCTCACTCCCCTCTGTCCTTAATGCTCACTCCCCTCTGTCCTTAATGCTCACTCCCCTCTGTCCTTAATGCTCACTCCCCTCTGTCCTTAATGCTCACTCCCCTCTGTCCTTAATGCTCACTCCCCTTCGTCCTTAATGCTCACTCCCCTTCGTCCTTAATGCTCACTCCCCTTCGTCCTTAGTGCTCACTCCCCTTCGTCCTTAGTACTCACTCCCCTTCGTCATTTCTCTTCCCGTCTCTTGCTACATGTATTTTTGGCAGACCTGCAGCACAATCCCCTGTGTTTAGGCTACAGCACCAGGCTTCAACTCGACTGCTTCTCTGGACTGTTTACAGTAAATGGAGTGGTCTACTTCCATTCCCGGTCACAAATAAGACTACTTTGACGTTCATTTTTTAAGAAATGGGGAAATTCCTATTTTTGCTTTACGAAACAACTTCAGATGACACAAAGTAGCACGGGAAGCCAACTTCCCATGTGGGGGGGGGGGTGTAAGCTATGACATTATGTAGACACTTTTTTTGGTGGGCGTTATCTAGATAGACACTAGGGCTGGGAAACGCCAGGGACGATACGATATTATCACGATACTTTGGTGCCATATGTCTGCTGCAGACGGTCAAGAGACAGCCAGGAGAAAACTAGTTTTGATCAGTCATGGAAATAAGTGCTGAAAACACATCTGTCACCTGAGTTTGAGGTCTCCAGTTAGTCTTGCGTAAACTAATGCATAAGACCTAGTCTCTGTTGCAAAGGTACCTCAGGTGTTTTAGGCTGTGTTGCAGTTCAAATTGGTGCACACAGTTCCATCAACAATATCAACTATATTCACTGTAAAGAACCTTTGTACCTGGTGCTGTGCTAGTCTATTTTACTTGTCATTCACCTTGTGAATGAACTGCTGTTTTTTATTTAAAACTGCCACAGCCCACATTGAGAAGTCTTTGAAATTCCTGTTTGAAGTACTACTGACACAGCGACATAAACTTAACGTCTCTCGGACCATGGTCTTTATGACACGTGGAACACTGTTGCTTGTGGACGACTACCAATCAAAGCCTTCCCCAGACACCGGGTATAGCCAATTACAATAGGCCTATGTGAGAAGACATGGTCTTTATATTACAAATAAAGACATTGTGAGAGGAGAGTCCAATGAAACTATCCTAGGTTTTGAAGAGACAATTCAGCTACAGTATTGCTCTGACTGAACCAATATGGAACCGCTAAGAGATGGGTCATGCTGTATGCCTGTAACAAGAGTTACACTGACATACACTGAATAAAGTGGGTCAATAGTTGTTGAAAACGCTCATATTTCCCCCTTTCAGCAGCCTTAAACTAGGGCTGGGAATTGGCAGGGACCTCACAACACTATTAATATTGCAATATTGTCAATAAAACGTCAAAAATAATATCCCAATATGTAACTGTATCAAATTTTTCCCCCAATCACTACTTGAAACGCATAAAAAGCTCTTCATGATGGGACATGCTTTGGGTGGGAGGTATACCCGTCTCTAACCTAACCTAGCAGGCGTAAAAAAAAGATGCCTGAGCAGAGTCCACACATGTTTTTCAGGGGAAATGGAAGTTAGGTGGAAAATACCGTATTCCTGAAAAACGGAAACATCCGCTTTCTATCGACCCCGCGGAGAGTGGCCTGGCTGTCTGGCAGTAACAGGTAAACAGCCTGCGACAACAGTGGCTCTCTTATCAACTCCTAATGGAATTTCCATGCCAAACATGTTAGGCTTGACAATGACAGCAATTTAGTTAGCAAACACAAACATCTGGGACCAGCCTAGTACAACAGAACAGTATTCGTCGTCGTCATGAGTGCTTCGTGTTCATCCATAGGTAAACACATCCTGATGTAGCACTGACTGCATGTGGGGATAGGAGTGAACAGTAAACCTGGGAAAACTAAAGTGAAGTCTTTAGTTTCAATATCTGGGACTGTTTATGTATAAGACCTTGATTTGACTAGGCAAACAAACCTTTACCATTCAGTGACCCCCTGAGAATAGGCCCACATACTACATAAAAAGAGGCCAAGAGAGAGAATTTTCCATAGGAGCACTCTGCTGCCCTCGGGTCTCGTGTTACAGGTTCGCACAGATCTGTTTACAGATTGAGTTAGTTCAGGATTCAGCAGGGAGGGATTGATTACATTTTCAGCTAAATTAGACAAAAACACAGTGCACTAAAGAAGACATTCAGCACAGCTCTTAGCTGACCATCTGTGTGGGAAAACAGGAAAAATACTGCATCAAAGGCCAGTTGCTGGGCTATAGCTCAAAATTAATATTCAAGTTCCATTTTACTCTCCAGTGATCCTGAACTTTAGCTAGGCTGACTCAACTCGTGGTACACAGCGAGGACGGGAGTCCAAATGTCATCTCAATGTCCCAACAGACTCCCATAGTTGCGGTCCAGAACCAAGGCTCTCTGAACAATGCAGTACTGATATAGCTATAACAATATACAAAACACATGGTGATATCATTCAATATAGCTAGCTATTACACCAGGGGAGGATGGCTAATAATAATGGCTGGAACCTAACGAATGGAATGATACCAGTCCAGGCATTACCACAAGCCCGTCCTCCCCAATTAAGTTGCCACCAACCTCCTGTGTATTACACTACAGTACTTTGTGGACGGCAGGTAGCCTAACAGATAGAGCGTTGGGCCTGTAACCGAAAGGTCTGTAGTTCCACGAGCTGTCGACGTGCCCTTCAAACCAAAGTACACATATTTGCTGATGTCATCGCAGGTGCAGCGAAACCCTAATTGCTCCAGGGTCGCCGTTAATAATGGCAGACCCTGGCCGTCTCAGAGGGTCTCTCAGTCAGGGGAGGTTGGGATATGAAAAAAAGATGTCCAACTCCCACATGAGTGAAATAGGACAGATAAACACCCAACGAATTATAATAATAATTACTTTACACCCCCCCCCCATATATATATATATATATATATATAATGTATATATATATATATATATATTTATTATAATGTATATGGGGGGGGGTGTAAGGTAATTATTATAATTCGTTGGGTATATATATATATATATATAATGTAATAGCAAGCTAGCAGTTTTGTAAACACTGGAACATTCTTGGCTGTTGGTTAACAGCTGGACTATCTAAATAACAACATGAACTCAGCTGGATACGTTAGACGCTAGGAAACGTGCTACGCTAACTAGCTAACTACACACTCGCCGTCAACGATAGGTCTGACATACCTTGATGATTGAAAAGCCTCCATAGTTTGGTGAAAATGATTCCCATGGCTGTTGTTGTAGAGCCTTTGGAGGCAACTAACTACGACCAATTTGGCAGTAATTTAGCTAGGTAACTAGCTGACTGGCTGGCTAGCTAGCTTGCTATCTGAAGATGTTGCTAACGTAAATCGGGCAATGCAGTCACACGACCTGGCAATATTTGACGGTGGAAAAGAGACCAGTAATATCAACGCTTATTGATAAAGTTATCATTTTTGCACGAAGGCTTTTCCTTTATGGCCGAAATAGAATTACAGGACGACGTTATTGCATTTCTAGCTACACAATACAACCGTAGCTGATTAGCTAGCCCTGGAGTGCAGTCGTCAACACCGACGCATGCTCTCTCCACAATCCGCCCAGTGAGGATGGATTCCAGAGTGATTACCAAATCAGAGACAATTATGACGAATAAAGTTTAGGGTGACACCATATACGTTACATTGCATTATGTGTGCAAAGCCCACTATCCAGTAGTACTGCATCCATAGGCACTTCAGGTCATTCATCATTTGGAGTGAGGCAATTGCAGCCATTCACAAAATGCCATATATTTAATAAGATCGTATATTCAGTTCATGCGGGGTCTAACCCGGGATTCCCAAACGTTTTCTGCACAAACCCAATTGACAGTAGAAAATGCAGGGACCCCACGTGGGAAAATGCCATTCCCTAACGCTGTGTTCATATTCACTCAATTTAAGGTCCCGCTCGCTGTTCCAACACATACTAATTACATGAAAACGAATTATAATAGTATAAAAGGCCTTACATTTATACTAAAGGGTTGTATCCTATACTAATTTGAAGAGAAAAGTTCTTCATTTGTTTGATAAAATTACAGATTTTCTCAGGGGACCCCAATTTCATGGGACTCCATATTGCACAGAAGACAAGTTTAGGGACCACTGATCTAACCTGGCTCTGGGTCAAACAAACATCAATTTGAACAACACATCAAGGACATTACAATTGGCCACAATGAATAAATTATGATTCACTATATCACCGCACTGTGTTCTGTCTTTGTGAAAATAAAATAATATTTTGATAAGAAGGGCCAACTCAATAGCCTACATCTTAAGATAAAATATCTGTTTGAAGATGGGAGTCAATGAAGAAAAGTGGAATCTGGACCATCATTATAACAGAGCTCTGAATTTATTTGATAAAAAAGTTCATTTTAACTAGGTAGTTCTCATTTTACATCAATTTCCCATAAAACATATTTATCTTTCTTCTTGATAAATTAAAAAGTTGTATTAGTCATGCAATTTCGCATTTCCCTTTTGAATTTGATCTTTCACAAAAATAACAAGAACACAATCTCATTGAACTCCAATGGAGCCGCTAAGTAGCCGAGGGAGGAAAAGCATCAACATGCAGCACTGTACACATTTGCATAGTACATTTCTCTTTTTCTCTAGATTAGTTTGTCCAATTATTTTCTCTTTACCAGCATGCCTTTATAGAATACAGCACTAACAGAAATCGAGCTATCTTGGCAACAGAAGAAGGTATTCGAAGAAAACATAAAATATGTTTTGATTTGTTTGGTTGGGGGTTTCTGATACATACCCTCTATTGGTGATCTATGCATAACTGGTAGCCTACAGAGAGACATTCTCTGACATGAACCTCTATACAGAACTCCCTAGTCTGTACCCTTCATACTCTCTTCATATGACTAAACCTCTATAATTGTTCCTAACCATTTAGACCATAAAAACTATGAAATAAAATGCTACATTTTGAGGATATGTATATGGATAGGAGAGAAGCCCCTCCATTGCTACAGTACCCCCCAAAAAAAGTTTAAAACAAGGCCTGGGTTAAGCAATAAGGCTTTGAACAATTCATTTGTCATGGTGTTTTGATATGCAATGCTTAGGAAAGTAAAATCGTTCATTAAAAAACAACATAATTTATTTTTAATGGCCAGGACATGGAAGACTTTTAAATGGGGCATTGAAAAGAAGAGCTGGTGGTTGGCAAATAATTACAATTAATTGATTTTACTTATATATCGCCTTTCTAGACACACAAAGCGCTTTACATAGTAATTATGACCAAATGTTTGATGTTAGACTCACAATTTCTTTGTTTCATGAAATCAACAATATAACTTCATAGCAGACTGAATGAAGCGCTCTCATCCGCTTATGTGTTACTGTTGACTAAATGAATTGTTCAAATGAGACTGTCCTAAACAACAGTCACTCACTCAACTACAGTCTCATAGGGATTTTTCTGGCCTAACACATACATAACAGCACTGAATCATTATTCCATGACATACTGTATATTGACAAAAAGACATGCTGCCATTGATCATTCTAAACCAATGAAACGTCGGTCCATGGACAGCCATTATTTCTTTACTTGCCAAGCAGGACTTTCTTTGAATATATTACACTTGAATTCACAAGACCATTTAAAAGACAATAAAATATGATGCAAATGGAAATACAAGCATCACTATAACAGGCTGCTTGTACAGTAAATGGAATGTGGTATACTTCAATTCAAATGATCAATATTTCCCTGATTGGAAGTATATCCATCTATACTAAAGCCTATCCTTTGATCATTAGTCAATTATGAAACCCATTTAAACAGTTAAAATTAAGCTCAATGGGCATATCATCCCTCTCTACTGTATATTTTATTCCTAGTCATGAGTACTAATGGAAAAACTTCAATTAGACTATTTCCTCTTGGTTGCAGCATACTAAAAACTGATAGGAATAGTCCTCACACTAGAGTGTTGTAGTACTGTATATAACGAAGGGATGCACCCTTTCCTGAAAGAGCACAAGATATGAAACTTGCAACTGCCTTAATTTACTTAGCAAATTTTTATTAGAAAAGTGTGATTAAGAACAAATTCTTATTTTCAATGACGGCCTACAAACAGTGGGTTAACTGCCTGTTCAGGGGCAGAACGACAGATTTGTACTTTGTCAGCTCGGGGATATGAACTTGCAACCTTTCGGTTACTAGTCCAATGCTCTAACCACTAGGCCACCCTGCCGCCCCAATAGCATTAGCTAAGTATCATTGAGGAGAAGAAGGGGATAAAAGCCCTGGAAACTAGAAGATTCAGGACCCCCCTTAAAAAAATCCCTCAACATTTTGACAAACAGGAACTTTGCTGACTCTGAGAAACTGGCTGTAGGCTACAGGACTGAAAACACTCAAATCCAAGACAATTTCAAACAACTTAGTGACATTAATTAAATATACAGTGCACTGACTCTGCTGCTATTGGCTCCTGGAAATGTGCAAAGAAGTTCTGTGCTGATCGAGGGACGTTTGACGCTGTCTGGCACTGGTTCGAGGCAGGTGTTGATGGGTCACCAAGACCACCACGACAGCTAGCCCTGCTAACACTGAGACAACAGGGAGTCGATGGCCAGACCACATGGTCACCCCTTTCACACCAACATGTCAAGCCTCTGCCATGTTAAAAAGAAGACAAGACCAGAGTTGGCCCTTCCCTTAGAAAAAAAACATGGTGAAAATCTGCCCCTCATCCTATTTTTTGTTTCCCTCATAAGAAAAAGGCATAGAGATTAGATTTTTAGTTGGTCAATGTTCACGTTTTCACCGTGAACCAGTGCCAGAGGAAAAGCGCGGTACTAACACTTTATAAAAAAAGTTGGTTACAGTACAATTAAACTAGAGAGTGGTCGTGTGGCTGTGTAGTACCCACTGTGAAGGGAAGAGAGGCCTAAGTGACATAAGGGGGTCTTCAGCTCAAAGCCTGTGCCTGGAGTCATGGCTGTAGCTTCCGGGGGAGCCATTACGGTTGCGGTGGGGCTTGTACGTGTCCTGATAGGGGTCATGATAATTCTCCTCCACCAAGGGGTAGTGGACCTGGTCCCGGCTGTGCTGCGAGCCGGAGGACAGGCGGTTACGGCTCTTCCTCTGCCTCTCATTGTGGTAGTTCTCATCTGATGGTGAGTGTTCTCCTGCTGTGTGATTGCTGTTCCTGTTTGTGTTTCTTTGACCCTGTTCAGAGAGAAAGAGAGGACATATTGTATACATTCAGCAGTTGACTATAGCATTAGCTTTTTCAAAATGGTATAATTGCTTTTTTTATCCTGTAGTAGTGAGCAAAATGTCCTTGATAAATAGGCAGCAATCCGGTATCATAATCCTGTATCACTTCACTACTAATTCATACCATTTTCAATGAATTATTTACAACCAATTTGCCCAACAACTAGTCATAATTAGGGCTGTTAAGGTGACCGTATCACCACCAAACCAGCGGTCACAAGTCATGAAGGCAGTCAAATTCCACATGACCGCTTAGTCACCGTAATTAGGCTTCTCCAAGCTCTGATGCTGCTGATGGTCATTAGTAGCCTACCAAACTTGCTAACTGCCTGGTACTCAGCACTCTATTGTCCCTCTAATCACTCAATGGAAATGTTTTAGAAAATCGAATCAAACACTTCATGAGAGCTCATGTTGCGCAACATTTCTATAGGCTATACAATTTTACAAGAAAACAGAGTGATGGCCTCCACTAAAACGAGTAGGATCCCATCAGCCTTCTATAGGCTAGGCATACTATATTTCTTTCTCAACTTTCCTAATATTAAGCCAATTGTTTATCTTTATAACAGGAGTATAGCCTACCTGGCTGGCATGAAAATGAACCATGGGAAATGTGTCTTCCATTCGCTATTTAAGTGCATAGATTTGTATTTTTTCCTGCTGCCCCTGTTTCGAGACAGGTGCATGATAATGGTCCATTCTATATCAAAACACATTTCACACATATATTATGTAGTATATGTAAAGACAAGATTAAATGATGAGTGACAATATTAGCCTACCACTTCTGAATTCTATATTATCACTTGTGAATGATGCCCAGTATAAAAAACTGCATTTTTTTGCAACTTTTTCTAATCATAAAGGGGATGCCGCTGTGAAATTCGAGGCATTATCAAGTGCTTGTCAAATTGTGAATGAGAGACTGATGAAGTGTGAACAGCCTCCGCAAAAAAACAAAGCAGAAATCATGCCTTTCAAGCGACTTTTTTCAAATCATTATTAATCTCAACATGCAGCCTTACAATGTTTTAAAAATCAAAACATATAGCCCAACGTTTATAGAACAACTAAAGTTACATTAACAACAGAAAATTAAGCATATAGAAGTGCCTATTTCTTTGTTAACCACTCAACACAGAATAGTGTGTGCACTCCCTCAAATCATTTGGAGAAAATATATATATTTTGTTCAATTGTTTTCTTCATACAATCATTTAAAAAATATAATGTCACAGAATTCTAAGCAAATCTTGTCTGCTAAATGAACTAGTAGTAGCCCACAGCCATATGGCATAGCCAGACATAGCCAGACATAGCCTAACATAAGGATAACTCAGAGTATGCTACTCTGTTCTTCTGAAATAGACTACATTTTGTTCATATCATGTTTCTTTAGACCTGTCTAAAATAAATAATGGATGTATTGTGAAGGTGTAGGCTTTATTACATGGATTTATTAGACTTTTTAAAATGTAGATGTTCCAAAGTCTGCTTGTAAATCTATGTGCAGAAGACAGGAGATGCTAAATGTGTTTATGTTAATTAACGGTCAAATACCGTGAGACTGGCAGTTATTTACTTGACAATCACCAGCTGACGAAATGTTGTGACCGCCACAGCCCGAGATAATAGCTATTGCCACCGCATCTACTTTAACACTATAAGACCAGTTTCCCAGTCAAATAAGAGGGCAAATATTAGTCAAAGTAAGGTCAGGTTGATTCACCGGTTGGTTGACCAGCCCAGTTATAGCTGTGGGGTACGGAGAGAGGGCAGTGGATCCCAGGTTGCGGCCCAGCAGAGGGTTGAGAGGGGTGCTCAGGGAGGTGTGTGTTGCCCTCCAGTAGGCTTCCAGGTACTCTGCCAGGTGATCACATGCATCCTCCAGTTGATTCTCATCCAGAATGATGTCAAACATTTCCTGAGAGAAAAGGGGAGAGGAGAGAGAGCGAAAGAGCGAGAGAGACAGGGAGAGAGGGGAGAGCAGAGAGACATTCTGACTTAGTGACTGAGGGATTGAGTTGCTGGTAGTAGCAGTTAACTGTCGGTTATTGTCCCTCGTGGGAGGCCAGAGACCAGCAGTTGACAGGGTGTACTGAGGGTATATTGTTCCTTATGGGAGGCCAGAGACCAGCAGTTGACAGGGTGTACTGAGGGTATATTGTTCCTTATGGGAGGCCACAGACCAGCAGTTCACCGGGTGTACTGAAGGTTATTGTTCCTTATGGGAGGCCAGAGACCAGCAGTTGACAGGGTGTACTGAAGGTTATTGTCCCTCGTGGGAGGCCAGAGACCAGCAGTTGACAGGGTGTACTGAGGGTATATTGTTCCTTATGGGAGGCCAGAGACCAGCAGTTGACAGGGTGTACTGAGGGTATATTGTTCCTTATGGGAGGCCAGAGACCAGCAGTTAACAGGGTGTACTGAGGGTTACTGTCCCTTATGGGAGGCCAGAGACCAGCAGTTGACAGGGTGTACTGAAGGTTATTGTTCCTTATGGGAGGCCAGAGACCAGCAGTTGACAGGGTGTACTGAGGGTATATTGTTCCTTATGGGAGGCCAGAGACCAGCAGTTGACAGGGTGTACTGAGGGTATATTGTTCCTTATGGGAGGCCAGAGACCAGCAGTTGACAGGGTGTACTGAGGGTATATTGTTCCTTATGGGAGGCCAGAGACCAGCAGTTAACAGGGTGTACTGAAGGTTATTGTTCCTTATGGGAGGCCAGAGACCAGCAGTTGACAGGGTGTACTGAGGGTATATTGTTCCTTATGGGAGGCCAGAGACCAGCAGTTGACAGGGTGTACTGAGGGTATATTGTTCCTTATGGGAGGCCAGAGACCAGCAGTTAACAGGGTGTACTGAAGGTTATTGTATACCTACCGGAGGGCACTGTGCTAGTTTGTCTGCTGCCACCAGCTGCACATTCAAGTGTTTGCTCTGGGATTTTCCTCTCGACTTGATCAACCGCTGAAGAACCTGTGGATAGTTTATATATTCACAGTGCTGGACTTGGACTGAAATAGGCTACGGTACACATTTTGGGTGCCGGTACTGTTCATTTTTAGGTGCAGGAGCTCCACAATACTTTTAACATAATATTCTATAAGAGGAACAGGAGCCCAAGCTGTTGAACATTTTATGACAATCTCCTGCCCAAGTCAAGCACATATCAAGTCAGAAGAAAGCAGCAACACAAATCAGCATGGTCAGGGATGGAAATAGAAAAATGGCAAAACTTTGAATTCACCTTAAAAAAAACTTATAAAAGCAGCAGGATTCATACATGTCAAAATGATTTTACTCTCAGAGCCTGTTTCCCTCCCATTTCCACCTTGGGGATGTAGCAAAAATAGAACCATTTGAGGATAAGGGGAAGCCTAAAACTTACTTTAGGAGAGGACACTTTAACATGCACGATGATAGGTGCTAAGGATGTCTTTATGAGCTGGGTTGGATGGTTGATTGTGTCAGCATCCAGGACCACCAGCTGTAAGGATCTGGCCAGCTCAAATATCCTCTCAATCTCACTCTGAACCTCCGCTGTGGGGAAACAGAACAGTGATCACAGATGGTGGATCAACAACCCTTTATATTGCCAAAATCGGAAGACATCAATTCCACAAATTCTGTGCAATACACACTCTATAGGATCTGATAAGTACAGTATGTACAGTACCAGTCAAATGTTTGGACACAACTACTCATTCAAGGGTTTTTCTTTATTTTATACTATTTTATACATTGTAGAATAATAGTGAAATACATCAAAGCGATGAAATAACACATATGGAATCATGTTGTAACCAAAAGTGTTAAACAAATCAAAATATATTTTATATTTGAGATTCTTCAAAGTAGCCACCCTTTGCCTTGATGACAGCCTTGCACACTCTTGGCATTTTCTCAACCAGCTTCATGAGGAATGTTTTTCCAACAGTTCCCACATATGCTGAGCACTTGATGGCTGCTTTTCCTTTACTTTGCGGTGCAACTCATACCAAACCATCTCAATTGGGTTGAGGCCGGGTGAGTTTGAAGTCCAGGTCATCTGGTGCAGCACTATCACTCTCCTTCTAGGTCAAATAGCCCTTACACATCCTGGAGGTGTGTTGGGTCATTGTCCTGTTGAAAAACAAATGATAGTCCCACTAAGAGCAAACCAGGTGGGATAGTGAATTGCTGTAGAATGCTGTGGTAGCCATGCTAGTTAAGTGTACCTTTCATTCTAAATAAATCACTGACAGTTTCACCAGAAAAGCCCCCCAAACCATCACACCTCCTCCTCCATGCTGCATTATGGGAACCACACATGCGGAGATCATCCGCTCATCTACTCTGCGTCTCACAAAGACACGGCGGTTGAAACCAAATATCTCACATTTGGACTAATCAAACCAAAGAACAGATTTCCACCGATCTTCTTAGCCCAAGCAAGTCTCTTCTTCTTATTGGAGTCCTTTAGTGGTGGTTTCTTTGCAGCAATTCGACCATGAAGACCTGATTCACACAGTCTCCTCTGAACAGTTGATGTCTGTTACTTGAACTCCGTTAAGCATTTATTCGGGCTGCAATCTGAGGTGCAGTTAACTCTAATGAACTTATCCTCTGCAGCAGAGGTAACTCTGGGTCGTCCTTTCTCACGAGAGCCAGTTTCATCATAGCGCTTGATGGTTTTTGCAACTGCACTTGAAGAAACTTTAAAAGTTCTAGAAATATTCCAGATTGACTGACCTTCATGTCTTAATATAATGATGGACTGTCGTTTCTCTTTGCTTATTTGAGCTGTTCTTGACATAATATGGAATTGGTCTTTTACCAAATAGGGCTATCTTCTGTATACCACCCACCTCTACCTTGTTAGAACACAACTGATTGGCTCAAACGCATTAAGGAAATAAATTCCACATATTAACTTTTAACAAGGCACACCTGTTAATTGAAATACATTCCAGGTGACTTACTTCATGAAGCTGGTTGAGAGAATGCCAAGAGTGTGCAAAGCTGTCATCAAGGCAAAGGGTGGCTACTTTGAAGAATCTCAAATATATTTTCATTTGTTTAACACTTTTTTGGTTACTAAATGATTCCATATGTGTTATTTCATAGTTTTGATGTCTTCACTATTATCATACAATGTAGAAAATAGCAAAAATAAAGAAAAACCCCTGAATGAGTAGGTGTCCAAACCTTTGACTGGTACTGTATAATTAAGCAATAAGGCACGAGGGGGTGTGGTATATGGCCAATATACCACAACTAAGGGCTATTCTTAAGCACAACGCCACGAGAAGTGCCTGGATACAGCCTTTAACAAACCCCCAATGTGCCTTACTGCGATTATAAACTGGTTACCAACATAAATAGAACAGTGAAAATAAATGTTTTGTCATACCCCTGGTATACAGTCAGATATACCACAGCTTTCAGCCAATCAGCATTCAGGGATCGAACCACCCAGTTTATAATTTCCTTTTTAACATATACAAAACATCTGAGTGAGGAATAGCAGTATTCAGTGTCATCCAGATGATACCTAGGTTGGACCTGGTGTTGGATCTTTCGATGATGGCCCGCTTGCTGGGGTTGTTGAGCACTGACCTCTTGGCCAGAGCTATATCTGCTGTTACTCTCGTAATAGATATCCTAAATGCAACAGATTCAATGCATACAGAATATCACAAACCCACATGTAAAGTATGGCTACTACCATGTTTACAATCCTGGAGAAAGTGTTTAGTCAAAACAGGTGGTCAGATTATTTACTTTGGCAATTCAATGATCATGTATAACTGCTTTACATATCCTGAGTGTACAAAACATTAAGAACACCTGCTCTTTCCATGACTAAGACTGACCAGGTGAATATTAGCCTATGATATATCATCACTTGTGAATGATGCCCAGCATAATAAACTGCATTTTTTTGCAACTTTTTCTAAACGTAGTCGCACACCTCATGTTGTAAACAGATCTCTTTGTCGTCTGACGACGAGTATGAAATATCGGACCAATGCGCAGCGTGGTAAGTGTCCATGTTCATTTATTAACTGAACACACAAACAAAATAACGAAGTGAATGGAAGAAACGAAACAGTTCTGCAAGGTGACATACACTACACAGAAAACACAGACACAGAAAATAATCACCCACAACCAAAATGGGGAAAACAGGCAACCTAAGTATGATTCTCAATCAGAGACAACGATCGACAGCTGCCTCGGATTGAGAACCATACTAGGCCAAACACAGAAATACAACATAGAAGGTGCGGACTCAGGCCGAAAAACCTGAACCTATAGGGGAGGGTCTGGGTGGGTGTCCATCCGCGGTGGCGGCTCTGGCGCGGGACGTGGACCCCACTCCACCATAGTCTTGGCCCACTTAAGTGGCGCCTTTGGAGCCGCGACCCTCCCCGCCGACCTCGAACTGGGGACCCTTGCAGCGGGCCCCGAATAGATGGGAGACTCCGGCATTGCCATAGTGAAGGGCGGCTCCGGCATTGCCGTAGTGAAGGGCGACTCCGGCAGCGCCATAGTGAAGGGCGACTCCGGCAGCGCTGTAGTGAAGGGCGGCTCCGGAGAGACAGCCTGATGCGTGGGGCTGCCACCGGAGGCCTGGTGCATGGAGGAGGCACCGGATGGACCGGACCGTGGAGGCGCACTGGAGGTCTCCAGCACCGAGCCTGCACAACCTGTCCTGGCTGGATACTCCCCGTAGCCCGGCAAGTGCGGCGGGGTGGAACAGACCGCACTGGGCTGTGCTGGCGAACCGGGGACACCGTGCGTAGGGCTGGTGCCATATACCCCGGGCCGAGGAGACGCACTGGAGACCAGATGCGCTGAGCCAGCTTCATAGCTCCTGGCTCGATGCCCACTCTAGCCTGGCCGATACAAGGAGCTGCGATGTAGCGAACCGAGCTATGCCTGCACACTGGGGACACCGTGTGCCTCACGGCATAACACGGTGCCTGCCTGGTCCACCTCTCTCCACAGTAAGCACGGGGAGTTGGCTCAGGTCTCCTACCTGACTAAGCCTCACTCCCTGTGTGCCTCCCTCCAAGATCTTTTTGGGGCTGCCTCTCGTCCCTGTTGCGCTGCCGTGCCAACTCCTCATAATGCCGCCGGTCTGCTTGGGCTGCCTCCAGCTCTTCCCTGGGGCGGCGATATTACCCAGCCTGTGTCCAGGGACCCTTTCCGTCCAAAATCTCCTCCCATTTCCAGGAGTCCAGAACCCTCTGCTCCTGGTTACCACGCTGCTTGGTCCGGTTGTGGTGGGTGATTCTGTAACGGATCTCTTCGTCGTCTGACGACGAGTATGAAATATCGGACCAATGCGCAGCGTGGTAAGTGTCCATGTTAATTTATTAGCTGAACACACAAAATAAAATAACGAAGTGAATAGAAGAAACAAAACAGTTCTGCAAGGTGACATACACTACACATAAAACACAGACACAGAAAATAATCACCCACTACCAAAATGGGGAAAACAGGCAACCTAAGTATGATTCTCAATCAGAGACGACGATCGACAGCTGCCTCGGATTGAGAACCATACTAGGCCAAACACAGAAATACAACATAGAAAAAAGAACATAGATTACCCACCCCAACTCACGCCCTGACCAAACTAACACAAAGACATAATAAAGGAACTAAGGTCAGAACGTGACACATGTAGCCTAGCCCATAGGCCTATATGTTTTGATAAGCTTTGTATCACAACTAAAGTGGCCAAATAACTTCTTAAAATTAAGCACATGAATCCGCTTTACAAGGCTGGCATACATAAACAGCGCATGAGCTTCAAATTTGGGGAAGAACATTTTCACCATAAAAATTCACCTTTATAATTAAAGCATTACATGCTTAAATGCACTTGTGGTCACTTTTGATAATGGTGTTTTCCTGCTAATAGAACATTTGTATTTATAGCCTACTGTCATGTGTGCATTTCTGCGCTTATTATGTGAAGAAATAGCCTTATAGTTTAA
Source organism: Oncorhynchus gorbuscha (assembly GCF_021184085.1). Lineage (NCBI taxonomy): Eukaryota > Metazoa > Chordata > Actinopteri > Salmoniformes > Salmonidae > Oncorhynchus > Oncorhynchus gorbuscha. The sequence goes on along the minus strand of NC_060173.1, from coordinate 103,860,905 downwards.
TACAAAACATTAAGAACACCTGCTCTTTCCGTGACAAAGAGTGACCAGGTGAATCCAGGTGAAAGCTATGATCCCTTATTGATGTCACTTGTTAAATCAACTTCAATTGGGAGTGCTACGCAATATTAGGAAGGTGTTTACACTGAGTATACCAAACATTAGGAACACCTTCCTAATATTGAGTTGCACCCCCAATTGGTTGGAGCATGGACTTTAAAAGCCGTTGAAAGCATTCGACAAGGATGATGGCCCATGTTGTCTCCAATGCTTCCCACAGTTGTGCCAAGTTGGCTGGATGTCCTTTGGGTGGTGGATCAGTCTTGATACACACAGGGAAACTGTTGAGGGTGGAAACCCCAGCAGGGTTGCGGTTCTTGACACACTCAAACCTGTGCACCTGGCACCTACTACCATACCCCCTTCAAAGGCACTCAAATATTTTGTCTTGCCCATTCACCCTCTGAATGGCACACATACACAATCCATGTCTCAATTGGCTCAAGGCTTAAAAATCCTTCTTTAACCTGATCCTCCCCTTCATCTAAACTGATTGAAGTGGATTTAACAGGTGACATCAATAAGGGATCATAACTTTCACCTGGATTCACCTGGTCAGTCTATGTCATGTTTTGTACATTCAGTGTATTTTCCGCACTATCTTATAGTAGTTTTTGCATAGGTGCCATGAGCAGCTGAGTGCCTGATGCTACAGTAAGCAGGCAGAGTGTTAGTGCAATATGAAGGGATAGGGTTGACAGTACGCAGGGACAGGGATAGTGCTGACAACACAACTCCTCACCTGCCATCAAACCTGTGCTTCAGGAAGTCAAAGAGCGCTTTCTGCATCATGTCTGTCACCTGCACACGCAGAGCCAGGAAGAGCAGCAGAGGATGGCAGAGGAGAAAGTTAGGAAAGGATGGAGAAAAAGAAGGGAAAGAGAAAAAGTGAGGTTGAGAAAGAGAAAGTGAAAAGGGTTGACAGCCAGAAAGGAAATAAACCAGTAGAAATGCATTGACAATTCCTCACAGCTACTGCAAGCCTTTCAAAGAGCCTTCCTCATGGCAAGAAAGCCCTTGTGACAAGACCCATTTCATATGGTGAAGCTACATATCTTGATGTTCAATGTTAAAAAATAGCACATGTTATGGACAAAGGTGCCCAAGGATGTCAAAAGAACAGTTGTCAACCTTGTCTTCCTTTTTGATTTCAGTATGAACGCAGCATGAGTGCTAAGACCCCGTCCCATATTTCCCCGTCCACCACCATTACCTATCCAATAAAGATTTCTCCATATTCCTCATTATGACATCCAACCGTTAGGTCCCACCAGGCTCCTCTTGCCCTGCCTGTGAATTATCCCACTGGTCCAAAACATCCAGCAAAGGAGAAGCATGATCTCTGGATTCTTTCCACCTAATTTTCTACAGAATTAATCCTGGTTACATTAAATAAGGTGATTAAGGCCTAAAATGAAGTGTCATAAAAACTTGGTGTGATGAATTGGGCTATAGCAGGTCAGACCAGTCTACATTAATGCTATTTCTGCAAGGTATTTCAATTACAATCTGAAGATGAAAAGAACTGTAGTTGCAAGGACAAGGCTAGCAAGGAGCAGGGAGCAATTGTTATATGGTATATCCACATATATAACGACAAGGAGTTGAAGACAATTTGTGTTTTTTCCACACAACAATAACCGTATTCTATATACACTGAACAAAATTCAAGAGGCACTCGCACATCTGAGCTATCTTTTTTTGCAGGTGCATGGTAACAGTTGAATAAGATAAGACAAAAAGAGGAAACCCGCACACGGCTCTTTCTAGTATCACTGCTTTAAGTTTCAACCTCAAGGCCTTCGTAAGACCTTTGTGAGCTTTCTTTTAAATAGCACCCTTATAGCTCCACTCACATTCGTTCAATGCAACGAATGGGCTCGGAATCGAGGGAAAATAAGTGTTACACAAATATAACAATGTACATTTCATAAATATTTGAATAAAGTGTGTACATTAAAGATATTAAACACGTCTGTAAAACCACAATGAGGACATCAACCAATCAAGCAAGTTTTCATAAATCATTGGGTACAGCGCAATAAAAACGTCAGAGTAATCTGAAATGGTGGAATTAATTCATGTTCACATTTACAGCATAACATACATAGGCATTTCATCATTAAAATCTTTAACAAATAATGTCTAGAGGGTGAAAATGTCATGCAGGTGAACGAGGACCCAAACGCGACTTAACAGAAACAGAGTTTATTAATGTTCAAAACGGAATAACAGAAATCCTCTAGATTGTAGAGGGGAAAACAACTGGAGAAGCGGCCACAGACTTTCGGGTAGGCGCAGGCCGTAGTCGACTGAGACACCTGCTCACACGCAGCGTCTGATGAAGGCACAAAACACGACAGGACAGGGTAATACACAATCACGGCAAAAAACACGACAGGACAGGGCGAAACGCAATCACAGCATGGTGAATACAATGCAAGGAACTGACGGCACAGGAACGGAACACAAAGGAATAAATAGGGACTCTAATCAGGGGAAAGGATCGGGAACAGGTGTGGGAAGACTAAATGATGATTAGGGAATAGGAACAGCTGGGAGCAGGAACGGAACGATAGAGAGAAGAGAGAGCGAGAGAGTGAGAGAGGGAGGGGGAGAGAGAGGGCTAGAAGGAGGGAAAGAACCAAATAAGACCAGCAGAGGGAAACGAATAGAATGGGAAGCACAGGGACAAGACAAGATAATAAATGACAAACATGACAGTACCCCCACTCACCGAGCGCCTCCTGGCGCTCTCGAGGAGGAACACTGGCGGCAACGGAGGAAATCATAGATCAAACGGTCCAGCACGTCCCGAGAAAGAACCCAACTCCTCTCCTCAGGACCGTAACGAAAAACGATAAAAAGGGAAACTAGGGTACTACTCTAAAAAAAAAATGAGAACTAGGGACAGACTGAGACACAGCAAGGGCAGGGACAATAACAGGAGAGATGCGATGGCAGGGAACAGACTGAGACCCAGCAAGACCAGGAGCAGAAGCAGAAAAAAAATTACCAGACTTCTTCTGCGCGCAGTCTGAACACGCAGCCACGAAACGGCGCGTGTCACGCTCCTGAGTCGGCCACCAAAAGCGCTGGCGAATAGACGCAAGAGTACCTCGAACACCGGGATGACCAGCTAACTTGGCAGAGTGAGCCCACTGAAGAACAGCCAGACGAGTGGAAACAGGAACGAAAAGGAGGTTACTAGGACAAGCGCGCGGCGACGCAGTGTGCGTGAGTGCTTGCTTAACCTGTCTTTCAATTCCCAGACTGTCAACCCGACAACACGCCCATAAGGAAGAATCCCTCGGGATCAGTAGAAGCCACAGAAGAACTAAACAGACGGGATAAGGCATCAGGCTTGGTGTTCTTGCTACCCGGACGGTAAGAAATCACAAACTCGAAACGAGCGAAAAACAACGCCCAACGAGCTTGACGGGCATTAAGTCGTTTGGCAGAACGGATGTACTCAAGGTTCTTATGGTCTGTCCAAACGACAAAATTTTCCCCCTCCAACCACTGTCGCCATTCGCCTAGGGCTAAGCGGATGGCGAGCAGTTCACGGTTACCCACATCATAGTTGCGCTCAGATGGCGACAGGCGATGAGAAAAATAAGCGCACGGATGAACCTTATCGTCAGACTGGAAGCGCTGGGACAGAATGGCTCCCACGCCTACCTCTGAAGCGTCAACCTCGACAATGAATTGTCTAGTGACGTCAGGAGTAACGAGGATAGGAGCGGACGTAAAACGTTCTTTTAGAAGATCAAAAGCTCCCTGGGCGGAACCGGACCACTTAAAACACGTCTTGACAGAAGTAAGAGCTGTGAGAGGGGCAGCAACTTGACCGAAATTACGAATGAAACGCCGATAGAAATTAGCGAAACCTAAAAAGCGCTGCAACTCGACACGTGACCTTGGAACGGGCCAATCACTGACAGCTTGGACCTTAGCGGAATCCATCTGAATGCCTTCAGCGGAAATAACGGAACCGAGAAAAGTAACGGAGGAGACATGAAAAGAGCACTTCTCAGCCTTTACGTAGAGACAATTCTCTAAAAGGCGCTGTAGAACACGTCGAACGTGCTGAACATGAATCTCGAGTGACGGAGAAAAAATCAGGATATCGTCAAGATAGACAAAAACAAAAATGTTCAGCATGTCTCTCAGAACATCATTAACTAATGCCTGAAAAACAGCTGGCGCATTGGCGAGACCGAACGGCAGAACCCGGTACTCAAAATGCCCTAACGGAGTGTTAAACGCCGTTTTCCACTCGTCCCCCTCTCTGATGCGCACGAGATGGTAAGCGTTACGAAGGTTTAAAGCACCTGGCTCCCTGCAGAATCTCGAAGGCTGATGACATAAGGGGAAGCGGATAACGATTCTTAACCGTTATGTCATTCAGCCCTTCCACGCAGGGGCGCAGATACCGTCCTTCTTCTTAACAAAAAAGAACCCCGCCCCGGCCGGAGAAGAAGAAGGCACTATGGTACCGGCGTCAAGAGACACAGACAAATAATCCTCGAGAGCCTTACGTTCGGGAGCCGACAGAGAGTATAGTCTACCTCGAGGAGGCGTGGTCCCTGGAAGGAGATCAATACTACAATCATACGACCGGTGAGGAGGAAGGGAGTTGGCTCGGGACCGACTGAAGACCGTGCGCAGATCATGATATTCCTCCGGCACTCCTGTCAAATCGCCAGGTTCCTCCTGAGAAGTAGGGAGAGAAGAAACGGGAGGGATGGCAGACATTAAACACTTCACATGACAAGAAACGTTCCAGGATAGGATAGAATTACTAGACCAATTAATAGAAGGATTATGACATACTAGCCAGGGATGACCCAAAACAACAGGTGTAAACGGTGAACGGAAAATCAAAAAAGCAGATACTGTGAGAGTTAAAGGTAGTGTCTCAAATTTGATGCTGGGAAGATGACTACCATCTAAGGCAAACATGGGCGTAGGCTTGTCTAACGGTCTGAAAGGAATGTTATGTTTCCGAACCCATGCTTCGTCCATGAAACAACCCTCAGCCCCAGAGTCAATCAAGGCACTGCATGTAGCACCCGAACCGGTCCAGCGTAGATGGACCGACATAGTAGTACAAGATCTAGATGAAGGGACCTGAGTAGTAGCGCTCACCAGTAGCCCTCCGCTTACTGATGGGCTCTGGCCTCTTACTGGACATGAATTAACAAAATGTCCAGCAACTCCGCAATAGAGGCACAGGCGGTTGGTGATCCTCCGTTCCTCTCCTTAGTCGAGATGCGAATCCCTCCCAGCTGCATGGGCTCAGTCTCAAAGCCAGAGGAGGGAGATGGTTGCGATGCGGAGCAGGGAAACACCGTTGATGCGAGCTCTCTTCCACGAGCCCGGTGACGAAGATCTACCCGTCGTTCTATGCGGATGGCGAGAGCAATCAAAGAGTCCACATCTGAAGGAACCTCCCGGGAAGAATCTCATCCTTAACCACTGCGTGGAGTCCCTCCAGAAAACGAGCGAGCAGCGCCGGCTCGTTCCACTCACTAGAGGCAGCAAGAGTGCGAAACTCAATGGAATAATCCGTTATGGACCGTTCACCTTGGCATAAGGAAGCCAGGGCCCTAGAAGCCTCCCCACCAAAAACTGAACGGTCAAAACCGAATCATCTCCTCTTTAAAGTTCTGGAATCTGTTAGAGCAATCAGCCCTTGCCTCCCAGATAGCTGTGCCCCATTCTCGAGCCCGGCCAGTAAGGAGTGAAATGACGTAAGCAACCCGAGCTCTCTCTCTAGAGTATGTGTGGGGTTGGAGAGAGAACACAATCTCACACTGCGTGAGAAAGGAGCGGCACTCAGTGGGCTGCCCGGAGTAGCAAGGTGGGTTATTAACCCTGGGTTCTGGAGGCTCGGCAGGCCAGGAAGTAACAGGTGGCACGAGACGTAGACTCTGGAACTGTCCAGAGAGGTCGGAAACCTGAGCGGCCAGGTTCTCCACGGCATGGCGAGCAGCAGACAATTCCTGCTCGTGTCTGCCGAGCATGGCTCCTTGGATCTTGACGGCAGTGTAAACAGCGTCTGAAGTCGCTGGGTCCATTCCTTGGTCAGTTCCTTCTGTCATGCAGGTGAACGAGGACCCAAACGCGACTTAACAGAAACAGAGTTTATTAATGTTCAAAACGGAATAACAGAAATCCTCTAGATTGTAGAGGGAAAACAACTGGAGAAGCGGCCACAGACTGCAGGTCGCTTCGGGTAGGCGCAGGCCGTAGTCGACTGAGACACCTGCTCACACGCAGCGTCTGATGAAGGCACAAAACACGACAGGACAGGGTAATACACAATCACGGCAAAAAACACGACAGGACAGGGCGAAACGCAATCACAGCATGGTGAATACAATGCAAGGAACTGACGGCACAGGAACGGAACACAAAGGAATAAATAGGGACTCTAATCAGGGGAAAGGATCGGGAACAGGTGTGGGAAGACTAAATGATGATTAGGGGAATAGGAACAGCTGGGAGCAGGAACGGAACGATAGAGAGAAGAGAGAGCGAGAGAGTGAGAGAGGGAGGGGGAGAGAGAGGGCTAGAAGGAGGGAAAGAACCAAATAAGACCAGCAGAGGGAAACGAATAGAATGGGAAGCACAGGGACAAGACAAGATAATAAATGACAAACATGACAGAAAATCCCCCCCAAAATTCTCTTTTGCTCAGAGTATTATTTATATCACCTCCCCTGTCTGATATCTTAACTTTCTCTATGACACAAAGGTTTTTGGTCATTAAATTGTACTGAGACTGGATTTTCGTCCCATGACATCCCTGTCATGTCTCCTGATTTAACTTTTATGTTAACTAATTCTCTCTTTGAAAGAACAAGAGGTTTTACCTACATAACACAGCCCACATGGACATTTAATCATGTAGATAACATGGGTGGTGGAGCATTTACTAATGTCATTTTTGTGAACAGTTTTCCTGTATGTGGGTCACAGCAATATTCACACATCATATTGTTACACTTTGTGCAACCTCTGCATTTATAGCTACCATTCGGAACAGGGCGTAAAAGAGCCAGGCTCATCTTCTTTTGTGGCTGGACCAAAATAATTGCGTTACTTGCGACCTCTCCTATATACAATAAGTGGTGGATTGTTAAATTCAGCTGGCAAAACTGGGTCTGATGATAAAACATGCCAGTGTTTCTTGACAGCATCTCCCACTTTGTGCGAGTTCATGTGGTGGTGAACATTATAGTGTTCTTTAGCTCGAGTGGGTCTTTTTGTAGCAGTTAATCTCATGTTTTCCTTAATGCCAAATTAAGAGCTTAATCCACACATTGTGGAGAGTAGCCTCTTAAAAAACTATCGTGCAAATCCGCTGCTTTTTCTAGATAGTCCTCTGTGGAGTGGCATGTATTGCGCAGTCTGAAAAACTGGCTTCTTGGAAGTCCCCTTTTTAATGGCTCGGGTAGAAGCTGTAATAAAGTATTTCTGTCTGTTTCTTTTCTATACAGAGTTGTAAACAGGGTTCCATTTGATTTCTCAATAAACATATTGAGGCAATGAACACGTTTAGTGTCACATTCAATAGTGAATTTGAGATTGAGGTCAATGTCATTGAGTAATGGTATCAAGTCTGACAGCTCTTCTCTCGTCAATATATTGATACCACTTCAGGACTTTACTCACAAATGGATTTTCGTTTTCATTGTTAACAAAATGTTCAAAATGACCCACATAAAGGTTAGCATAGCTCAGAATGAATGTGGAGTCCATCGATGATCCATTCGTTTGGAGGTAGTATTCATCATCAAACCTGAAATAGTTCTACCTCAAAACATATTCAGCTCTAGAATGACGTTTGTTGGTGGGTAGTTGTTAGTATCTCGGTCTCTCAAAACGTGAGCACGGGCTGCCAGCCCCCGGTATGGGGAATGCTAGTATATAGACTCCACATCTAACGTGACCAAAATACAGTCTTCTGTTAATCCCGTGAATGGTGAGATCTTGTTTATGAAGTCTATTGGGTCTTTAACATATGACGGCTATGCTTGCAGAGGAGATTTAATAAACTAGTCTACATATTTAGACAATTTTATTTTACCTTTATTTAACTAGGCAAGTCAGTTAAGAACAAATTCTTATTTTAACTGCCTTGTTCAGGGGCAGAACGACAGATTTTTACCTTGTCAGCTCGGGGATTCGATCTTGCTCTAGTCCAATGCTCTAACCACTAGGCTACCTGCCGCCCCACAATGATTCAAGCATTGAGCACATTCCTGCAACCACTGGTTGGCCTGGATAATATACACGCAACATGTAATATAAACGCAGCATGTAAAGTGCTGGTCCTATGTTATGTGACCGATGTGAAATGGCTAGCTAGTTATTGGTGGTGCGCGCTAATAGCGTTTCAATCTGAGACCTTGAAGTAGTGGTTCCCCTTGCTCTGCAAGGGCCGCAGCTTTTGTGGAGCGATGGGTAACGATGCTTCGTGGGGGTCAGTGGTTGATGTGTGCAGAGGGTCCCTGGTTCGAGCCCGACGAGGGGACGGACTAACGTTATACTGTTACAGTTACATGAGCTGAAATGTTCCATATGCACAAAAAACGTATTTCTCTCAGGTTTTGTGCACACATTTGTTTACATCCCCTGATAGTGAACATTTGAGCCTTTGTCGAGATAATTCATCCACCTGACAGGTGTGTCATATCATGAAGCTGATTAAACAGCATGATCATTACACAGGTGGGGACAATAAAAGGTCACTCTAAAATTGGCGATTTTGTCATATTACACAATGCCACAGATGTCTAAAGTTCTGAGGGACCATGCAATTTTCTTAATGACTGCAGGAATGTCCACCAGAGCCATTGCCAGAGAATTCAATGTTTTTTAGAGAATTTGGCAGTACGTCCAACCGGCTTCACAACCGCAGACCACTTGTAACCATGCCAGCCCAGGACCTCCACATCCAGCTTCTTCACCTGCGGCATCATCTGAGGGGAGGTGGGGCGGGGTGCTGAGGAGTATTTCTGTCAGTAATAAAGCCCTTTTGTGGGGAAAAACTCATTCTGATTGGCTGGGCCTGGCTCCCCATTGGGTGTGCCCCTTCCCAGTAATGTGAAATCCATAGATTAGTGCCTAAATAATGTATTTCAACTGACTGATATTCTTATATGAACTGTAACTCAGCAAAATCTTTGAAATTGTTGCATGTTGCGTTTATATTTTTGTTCAGAATATTTCATGGCAACGTTAAAACATTTTCTTTTACATTTCACAAGGGACATTTTTAGAGGAAAAAGGATGTTCGGTAAAGCTCTCTTGACATTGAGCATTAATAACAACAGCATCATGCTGTTCACACAAGTCAGTGTAATTGGATGGTTTGGACCAATAGACAAATCTCTGTAAATTGGGGGGAAAAATCACATTAAGAAGAAGAAATTGTGCCTCCATTCCATCCACCTTCGCATAAATTATCTTGTTTATTTTTTTACACTGTATTATCACACACACACGCACGTGCACGCGCACGCGCACGCACACGCACACACACACACACACACACACACACACACACACACACACACACACACACACACACACACACACACACACACACACACACACACACACACACACACACACACACACAGAGCTTCTTCTGGTGCTGTTTATCTCTGTGTTTCTAATTTCAAGCCATGCTCTACTTTTTCAGACTGATGTGTTTTACCCAGAAGGTTGTTACCACAGCAACACAGTGGCGCGGTAATGAGGACCGACGATGATCCTGGCTCCCCCCTTCCCCCATACATATCAAGGAAAAGATGTTGCCCTCCTTTTTCTGCAAACCCTCATTGGTGGTTAGTTACCAATGAATGGATAAGCCAGACATAGCTGTTATTTTTGGATAGCTCCAAATATCTACTCTGATAATGAACGGGGCAGTTATTCACTGTCAGTGAACCTCTTCAATGAAGCTGCATCTCAACCACTAGTCTGCACGTTGACGCCCCTCAATATAGATTCCAAAAGGGAGAGCTGGGAATTGGAGTCACTGTATGGCACACAACCAAATATTGCAGTTGTTCTGGATAGCTGTATTGGAGGCCGAATAAAACACTTTACAAGAGACTGAAAATATTATTGTCATGATGCCTACCTCATATCCCTTCAGGGACGGTCCTACCAGGACCACTGGTCTCATGGAGGGGACCACGTCATAGGGAGGGATGTTTTCAGTCTGTAGCAGAGTTCAAGGGTTAGAGGGAGCACAGACACAGCAACAGTAACATGTAACATGCCATTCACCATTATGTCCTTTTATTAAGTATTATTTAATACCAAGAAAGTGTATCTGTGGAATTACAGTGTTACAACACAGGTACAAAATAATGAGTATAACAGTAGCTGGATATATTACTGTCAGCCATTAAGTTATGCTATTAAGACATTGGGACGTTTCTGTTTTACTTACTGATAATGTGCTGGAAAAGTGTTATAATTAAAATACTGCCAGCAGATCATTGTTAAAGATGAGCCATCTAATTCATTTATGCAACTCCTATTTTTCTTTGGTCAATCAATTTAATAGCATCATTAAGCCCTGGTACTTTCCAGGGCTGGAATGAAATAAAAGAAGACAGGTCTACATGGTATTAAAGTGAGCTCAATCAGGTCTGCAAAGACACTTCATAGTATTTATTCCTAAGATATTAATTGGGGTGAATAAAGTCCAACCTATTAGTTAGTCTGTATGCCTAAAATAAAGATTGAAACGCTGATATGGAGGATGCCATTGCACCTAGATGAATAACACAGTAATATATATAATCCAGTATATGATTAGTCTCGGTGCAGCCAGATTCTGTGTGGTGACAGATCTTGGGGTTTACCTGTGGATGGATTAAAGTGAATAAAACATGTTATTACTACTCACCACTTTCTGCTTCTGTTTTCCTGTAGAAATGAGAAAACAACTGATAATTGCCTATGAACGCCAGGCAAGAAACATAATACAATATACAGTACAACACGTTAGAGAGATACCTTTTCAGTACTCCTCTAATACTGATGGAAATATTTCAAGAGTACAATAATGGATGCAAATATCTTATCACACAAATAAATGAAGTACTACATATACAGTATGTAGACAGTATATTAGTGGTCAAAACACTTGATTTATTTGTTGCTTCTATTCCAAACCTTCCTTTGCAGGTGACAGCCTTGGTTACACTTGTTAAGTGAGTCTGCTAAAGCCTTTGGTAAGTTGCATTATCCTTTAAAAGTCTTTATTTTTTGACATTTTTTTTTATAAATTCAAATTAAGAGAGTAATATTTACATTTATGTTAAGATGGATATAAGATGGAGCAAATCCTTATATTTGGATAAAGCATCTCTCATCTTAACTTGTCATCAAACCATAAAATTTCGCCCAACAGGGTTTGGGCTATAGGGTTATGTTTGCCTTAAAGCAAACTCAATGCTTGGACATAATGCTTGTCCATAATCCTCTTGGAGGAAGAGAGGAGGAGTGGACTGAGAGTGCATGGCTCACCTCATTCCAGTCCAATAGAACGTGCATGGCACATTCTGGAAGACACAAAGATCGCACAACTCCACATTCCATCCACCCAACCTCCAGACACTGTTCCCTATTTTCACATATTAACTTACTCTAAAAGTTTGTATTGAGCAGCTGCAGCATTTTGAAGTAATTTGATTTTTCTCATAAGAGTAGAACAATGTCATTGAGTACATATACTCTGATAACCATTCAGTTCATAGTTCACTAATGTGAAGTGACCGACAGTTCGTCTAACACTGGATTTGATATGTTAATAAACATATAATAAACAATAATAATAATACATACATAATAATAGTTAATAAACAACACACTGAGCAACAATGATATGGTATGTTAGAGACAAGGACAATTAGATCATAGTTTTGGATGATAAATGAATAATTCTGACAAACGGGTGGAGAGACGCTCTTCCCCTAATAGGCTTCTGTCTGGAGGCTCACCTGCAGAGGGAGGGTTGGATTTGAACCCGCCTGAAACCATGTCTCCTAGACTGGAGGAGGAATTCCCACTGGACTTACTGTAAGGCACAAAGGATAATAGACAGAGATAGAGAGAAGAAACATTAATGTGGAACACAGACAGATAGTCTCATCCATCACGGGAGTCCCACACAACTCCCATCCTCAGGAGAAACAGGGTAAATAACAGAGTTCTCTGTTTTTAATCAGTCATTTTATTGTTACTTTAGACATCCTTGGTGTTTTAATGTTATTTAATTATTCTCTGTTATTTCCTTTTGCTTGTTTTTATCCCTTTCATTTTATTATTTGTTACTGTAAAGTTTGTTACAGTTTTAAATGCACTTCTAAACTAAAGTTTGATTTGTGTCCATGTTGAATATTTAGCATTAGAATAGAATGGTCTACCAGTAGAATGGATGAATACTATAAATACATTCTAGAATAGACGAGTATTGACAACACATTGTTCCAGAAATTGTGATAACAAAGGGGCTGGGATTAAAGAGGCTAATATATAATTTATGAGCAGTGATTGTCTTGGAGATAATATCTATCGAGGCACTATGTGAGATGACATACCCACTGTTTTACCACAATAGTTACATAAACGTAACCCTCTGCAACATGAGGCCAACGCTGAAGTGTCCTTTAAAGTAGACAACAAAGAGTTAAAACAGAGCTGAATGACTCAATAGTGGGAGAATGACTATTCTCTCTGTCATAGTCGGCAATGAGGAAACTTATATAAAATGATGCATATCATCTCTTTCATATTAGTGTCACCAATATGTTATTATGAGTAAACCACCCTAGTTACAGCAGAGCCACACCTGGAGTAGGTGGCCTCTCATCAGATCCACCCATGTCGCTTTCCCTCTTCAGTAACCTTTTATAATACGTTTACAAATGTTTAATTAAGTCGTTTATAAATAGTTGATTAATGCTTATTCAGGACATTTCTTAGAAACAGTTATCCCCTCTCCAACCCACAACCCAACCCTCAACACCCCAACCAACCCCCCCAGACCCTAAACTCACCCTCCAACACAGCCCCTCTACCCAAACAACACAATCAAACCCCTAAACCCACCCTCCAAAACACAGCCCCTCCACTCAACCAACCCCACCCACACCCTAAACCCACCCTCCAACACAGCCCCTTCACCTGACCAAACCCCCCAGACCCTAAAACCACCCTCCAACACAGCCCCTTCACCTGACCAAACCCCCCAGTCCCTAAACCCACCTTCCAACACAGCCCCTCCACCTATCCAACCAACCCCCAGACCCTAAACCCACCCTCCAACACAGCCCCTCCACCTATCCAACCAACCCCAGTCCCTAAACCCACCTTCCAACACAGCCCCTCCATCTATCCAACCAACCCCCAGACCCTAAACCCACCCTCCAACACAGCCCCTCTACCTATCCAACCAACCCCCAGCCCCTAAACCCACCCTCCAACACAGCCCCTCCACCCATCCAACCAACCCCCAGCCCCTAAACCCACCCTCCAACACAGCCCCTCCACCTATCCAACCAACCCCCAGCCCCTAAACCCACCCTCCAACACAGCCCCTCCACCTATCCAACCAACCCCCAGCCCCTAAACCCACCTTCCAACACAGCCCCTCCACCTATCCAACCAACCCCCAGCCCCTAAACCCACCCTCCAACACAGCCCCTCCACCTATCCAACCAACCCCCAGCCCCTAAACCCACCCTCCAACACAGCCCCTCCACCTATCCAACCAACCCCCAGCCCCTAAACCCACCTTCCAACACAGCCCCTCCACCTATCCAACCAACCCCCAGTCCCTAAACCCAACTTCCAACACAGCCCCTCCACCCAACCAAACCCCCCAGACCCTAAACGCACCCTCCAACACAGCCCCTCCACCCAACCAAACCCCCCAGCACCAGTTCAGCCCATTTGCCCAAACAAGCCCACCCACTCAGTAAACTTCTCACCCCCCAGCCCCTGCCCAGCCCCTGCCCAGCCCCTCAACCAGGGCCTTACCCGTAAGAGCGTGTACCTCTCTTCTGCTCCTGCTGTAGACGGATGTTCTCTAGTTTCAGAGGGCTGGGGATGAATCCGATCTCACAGCCCTCCTTCACCAGCCGGCCGATCCACCAGTCATTACTGTACTTCTGTAGTGGACAAGACAACATTAAACAACACAATGAGTGAAGTGAGTGTGTGTGTGTTTGTTATACACTGACATGTACACTCATTGCTGTACGTCTGTAGTGGACAAGACAACACAAAACAACAGAAGAGAAGACAGTGTGCAAAACTCCACAGAAAAATACACACTATATGTGGCTGTGGGCAAAGCCACACAAAGCGAATGTCTTAGAACAGAAGTGTGTAACAATTCATAGACATACAGTCTAAAGGCTCTAGCCTTTTGGGGGCCTGTCATGCCAAATAGTGTCCCCCTCTGCGTCACAATGGGATTTGATGAGTTCTAGCTTCTGTTGCTAGGTCTGTTGCTAGAACTTGCAACATGAATTTGAACACTTTGTTTGTAAACTATTTGCCATCTGTCAACGCTGGCTTTACAGTGGTGGGGTGTTGGACTGATCTTGTTGATCATGTACATACCTGCTACAAACAGACTAAATGATGAAAACGCTGCTGGCAGCAGAATCCAATACAGCAGAGAGTTCCTATTACAATGCAACTCAAACACGAACGTGATAGACATCCCAATGACCCATCTAATCCCTGACTGTCTGCGAGTGGATTACAAACCCAAATGCAAACGTAGAAAACATGGGGCAATCAGACAAAGAGTTAAAAAAATTAAAGAACATATTTCCCTTCCCATCACGTGCTGATCAATGCCCTGTCACTGAGGGTTAAAGTGGATGAGCTGTCAGCAAATTTTTGCTTCCAACACGAATACCGGGAGGCCTGTTTGCTGGCGTTTACTGAGACTTGGCTGGATAACAGAGTCCCGGACAGGGAAATGGAGCCGGCTTCACTCTGGTCAGAGTGGACCGTGATCTGACAGTTACAGGGAAATGGAGCCGGCTTCACTCTGGTCAGAGCGGACCGTGATCTGACAGTTACAGGGAAATGGAGCCGGCTTCACTCTGGTCAGAGCGGACCGTGATCTGACAGTTACAGGGAAATGGAGCCGGCTTCACTCAGAGCGGACCGTGATCTGACAGTTACAGGGAAATGGAGCCGGCTTCACTCTGGTCAGAGCGGACCGTGATCTGACAGTTACAGGGAAATGGAGCCGGCTTCACTCTGGTCAGAGTGGACCGTGATCTGACAGTTACAGGGAAATGGAGCCGGCTTCACTCTGGTCAGAGCGGACCGTGATCTGACAGTTACAGGGAAATGGAGCCGGCTTCACTCTGGTCAGAGTGGACCGTGATCTGACAGTTACAGGGAAATGGAGCCGGCTTCACTCTGGTCAGAGTGGACCGTGATCTGACAGTTACAGGGAAACTTCACGGCGGGGGCGTCTGCCTGCTTGTCAGGGACCAGTGGTGTAAATGGATCCTGGTAAGAGAGAGACTCTGAAACCCTCGACATTGAACTGCTTTCTGTGTCACTGTGACCCTACTATCTGCCTGTGAGTTCCCTCAATTGTTTGTTACCGTGGTGTACATTCAACCAAAAGCTAATATAGCAAAAGCATCAGAGATGATTTATAATCTGTCACAGAAACTGGAATCTATCTCGCCAGACGCACTCACATTTATTTTAGGGGATTTTAACAACTGTACTTTGCACCAAGTCCTGCGCATGTACCACCAGAATGTAAAAAATTAAAATACTCTTGATTTGTGCTATGGGACAATACCAAATGCGTTCTCTGCCACCACCAGACCTCCCCTGGGGACATCAGAACACAATGTCGTCTACCTCAGGCCAACCTTCTGTCGGCTCCTGGAGAGGGAGAAACCCACAGTTAAAACTGTCCAGATCTGGAACGACAACAGTATCACCTGTCTCCAGGGGAGTTTTGACTGTACTATGTGGGAGGTATTTGGTCTCCAGGGGTGGTTTGACTGTACTATGTGGGAGGTATTTGGTCTCCAGGGGTGTTTTGACTGTACTGAGAGGTATCTGGTCTCCAGGGGTGTTTTGACTGTACTATGTGGGAGGTATTTGGTCTCCAGGGGTGTTTTGACTGTGCTGAGAGGTATCTGGTCTCCAGGGGTGTTTTGACTGTACTATGTGGGAGGTATTTGGTCTCCAGGGGTGTTTTGACTGTGCTGAGAGGTATCTGGTCTCCAGGGGTGTTTTGACTACTATGTGGGAGGTATTGGGTCTCCAGGGGTGTATTGACTGTACTATGTGAGAGGTATTTGGTCTCCAGGGGTGTTTTGACTGTACTATGTGGGAGGTATTTGGTCTCCAGGGGTGTTTTGACTGTACTGTGTGGGAGTTATTTGGTCTCCAGGGGTGTTTTGACTGTACTATGTGGGAGGTATTTGGTCTCCAGGGGTGTTTTGACTGTAATATGTGGGAGGTATTTGAGGACAGCAGCACTGATCTCGGTGAACTCACAGATGTTGTTTCAGACTTCTCTAAACTTCTGTGTTGTCAATTGTGCCTCCTAAAACCTGAAAAATCTTCTCTAACAATAAGCCTTGGGTATCAAAAAATCTAAAATCACTACTTAATAGGAAGAAGGCAGTTTATGCTGAGGGTGATAGACAGGCTTTAAGAGATGTACAACGTGAGATCAAAAGACAGATACTGGTGGACAAGGAGGCACACAAGCAAAGGGTGGATAGGACCCTCTCCTCAGGAAACTCAAGGGTGGCCTGGCAAGGTCTTAAATCCATGTCTAGTGCCCCCCACATAGGCAGGGGGAAAACCAGTGCTGACCTTGGGAGACATGAGGGCCAGAACATGGCTAATGAACTGAATGTTTTCTTCTCAAGATTTGATTCAGACAACTTTATGTCAGAGGTAAACCAGATGGAAGCATCATTACAAATGTTTGAGAGGGCTGTTGTTAAACAGGATGATGTTTTGAAGTTGTTCAGGGGATGTAACGCACAAAAGCTCAGGCAAAATAAGTGGACATGTGTTAAAGCACTGTGCTGAACAATTGGCTGGTGTTAACAGACATTTTCCAATCCTCGCTCGACCAGCAACACGTGCCAGTATTGTGGAAAAAATCAATAATTATACCCATTCCTAAAGGATCTAATCCCTCTGTGCTGAATGTCTACCGCCTCTGTCGCCTTGACATCCTTAGTAATGAAACGCCTTGAGAAAATGATGAAAGGTCATGTTTCTACTCTCCTCAACATGGTCTATAGACATCGAGAGGGTACCAAATCCCATGTCAGGGTTTTGTTTGTAGGACTTTTCTTCTTCCTTCAACACAATCCAGCCTTCCATTCTGGCACAGAGACTAATTCGGGACTTCTCCTTAGATGGGGGGCTGGTTTTGTGGCTGTTGGACTTCCTGAGCCTGATGACACTGCCTTGATCAGCCTGTTGCATGATGAAAAACAAGGAACACCATGGCCCGGTCCTAAATAACTTTGTAGAGTGGTGTGATAAATCACACATCTATCAGAGGTCAGAACGTAGAGATTGTAGAGGAATACAAATATCTGGGTGTCCTCTTGGACGATAAGCTTCAGTGGAGTAAATGTACAGACGTGATCTACAAAAAGGGCAGAGAGGACAGAGCCTGTACTTTCTCAAAGAAAAGCTGGGATCTTTTAAAGTTGACTGTACTATACTGACTCTGTTTTACACATTTTTCATTGAGAGTATTTTTACTTTGCTATTGTTTGTTGGTTTGGCAATGCCTCTGTCAGCCAGAGAAATATTCTGAGAAGGATTATCACCACAGCAAGCAAGGTACTTGGAGTCAAACAGACAGGCCTGGATGAGATCTTTAAGGTCAGTGCCCTCCGCAATGCTCACAAAATCATTTTAGACACATGCCACACCCTGTACCCGGACCGCATAAATGCTTGCTCAGGGCCTCCTGAGTGGCGCAGTGGTCTAAGGCACTACATCGCAGTGCTAGCTGCGTTATTACAGATCCTGGTTAGATACCGGGCTTTGCCGCAGTCGGCCGTGAACAGGAGAACGATGAGGCGACGCACAAATGGCCCAACGTCGTCCAGGTTAGGGAAGGTTTGGCCGGATCTTGTTTGGCCGGTCCTTGTCCCATCATGCATGCTGACACGGTCACTAGGTGTACGGTGTTTCCCCTGACACATTTGTGCGGCTGGCTTCCGGGGTTAAGCGTGAAGTGCGGCTTGGCGGGGAAGTGTTTCAGAGGACGCATGGTTCTCGACTTTTGCCTCTCCCGAGTCCATACGGGAGTTGAAGCAATGGGACAAGATTGTAACTACCAACTGGAATTGTGGAGAAAAAGTCAGCTCAAAATTATTACCTCAGAATTGCTCTCCAAGGACAGTGTTTTTGACAGTGACAATCTGCTGACGACCTGCTTCAGAGGACTGAAAAGACTGGAAAGAGCACACTCTTTCTTGACTATGTATTTGTATTTTTGGGGTGGCAGGTAGCCTAGTGGTTAGAGCGTTGGGCCACTAACCAAAAGTTTGCTGGATCGAATCCCCGAGCTGATAAGGTCGTTCTGCCCCTGAACAAGGCAATTCTTATTTACAATGACGGCCTGCCAGGGAAAAGTGGGTTACACTGTTCCCTGGCAGGCCGTCATTGTAAATAAGAATTTGTTCTTAACTGACTTGCCTACATTTATATACGATGGGGCAAAAAAGTATTTAGTCAGCCACCAATTGTGCAAGTTCTCCCACTTAAAAAGATGAGAGAGGCCTGTAATTTTCATCATAGGTACACTTTAACTATGACAGACAAAATTAGAAGAAAAAAAATCCAGAAAATCACATTGTAGGATTTTTAATGAATTTATTTGCAAATTATGGTGAAAAATAAGTATTTGGTCAATAACAAAAGTTTATCTCAATACTTTGTTATATACCCTTTGTTGGCAATGACAGAGGTCAAACGTTTTCTGTAAGTCTTCACAAGGTTTTCACACACTGTTGCTGGTATTTTGGCCCATTACTCCATGCAGATTTTCTATGGGGTTGAGATCTGGAGACTGGCTAGGCCACTCCAGGACCTTGAAATGCTTCTTACGAAGCCACTCTTTCGTTGCCCGGGCGGTGTGTTTGGGATCATTGTCGTGCTGAAAGACCCAGCCACGTTTCATCTTCAATGCCCTTGCTGATGGAAGGAGGTTTTCGCTCAAAATCTCACGATACATGGCCCCATTCATTCTTTCCTTTACACGGATCAGTCGTCCTGGTCCATTTGCAGAAAAACAGCACCAAGCGGAGGAAATAGGTACACTTGTCATGTTTTGTCATATATTGTCTTGTCCTTGTGCTTTCCCTTCTGTTCGTTTCCCCCTGCTGGTCTTATTAGGTTCGTTCCCTTTTTCTATCCCCCCTCCCTCTCTCTCTTCTCTCTATCGTTCCGTTCCTGCTCCCAGCTGTTCCTCATTCTCCTTACTCACTCATTTACTCTTTTCACACCTGTCCCCTATTTTGCCCTCTGATTAGAGTCCCTATTTCTCCCCTTATTTTCCGCTTCTGTCCTTGTCGGATCCTTGTATGATGTTCGCTGTTCTGTGTCCTTGTTTCGCCCTGTCGTGATTTACCTTCTTCAGATGCTGCGTGTAAGCAGGTGTCAGTGACAGCTACGACCGGTGCCTTCCCGAAGCAACCTACAGTCTGTGGTCGAGTCTCCAGTCGGTCCTCGCTACTACGAGTGGATTTAAGTTTTTCCTGTTTTGTTTGATCCTTGATATTTCCAGGAGTATTACTTTTGTCCTATACTGGAATAAAGACTCTGTTTTCGTTAAGTCGCTTTTGGGTCCTCATTCACCAGCATAACAGAAGGATCCGACCAAGAATGGACCCAGCGACTATGGATTCTCTCTACTCTACTCTCGAGTTCCAGGGAGCGATGCTCGGCAGACACGAGCAGGAATTGTCTGCTGCTCGGCATGCCGTTGAGACCCTGGCCGCTCAGGTCTCCGACCTCTCAGGACAGTATCAGAGTCTTCGTCTCGTGCCACCAGCTACTTCCTGGTCTTCCGAGTCTCCGGAACCTAGGGTTAATAACCCACCATGTTACTCTGGGCAGCCCACTGAGTGCCGCTCCTTTCTCACCCAGTGTGATATTGTGTTCTCTCTCCAGCCCAACACATACTCAAGAGAGAGAGCTCGGATTGCCTACGTCATATCACTCCTTACTGGTCGGGCTCTGCAGTGGGGCACAGCTATCTGGGAGGCAAGCGCTGAGTGTACTAACAATTATCTGAACTTTAAAGAGGAGATGATAAGGGTTTTTGATTGTTCTGTTTTTGGGAAAGAAGCTTCCTGGTCCCTGTCTTCCCTATGTCAAGGTAATCGATCCATAACGGATTACTCTATAGAGTTTCGCACTCTTGCTGCCTCCAGTAACTGGAACGAGCAGGCGTTGCTCGCTCGTTTTCTGGAGGGACTCCACGCTAAGGTTAAGGATGAGATTCTCTCTCGGGAGGTTCCATCCAGCGTGGATTCTTTGATTGAACTCGCTATTCGCATTGAACGACGGGTAGATCTTCGTCACCGAGCTCATAGAAGAGAGCTCGCGTTAACTGTGTCCCCCCTCTCCCCGACACTACCATCTTTCCCCACTGACTCAGGTGTTGAGCCCATGCAGCTGGGGGGTATTCGCATCTCGACTAAGGAGAGGGAACGGAGAATCACCAACCGCCTCTGTCTCTATTGCGGTTCCGCTGGTCATTTTGTCATTTCATGTCCAGTTAAAGGACAGAGCTCATCAGTAAGCGGAGGGCGACTGATAAGCGCTACTAGACTGTCCTCTCCGTCAAGTACCTGTACTACCTTGCCGGTCCATCTACGCTGGACCGGATCGGCAGCTTCCTGCAGTGCATTAATAGACTCTGGGGCGGAGGGCTGTTTTATGGACGAAGCCTGGGCTCGGGAACATGACATTCCTCTCAGACAGTTAGGGGAGCCCACGGTCATGTTCGCCTTGGATGGTAGTCCTCTCCCCAGTATATTATGTGAAACACTACCTTTAACCCTCACAATATCTGGTAACCATAGTGAGACCATTTCTTTTTTGATTTTTTGTTCACCTTTTACACCTGTTGTTTTGGGTCATCCCTGGCTAGTGTGTCATAATCCTTCTTTTGATTGGTCTAGTAATTCTATCCTTTCCTGGAACGTTTCTTGTCATGTGAAGTGTTTAATGTCTGCTATTCCTCCTGTTTCTTCTGCTCCCTCTTCACAGGAGGAACCTGGTGATTTGACAGGAGTGCCGGAGGAATATCATGATCTGC
This sequence comes from Oncorhynchus gorbuscha, assembly GCF_021184085.1. NCBI lineage: Eukaryota > Metazoa > Chordata > Actinopteri > Salmoniformes > Salmonidae > Oncorhynchus > Oncorhynchus gorbuscha. The sequence continues at coordinate 103,839,448 of NC_060173.1, read as the reverse complement.
GCACGGTCTTCAGTCGGTCCAGAACCAACTCCCTTCCTCCTCACCGGTCGTATGATTGTTGTTCTGATCTCCTCAAGAAGCGTTTTGCATCCGCTCCTATCCTTGTTGCGCCTGACGTCACTAAACAGTTCATTGTCGAGGTTGACGCGTCGGGGGTGAGCGTGGGAGCCATTCTGTCCCAGCGCTCCGATACTGACGATGGGGTCCACCCTTGCGCGTATTTTTCTCATCGCCTGTCGCCGTCGGAACGTAACTATGATGTGGCTAACCGCGAACTGCTTGCCATCCGTTTAGCCCTAGGCGAATGGCGACAGTGGTTGGAGGGGGCGACCGTTCCTTTTGTCGTTTGGACGGACCAAAAGAACCTTGAGTACATCCGTTCTGCCAAACGACTGAATGCGCGTCATGCTCGTTGGGCGTTGTTTTTCGCTCGTTTCCGAGTTCGTTATTTCTTATTGCCCGGGTACTAAGAACACCAAGCCTCATGCTTTATCCCGTCTCTTTAGTTCTTCTGTGGCTTCTACCGATCCCGAGGGATTCTTCCTGATGGGCGTGTTGTCGGGTTGACTGTCTGGGGAATTGAGAGACAGGTTAAGCAAGCACTCACTCACACTCCGTCGCCGTGCGCTTGTCCTAGTAACCTTCTTTTCGTTCCTGTCTCTACTCGTCTGGCTGTTCTTCAGTGGGCGCACTCTGCCAAGTTAGCTGGCCACCCCGGCGTTCGGGGTACGCTTGCTTCTATTCGCCAGCGGTTTTGGTGGCCTACTCAGGAGCGTGACACGCGCCGTTTCGTGGCTGCTTGTTCGGACTGCGCGCAGAAGAAGTCTGGTAACTTTTTTTCTGCTTCTGCTCCTGGTCTTGCTGGGTCTCAGTCTGTCCCCAGCCACCGCATCTCTCCTGCCCTTGCTGTGTCTCAGTCTGTCCCCTGCCACCGCATCTCTCCTGGTCCTGTTCCTGCACTTGCTGTGTCTCAGTCTGTCCCCTGCCACCGCATCTCTCCTGGTCCTGTTCCTGCACTTGCTGTGTCTCAGTCTGTCCACAGCCACCGCCTCTCTCCTGTTCCTGGTCTTAGCCTTGCTGTGTCTCAGTCTGTCCCTAGTTGTTGCTCTCCTGGCCTGTTTGGTCCTGATTGCTCTAACGCTTACAGTTCTCTACCCGTGTCTATTTTTTTTTAGAGTAGTAGCCCTAGATTCCCTCTTCATCGTCTTCCGTTACGGTCCTGAGGAGAGGAGTTGGGTTCTTTCTCGGAACGTGCTGGACCGTTTGTGATCTATGATTTCCTCCGTTGCCGCCAGTGTTCCTCCTCGAGTGCGCCAGGAGGCGCTCGGTGAGTGGGGGGGTACTGTCATGTTTTGTCATATATTGTCTTGTCCTTGTGCTTTCCCTTCTGTTCGTTTCCCCCTGCTGGTCTTATTAGGTTCGTTCCCTTTTTCTATCCCCCTCCCTCTCTCTCTTCTCTCTATCGTTCCGTTCCTGCTCCCAGCTGTTCCTCATTCTCCTTACTCACTCATTTACTCTTTTCACACCTGTCCCCTATTTTGCCCTCTGATTAGAGTCCCTATTTCTCCCCTTGTTTTCCGCTTCTGTCCTTGTCGGATCCTTGTATGATGTTCACTGTTCTGTGTCCTTGTTTCGCCCTGTCGTGATTTACCTTCTTCAGATGCTGCGTGTAAGCAGGTGTCAGTGACAGCTACGACCGGTGCCTTCCCGAAGCAACCTACAGTCTGTGGTCGAGTCTCCAGTCGGTCCTCGCTACTACGAGTGGATTTAAGTTTTTCCTGTTTTGTTTGATCCTTGATATTTCCAGGAGTATTACTTTTGTCCTATACTGGAATAAAGACTCTGTTTTCGTTAAGTCGCTTTTGGGTCCTCATTCACCAGCATAACAACACTTAGGTACCATCTGGAGGAAATCCAGAATGGTCACGCTCTACAGCGTGACTACCAATCCAAGCAACCGGAGCCCTGTACTCACAGGAGTAAAGACGATAGGTCTCAGACCATGCCTCCCTCATGTGTCCCTCAGTCTTCTCCTCTTGGCCATTCGGCACAGATTAATATTGCGCCTCTTGGCCAACAACAACAAGGCTTGGCTTGAAGGATGAAGGATGAAGGATGAAGCCAACCCTCTCCGCTCGCTTGGCGCGGAATACCTTGACAAACTCATCAAGAATTTCCCCACCTTTGAGGTCACCATTCCAGGTCAGCCAAACGATATTGAGATGTTCCTCGCTGACATAGAGGACGCGTTGGATGGCTACACAAACGCTACGGGTTGTGACAGGGTTTACCTGTTGAAGCGAACATCGAATAGACACGTGACAAGGTTCATTAGTCTACAACAGCAACACGTGCTAAATGACTACGCTAAACTTGCCACAGCTTTGAAATTAGAATTCAGTGGTTCTACGACTCGCAAAATCAGGCCTATTACTGTTGTGTCATTGGCAAACTTAATGATGGTGTTGGAGTCGTGCCTGGCCGTGCAGTCATGAGTGAATAGGGAGTACAGGAGGGGACAGAGCACGCATCCCTGAGGGCCCCCTGTGTTGCGGATCAGCGTGGCGGATGTCTTGTCAGGAAGTCCAGGATCCAGTTGCAGAGGGAGGTGTTTAGTCCCAAAGTCCTTAGCTTATTGATGAGCTTTGAGGGCCCTATGGTGTTGAACGCTGAGATGTAGTCAATGAATAGCGTTCTCGCATAGGTGTTTCTTTGGTCCAGGTGGGAAATGGCAGTGTGGAGTGCAATAGAGATTGCATAATCTGTGGATCTGTTGGGGCGGTATGCAAATTGGAGTGGGTCTAGGGTTTCTGGGAGAATGGTGTTGATGTGAGCCATGACCAGCATTTTAAAGCACTTCATGGCTACAGACGTGAGTGCTATGTGTTGGTAGTCATTTAGGCAGGTTACCTTAGTGTTCTTGGGCAGAGGCGCTATGGTGGTCTGCTTAAAACATGTTGGTATTACAGACTCAGTCAGGGACAGGTTGAAAACGTCAGTGAAGACACTTGCCAATTGGTCAGAGCATGCTCGCAGTACATGTCCTGGTAATCCGTCTGGCCCTGCGGCCTTGTGAATATTGACCTGTTTAAAGGTCTTACTCACATTGGCTGCGGAGAGCGTGATCACAGTCTTCCGGAACATCTGGTGCTCTCATGCATGTTTCAGTGTTATTTGCCTCAAAGAGAGCATAGAAGTAGTTTAGCTCGTCTGGTAGGGTCGTGTCACTGGGTAGCTCTCGGCCGTGCTTCCCTTTGTAGTCTGTAATGGTTTGCAAGCCCTGCCACATCCGACGCACATCAGAGCCGGTGTAGTATGATTCAATCTTAGTCCACACCAAGCACGTGGAGAGAAATGACAGTGGACAGAAAAATGTACGCTTTAAAGTTAATTTCCTACAATTCTACACATTTTGTCATGTGGCGTAGCGAAAATGTTGCCGTTTCAAAGCAAGTTTTCTGCAGTTCTACACATTTTGCCATGGGGCGAAGAGACAATTGAGCAATTTATAACAAATGTCATGTCATTCTACTAATTTTGCCATTGGGAAGAGAGACATTATTGCAGTTTTAAAGCAGGTTTGCTTCCGGTATACACATTTTACCATGGGGTGGAGAGAAAATGTTGTAATTTTAAAGCTAATTTCCTGTAATTATACACATTTATACTTTTGGGTGTCAGGGAAAATGTATGGAGTAAATGTACATTATTTTCTTTAGAAATATAGTGAAGTAAAAGAAAAGTTGTCAAAAATATAAATAGTAAAGTAAAGTACAGATACCCCCAAAACTACTGAAGTAGTACTTGATTACATCATGACATGATTACTATACGTTTAGATAATTGGTTAGACTAACTTAACAATCTATACAATGTTAGCTGACATGGGCTAACTGAGTGACAAAACAGGAGAAAAACTGAAAATTGCTGATGCAAAACCACATTTAGAACTTGCACCTTGTGTATTCTACTAATCTAACTCTCAACAGCAAGTTGAAACACTGACTGAGTTCCCCCCCCAAAAAAAATTAAGAAAAACACATTTTGGGACGGGTCCTCTAACTGCCGGGGGCCCTAGTCGACTGCTTACACACTCTATGCAACTTTGAAAGTCAACACAAAACAACACAATGACTCAGAATAGAAAAGAAGAGTGTGTAAACTCCACAGACATCCACCCCACATATGCTCTCTCTAATTCTCTCTTTCTTTCTCTCTCTCGGAGGACCTGAGCCCTAGGACCGTGCACCAGGACTACCTGACATGATGACTCCTTGCTGTCCCCAGTCCACCTGACCGTGCTGCTGCTCCAGTTTCAACTGTTCTGCCTTATTATTATTCGACCATGCTGGTCATTTATGAACATTTGAACATCTTGGCCATGTTCTGTTATAATCTCCACCCGGCACAGCCAGAAGAGGACTGGCCACCCCACATAGCCTGGTTCCTCTCTAGGTTTCTTCCTAGGTTTTGGCCTTTCTAGGGAGTTTTTCCTAGCCACCGTGCTTCTACACCTGCATTGCTTGCTGTTTGGGTTTTTAGGCTGGGTTTCTGTACAGCACTTTGAGATATCAGCTGATGTACGAAGGGCTATATAAATAAATTTGATTTGATTTGACATACTAGGCTGTATACACACTCACTAGTCCTGTACAGTATATTGTACCTCCTTAATGTGCAGGAAGTCCTTGGCATCGAAGGAGATGGCGGTTCCTGCCACAGGGACATCCTCATCCAGGGCTCCACAGTAACTGATGTTAGTCTTCACAGCAAAGGCCACCGCTTTGGCCTGAGACGATACAGGAAACGCCATGTATAAGAACAGTGCCTAGCCTAGCTAGATAAGCTCAACCATAACCCAGTGGGCAAAATGTTCTGCAAATATACCAGTTCTGGTTGTAATGTGGTTTTAATAAATAACTTAATTTCAACCAGCCTTGCCTACTGGGACCTTTCCAATGATAGGTTCAGAACAAGGCCCCTGTGTGCCTAGTATAGCATAAGGCTCCACAGTGGAACACCCTGCAGTTGTCTCACCTTGGCCCTCTCCAGCTGTACAGCAGCCTGCTGCTCCTTCTCCAACTTTCCGCCTGCCGGTTCCTCCTCCAAGGAGACATCTGAGTCCGATGGTCGGCTAGTGTAGGAATCAGCTGAACCCTGCAGAGGGACAATATAACAGTCAGGTAACAGTCAGGTAACAGTTAGATAATAGCCAGGCAACAAGACAACATTAAAATGGTCGGCTAGTGTAGGAATCAGCTGAACCCTGCAGAGGGACAATATAACAGTCAGATAACAGTCAGGTAACAGTTAGATAATAGCCAGGCAACAAGACAACAGTAAAATGATTGGCTAGTATTGGAGTCAGCTGAACCCTATAAAGGGCCAAGACATTTGTGACATTTGTCCCTGAAAAAGGTGACATATTTTTGCTGTCTGAACCCCTCTGTAGTTGTCATTGTTATTATGATGAATGTTTACCATGCTTACACAGGTCAGTGAGGAATGTTTACCATGCTTACACAGGTCAGTGAGGAATGTTTACCATGCTTACACAGGTCAGTGAGGAATGTTTACCATGCTTACACAGGTCAGTGAGGAATGTTTACCATGCTTACACAGGTCAGTGAGGAATGTTTACCATGCTTACACAGGTCAGTGAGGAATGTTTACCATGCTTACACAGGTCAGTGAGGAATGTTTACCATGCTTACACAGGTCAGTGAGGAATGTTTACCATGCTTACACAGGTCAGTGAGGAATGTTTACCATGCTTACACAGGTCAGTGAGGAATGTTTACCATGCTTACACAGGTCAGTGAGAAATGTTTACCATGCTTACACAGGTCATTGAGGAATGTTTACCATGCTTACACAGGTCAGTGAGAAATGTTTACCATGCTTACACAGGTCAGTGAAGTTTGTGAGCTGTATCATCACTAGCTGTAATCCTGAACAGATAAAAGGCTATATGGTTACCCTACAGTATTTTGATTTGAACGTATTTAACTAGGCAAATCAGTTAAGAACAAACTCTTATTTAAAATGACGGCCCACCCCGGCCAAACCCTAACCCGGACAGACGACGCCGGGCCAATTGTGCGCCGCCCTATGGGACTCCCAATCACTGCCGGTTGTGATACGCCTGGAATCGAACCAGGGTCTGTAGTGATGCCTCTTGCACTGAGATGCGGTGCCTTAGAGCGCTGCGCCACTCAGTAGCCCATGTCCTAATATTGTCAAAATGTACTGAGCACTGAGTGAAGGTGGCTATGATAGGCCTGTAGCCAGGTGCTAGAGAGGTGGAGTCCGTACGTTGCGTGGGCGGGAATAGGCCTCTCCAAGCAGGATCACAGGGACCCTGATTAAAGCTGGTGAGCCGGGAGACACAACTCACAAATATAGGAATGTTTTTGAAGCCCACAGCTGGCGAGCGGTGAGCAACCCAGCCGATCTTAGTTGAAGTGATCACATTGGAAACCACATTAAGTGGAGAGAGAGTGGGAATAAAGAGAGACTGGCTGGATCAATACTGCATGAGGAGGAACTGAACAGTGAGATAGACACAAAAAGAGAAAGAGAGGAGACAGAGAGAGAAAAAAATACAGAGCGAGAAAGAGAGAGACAGGCAGAGAGAGAGAAAGAGACAGAAAGAGAGTGAAAGACAGAGAGAGAGACAGAAAGACAGAGAGAGAGCGCGAAGGAGAGAGACAAAGAGAGACAGACAGAGAGAGACAGAGAGAGATAAAGAGAGAGACAGACAGAAAGAGAGAGAAAGAGACAGAAAGAGAGTGAAAGACAGAGAGAGACAGAAAGAGTGAGAACGAGACAGAGAGAGAGCGAAGGAGAGAGAGACAAAGAGAGAGAGAGAGAAAGAGAGACAGAGAGAGAGAGAGAGAGAGAGAGAGAGAGAGAGAGAGAGAGAGAGAGAGAGAGAGAGAGAGAGAGAGAGAGAGAGATATTTCCCTCAGATTACACAGACCCACAATGAATTCAAAAACAAAACTCAGACTGAAGGGAGCAGAGTGAACTAGCGTTGAAACTGTGAGTGAGTGACAGGGTAGATGATCAGTTAAACCACCATGACGTGCAGTATAGTGTGGTTGGTCATTACAACTTCTACTAGATTCACTGGAAGCAGCAGTGGGATTCATTTATCTAAAAGGTTCAAAGAAAGCTTGGTCAACGTCTGTTGCCTTTTTAGGCCCGGTGCAACAAGGTTAATCAACCTTCAAGGGGATTGTTCCTTTTGTGTGGGATCTTTTGATTCCTGGATCAAAGTAGTCTATTGCTAATGTATTCAATAGTCCTTTTTCAGAAGAGCACAGGTCTGATTAGAATGAGACAATAAGAGAGACAGAGAGAGAGAGTGGGGCAGAGAGAGGGAAGGGAGAGAGTGAAAGAGAGAGCAAAAGAGAGCGCGAGAGCAAGCAAAAGAGAGAGGGGGAGGAAGAGAGACAGAGACAGAGACAGAGAGATAGTGTGTCGCGGTCTCTGTCTCCCTGGGTGGGGGTGGATGCGGTGGCTGGGTCCCCCACCCAGCCCCAGGCAGAGCCAGTCTCGTGTCATTACGATCAGAAGAGCTGCCCCCCAGATGCCATAGACAACACACACACACCACCCTTTCTCTTATTAACGAGTCAATGGCGGGTGGGAGAGTTCCCCGGTACAACACCCACTCACTCAGTCAGAGTGGGAAAGACAGAACGAGAAAGTGTGAAGTGGAGATAGAGGAAGCTATAGGGACAGACTGAACATAAATAGAAAGTAGGGGCTGAAAAGAAATTGGGATAGTGACAGAAAGAGAAGGGGAGAAAGAGGGAGAAAGGCAAAGAGGGGGATATTGAGAGAGGGGAAAGAGAGGGAGAGAGAGGTGGGGTGAGATAGGGATGCAGCCCCACCCTCTTCAACATATTGAAGACGGAAGTTTACATACACCTTAGCCAAATACATCCTGACATTTAATCCTAGTAAAAATTCCCTGTCTTAGGTCAGTTAGGATCACCACTTAATTTTAAGAATGTGAAATGTCAGAATAAAAGAGACAATGCTTTTTTTCAGCTTTTATTTCTTTCATCACATTCCCAGTGGGTCAGAAGTTTACATACACTCAATTAGTACTTGGTAGCATTGCCTTTAAATTGTTTAACTTGGGTCAAATGTTTTGGGTAGCCTTCCACAAGCTTCCAACAATAAGTTAGGTGAATTTTGGCCCATTCCTCCTGACAGAGCTGGTGTAACTGAGTTAGGTTTGTAGGCCTCCTTGCTCACACACACCTTTTCAGTTCTGCCCACATATTTTCTATAGGATTGAGGTCAGGGCTTTGTGATGGCCACTCCAAAACCTTCCCCAAACAGAAACCATGGATTGATGGCAGCATTCGCGCAAAACTGAAAGTGCGAACCACTGCTTTTAATCAAGGCAAGGCGACTGGGAACATGACCGAATACAAACAGTGTAGCTATTCTCTCCGCAAGGCAATCATAGAAGCTAGGTGTCAGTACAGAGACAATGTAGAGTCGCAATTCAACGGCTCGGACACGAGAGGTATTTGGCAGGGTCTACAGTCAATCACGGACTACAAAAAGAAAACCAGCCCCGTCGCGGACCACAATGTCTTGCTCCTAGACAAACTAAAAACTTCTTCGCTCACTTTGACACGGCCCACTACCAAAACCTGTGGGCTCTCCTTCACTGCAGCCAACGTGAGTAAAACATTTAAACGTGCTAACCCTCGCAAAACTGCCGGCCCAGATGGCATCCCTAGCTGCGTCCTCAGAGCATGTACAGACCAGCTGGCTGGTGTGTTTACGGACATATTCAATCAATTCATATCCCAGTCTGCTGTTCCCACATGCTTCAAGAGGGCCACCATTGTTCCTGTTCCCAAGAAAGCTAAGGTAACTGAGCTAAATGACTATCGCCCCGTAGCACTCACTTCCATCATCATGAAGTGCTTTGAGAGACTAGTCATGGACCATATCACCGCCACCCTACCTGACACCCTAGACCCACTCCAATTTCCTTACCACCCCAATAGGTCCACAGACAACACAATCGCAACCGCACTGCACACTGCCATAAACCATCAGGACAAGAGGAATACTTATGTAAGAATGCTGTTCATCGACTAGAGCTCAGCATTTAACATCATAGTACCCTCCAAACTCGTCATTAAGCTTGAAACCCTGGGTCTCGACCCTGCCCTGTGCAACTGGGTGCTGGACTTCCTGACGGGCCGCCCCCAGGTGTTGAGGGTAGGAAACAACATCTACATGATCCTCAACACTGGGGCCCCACAAGGGTGCGTTCTCAGCCCTCTCCTGTACTCCCTGTTCACCCATGACTGCGTGGCCATGCACGCCTCCAACTCAATAATCAAGTTTGCAGATGACACTACAGTGGTAGGCTTGATTACCAAACAACGACGAGACGGCCTATAGGGATGGAAGTAAGGGCCCTCGGAGTGTGGTGTCAGGAAAATAACCTCACACTCAATTTCAACAAAACAAAGGAGATGAAACAGCAGAGGTAACAGCCCCCTATCCACATCAACGGGACAGTAGTTGAGAAGGTGGAAAGTTTTAAGTTAATCTGCGTACACATCACGGACAAACTGAAATGGTCCACCCACACAGACAGCGTGGTGAAGGAGGCTGAAGAAATTTGGCTTGTCACCAAAAACACTCACAAACTTTTACAGATGCACAATCGAGAGCATCCTGTCGAGCTGTATCGCTGCCTGGTACAGCAACTGCTCCACCCACAACTGTAAGGCTCTCCAGAGGGTGGTGAGGTCTGCACAACACATCACCGGGGGCAAACTACCTGCCCTCCAGGACACCTACACCACCCGATGTCACAGGAAGGCCAAAAAGATCATCAAAGACAACAACCACCCGAGCCACTGCCTGTTCACCCCGCTATCATCAAGAAGGTGAGGTCAGTACAAGTGCATCAAAGCTGGGACCGAGAGACTGAAAAACAGCTTCTATCTCAAGGCCATCAGACTGTTAAACAGCCGTCACTAACATTGAGTGGCTGCTGCCAACATACTGACTCAAATCTCTAGCCACTTTAATAATAAAACATTGGATGTAATAAATCTGTTACTAGCCACTTTAAACAATGCCACTTTTACATACCCTACATTACTCATCTCATATGTATATACTGCACTCTTAGTACTTCCGGGTTGGAGCGAGCGGTCGCATCGGCACTTCGCTCCGCAGGTAGTATAACTTTTTCATTACATTTCATTACATTTCATTATAGTACAACGGTTTGATTTGTGTAATCTTAGCAATTTCTTCTTAGCTAGCTACATAGCCGTCTTTGTATCAAAGATAATTGCATAATTATCGTATTTCGTCGTCCTAACGTAGTCTTCACTGCTATTTGCCCAGCAGCTAGCCAGCTAGCCAGCCAGCTAGCAAACGCCACCGATTAGCAGCACCGTAGAAACTATTACACTCAACTGAACGACTTAATTAGTGTAGTGTTAGCTAGCTACATAGCTGTCTTTGCTGTCTTCGTATCCAAGATAATTGTGTAGTTTAGAGTGTGTAGTCTTAGAGTGATTATCTTAATTTACCGAGGTTAGCTAGCCAGCTATTTGTCGTCCTTAACGTAGGAGACTCTGCTAGCTAGCCAACAGCTAGCCAACAGCTAGCCAACAGCTAGCCGACAGCTAGCCAACAGCTAGCCAACGTCTACCGAATAGGACTCAACAACCCGGTCGCATTCACAGGTAGTATCACATTTTCATTTCATTTCATTACAGTACAACGGTTTGATTTGTTTGATCGTAGCTAGCTACATAGCTAGCTACATAGCCGTCTTTGTATCAAAGATAATTGTGTAGTCTAGAGCGATTTTCTAGGTTAGCTAGCCAGCTATTGTCGTTCTTTTAACGCAACGTAACGTAAACAACACTGCTAGCTAGCCAGCTAGCCCCCGAATAGCAGCACTGCAGAAACTATTACACTCAACGGAACGACTTGATTAGTGTTGTGTCAACAACGCAGCCACTGCCAGCTAGCCTACAAAGTCAACAATGCAGCCACTGCCAGCTAGCCTACTTCAGCAGTACTGTATCATTTTAATCATTTTAGTCAATAAGATTCTTGCTACGTAAGCTTAACTTTCTGAACATTCGAGACGTGTAGTCCACTTGTCATTCCAATCTCCTTTGCATTAGCGTAGCCTCTTCTGTAGCCTGTCAACTATGTGTCTGTCTATTCCTGTTCTCTCCTCTCTGCACAGACCATACAAACGCTCCACACCGCGTGGCCGCGGCCACCCTAATCTGGTGGTCCCAGCGCGCACGACCCACGTGGAGTTCCAGGTCTCCGGTAGCCTCTGGAACTGCCGATCTGAGGCCAACAAGGCAGAGTTCATCTCAGCCTATGCCTCCCTCCAGTCCCTCGACTTCTTGGCACTGACGGAAACATGGATCACCACAGACAACACTGCTACTACTACTGCTCTCTCTTCGTCCGCCCACGTGTTCTCGCACACCCCGAGAGCTTCTGGTCAGCGGGGTGGTGGCACCGGGATCCTCATCTCTCCCAAGTGGTCATTCTCTCTTTCTCCCCTTACCCATCTGTCTATCGCCTCCTTTGAATTCCATGCTGTCACAGTTACCAGCCCTTTCAAGCTTAACATCCTTATCATTTATCGCCCTCCAGGTTCCCTCGGAGAGTTCATCAATGAGCTTGATGCCTTCATAAGCTCCTTTCCTGAGGACGGCTCACCTCTCACAGTGCTGGGCGACTTTAACCTCCCCACGTCTACCTTTGACTCATTCCTCTCTGCCTCCTTCTTTCCACTCCTCTCCTCTTTTGACCTCACCCTCTCACCTTCCCCCCGCTACTCACAAGGCAGGCAATATGCTCGACCTCATATTAACTAGATGCTGTTCTTCCACTAACCTCATTGCAACTCCCCTCCAAGTCTCCGACCACTACCTTGTATCCTTTTCCCTCTCGCTCTCATCCAACACCTCCCACACTGCCCCTACTCGGATGGTATCGCGCCGTCCCAACCTTCGCTCTCTCTCCCCCGCTACTCTCTCCTCTTCCATCCTATCATCTCTTCCCTCTGCTCAAACCTTCTCCAACCTATCTCCTGATTCTGCCTCCTCAACCCTCCTCTCCTCCCTTTCTGCATCCTTTGACTCTCTATGTCCCCTATCCTCCAGGCCGGCTCGGTCCTCCCCTCCCGCTCCGTGGCTCGATGACTCATTGCGAGCTCACAGAACAGGGCTCCGGGCAGCCGAGCGGAAATGGAGGAAAACTCGCCTCCCTGCGGACCTGGCATCCTTTCACTCCCTCCTCTCTACATTTTCCTCCTCTGTCTCTGCTGCTAAAGCCATTTTCTACCACTCTAAATTCCAAGCATCTGCCTCTAACCCTAGGAAGCTCTTTGCCACCTTCTCCTCCCTCCTGAATCCTCCCCCCCCCTCCTCCCTCTCTGCAGATGACTTCATCAACCATTTTGAAAAGAAGGTCGACGACATCCGATCCTCGTTTGCTAAGTCAAACGGCACCGCTGGTTCTGCTCACACTGCCCTACCCTGTGCTCTGACCTCTTTCTCCCCTCTCTCTCCAGATGAAATCTTGCGTCTTGTGACGGCCGGCCGCCCAAGAACCTGCCCGCTTGACCCTATCCCCTCCTCTCTTCTCCAGACCATTTCCGGAGACCTTCTCCCTTACCTCACCTCGCTCATCAACTCATCCCTGACCGCTGGCTACGTCCCTTCCATCTTCAAGAGAGCGAGAGTTGCACCCCTTCTGAAAAAACCTACACTCGATCCCTCCGATGTCAACAACTACAGACCAGTATCCCTTCTTTCTTTTCTCTCCAAAACTCTTGAACGTGCCGTCCTTGGCCAGCTCTCCCGCTATCTCTCTCTGAATGACCTTCTTGATCCAAATCAGTCAGGTTTCAAGACTAGTCATTCAACTGAGACTGCTCTTTTCTGTATCACGTAGGCGTTCCGCACTGCTAAAGCTAACTCTCTCTCCTCTGCTCTCATCCTTCTAGACCTATCGGCTGCCCTCGATACTGTGAACCACCAGATCCTCCTCTTCACCCTCTCCGAGTTGGGCATCTCCGGCGCGGCCCACGCTTGGATTGCGTCCTACCTGACAGGTCGCTCCTACCAGGTGACGTGGCGAGAATCTGTCTCCTCACCACGCGCTCTCACCACTGGTGTCCCCCAGGGCTCTGTTCTAGGCCCTCTCCTATTCTCGCTATACACCAAGTCACTTGGCTCTGTCATAACCTCACATGGTCTCTCCTATCATTGCTATGCAGACGACACACAATTAATCTTCTCCTTTCCCCCTTCTGATGACCAGGTGGCGAATCGCATCTCTGCATGTCTGGCAGACATATCAGTGTGGATGACGGATCACCACCTCAAGCTGAACCTCGGCAAGACGGAGCTGCTCTTCCTCCCGGGGAAGGACTGCCCGTTCCATGATCTCGCCATCACGGTTGACAACTCCATTGTGTCCTCCTACCAGAGCGCTAAGAACCTTGGCGTGATCCTGGACAACACCCTGTCGTTCTCAACTAACATCAAGGCGGTGGCCCGTTCCTGTAGGTTCATGCTCTACAACATCCGCAGAGTACGACCCTGCCTCACACTGGAAGTGGCGCAGGTCCTAATCCAGGCACTTGTCATCTCCCGTCTGGATTACTGCAACTCGCTGTTGGCTGGGCTCCCTGCCTGAGCCATTAAACCCCTACAACTCATCCAGAACGCCGCAGCCCGTCTGGTGTTCAACCTTCCCAAGTTCTCTCACGTCACCCCGCTCCTCCGCTCTCTCCACTGGCTTCCAGTTGAAGCTCGCATCCGCTACAAGACCATGGTGCTTGCCTACGGAGCTGTGAGGGGAACGGCACCTCAGTACCTCCAGGCTCTGATCAGGCCCTACACCCAAACAAGGGCACTGCGTTCATCCACCTCTGGCCTGCTCGCCTCCCTACCACTGAGGAAGTACAGTTCCCGCTCAGCCCAGTCAAAACTGTTCACTGCTCTGCCCCCCCAATGGTGGAACAAACTCCCTCACGACACCAGGACAGCGGAGTCAATCACCACCTTCCGGAGACACCTGAAACCCCACCTCTTTAAGGAATACCTAGGATAGGATAAGTAATCCTTCTCACCCCCCCTTTAAGATTTAGATGCTCTATTGTAAAGTGACTGTTCTACTGGATGTCATAAGGTGAATGCACCAATTTGTAAGTCGCTCTGGATAAGAGCGTCTGCTAAATGACTTAAATGTAATGTAAATGTCTCTATACCATCTACTGCATCTTGCCGTTCGGTGTAACATTTCTCTTCTATCTCCTCCTCTGACGAAGAGGTGGAACAAGGATCGGACCAAAATGCAGCGTGATGATGATTCATGATATATTTAATGAAGAAAAAACTATACATGCAGAAACTACAAAAATAATTAAATGAAATAATGAAAACCGAAACAGCCCTATCTGGTGCAAACACAAAGACAGGAACAATCACCCACGAAACACTCACAGAATAAGGCTGCCTAAATAGAGACAACGAAAATCACCTGACTCTGATTGAGAACCGCCTCAGGCAGCCATAGACTATGTAGACACCCCACAAAACCCCAAGACAAAAACACACCACAATAACCCATGTCACACCCTGGCCTGACCGAAATAAAATGAAGAATAAACATAATATATTTCGACCAGAGCGTGACATTCGGCCATAACTCATCTATATATTTTTATGTACATATTCTTATTCATTCCTTTACACTTGTGTGTGTATAAGGTAGTTGTTGTGAAATTGTTAGATTACTTGATAGTACTGCATGGTCGGAACTAGAAGCACAACATTTCGCTACACTCGCATTAACATCTGCTAACCATGTGTATGTGACAAATCAAATTTGATTTGATTTTGATTTGACTTTGTTGTCCTTAAGCCACTTTGCAACAACTTTGGAAGTATGCTTGTGGTCATTGTCCATTTGGAAGACCCATTTGCAACCAAGCTCTAACATCCTGACTGATGTCTTGAGATGTTGCTTCAATATAGCCACAGAATTGTCCTCCTCATTATGCCATCTATTTTGTGAAGTGCACCAGTCCCTCCTGCAGCAACGCACCCCCACAACATGATGCTGCCACCCCCGTGCTTCACGGTTGGGATGGTGTTCTTTGGCTTGCAAGCCTCCCCTTTTCCTCCAAACAGAATGACGGTCATTATGGCCAATCAGTTCTATTTTTGTTTCATCAGACCAGAGAACATTTCTCCAAATCGTACAATCTTTGTCCCCATGTGCAGTTGCAAACCGTAGTCTGGCTTTTTATGGCAGTTTTGGAGCAATGGCTTCTTCCTTGCTGAGCGGCCATTCAGGTTATGTCGATATAGGACTCGTTTTACTGTGTATATACATACTTTTGTACCTGTTTCCTCCAGCATCTTCACAAAGTCCTTTGCTCCAAAGTACGTTCATCTCTAGGAGACAGAAGGCGTCTCCTTCCTGAGCGGTATGACAGCTATGTGGTCCATGGTGTTTATACTTGCGTACTATTGTTTGTACAGATGAATGTGGTACCTTCAGGCGTATGGAAATTGCTCCCAAGAATGAACCTGACTTGTGGAGGTCTACAAATGTTTTTCTGAGCTCTTGGCTGATTTCTTTTGATTTTCCCATGATGTCAAGCAAAGAGGCACTGAGTTTGAAGGAAGGCCTTGAAATACATCCACAGGTACACCTCCAATTCATTAAAATGATGTCAATTAGCGATCAGAAGCTTCTAAAGCCATGACATAATTTTCTGTAATTTTCCAAGCTGTTTAAAGGCACAGTCAACTTAGTGTATGTGAACTTCTGACCCACTGGAATTGTGATACAGTGAATTATAAGTGAAATAATCTGTCTGTAAACAATTTTTGGAAAAATTACTTGTGTCATGCACAAAGTAGATGTCCTGACCGACTTGCCAAAACTATAGTTTGTTAACAAGACATTTATGTAGTGGTTGAAAAACTAGTTTTAATGACTCCAACATAACTGTATCAACGAATTGGCGAGGGAACTAGAACAGTCCGCAGCACCCGGCCTCACCCTACTAGAATCTGAAGTCAAATGTCCACTGTTTGCTGATGATCTGGTGCTTCTTTCACCAACCAAGGAGGGCCTATAGCAGCACCTAGATCATCTACATAGATTCTGTCAGACCTGGGGACTGACAGTAAATCTCAGTAAGACCAAAATAAATGCTGTTCAAAAAAAGGTCTAGTTACAAGGACCACAAATACAAATTCCATCTAGACACCATTGCCAGAAAGGCCTTCTAAACCATCAAAAGGAACATACAATTTAACATACCAATTAGGAAAGATCTGGCCAAAAATACTGGAATCAGTTATAGAACCCATTTCTCTTCATGGTTGTGAGGTCTGGGGTCCGCTCAACCAACCAAAAATTCACTAAATTAAACAAATTGAGACTCTGCATGCAGAATTCTGCAAAAATATCCCCAGTGTACAACGTAAAACACCAAATATTGCATACAGAGCAGAATTAGGCCGATACCCACTAATTATCAAAATCCAGAAAGAGCTGTTCAATTCTACAACCACCTAAAAGGAAGCGATTCCCAAACCTTCCATAACAAAGCCATCGCCTACAGAGATGAACCTGGAGAAGAGTCCCCTAAGCAAGCTGGTCCTGGGGCTCTGTTCACAAACACAAACCGGCCCCACAGAGCCCCAGGAAAACAACACAATTAGACCCAACCAAATCATGAGAAAAAAAAGAGAATTACTTGACACATTGTTTGCCTACGGAGCTGTGAGGGGAACGGCACCTCAGTACCTCCAGGCTCTGATCAGGCCCTACACCCAAATAAGGGCACTGCGTTCATCCACCTCTGGCCTGCTCGCCTCCCTACCACTGAGGAAGTACAGTTCCCGCTCAGCTCAGTCAAAACTGTTCGCTGCTCTGGCTCCCCAATGGTGGAACAAACTCCCTCACGACGCCAGGACAGCGGAGTCAATCACCACCTTCCGGAGACACTTGAAACCCCACCTCTTTAAGGAATACCTAGGATAGGATAAAGTAATCCTTCTCACCCCCCCTCCCCCCCCTTAAAATATTTAGATGCACTATTGTAAAGTGGTTGTTCCACTGGATGTCATAAGGTGAATGCACCAATTTGTAAGTCGCTCTGGATAAGAGCGTCTGCTAAATGACTTAAATGTAATGTAAATGTAAACATTGGAAAGAATTAACAAAAAACAGAGCAAACTAGAATGCTATTTGGCACTAAACAGAGAGTACACAGTGGCAGAATACCTGACCACTGTGACTGACCCAAACTTAAGGAAAGCTTTGACTATGTACCGACTCAGTGAGCAGAGCCTTGCAATTGAGAAAGGCCGCCGTAGGCAGACATGGCTCTCAAGAGAAGACAGGCTATGTGCACACTGCCCACAAAATGAGGTGGAAACTGAGCTCCATTTTCTAACCTCCTGCCAAATGTATGACCATATTAGAGACACATATTTCCCTCAGATTACATAGATCCACAAAGACTTCGAAAATAAGCCCAATTTTGATAAACTCTCATATTGTAGGATTTCCTCCTCTTCTTCCGAAGAGGAGAGGCGAAAAGGATCAGAGGACCAATATGCGGCGTGGTAAGTGTCCATGGTTCTTTTAATACGTAAATGTACACATGAACAACTGACTACAAAAACAAGAACCGTGAAAACCCAAAACAGTCCTATCTGGTGCAGACACAGAGAGAGGAACAATCACCCACAAACACACAGTGAAACCCAGGCTACCTAAGTATGATTCTCAATCAGAGACAACTAATGACACCTGCCTCTGATTGAGAACCATACTAAGCCGAAACATAGAAATACCCAAATCATAGAAAAACAAACATAGACTGCCCACCCCAACTCACGCCCTGACCATGCTAAATAATGACAAAACAAAGGAAATAAAGGTCAGAACGTGACACATATCTACTGGGTGAAATACCACAGTGTGCCATCACAGCAGCAAGATGTGTGACCTGTTCCCACAAGAAAATGTTAACCAATGAAGAACAAACACCATTGTAAATACAACCAATATTTATGTTTATTTATTTTCCCTTTTGTACTTTAACTAGTTGCACATCGTTACAACACTGTATATAGACATAATATGACATTTGAAATGTCTTTATTCTTCGGAAACTTCTGTGAGTTTAATGTTCACTGTTAATTGTTATTGTTTATTTCACTTCAGTTTATTATCTACTTCACTTGCTTTGGCAATGTTAACATAGGTTTTCCATGCCAGTAAAGCCCCTTGAATTGAATTGAATTGAATTGAGAGATAGAGACAGACACATAAAGAGGGACAGAGAGAGAAAGACAGACAGATAGAGAGGGACAGAGATAGAGTCAGACACATAAAGAGGGACAGAGAGAGAGAGACAGACAGAAAGAGGGACAGAGAGAGAGACAGACAGATAAAGAGGGACAGAGAGAGACAGACAGATAAAGAGGGACAGATAGAGAGACAGACACAAAGAGGGACAGCGAGAGAGACAGACACATAAAGAGGGACAGAGATAGAGAGACCGACAGATAAAGAGGGAGAGAGAGAGATAGAGAGGGACAGAGAGATAGAGAGAGAGAGACAGATAAAGAGGAACAGAGAGATAGAGAGGGACAGAGAGATAGAGAGGGACAGACAGATAGAGAGGGACAGAGAGATAGAGAGAGACAGACAGATAAAGAGGGACAGAGAGAGATACAGACACATAAAGAGGGACAGAGAGATAGAGGGACAGAGAGATAGAGACAGACACATAAAGAGGGACAGAGAGATAGAGAGACAGACAGATAAAGAGGGACAGAGAGAGAGACAGACAGATAAAGAGGGAGAGAGAGATAGAGACAGACACATAAAGAGGGACAGAGAGAGAGACAGACAGATAAAGAGGGACAGAGAGAGAGACAGACACATAAAGAGGGACAGAGAGAGAGACAGACAGATAAAGAGGGACAAAGAGAGAAAGACAGACAGATAAAGAGGGACAGAGAGAGAGACAGACACAAAGAGGGACAGAGAGAGCTAGAGACAGACACATAAAGAGGGAGAGAGAGATAGAGAGGGACAGAGAGATAGAGAGGGACAGAGAGATAGAGAGACAGACAGATAAAGAGGGACAGAGGGAGAGACAGACACATAAAGAGGGACAGAGAGAGAGACAGACAGATAAAGAGGGACAGATAGAGAGACAGACACAAAGAGGGATAGAGAGAGACAGACAGATAAAGAGGGACAGATAGAGAGACAGACACAAAGAGGGACAGAGAGAGAGACAGACACATAAAGAGGAACATATAGAGAGACAGACAGATAAAGAGGGACAGAGAGAGAGACAGACACATAAAGAGGGACAGATAGAGAGACAGACAGATAAAGAGGGACAGACAGATAAAGAGGGACAGAGAGAAAGACAGACAGATAAAGAGGGACAGAGAGAGAGACAGACACATAAAGAGGGACAGAGAGAGAGACAGACACATAAAGAGGGACAGAGAGAGAGAGAGAGAGACACATAAAGAGGGACAGAGAGAGAGAGACAGACACATAAAGAGGGACAGAGAGAGAGACAGACACATAAAGAGGGACAGAGAGAGAGACAGACACATAAAGAGGGACAGAGATAGAGACAGACACATAAAGAGGGACAGAGAGAGAGACAGACACATAAAGAGGGACAGAGATAGAGACAGACACATAAAGAGGGACAGAGAGAGAGACAGACACATAAAGAGGGACAGAGAGAGACAGACACATAAAGAGGGACAGAGAGAGACAGACACATAAAGAGGGACAGAGAGAGATAGAGACACATAAAGAGGGAGAGAGAGAGAGAGAGAGACAGACACATAAAGAGGGACAGAGAGAGAGAGAGAGACACAAAGAGGGACAGATAGAGAGACAGACACATAAAGAGGGACAGATAGAGAGACAGACACATAAAGAGGGACAGAGAGAGACAGACATATAAAGAGGGACAGAGAGAGAGAGACAGACACATAAAGAGGGACAGAGAGACAGACACATAAAGAGGGAGAGAGACTAGTCATGGACCATATCACCGCCACCCTACCTGACACCCTAGACCCACTCCAATTTCCTTACCACCCCAATAGGTCCACAGACAACACAATCGCAACCGCACTGCACACTGCCATAAACCATCAGGACAAGAGGAATACTTATGTAAGAATGCTGTTCATCGACTAGAGCTCAGCATTTAACATCATAGTACCCTCCAAACTCGTCATTAAGCTTGAAACCCTGGGTCTCGACCCTGCCCTGTGCAACTGGGTGCTGGACTTCCTGACGGGCCGCCCCCAGGTGTTGAGGGTAGGAAACAACATCTACATGATCCTCAACACTGGGGCCCCACAAGGGTGCGTTCTCAGCCCTCTCCTGTACTCCCTGTTCACCCATGACTGCGTGGCCATGCACGCCTCCAACTCAATAATCAAGTTTGCAGATGACACTACAGTGGTAGGCTTGATTACCAAACAACGACGAGACGGCCTATAGGGATGGAAGTAAGGGCCCTCGGAGTGTGGTGTCAGGAAAATAACCTCACACTCAATTTCAACAAAACAAAGGAGATGAAACAGCAGAGGTAACAGCCCCCTATCCACATCAACGGGACAGTAGTTGAGAAGGTGGAAAGTTTTAAGTTAATCTGCGTACACATCACGGACAAACTGAAATGGTCCACCCACACAGACAGCGTGGTGAAGGAGGCTGAAGAAATTTGGCTTGTCACCAAAAACACTCACAAACTTTTACAGATGCACAATCGAGAGCATCCTGTCGAGCTGTATCGCTGCCTGGTACAGCAACTGCTCCACCCACAACTGTAAGGCTCTCCAGAGGGTGGTGAGGTCTGCACAACACATCACCGGGGGCAAACTACCTGCCCTCCAGGACACCTACACCACCCGATGTCACAGGAAGGCCAAAAAGATCATCAAAGACAACAACCACCCGAGCCACTGCCTGTTCACCCCGCTATCATCAAGAAGGTGAGGTCAGTACAAGTGCATCAAAGCTGGGACCGAGAGACTAAAAAACAGCTTCTATCTCAAGGCCATCAGACTGTTAAACAGCCGTCACTAACATTGAGTGGCTGCTGCCAACATACTGACTCAAATCTCTAGCCACTTTAATAATAAAACATTGGATGTAATAAATCTGTTACTAGCCACTTTAAACAATGCCACTTTTACATACCCTACATTACTCATCTCATATGTATATACTGCACTCTTAGTACTTCCGGGTTGGAGCGAGCGGTCGCATCGGCACTTCGCTCCGCAGGTAGTATAACTTTTTCATTACATTTCATTACATTTCATTATAGTACAACGGTTTGATTTGTGTAATCTTAGCAATTTCTTCTTAGCTAGCTACATAGCCGTCTTTGTATCAAAGATAATTGCATAATTATCGTATTTCGTCGTCCTAACGTAGTCTTCACTGCTATTTGCCCAGCAGCTAGCCAGCTAGCCAGCCAGCTAGCAAACGCCACCGATTAGCAGCACCGTAGAAACTATTACACTCAACTGAACGACTTAATTAGTGTAGTGTTAGCTAGCTACATAGCTGTCTTTGCTGTCTTCGTATCCAAGATAATTGTGTAGTTTAGAGTGTGTAGTCTTAGAGTGATTATCTTAATTTACCGAGGTTAGCTAGCCAGCTATTTGTCGTCCTTAACGTAGGAGACTCTGCTAGCTAGCCAACAGCTAGCCAACAGCTAGCCAACAGCTAGCCGACAGCTAGCCAACAGCTAGCCAACGTCTACCGAATAGGACTCAACAACCCGGTCGCATTCACAGGTAGTATCACATTTTCATTTCATTTCATTACAGTACAACGGTTTGATTTGTTTGATCGTAGCTAGCTACATAGCTAGCTACATAGCCGTCTTTGTATCAAAGATAATTGTGTAGTCTAGAGCGATTTTCTAGGTTAGCTAGCCAGCTATTGTCGTTCTTTTAACGCAACGTAACGTAAACAACACTGCTAGCTAGCCAGCTAGCCCCCGAATAGCAGCACTGCAGAAACTATTACACTCAACGGAACGACTTGATTAGTGTTGTGTCAACAACGCAGCCACTGCCAGCTAGCCTACAAAGTCAACAATGCAGCCACTGCCAGCTAGCCTACTTCAGCAGTACTGTATCATTTTAATCATTTTAGTCAATAAGATTCTTGCTACGTAAGCTTAACTTTCTGAACATTCGAGACGTGTAGTCCACTTGTCATTCCAATCTCCTTTGCATTAGCGTAGCCTCTTCTGTAGCCTGTCAACTATGTGTCTGTCTATTCCTGTTCTCTCCTCTCTGCACAGACCATACAAACGCTCCACACCGCGTGGCCGCGGCCACCCTAATCTGGTGGTCCCAGCGCGCACGACCCACGTGGAGTTCCAGGTCTCCGGTAGCCTCTGGAACTGCCGATCTGAGGCCAACAAGGCAGAGTTCATCTCAGCCTATGCCTCCCTCCAGTCCCTCGACTTCTTGGCACTGACGGAAACATGGATCACCACAGACAACACTGCTACTACTACTGCTCTCTCTTCGTCCGCCCACGTGTTCTCGCACACCCCGAGAGCTTCTGGTCAGCGGGGTGGTGGCACCGGGATCCTCATCTCTCCCAAGTGGTCATTCTCTTTCTCCCCTTACCCATCTGTCTATCGCCTCCTTTGAATTCCATGCTGTCACAGTTACCAGCCCTTTCAAGCTTAACATCCTTATCATTTATCGCCCTCCAGGTTCCCTCGGAGAGTTCATCAATGAGCTTGATGCCTTCATAAGCTCCTTTCCTGAGGACGGCTCACCTCTCACAGTGCTGGGCGACTTTAACCTCCCCACGTCTACCTTTGACTCATTCCTCTCTGCCTCCTTCTTTCCACTCCTCTCCTCTTTTGACCTCACCCTCTCACCTTCCCCCCGCTACTCACAAGGCAGGCAATATGCTCGACCTCATATTAACTAGATGCTGTTCTTCCACTAACCTCATTGCAACTCCCCTCCAAGTCTCCGACCACTACCTTGTATCCTTTTCCCTCTCGCTCTCATCCAACACCTCCCACACTGCCCCTACTCGGATGGTATCGCGCCGTCCCAACCTTCGCTCTCTCTCCCCCGCTACTCTCTCCTCTTCCATCCTATCATCTCTTCCCTCTGCTCAAACCTTCTCCAACCTATCTCCTGATTCTGCCTCCTCAACCCTCCTCTCCTCCCTTTCTGCATCCTTTGACTCTCTATGTCCCCTATCCTCCAGGCCGGCTCGGTCCTCCCCTCCCGCTCCGTGGCTCGATGACTCATTGCGAGCTCACAGAACAGGGCTCCGGGCAGCCGAGCGGAAATGGAGGAAAACTCGCCTCCCTGCGGACCTGGCATCCTTTCACTCCCTCCTCTCTACATTTTCCTCCTCTGTCTCTGCTGCTAAAGCCATTTTCTACCACTCTAAATTCCAAGCATCTGCCTCTAACCCTAGGAAGCTCTTTGCCACCTTCTCCTCCCTCCTGAATCCTCCCCCCCCCTCCTCCCTCTCTGCAGATGACTTCATCAACCATTTTGAAAAGAAGGTCGACGACATCCGATCCTCGTTTGCTAAGTCAAACGGCACCGCTGGTTCTGCTCACACTGCCCTACCCTGTGCTCTGACCTCTTTCTCCCCTCTCTCTCCAGATGAAATCTTGCGTCTTGTGACGGCCGGCCGCCCAAGAACCTGCCCGCTTGACCCTATCCCCTCCTCTCTTCTCCAGACCATTTCCGGAGACCTTCTCCCTTACCTCACCTCGCTCATCAACTCATCCCTGACCGCTGGCTACGTCCCTTCCATCTTCAAGAGAGCGAGAGTTGCACCCCTTCTGAAAAAACCTACACTCGATCCCTCCGATGTCAACAACTACAGACCAGTATCCCTTCTTTCTTTTCTCTCCAAAACTCTTGAACGTGCCGTCCTTGGCCAGCTCTCCCGCTATCTCTCTCTGAATGACCTTCTTGATCCAAATCAGTCAGGTTTCAAGACTAGTCATTCAACTGAGACTGCTCTTTTCTGTATCACGTAGGCGTTCCGCACTGCTAAAGCTAACTCTCTCTCCTCTGCTCTCATCCTTCTAGACCTATCGGCTGCCCTCGATACTGTGAACCACCAGATCCTCCTCTTCACCCTCTCCGAGTTGGGCATCTCCGGCGCGGCCCACGCTTGGATTGCGTCCTACCTGACAGGTCGCTCCTACCAGGTGACGTGGCGAGAATCTGTCTCCTCACCACGCGCTCTCACCACTGGTGTCCCCCAGGGCTCTGTTCTAGGCCCTCTCCTATTCTCGCTATACACCAAGTCACTTGGCTCTGTCATAACCTCACATGGTCTCTCCTATCATTGCTATGCAGACGACACACAATTAATCTTCTCCTTTCCCCTTCTGATGACCAGGTGGCGAATCGCATCTCTGCATGTCTGGCAGACATATCAGTGTGGATGACGGATCACCACCTCAAGCTGAACCTCGGCAAGACGGAGCTGCTCTTCCTCCCGGGGAAGGACTGCCCGTTCCATGATCTCGCCATCACGGTTGACAACTCCATTGTGTCCTCCTACCAGAGCGCTAAGAACCTTGGCGTGATCCTGGACAACACCCTGTCGTTCTCAACTAACATCAAGGCGGTGGCCCGTTCCTGTAGGTTCATGCTCTACAACATCCGCAGAGTACGACCCTGCCTCACACTGGAAGTGGCGCAGGTCCTAATCCAGGCACTTGTCATCTCCCGTCTGGATTACTGCAACTCGCTGTTGGCTGGGCTCCCTGCCTGAGCCATTAAACCCCTACAACTCATCCAGAACGCCGCAGCCCGTCTGGTGTTCAACCTTCCCAAGTTCTCTCACGTCACCCCGCTCCTCCGCTCTCTCCACTGGCTTCCAGTTGAAGCTCGCATCCGCTACAAGACCATGGTGCTTGCCTACGGAGCTGTGAGGGGAACGGCACCTCAGTACCTCCAGGCTCTGATCAGGCCCTACACCCAAACAAGGGCACTGCGTTCATCCACCTCTGGCCTGCTCGCCTCCCTACCACTGAGGAAGTAGTTCCCGCTCAGCCCAGTCAAAACTGTTCACTGCTCTGCCCCCAATGGTGGAACAAACTCCCTCACGACACCAGGACAGCGGAGTCAATCACCACCTTCCGGAGACACCTGAAACCCCACCTCTTTAAGGAATACCTAGGATAGGATAAGTAATCCTTCTCACCCCCCTTTAAGATTTAGATGCTCTATTGTAAAGTGACTGTTCTACTGGATGTCATAAGGTGAATGCACCAATTTGTAAGTCGCTCTGGATAAGAGCGTCTGCTAAATGACTTAAATGTAATGTAAATGTCTCTATACCATCTACTGCATCTTGCCGTTCGGTGTAACATTTCTCTTCTATCTCCTCCTCTGACGAAGAGGTGGAACAAGGATCGGACCAAAATGCAGCGTGATGATGATTCATGATATATTTAATGAAGAAAAAACTATACATGCAGAAACTACAAAAATAATGAAATGAAATAATGAAAACCGAAACAGCCCTATCTGGTGCAAACACAAAGACAAGAACAATCACCCACGAAACACTCACAGAATAAGGCTGCCTAAATAGAGACAACGAAAATCACCTGACTCTGATTGAGAACCGCCTCAGGCAGCCATAGACTATGTAGACACCCCACAAAACCCCAAGACAAAAACACACCACAATAACCCATGTCACACCCTGGCCTGACCGAAATAAAATGAAGAATAAACATAATATATTTCGACCAGAGCGTGACATTCGGCCATAACTCATCTATATATTTTTATGTACATATTCTTATTCATTCCTTTACACTTGTGTGTGTATAAGGTAGTTGTTGTGAAATTGTTAGATTACTTGATAGTACTGCATGGTCGGAACTAGAAGCACAACATTTCGCTACACTCGCATTAACATCTGCTAACCATGTGTATGTGACAAATCAAATTTGATTTGATTTTGATTTGACTTTGTTGTCCTTAAGCCACTTTGCAACAACTTTGGAAGTATGCTTGTGGTCATTGTCCATTTGGAAGACCCATTTGCAACCAAGCTCTAACATCCTGACTGATGTCTTGAGATGTTGCTTCAATATAGCCACAGAATTGTCCTCCTCATTATGCCATCTATTTTGTGAAGTGCACCAGTCCCTCCTGCAGCAACGCACCCCCACAACATGATGCTGCCACCCCCGTGCTTCACGGTTGGGATGGTGTTCTTTGGCTTGCAAGCCTCCCCCTTTTTCCTCCAAACAGAATGACGGTCATTATGGCCAATCAGTTCTATTTTTGTTTCATCAGACCAGAGAACATTTCTCCAAATCGTACAATCTTTGTCCCCATGTGCAGTTGCAAACCGTAGTCTGGCTTTTTATGGCAGTTTTGGAGCAATGGCTTCTTCCTTGCTGAGCGGCCATTCAGGTTATGTCGATATAGGACTCGTTTTACTGTGTATATACATACTTTTGTACCTGTTTCCTCCAGCATCTTCACAAAGTCCTTTGCTCCAAAGTACGTTCATCTCTAGGAGACAGAAGGCGTCTCCTTCCTGAGCGGTATGACAGCTATGTGGTCCATGGTGTTTATACTTGCGTACTATTGTTTGTACAGATGAATGTGGTACCTTCAGGCGTATGGAAATTGCTCCCAAGAATGAACCTGACTTGTGGAGGTCTACAAATGTTTTTCTGAGCTCTTGGCTGATTTCTTTTGATTTTCCCATGATGTCAAGCAAAGAGGCACTGAGTTTGAAGGAAGGCCTTGAAATACATCCACAGGTACACCTCCAATTCATTAAAATGATGTCAATTAGCGATCAGAAGCTTCTAAAGCCATGACATAATTTTCTGTAATTTTCCAAGCTGTTTAAAGGCACAGTCAACTTAGTGTATGTGAACTTCTGACCCACTGGAATTGTGATACAGTGAATTATAAGTGAAATAATCTGTCTGTAAACAATTTTTGGAAAAATTACTTGTGTCATGCACAAAGTAGATGTCCTGACCGACTTGCCAAAACTATAGTTTGTTAACAAGACATTTATGTAGTGGTTGAAAAACTAGTTTTAATGACTCCAACATAACTGTATCAACGAATTGGCGAGGGAACTAGAACAGTCCGCAGCACCCGGCCTCACCCTACTAGAATCTGAAGTCAAATGTCCACTGTTTGCTGATGATCTGGTGCTTCTTTCACCAACCAAGGAGGGCCTATAGCAGCACCTAGATCATCTACATAGATTCTGTCAGACCTGGGGACTGACAGTAAATCTCAGTAAGACCAAAATAAATGCTGTTCAAAAAAAGGTCTAGTTACAAGGACCACAAATACAAATTCCATCTAGACACCATTGCCAGAAAG
Source organism: Oncorhynchus gorbuscha (assembly GCF_021184085.1). Lineage (NCBI taxonomy): Eukaryota > Metazoa > Chordata > Actinopteri > Salmoniformes > Salmonidae > Oncorhynchus > Oncorhynchus gorbuscha. The sequence continues at coordinate 103,811,921 of NC_060173.1, read as the reverse complement.
GCCTTCTAAACCATCAAAAGGAACATACAATTTAACATACCAATTAGGAAAGATCTGGCCAAAAATACTGGAATCAGTTATAGAACCCATTTCTCTTCATGGTTGTGAGGTCTGGGGTCCGCTCAACCAACCAAAAATTCACTAAATTAAACAAATTGAGACTCTGCATGCAGAATTCTGCAAAAATATCCCCAGTGTACAACGTAAAACACCAAATATTGCATACAGAGCAGAATTAGGCCGATACCCACTAATTATCAAAATCCAGAAAGAGCTGTTCAATTCTACAACCACCTAAAAGGAAGCGATTCCCAAACCTTCCATAACAAAGCCATCGCCTACAGAGATGAACCTGGAGAAGAGTCCCCTAAGCAAGCTGGTCCTGGGGCTCTGTTCACAAACACAAACCGGCCCCACAGAGCCCCAGGAAAACAACACAATTAGACCCAACCAAATCATGAGAAAAAAAAGAGAATTACTTGACACATTGTTTGCCTACGGAGCTGTGAGGGGAAGCACCTCAGTACCTCCAGGCTCTGATCAGGCCCTACACCCAAATAAGGGCACTGCGTTCATCCACCTCTGGCCTGCTCGCCTCCCTACCACTGAGGAAGTACAGTTCCCGCTCAGCTCAGTCAAAACTGTTCGCTGCTCTGGCTCCCCAATGGTGGAACAAACTCCCTCACGACGCCAGGACAGCGGAGTCAATCACCACCTTCCGGAGACACTTGAAACCCCACCTCTTTAAGGAATACCTAGGATAGGATAAAGTAATCCTTCTCACCCCCTCCCCCTTAAAATATTTAGATGCACTATTGTAAAGTGGTTGTTCCACTGGATGTCATAAGGTGAATGCACCAATTTGTAAGTCGCTCTGGATAAGAGCGTCTGCTAAATGACTTAAATGTAATGTAAATGTAAACATTGGAAAGAATTAACAAAAAACAGAGCAAACTAGAATGCTATTTGGCACTAAACAGAGAGTACACAGTGGCAGAATACCTGACCACTGTGACTGACCCAAACTTAAGGAAAGCTTTGACTATGTACCGACTCAGTGAGCAGAGCCTTGCAATTGAGAAAGGCCGCCGTAGGCAGACATGGCTCTCAAGAGAAGACAGGCTATGTGCACACTGCCCACAAAATGAGGTGGAAACTGAGCTCCATTTTCTAACCTCCTGCCAAATGTATGACCATATTAGAGACACATATTTCCCTCAGATTACATAGATCCACAAAGACTTCGAAAATAAGCCCAATTTTGATAAACTCTCATATTGTAAGGGATTTCCTCCTCTTCTTCCGAAGAGGAGAGGCGAAAAGGATCAGAGGACCAATATGCGGCGTGGTAAGTGTCCATGGTTCTTTTAATACGTAAATGTACACATGAACAACTGACTACAAAAACAAGAACCGTGAAAACCCAAAACAGTCCTATCTGGTGCAGACACAGAGAGAGGAACAATCACCCACAAACACACAGTGAAACCCAGGCTACCTAAGTATGATTCTCAATCAGAGACAACTAATGACACCTGCCTCTGATTGAGAACCATACTAAGCCGAAACATAGAAATACCCAAATCATAGAAAAACAAACATAGACTGCCCACCCCAACTCACGCCCTGACCATGCTAAATAATGACAAAACAAAGGAAATAAAGGTCAGAACGTGACACATATCTACTGGGTGAAATACCACAGTGTGCCATCACAGCAGCAAGATGTGTGACCTGTTCCCACAAGAAAATGTTAACCAATGAAGAACAAACACCATTGTAAATACAACCAATATTTATGTTTATTTATTTTCCCTTTTGTACTTTAACTAGTTGCACATCGTTACAACACTGTATATAGACATAATATGACATTTGAAATGTCTTTATTCTTCGGAAACTTCTGTGAGTTTAATGTTCACTGTTAATTGTTATTGTTTATTTCACTTCAGTTTATTATCTACTTCACTTGCTTTGGCAATGTTAACATAGGTTTTCCATGCCAGTAAAGCCCCTTGAATTGAATTGAATTGAATTGAATTGAGAGATAGAGACAGACACATAAAGAGGGACAGAGAGAGAAAGACAGACAGATAGAGAGGGACAGAGATAGAGACAGACACATAAAGAGGGACAGAGAGAGAGAGACAGACAGAAAGAGGGACAGAGAGAGAGACAGACAGATAAAGAGGGACAGAGAGAGAGACAGACAGATAAAGAGGGACAGATAGAGAGACAGACACAAAGAGGGACAGCGAGAGAGACAGACACATAAAGAGGGACAGAGATAGAGAGACCGACAGATAAAGAGGGAGAGAGAGAGATAGAGAGGGACAGAGAGATAGAGAGAGAGAGACAGATAAAGAGGAACAGAGAGATAGAGAGGGACAGAGAGATAGAGAGGGACAGACAGATAGAGAGGGACAGAGAGATAGAGAGAGACAGACAGATAAAGAGGGACAGAGAGAGATACAGACACATAAAGAGGGACAGACAGACAGATAGAGGGACAGAGAGATAGAGACAGACAGATAAAGAGGGACAGAGAGATAGAGAGACAGACAGATAAAGAGGGACAGAGAGAGAGACAGACAGATAAAGAGGGAGAGAGAGATAGAGACAGACACATAAAGAGGGACAGAGAGAGAGACAGACAGATAAAGAGGGACAGAGAGAGAGACAGACACATAAAGAGGGACAGAGAGAGAGACAGACAGATAAAGAGGGACAAAGAGAGAAAGACAGACAGATAAAGAGGGACAGAGAGAGAGACAGACACAAAGAGGGACAGAGAGAGCTAGAGACAGACACATAAAGAGGGAGAGAGAGATACAGAGGGACAGAGAGAAGAGAGGGACAGAGAGATAGAGAGACAGACAGATAAAGAGGGACAGAGGGAGAGACAGACACATAAAGAGGGACAGAGAGAGAGACAGACAGATAAAGAGGGACAGATAGAGAGACAGACACAAAGAGGGATAGAGAGAGACAGACAGATAAAGAGGGACAGATAGAGAGACAGACACATAAAGAGGGACAGAGAGAGAGACAGACACATAAAGAGGAACATATAGAGAGACAGACAGATAAAGAGGGACAGAGAGAGAGACAGACACATAAAGAGGGACAGATAGAGAGACAGACAGATAAAGAGGGACAGACAGATAAAGAGGGACAGAGAGAAAGACAGACAGATAAAGAGGGACAGAGAGAGAGACAGACACATAAAGAGGGACAGAGAGACAGACACATAAAGAGGGACAGAGAGAGAGAGAGACAGACACATAAAGAGGGACAGAGAGAGACAGACACATAAAGAGGGACAGAGAGAGAGACAGACACATAAAGAGGGACAGAGAGAGAGACAGACACATAAAGAGGGACAGAGATAGAGACAGACACATAAAGAGGGACAGAGAGAGAGACAGACACATAAAGAGGGACAGAGATAGAGACAGACACATAAAGAGGGACAGAGAGAGAGACAGACACATAAAGAGGGACAGAGAGATAGAGACAGACACATAAAGAGGGACAGAGAGAGACAGACACATAAAGAGGGACAGAGAGAGATAGAGACACATAAAGAGGGAGAGAGAGAGAGAGAGAGAGAGACAGACACATAAAGAGGGACAGAGAGAGAGAGAGAGACACAAAGAGGGACAGATAGAGAGACAGACACATAAAGAGGGACAGATAGAGAGACAGACACATAAAGAGGGACAGAGAGAGACAGACATATAAAGAGGGACAGAGAGAGAGAGACAGACACATAAAGAGGGACAGAGAGACAGACACATAAAGAGGGAGAGAGAGATAGAGACAGACACATAAAGAGGGACAGAGAGAGAGACAGACACATAAAGAGGGACAGAGAGAGAGAGACAGACATATAAAGAGGGACAGAGAGAGAGAGACAGACACATAAAGAGGGACAGAGAGAGAGACAGACACATAAAGAGGGACAGAGAGAGAGACAGACACATAAAGAGGGACAGAGAGAGAGAGACAGAAAAAGACTAAAAGCAGCACAGTGAAGCCCCAAATGCCAGAACACAGCACATGCCTGCTGTGAGGGGGTGGATGATTCTGAGGGGAGCCGAGGGGACTCATATTTCAGGCCTCCTGACGAAGGTGCTGCAAGGCATCAGCGGTGGCGATGACGATGATCAGCTCAGTGTGCAGTCACAAAGACAACTGATATAACTCAGTTCTGGGACACGATGTGTCTCCTGTGACGTGTAATGTTGCTAAGGAGAAGACAAGGCACACATCCTACCTCTAGACAAGCACGATCATAATGACACGTAATAAGTTACTCATTATGCCCTTGGCAGGGTTTAATCTGTGCAGATACTGTGCAGACAACTACTGATTAACACGGGCTGTCTGTCCACTTGGCCTATCACATTGTAGGCTACTGTACTGGACTGTAAGACTCACAGGCCCCATAGCATCAGCATCACCATCAGCCACTCGTCACCCCCTGCCCCTTGACCCCAGTCAGTCATGTGACCACATTACATGTTACATAAGGACAGCAGGCTGAGTGACTGAGAGAGAAGAGGGCCACTATCATCTCCACTACTGCTCCTGCTGCTACTACTGCTGAAATTCATGTTCTCTCTCTCTCTGACAAACGATCTTAGGCACTGCGTATATCAACCAGAACCACCACTTTCTCTTCAATTCGCTCACAAAATGATTCAATGTCTGTATCATTTTCCCATGCAATAACCTGTGAAGAACAGCAACCTCCCCCTCTCCTGCGTGGACAGTGTGGACTATGGAGCTCCATTGGCTTTCACAACAATAAATACCTAACAACACAGGGACATTTGGAGACATGGAGGGTTCTGTAGATATACTGTGACATGTTGTAACACACATGATGTCACAACCATGTGAGGCATGACATTCCTTTGGCCTATTTACATATATGGGCTGTAGGGTTTTCCACTGTACAATATTGAATAAAGCCAGCAGAGTAGCATGTTTCTCTGTGTACCAGCGATGGGCCTATACCGCCACCTCTCCTATCCACTCTTAACCCAACCTCTACCTCTACCCCCAGCTCTCAACCTAACCTCCACCTCTCCTATCCACTCTTAACCCAACCTCTACCTCTACCCCCAGCTCTCAACCTAACCTCCATCTCTCCTCCCTGCTCTCAACCTAACCTCCACCTCTCCTATCCACTCTTAACCCAACCTCTACCTCTACCCCCAGCTCTCAACCTAACCTCCACCTCTCCTATCCACTCTTAACCCAACCTCTACCTCTACCCCCAGCTCTCAACCTAACCTCCATCTCTCCTCCCTGCTCTCAACCTAACCTCCACCTCTCCTATCCACTCTTAACCCAACCTCTACCTCTACCCCCAGCTCTCAACCTAAACTCCACCTCTCCTATCCACTCTTAACCCAACCTCTACCTCTACCCCCAGCTCTCAACCTAACCTCCACCTCTCCTATCCACTCTTAACCCAACCTCTACCTCTACCCCCAGCTCTCAACCTAACCTCCACCTCTCCTCTCTGCTCTCAACCTAACCTCCACCTCTCCTCCCTGCTCTCAACCTAACCTCTACCTCTCCTCTCTGCTCTCAACCTAACCTCTACCTCTCCTCTCTGCTCTCAACCTAACCTCCATCTCTCCTCCCTGCTCTCAACCTAACCTCTACCTCTCCTCTCTGCTCTCAACCTAACCTCCACCTCTCCTCCCTGCTCTCAACCTAACCTCTACCTCTCCTCTCTGCTCTCAACCTAACCTCCACCTCTATCCCCAGCTCTCAACCTAACCTCCACCTCTCCTATCCACTCTTAACCCAACCTCTACCTCTACCCCCAGCTCTCAACCTAACCTCCACCTCTCCTCCCTGCTCTCAACCTAACCTCCACCTCTCCTCCCTGCTCTCAACCTAACCTCTACCTCTCCTCTCTCAACCTAACCTCCACCTCTCCTCCCTGCTCTCAACCTAACCTCTACCTCTCCTCTCTGCTCTCAACCTAACCTCCACCTCTATCCCCAGCTCTCAACCTAACCTCCACCTCTCCTATCCACTCTTAACCCAACCTCTACCTCTACCCCCAGCTCTCAACCTAACCTCCACCTCTCCTCCCTGCTCTCAACCTAACCTCCACCTCTCCTCCCTGCTCTCAACCTAACCTCCACCTCTCCTCCCTGCTCTCAACCTAACCTCCACCTCTCCTCCCTGCTCTCAACCTAACCTCCACCTCTCCTCCCTGCTCTCAACCTAACCTCTACCTCTCCTCTCTGCTCTCAACCTAACCTCCACCTCTATCCCCAGCTCTCAACCTAACCTGCACCTCTCCTCTCTGCTCTCAACCTAACCTCCACCTCTCCTCCCTGCTCTCAACCTAACCTCTACCTCTCCTCTCTGCTCTCAACCTAACCTCCACCTCTCCTCCCTGCTCTCAACCTAACCTCTACCTCTCCTCCCTGCTCTCAACCTAACCTCCACCTCTCCTCTCTGCTCTCAACCTAACCTCCACCTCTCCTCCCTGCTCTCAACCTAACCTCCACCTCTCCTCCCTGCTCTCAACCTAACCTCTACCTCTCCTCTCTGCTCTCAACCTAACCTCCACCTCTATCCCCAGCTCTCAACCTAACCTCCACCTCTCCTCTCTGCTCTCAACCTAACCTCCACCTCTCCTCCCTGCTCTCAACCTAACCTCCACCTCTCCTCTCTGCTCTCAACCTAACCTCTACCTCTCCTCTCTGCTCTCAACCTAACCTCCACCTCTCCTCCCTGCTCTCAATCTAACCTCTACCTCTCCTCTCTGCTCTCAACCTAACCTCCACCTCTCCTCCCTGCTCTCAACCTAACCTCTACCTCTCCTCTCTGCTCTCAACCTAACCTCTACCTCTCCTCTCTGCTCTCAACCTAACCTCCACCTCTCCTCCCTGCTCTCAACCTAACCTCCACCTCTCCTCCCTGCTCTCAACCTAACCTCCATCTCTCCTCCCTGTTCTCAACCTAACCTCCACCTCTCCTATCCACTCTTAACCCAACCTCTACCCCTATCCCCTGCTCTCAACCTAACCTCCACCTCTCCTATCCACTCTTAACCCAACCTCTACCCCTATCCCCTGCTCTCAACCTAACCTCCACCTCTCCTCCCTGCTCTCAACCTAACCTCTACCTCTCCTCTCTGCTCTCAACCTAACCTCCACCTCTATCCCCAGCTCTCAACCTAACCTCCACCTCTCCTCTCTGCTCTCAACCTAACCTCCACCTCTCCTCCCTGCTCTCAATCTAACCTCTACCTCTCCTCTCTGCTCTCAACCTAATCTCCACCTCTCCTCCCTGCTCTCAACCTAACCTCTACCTCTCCTCTCTGCTCTCAACCTAACCTCTACCTCTCCTCTCTGCTCTCAACCTAACCTCCATCTCTCCTCCCTGCTCTCAACCTAACCTCCACCTCTCCTCCCTGCTCTCAACCTAACCTCCATCTCTCCTCCCTGCTCTCAACCTAACCTCCACCTCTCCTATCCACTCTTAACCCAACCTCTACCCCTATCCCCTGCTCTCAACCTAACCTCCACCTCTCCTATCCACTCTTAACCCAACCTCTACCCCTATCCCCTGCTCTCAACCTAACCTCCACCTCTCCTCTCTGCTCTCAACCTAACCTCCACCTCTCCTCTCTGCTCTCAACCTAACCTCCACCTCTCCTCTCTGCTCTTAACCTAAACTCTACCTCTCCTCTCTGCTCTCAACCTAACCTCCACCTCTCCTCTCTGCTCTCAACCTAACCTCCACCTCTCCTCTCTGCTCACAACCTAACCTCCACCTCTCCTCTCTGCTCTCAACCCAACCTCTACCTCTATCCCCAGCTCTCAACCTAACCTCCACCTCTCCTCCCAGCTCACAACCTAACCTCCATCTCTCCTCTCTGCTCTCAACCTAACCTCCACCTCTCCTGCCTGCTCACAACCTAACCTCCACCTCTCTCTCTGCTCTCAACCTAACCTCCACCTCTCCTCTCTGCTCTCAACCTAAACTCCACCTCTCCTCTCTGCTCTCAACCTAATCTCCTTCTCTCCTCTCTGCTCTCAACCTAACCTCCACCTTTCCTCTCTGCTCTCAACCTAACCTCTAACCTCTCTCCCCAGCTCTCAACCTAACCTCCACCTCTCCTCTCTGCTCTCAACCTAACCTCCACCTCTCCTCTCTGCTCTTAACCTAACCTCTACCTCTATCCTCTGCTCTCAGCCTAACCTCCACCTCTCCTCCCTGCTCTCAACCTAACCTCCACCTCTCCTCTCTGCTCTCAACCTAACCTCCACCTCTCCACTCTGCTCTCAACCTAACCTCCACCTCTCCTGCCTGCTCTCAACCTAACCTCCACCTCTTCTCTCTGCTCTCAACCTAACCTCCACCTCTCCTCTCTGCTCTTAACCTAACCTCTACCTCTCCTCTCTGCTCTCAACCTAATCTCCTTCTCTCCTCTCTGCTCTCAACCTAACCTCCACCTCTCCTCTCTGCTCTCAACCTAACCTCCACCCTCCCTGCTCTCAACCTAACCTCCACCTCTCCTCCCTGCTCTCAACCTAACCTCCACCTCTCTGCTCTCCTAATCTCCAACCTAACCTCCTCTCCTCTCTGCTCTCAACCTAACCTCCACCTCTCCTCTCTGCTCTTAACCTAACCTCTACCTCTATCCCCAGCTCTCAACCTAACCTCCACCTCTCCTCCCTGCTCTCAACCTAACCTCCACCTCTCCTCTCTGCTCTTAACCTAACCTCTACCTCTCCTCTCTGCTCTCAACCTAATCTCCACTTCTCTCTCTCTCTGCTCTCAACCTAACCTCCACCTTTCCTCTCTGCTCTCAACCTAACCTCCACCTCTCCTCTCTGCTCTCAACCTAACCTCCACCTCTCCTGCCTGCTCTCAACCTAACCTCCACCTCTTCTCTCTGCTCTCAACCTAACCTCCACCTCTCCTCTCTGCTCTTAACCTAACCTCTACCTCTCCTCTCTGCTCTCAACCTAATCTCCTTCTCTCCTCTCTGCTCTCAACCTAACCTCCACCTTTCCTCTCTGCTCTCAACCTAACCTCCCTGCTCTCAACCTAACCTCCACCTCTCCTCCCTGCTCTCAACCTAACCTCCACCTCTCCTCTCTGCTCTCAACCTAACCTCCACCTCTCCTCTCTGCTCTTAACCTAACCTCTACCTCTATCCCCAGCTCTCAACCTAACCTCCACCTCTTCTCTCTGCTCTCAACCTAACCTCCACCTCTCCTCTCTGCTCTCAACCTAACCTCTACCTCTCCTCTCTGCTCTCAACCTAATCTCCTACCTCTCCTCTCTGCTCTCAACCTAACCTCCACCTTTCCTCTCTGCTCTCAACCTAACTCTCCCTGCTCTCAACCTAACCTCCACCTCTCCTCCCTGCTCTCAACCTAACCTCCACCTCTCCTCTCTGCTCTCAACCTAACCTCCACCTCTCCTCTCTGCTCTTAACCTAACCTCTACCTCTATCCCCAGCTCTCAACCTAACATCCACCTCTCCTCCCTGCTCACAACCTAACCTCCACCTCTCCTCTCTGCTCTCAACCTAACCTCCACCTCTCCTCTCTGCTCTCAACCTAACCTCCACCTCTCCCTCTCTGCTCTCAACCTAACCTCCACCTCTCCTCTCTGCTCTCAACCTAACCTCCACCTCTCCTCTCTGCTCTCAACCTAACCTCCACCTCTCCTCTCTGCTCTCAACCTAACCTCCACCTCTCCTATCCACTCTTAACCCAACCTCTACCTCTATCCCCTGCTCTCAACCTAACCTCCACCTCTCCTGCCTGCTCACAACCTAACCTCCACCTCTTCTCTCTGCTCTCAACCTAACCTCCACCTCTCCTCTCTGCTCTTAACCTAAACTCTACCTCTCCTCTCTGCTCTCAACCTAATCTCCTTCTCTCCTCTCTGCTCTCAACCTAACCTCCACCTTTCCTCTCTGCTCTCAACCTAACCTCCCTGCTCTCAACCTAACCTCCACCTCTCCTCCCTGCTCTCAACCTAACCTCCACCTCTCCTCTCTGCTCTCAACCTAACCTCCACCTCTCCTCTCTGCTCTTAACCTAACCTCTACCTCTATCCCCAGCTCTCAACCTAACATCCACCTCTCCTCCCTGCTCACAACCTAACCTCCACCTCTCCTCTCTGCTCTCAACCTAACCTCCACCTCTCCTCCTGCTCTCAACCTAACCTCCACCTCTCCTCCCTGCTCTCAACCTAACCTCCACCTCTCCTCTCTGCTCTCAACCTAACCTCCACCTCTCTTCTCCAATCTCAACCTAACCTCCACCTCTCCTCTCTGCTCTCAACCTAATCTCCACCTCTCCTCTCCACTCTTAACCTAACCTCCATCTCTCCTCTCCAATCTCAACCTAACCTCCACCTCTCCTCTCTGCTCTCAACCTAACCTCCACCTCTCCTCTCTGCTCTCAACCTAACCTCCACCTCTCTTCTCCAATCTCAACCTAACCTCCATCTCTCCTCACTGCTCTCAATCTAATCTCCGGTCTCCTCTCCACTCTTAACCTAACCTCCACCTCTCCTCTCCACTCTCAACCTAACCTCCATCTCTCCTCTCTGCTCTCAACCTAATCTCCACCTGTCCACTCTGCTCTCAACCTAACCTCCACCTCTCCTCTCTGCTCTCAACCTAACCTCCATCTCTCCTCTTTGCTCTCAACCTAACCTCCATCTCTCCTCTCCTCACTCTAACCTAACCTCCACCTCTCCTCTCTGCTCTCAACCTAATCTCCACCTCTCCTCTCCACTTTCAACCTAACCTCCACCTCTCCTCTCCACTCTCAACCTAACCTCCATCTCTCCTCTCTGCTCTCAACCTAACCGCCACCTCTCCTATCCACTCTTAACCCAACCTCTACCTCTATCCCCAGCTCTCAACCTAACCTCCACCTCTCCTCCCTGCTCTCAACCTAACCTCCACCTCTCCTCTCTGCTCTCAACCTAACCTCCACCTCTCCTCTCTGCTCTTAACCTAACCTCTACCTCTATCCCCAGCTCTCAACCTAACATCCACCTCTCCTCCCTGCTCACAACCTAACCTCCACCTCTCCTCTCTGCTCTCAACCTAACCTCCACCTCTCCTCCCTGCTCTCAACCTAACCTCCACCTCTCCTCCCTGCTCTCAACCTAACCTCCACCTCTCCTCTCTGCTCTCAACCTAACCTCCACCTCTCTTCTCCAATCTCAACCTAACCTCCACCTCTCCTCTCTGCTCTCAACCTAATCTCCACCTCTCCTCTCCACTCTTAACCTAACCTCCATCTCTCCTCTCCAATCTCAACCTAACCTCCACCTCTCCTCTCTGCTCTCAACCTAACCTCCACCTCTCCTCTCTGCTCTCAACCTAACCTCCACCTCTCTTCTCCAATCTCAACCTAACCTCCACCTCTCCTCACTGCTCTCAATCTAATCTCCGGTCTCCTCTCCACTCTTAACCTAACCTCCACCTCTCCTCTCCACTCTCAACCTAACCTCCATCTCTCCTCTCTGCTCTCAACCTAATCTCCACCTGTCCACTCTGCTCTCAACCTAACCTCCACCTCTCCTCTCTGCTCTCAACCTAACCTCCATCTCTCCTCTCTGCTCTCAACCTAACCTCCATCTCTCCTCTCCTCACTTAACCTAACCTCCACCTCTCCTCTCTGCTCTCAACCTAATCTCCACCTCTCCTCTCCACTTTCAACCTAACCTCCACCTCTCCTCTCCACTCTCAACCTAACCTCCATCTCTCCTCTCTGCTCTCAACCTAACCGCCACCTCTCCTATCCACTCTTAACCCAACCTCTACCTCTATCCCCAGCTCTCAACCTAACCTCCACCTCTCCTGCCTGCTCACAACCTAACCTCCACCTCTTCTCTCTGCTCTCAACCTAACCTCCACCTCTCCTCTCTGCTCTTAACCTAAACTCTACCTCTCCTCTCTGCTCTCAACCTAATCTCCTTCTCTCCTCTCTGCTCTCAACCTAACCTCCACCTTTCCTCTCTGCTCTCAACCTAACCTCCCTGCTCTCAACCTAACCTCCACCTCTCCTCCCTGCTCTCAACCTAACCTCCACCTCTCCTCTCTGCTCTCAACCTAACCTCCACCTCTCCTCTCTGCTCTTAACCTAACCTCTACCTCTATCCCCAGCTCTCAACCTAACATCCACCTCTCCTCCCTGCTCACAACCTAACCTCCACCTCTCCTCTCTGCTCTCAACCTAACCTCCACCTCTCCTCCCTGCTCTCAACCTAACCTCCACCTCTCCTCCCTGCTCTCAACCTAACCTCCACCTCTCCTCTCTGCTCTCAACCTAACCTCCACCTCTCTTCTCCAATCTCAACCTAACCTCCACCTCTCCTCTCTGCTCTCAACCTAATCTCCACCTCTCCTCTCCACTCTTAACCTAACCTCCATCTCTCCTCTCCAATCTCAACCTAACCTCCACCTCTCCTCTCTGCTCTCAACCTAACCTCCACCTCTCCTCTCTGCTCTCAACCTAACCTCCACCTCTCTTCTCCAATCTCAACCTAACCTCCACCTCTCCTCACTGCTCTCAATCTAATCTCCGGTCTCCTCTCCACTCTTAACCTAACCTCCACCTCTCCTCTCCACTCTCAACCTAACCTCCATCTCTCCTCTCTGCTCTCAACCTAATCTCCACCTGTCCACTCTGCTCTCAACCTAACCTCCACCTCTCCTCTCTGCTCTCAACCTAACCTCCATCTCTCCTCTCTGCTCTCAACCTAACCTCCATCTCTCCTCTCCTCACTTAACCTAACCTCCACCTCTCCTCTCTGCTCTCAACCTAATCTCCACCTCTCCTCTCCACTTTCAACCTAACCTCCACCTCTCCTCTCCACTCTCAACCTAACCTTCACCTCTCCACTCTGCTCTCAACCTAACCTTCACCTCTCCACTCTGCTCTCAGCCTAACCTCCACCTCTCCTCTCCACTCTCAACCTAACCTCCCCCCATCCTCTGGTACAAACCTAGTGGACCACACTGCAATCTACATGCATCTTCTCAACTGCTGAAGCATGAAGATCTGGGGAAGGATGGGAGAGACTGGGGAGGTTCACTTTATATCCTGGATCACTTTATATCCTGAATCACTTTATATCCTGGATCACTTTATATTCTGGATCACTTTATATCCTGGATCACTTTATATCCTGGATCACTTTATATCCTGGATCACTTTATATCCTGCATCACTTTATATCCTGCATCACTTTATATCCTGGATCACTTTATATTCTGGATCACTTTATATTCTGGATCTGGATCACTTTATATCCTGCATCACTTTATATTCTGCATCACTTTATATCCTGCATCACTTTATATCCTGGATCACTTTATATCCTGGATCACTTTATATTCTGGATCACTTTATATTCTGGATCTGGATCACTTTATATTCTGGATCACTTTATATTCTGGATCTGGATCACTTTATATCCTGGATCACTTTATATTCTGGATCACTTTATATCCTGGATCACTTTATATTCTGGATCACTTTATATCCTGGATCACTTTATATTCTGGATCACTTTATATCCTGGATCACTTTATATTCTGGATCACTTTATATTCTGGATCTGGATCACTTTATATCCTGGATCACTTTATATTCTGGATCACTTTATATCCTGGATCACTTTATATTCTGAATCACTTTATATCCTGGATCACTTTATATTCTGGATCACTTTATATTCTGGATCACTTTATATTCTGGATCTGGATCACTTTATATCCTGGATCACTTTATATCCTGGATCACTTTATATTCTGGATCACTTTATATCCTGGATCACTTTATATTCTGGATCACTTTATATCCTGGATCACTTTATATTCTGGATCACTTTATATCCTGGATCACTTTATATTCTGGATCACTTTATATCCTGGATCACTTTATATTCTGGATCACTTTATATTCTGGATCACTTTATATCCTGGATCACTTTATATCCTGGATCACTTTATATTCTGGATCACTTTATATTCTGGATCACTTTATATTCTGGATCACTTTATATCCTGGATCACTTTATATCCTGGATCACTTTATATTCTGGATCACTTTATATCCTGGATCACTTTATATCCTGGATCACTTTATATTCTGGATCACTTTATATTCTGGATCTGGATCACTTTATATTCTGGATCACTTTATATTCTGGATCTGGATCACTTTATATCCTGGATCACTTTATATTCTGGATCTGGATCACTTTATATCCTGGATCACTTTATATTCTGGATCACTTTATATTCTGGATCACTTTATATTCTGGATCACTTTATATTATGGATCACTTTATATTCTGGATCACTTTATATCCTGCATCACTTTATATCCTGGATCTGGATCACTTTATATTATGGATCACTTTATATTCTGGATCACTTTATATCCTGCATCACTTTATATCCTGGATCTGGATCACTTTATATTCTGGATCACTTTATATTCTGGATCACTTTATATTATGGATCACTTTATATTCTGGATCACTTTATATCCTGCATCACTTTATATCCTGGATCTGGATCACTTTATATTATGGATCACTTTATATTCTGGATCACTTTATATCCTGCATCACTTTATATCCTGGATCTGGATCACTTTATATTCTGGATCACTTTATATTCTGGATCACTTTATATTCTGGATCACTTTATATTCTGGATCTGGATCACTTTATATTCTGGATCTGGATCACTTTATATCCTGGATCACTTTATATCCTGGATCACTTTATATCCTGGATCACTTTATATCCTGGATCTGGATCACTTTATATTCTGGATCACTTTATATTCTGGATCACTTTATATTCTGGATCACTTTATATCCTGGATCTGGATCACTTTATATTCTGGATCACTTTATATTCTGGATCACTTTATATTCTGGATCACTTTATATTCTGGATCACTTTATATTCTGGATCACTTTATATCCTGGATCACTTTATATTCTGGATCACTTTATATTCTGGATCTGGATCACTTTATATTCTGGATCACTTTATATTCTGGATCTGGATCACTTTATATCCTGGATCACTTTATATTCTGGATCACTTTATATTCTGGATCTGGATCACTTTATATCCTGGATCACTTTATATTCTGGATCACTTTATATTCTGGATCTGGATCACTTTATATCCTGGATCACTTTATATTCTGGATCACTTTATATTCTGGATCTGGATAACTTTATATCCTGCATCACTTTATATTCTGGATCACTTTATATTATGGATCACTTTATATTATGGATCACTTTATATTCTGGATCACTTTATATCCTGCATCACTTTATATCCTGGATCTGGATCACTTTATATTATGGATCACTTTATATTCTGGATCACTTTATATCCTGCATCACTTTATATCCTGGATCTGGATCACTTTATATTCTGGATCACTTTATATTCTGGATCACTTTATATTCTGGATCACTTTATATTCTGGATCTGGATCACTTTATATTCTGGATCTGGATCACTTTATATCCTGGATCACTTTATATCCTGGATCACTTTATATCCTGGATCTGGATCACTTTATATTCTGGATCACTTTATATTCTGGATCACTTTATATCCTGGATCTGGATCACTTTATATTCTGGATCACTTTATATTCTGGATCACTTTATATTCTGGATCACTTTATATTCTGGATCACTTTATATTCTGGATCACTTTATATTCTGGATCTGGATCACTTTATATTCTGGATCTGGATCACTTTATATCCTGGATCACTTTATATCCTGGATCACTTTATATTCTGGATCACTTTATATTCTGGATCTGGATAACTTTATATCCTGCATCACTTTATATTCTGGATCACTTTATATCCTGCATCACTTTATATCCTGGATCTGGATCACTTTATATTATGGATCACTTTATATTCTGGATCACTTTATATCCTGGATCACTTTATATCCTGGATCTGGATCACTTTATATTCTGGATCACTTTATATTCTGGATCACTTTATATTCTGGATCACTTTATATTCTGGATCTGGATCACTTTATATTCTGGATCTGGATCACTTTATATCCTGGATCACTTTATATCCTGGATCTGGATCACTTTATATTCTGGATCACTTTATATTCTGGATCTCTTTATATTCTGGATCACTTTATATCCTGGATCTGGATCACTTTATATTCTGGATCACTTTATATTCTGGATCACTTTATATTCTGGATCACTTTATATTCTGGATCTGGATCACTTTATATTCTGGATCTGGATCACTTTATATCCTGGATCACTTTATATCCTGGATCTGGATCACTTTATATTCTGGATCACTTTATATTCTGGATCACTTTATATTCTGGATCTGGATCACTTTATATTCTGGATCTGGATCACTTTATATCCTGGATCACTTTATATCCTGGATCACTTTATATCCTGGATCTGGATCACTTTATATTCTGGATCACTTTATATTCTGGATCACTTTATATTCTGGATCACTTTATATTCTGGATCACTTTATATCCTGGATCTGGATCACTTTATATTCTGGATCACTTTATATTCTGGATCACTTTATATTCTGGATCACTTTATATTCTGGATCACTTTATAATCTGGATCACTTTATATTCTGGATCTGGATCACTTTATATCCTGGATCACTTTATATCCTGGATCACTTTATATCCTGGATCACTTTATATTCTGGATCTGGATCACTTTATATCCTGGATCACTTTATATCCTGGATCACTTTATATTATGGATCACTTTATATCCTGGATCACTTTATATCCTGGATCACTTTATATTATGGATCACTTTATATTATGGATCACTTTATATTCTGGATCACTTTATATTCTGGATCACTTTATATTCTGGATCTGGATCACTTTATATTCTGGATCACTTTATATTATGGATCACTTTATATCCTGGATCACTTTATATCCTGGATCACTTTATATTCTGGATCACTTTATATCCTGGATCACTTTATATTATGGATCACTTTATATTATGGATCACTTTATATTATGGATCACTTTATATTCTGGATCACTTTATATTCTGGATCACTTTATATTATGGATCACTTTATATTCTGGATCACTTTATATCCTGGATCACTTTATATCCTGCATCACTTTATATCCTGGATGACTTTATATCCTGGATCACTTTATATCCTGGATCACTTTATTACTAAAGATGTCATTGCCATAGTTAATTTCTTAGCTGTACAGTAAATTGACTAACATTGGTCCAATATCATACAGTAGTTACTTTGTGGTAGAGTATTTACTAATCTCGTATTTATTAAAATTGTGCGTAATTGGGTCAGATGCTCGATTAAGTTCCTAAGGAGATGTATGTGATAAGATACTAGAACCAGGAGCAGAAGTGGGGCAGTAGCTCAACCCCCTTTGATCTACAAGTCTATGGGCCAAATGTCCCTTCCCCTTTGTAAATTCTAATGATGCTCACACCTGCTATATTGTGATTTGTCCAACGAATTAGTGACTAAAAACTAGCGCACCAGAACAACTGTTGCTCGTTAGTGTTTCCAGCGAAAAGTCTTTGACAGACGTTACAATACCCTTTATGTTACATAGTAAGTACTTCATCTCTCGTGGACAGACTAACATTGGTCAAAGACAAAGCATTTGACAGGTGACACAGTGTAGACAGTGTCTGAGGACTGAGTACAGCAGCTAACTGTGGTACCTTAACTGTCATAGTGCCAGATGATATGAACGATCCATCGCCCCTAAAACAGGAATGGACCTCCATCTATTTAAAGCTAGAATCCTTCATGGTGAAACTGCCACGTCCGTTTGCGATATTACAACAACAAAGTAATTACTGCAAACAACAAACACAGTTTTTTCCCCTCGGATATCATTGCAGATGTGACAGAGCAGCAGCATGCCAGTATATGTACTGCAAAAAAAATTATTGATCCGCGACGCTCACTCAGCACTCCGCACCTCCGCCAGCACTCCCACCTCCCCCAGCACTCCCAACATCCCCCAGCACTCCGCACCTCCGCCAGCACTCCCACCTCCCCCAGCACTCCCAACATCCCCCAGCACTCCCAACCTCCCCCAGCACTCCCAACCTCCCCAGCACTCCCAACCTCCCCAGCACTCCCAACATCCCCCAGCACTCCCAACCTCCCCCAGCACTCCCAACCTCCCCCAGCACTCCCAACCTCCCCAGCACTCCCATCCTCCCCAGCACTCCCAACCTCCCCCAGCACTCCCACCTCCCCCAGCACTCCCAACATCCCCCAGCACTCCCACCTCCCTCAACCTCCCAACCTCCCCAGTACTCCCAACCTCCCCCAGCACTCCCAACATCCCCCAGCACTTCCAACCTCCCCCAGCCTCCCAACCTCCCCAGCACTCCCAACCTCCCCCAGCACTCCCAACCTCCCCAGCATTCCCAACATCCCCCAGCATTCCCAACCTCCCCCAGCACTCCCAACCTCCCCAGCACTCCCAACATCCCCCAGCACTCCCAACCTCCCCCAGCACTCCCAACCTCCCCCAGCACTCCCAACTCCCCAGCACTCCCAACCTCCCCCAGCACTCCCAACCTCCCCCAGCACTCCCAACCTCCCAAGCCTCCCCCAGCACTCCCACCTCCCTCAGCACTCCCAACATCCCCCAGCACTCCCACCTCCCTCAGCACTCCCAACATCCCCCAGCACTCCCAACCTCCCCCAGCACTCCCAACCTCCCCCAGCACTCCCAACATCCCCCAGCACTCCCAACCTCCTCAACTCCCAACCTCCCCAGCACTCCCAACCTCCCCCAGCACTCCCAACCTCCCCCAGCACTCCCAACAAATCCCACACTCCCAACCTCCCCCAGCACTCCCAACCTCCCCCAGCACTCCCAACCTCCCCCAGCACTCCCATCATCCCCCAGCATTCCCAACCTCCCCCAGCACTCCCAACCTCCCCATAGCACTCCCAACCTCCCCCAGCACTCCCAACCTCCCCCCCACCTCCCCCAGCACTCCCAACCTCCCCAGCACTCCCACCTCCTCAGCACTCCCACCTCCCTCAGCACTCCCAACCTCCCCCAGCACTCCCAACCTCCCCCAGCACTCCCAACATCCCCCAGCACTCCCAACCTCCCCCAGCACTCCCAACATCCCCCAGCACTCCCACCTCCCTCAGCACTCCCAACCTCCCCCAGCACTCCCAACCTCCCCAGGACTCCCAACATCCCCCAGCACTCCAAAACCTCCCCCAGCACTCCCACCTCCCTCAGCACTCCCAACTCCCTCAGCACTCCCACCTCCCCCAGCACTCCCAACATCCCCAGAAGTCCCAACCTCCCCCAGAACTCCCACCTCCCTCAGCACTCCCAACTCCCTCAGCACTCCCACCTCCCCAGCACTCCCCATCTCCCTCAGCACTCCCCATCTCCCTCAGCACTCCCCAACTCCCTCAGCACTCCCACCTCCTCCAGCACTCCCCACCTCCCCCAGCACTCCCCAACTCCCCTCAGCACTCCCACCTCCCTCAGCACTCCGCACCTCCCCCAGCACTCCCACCCTCCCCCAGCACTCCCAACATCCCCCAGCACTCCCAACCTCCCCAGCACTCCCAACATCCCCCAGCACTCCCAACCTCCCCCAGCACTCCCAACCTCCCCAGCACTCCCACCTCCCCCAGCACTCCCACCTCCCCCAGCACTCCCAACATCCCCCAGCACTCCCCATCTCCCTCAGCACTCCCCACCTCCCCCAGCACTCCCACCTCTGCTTCGTCTACAAAACAATAACAATGTCTGAGGGGCGGTCAGTGGCGCTGTTTCCCCTACTGCGGATTCCATCTTTAAATGGAAATGTAAGTTTTGTGAAACGAGTTTTCCCCGTATGATGATTGCTCCTACAGCAGCTCTAACAGCTTGCTGAGTGAGGGGGGGGGGAGTCTGATTCATCCATCAGCCAGTGTGTCACCATATTTGACGCATTTCCGAACGGAGCTGCAGTGCTTGGCTTGAACACACTCCAGCAAACAAAATCCTGGAACTGTTTCCTCTCCAAATGAAAAATGACATTGGCATCTCCGACCCTGGCTGGCCCTGGCCGGTGGCACAACATTGCACTACAGTCGATGCCCACGCAGAGGGGTCCGATTTTTACCACCCTTTCTGGGGAGAAAGTCTCTTTGCATCTTCAAAACAATTCACTCTGTATCGTCTATCGTCTCACTTCCGAAAACGGCAGCCACTGACACCTACAGACCTGTGATAAGCACTAATAACCACAGTCTACAGGAATATAGGAGCTATTCTGGAGCAGAGATGCCTTGGAGAAGAAACAACGAGACGTCCTCTCACAGAACAGATGATACAAATAGACTTGGACAGATCTTGAGGATACAGCAATAGAACATACAGCAATAGAACATACAGCAATAGAACATACAGCAATAGAACATACAGCAATAGAACATACAGCAATAGAACATACAGCAATAGAACATACAGCAATAGAACATACAGCAATAGAACATACAGCAATAGAACATACAGCAATAGTACATACAGCAATAGAACATACAGCAATAGAACATACAGCAATAGAACATACAGCAATAGAACATACAGCAATAGAACATACAGCAATAGAACATACAGCAATAGAAACAAAAACAGCAATAGACAGCAATAGAACATACAGCAATAGAACATACAGCAATAGAACATACAGCAATAGAACATACAGCAATAGAACATACAGCAATAGAACATACAGCAATAGAACATACAGCAATAGAACATACAGCAATAGAACATACAGCAATAGTACATACAGCAATAGAACATACAGCAATAGAACATACAGCAATAGAACATACAGCAATAGAACATACAGCAATAGAACATACAGCAATAGAACATACAGCAATAGAACATACAGCAATAGAACATACAGCAATAGTACATACAGCAATAGAACATACAGCAATAGAACATACAGCAATAGAACATACAGCAATAGAACATACAGCAATAGAACATACAGCAATAGAACATACAGCAATAGAACATACAGCAATAGAACATACAGCAATAGAACATACAGCAATAGAACATACAGCAATAGAACATACAGCAATAGAACATACAGCAATAGAACATACAGCAATAGAACATACAGCAATAGAACATACAGCAATAGAACATACAGCAATAGAACATACAGCAATAGAAAGTTCATACCTGTATAATAGTAGTGTAATAACAGTGTCATTTCAGTGTACAGGAAGACAGAGGGAGTGTAAAAAGGCCTGTTAGATCCCTGCTCAGTGTGAATCTATACTCCCCTTTCCCTCCCTACACTCCCCACCAAGCCCCAACTCAGTGTGAATCTATACTCTCCTTTCCCTCCCTACACTCCCCACCAAGCCCCAACTCAGTGTGAATCTATACTCCCCTTTCCCTCCCTACACTCCCCACCAAGCCCCAACTCAGTGTGAATCTATACTCCCCTTTCCCTCCCTACACTCCCCACCAAGCCCCAACTCAGTGTGAATCTATACTCCCCTTTCCCTCCCTACACTCCCCACCAAGCCCCAACTCAGTGTGAATCTATACTCCCCTTTCCCTCCCTACACTCCCCACCAAGCCCCAACTCAGTGTGAATCTATACTCCCCTTTCCCTCCCTACACTCCCCACCAAGCCCCAACTCAGTGTGAATCTATACTCCCCTTTCCCTCCCTACACTCCCCACCAAGCCCCAACTCAGTGTGAATCTATACTCCCCTTTCCCTCCCTACACTCCCACCAAGCCCCAACTCAGTGTGAATCTATACTCTCCCCCAACAATCCCCAGTGTGAATCTATACTCCCCTTTCCCTCCCTACACTCCCACCAAGCCCCAACTCAGTGTGAATCTATACTCTCCTTTCCCTCCCTACACTCCCCACCAAGCCCCAACTCAGTGTGAATCTATACTCTCCTTTCCCTCCTACACTCCCCACCAAGCCCCAACTCAGTGTGAATCTATACTCTCCTTTCCCTCACTACACTCCCCACCAAGCCCCAACTCAGTGTGAATCTATACTCCCCTTTCCCTCCCTACACTCCCCACCAAGCCCCAACTCAGTGTGAATCTACTCTCCTTTCCCTCCCTACTCCCCACCAAGCCCCAACTCAGTGTGAATCTATACTCCCCTTTCCCTCCCTACACTCCCCACCAAGCCCCAACTCAGTGTGAATCTATACTCTCCTTTCCCTCCCTACACTCCCCACCAAGCCCCAACTCAGTGTGAATCTATACTCTCCTTTCCCTCCCTACACTCCCCACCAAGCCCCAACTCAGTGTGAATCTATACTCTCCTTTCCCTCCCTACACTCCACACCAAGCCCCAACTCAGTGTGAATCTATACTCTCCTTTCCCTCCCTACACTCCCCACCAAGCCCCAACTCAGTGTGAATCTATACTCTCCTTTCCCTCCCTACACTCCCCACCAAGCCCCAACTCAGTGTGAATCTATACTCTCCTTTCCCTCCCTACACTCCCCACCAAGCCCCAACTCAGTGTGAATCTATACTCTCCTTTCCCTCCCTACACTCCCCACCAAGCCCCAACTCAGTGTGAATCTATACTCCCCTTTCCCTCCCTACACTCCCCACCAAGCCCCAACTCAGTGTGAATCTATACTCCCCTTTCCCTCCCTACACTCCACACCAAGCCCCAACTCAGTGTGAATCTATACTCTCCTTGCCCTCCCTACACTCCCCACCAAGCCCCAACTCAGTGTGAATCTATACTCCCCTTTCCCTCCCTACACTCCCCACCAAGCCCCAACTCAGTGTGAATCTATACTCTCCTTTCCCTCCCTACACTCCCCACCAAGCCACAACACAGGGTTCTCTTACTGATGCCCATCACACGTCAACGTAAAGCTGGGTTGCTCCATAGCAATGGAGGATAATGGTTGTGTTTATGAAGACCTATTGTAGCTCTGCGTAGGTCGACAGACACTATCTCCATGCACTGATAGGACTGCGGCATTGCTCTGTGTTTTAGACCTGAAGGTTCTTTGATCGTCGGCATTCCTATGTGTGTGTTGTCTTTACTACACTTTTCCCTCTGATAGAAAGAGAGTGAGAGGAGAAAACAACAGAGCGAGAGAAGGAAAATGGTGAGAAGCTTTCCTTTTAAATGAGACAAAATGTTTGCAGCTCTCTGTTCCAAGGGGCTACAGAAGGATACATTAAGCAATCACAACCTTAAAGGGAAGGCTAGGGCTCGGCTGGCTAAACACACACAATCACAACCTTAAAGGGAAGGCTGGGGTTCGGCTGGCTAAACACACACACAATCACAACCTTAAAGGGAAGGCTAGGGCTCGGCTGGCTAAACACACACACAATCACAACCTTAAAGGGAAGGCTAGGGTTCGGCTGGCTAAACACACACACAATCACAACCTTAAAGGGTAGACAAGGGCTCGGCTGGCTAACACACACACAATCGCAACCTTAAAGGGAAGGCTAGGGCTTGGCTGGCTAAACACACACACAATCACAACCTTAAAGGGAAGGCTAGGGTTCGGCTGGCTAAACACACACAGCGAGAGTTACAACATTTACTGGCTAATCAGTCATCCACAGGCATGGTAGATGGTCGAGAGAGAGAGCCCTGTATGTCCAGATCAGTGTTCAATGATATGGAATGAAGGAATGGTTCCTCTGCCTGTTCTCCTTCAGTGGCATCACACAAAGCCACACAGATAACCGTACAGAGAAGCTACAGAGAACTGTGCAGAGAACCTACAGAGAACCAAGACAACCTACAGAGAACCAAGAGAACCTACAGAGAACTGTGCAGAGAACCTACAGAGAACCAAGACAACCTACAGAGAACCAAGAGAACCTACAGAGAACCAAGAGAACCTACAGAGAACCAAAAGAACCCGTGGGGAACCAAGAGAACCAAGAGAACCTAGAGAACCAAGAGAACCGTGCAGTTAGGAGATGACAGTAACACAGACACATGCGTCCCTCTTTTCTCATCCCCCCCTTCCCTCCATCCCTCCTCTCCCCTCCCCCTCCATCCCTCCTCTCCCCCTCCCCTCACCTCCCCTCCCCTCCATGGTCCACCCACCTACTCTGTTCCAACTCAACAGAGGAAACATAATATACAAGCTGAATCTCCAGCCTCCCTCAACCCTGTGTGTGTGTGTGTTTGCATGTTCAACCAGCATCAACTGTGTGGTTCTGTCAATACACAGGCATCTCTCTCTCTCTCGCTCTCTCCCTCTCTCTCTCACACACGCAAACAATGAGAGAATAACAGCACTGTACAGGCAGTTACCACTGCTTACATGGTCTACCCTTACACTACACCCCATTACTCACCGCCTCCGAGTCTTCCAATCCATGTAGGTACAAATTATCATACATGGAGGTTTGATATTCCAACAAGCACCTCTTGAGAATTGACAAAAATAGCAAGGATGGCTTGAAGCACCAGCACCAGAGATGGTTACATTCCCTCTAGAAAACAACAACACTAAAGCAGAAACAGGTGGAGTTTTCTTATTGTTCTCCTCCCTGAGCCTTGATGGTGAATTAGATGGTTTTCCCCCCTAGCTTAAAGAATTGTCCTTATTTCCATCATCTTAATAAGGCAACGCAGAGCTTCAGTTATCCTCAGATGCTGCTGTCTAGATCCAGACCTGGCATTTTATCTCCCTTCCAAACAGAGAGCAGGAGAGGAGAGCCAACCATTCCTCAATCACAGGCTGATGACAGAGCAGGGGGCAGGCTTCTGATTGGCTGCTTCATGCTCCAGTCAGCTTGGAAGAGCATTCTCACTGATGGTGAATAAGGAAGTGAGAGAAAAGGAAAGGAGATGAGGGGATAGGAAGGGAAGAGGTACGGGAGAAAAGGAGGGTCTGTAGCTTGAGAGCAGCCGACTTTCCCCTCCACCTCTGACAGTGGTTTCTTGTATTTCTTCACCAGTGTCTAATACCCTGTGTTGTATTCTGTCCATCTCTCTCTCTTTCACTCTTTACCTCTATCCCCTCCCCTCTATCTTTACCTCTATCTTTACCTCTATCCCCTTCCCCACTCTCTGTTTACCTCTATCCCCTTCCCCACTCTCTCTTTAACTCTATCCCCTCCCCTCTCTCTCTTTACCTCTATCCCTCTCCCCCTCTCTTTCCCCCTATCCCCCTCCCCTCCCCTCTCTCTCTTTACCTCTATCCCCCTCCCCTCTCTCTTTACCTCTATCCCCTCCCTCTCTCTTTACCTCTATCCCCTTCCCCACTCTCTCTTTACCCTATCCCCCTCTCTCTTTATCTCTATCCCCTCCCTCTCTCTCTTTACCTCTATCCCCTTCCCCCTCTCTCTTTACCTCTATCCCCTCCCTCTCTCTTTACCTCTATCCCCTCTCTCTTTACCTCTCCCCATCCCCTTCCCCTATCCCCCTCTCTCTTTAACTCTATCCCCTCCCCCTCTCTCTTTACCTCTATCCCCATCCCCTCTCTCTTTACCTCTATCCCCCTCTCTCTCTCTTTACCTCTATCCCCCCCCCTCTCTCTTTACCACTATCCCCCTCTTTACCTCTATCCCTCTCTCTCTTTTACCTATATCCCCCCCATCTCTCTCTTTACCTCTATCCCCTCCCCCCTCTCCCCTCTATCCCCTTCCCTCTTTACCTCTATCCCCTTCCCTCTCTCTTTACCTCTATCCCCTTCCCTCTCTCTCTTTACCTCTATCTCCCCTCCCATCTATCCCCTTCTCTTTACCTCTATCCTCTCCCATCTCTCTCTTTACCTCTATCCCCTTCCCCTCTCTTTACCTCTATCCCTCTCCCCTTACCTCTCTTTACCTCTATCCCCTTCCCTCTCTCTTTACCCCTATCCCCTCCCATCTCTCTCTTTACCTCTATCCCCTCCCATCTCTCTCTTTACCTCTATCCCCCTCCCCTCTCTCTCTTTACCTCTATCCCCCTCCCCTCTCTCTTTATCTCTATCCCCCTCCCCTATTTCTTTACTTCTATCCCCTAAGGTGGCCTGCCGAAGAGGCGAGAGTGTGTGTGTGTTTGTATGTGTGTGTGTGAGGATCTCCTGACCTAATCACCCAGGTTTAACAGCCACACACACACACTGTCACATCATTCACACACACAGCATCATGCCATACATTAATCATTACAAATTGGATCTTGACCAATGTTGATCCTCACAGTGTTGATCCTCACAGTGTTGATCCTCACAGTGTTGATCCTCACAGTGTTGATCCTCACAATGTTGATCCTCACAGTGTTGATCCTCACAGTGTTGATCCTCACAGTGTTGATCCTCACAGTGTTGATCCACACAGTGTTGATCCTCACAGTGTTGATCCTCACAGTGTTGATCCTCACAGTGTTAATCATCACAGTGTTGTTCCACACAGTCTTAATCATCACAGTGTTGATCCTCACAGTGTTGATCCTCACAATGTTGATCTTCACAGTGTTCCAATAGCCAGGTTCTGTGTTAAACCATCTTAATGGACCCACTGGGACCATAAAATACCCAACATGCAGTCTACAGATTCACTAGGTCATTAGAATTGGAAGGGATCAAAGGGTTAAGAAAAAAATATAACAAAGAAGACAAATTAATGTGTATAGACTAATCTCATGTGATACACAATTAGACATATATCTATTTTATTTTATAATGATGCAATATATTCATGGTATATTTTTGGTAATTTCTGATTCAATTTCTAGAAATGTATAGCTTTTCAAACAAGTGTTTCCCTTTGCTTTAATCAAGTTAAATTGCAGTGAAACACGTCACATTGTGTGGGTTCCTTTCTCAAGGCATGGTGGAAGACTGGAGCAATGTCGCCCTCTAGTGATGAAGAGACTTATAGCAGGTGCAAGTGCTCCAAACGGGCCATCCTCTAGTCCAGGGTCTAGTCCCCCCCCCCCTGGGCACACGTTTTGATTTTGCCCTAGCATTACACAGCTGATTCAGATAATCAAAGCTTGATGATGAGTTGGTTATTTTAATCAGATGTGTAGTGCTGGGGGGTTCAGTGGTTCTTCAACATTTTTAGCTCGAGAACCAAATGAGAAATTGACAGTCCTCCTGTGACCCAAATCATCCTCCAACAACCCAAATTAAAGAAGGACTTTGAGTCCTGACCCATAGTTGAAAAAACACTGCTCTAGTTTGAAAATATAAAAAATTACACCTGGACAGGTTTGAGTCTCTCCTACCCCACCCTATAGGATACTGGGGAGGAAGAGGAGTGTCCATCCTTTCCATACCCCTCCACCTCTGTTGTAAACCCCTGAGATCCACCCCCGACCTCTGTGGTAAACCCCTGAGATCAACCCCCACCTCTGTGGTAAACCCCTGAGATCCACCCCTGACCTCTGTGGTAAACCCCTGAGATCCACCCCTGACTCTGTGGTAAACCCCTGAGATCCACCTCCTACCTCTGTGGTAAACCCCTGAGATCCACCCCCCACCTCTGTAGTAAACCCCTGAGATCCACCCCCACCTCTGTGGTAAACCCCTGAGATCCACCCCTGACCTCTGTGGTAAACCCTGAGATCCACCCCTGACCTCTGTGGTAAACCACTGAGATCCACCTCCTACCTCTGTGGTAAACCCTGAGATCCACCCCTGACCTCTGTGGTAAACCCCTGAGATCCACCTCCTACCTCTATGGTAAACCCTGAGATCCACCCCTGACCTCTGTGGTAAACCCCCGAGATCCACCCCCACCTCTGTGGTAAACCCCTGAGATCCACCCCTGACCTCTGTGGTAAACCCCTGAGATCCACCCCCCACCTCTGTGGTAAACCCCTGAGATCCACCACCACCTCTGTGGTAAACCCCTGAGATCCACCCCCACCTCTGTAGTAAACCCCTGAGATCCACCTCCCACCTCTGTGGTAAACCCCTGAGATCCACCCCCCACCTCTGTGGTAAACTCCTGAGATTCACCCCCACCTCTGTGGTAAACCCCTGAGATCCACCCCCACCTCTGTGGTAAACCCCTGAGATCCACCCCCACCTCTGTGGTAAACTCCTGAGATTCACCCCCCACCTCTGTGGTAAACCCCTGAGATCCACCCCTGACCTCTGTGGTAAACTCCTGAGATTCACCCCCACCTCTGTGGTAAACCCCTGAGATCCACCTCCCACCTCTGTGGTAAAACGCTGAGATCCACCCCTGACCTCTGTGGTAAACCCCTGAGATCCACCCCCACCTCTGTGGTAAACCCCTGAGATCCACCCCTGACCTCTGTGGTAAACCCCTGAGATCCACCCCCAACCTCTGTGGAAAACCCCTGAGATCCACCCCTGACCTCTGTGGTAAACCCCTGAGATTCACCCCCCACCTCTGTGGTAAACACCTGAGATCCACCCCCACCTCTGTGGTAAACCCCTGAGATCCACCTCCCACCTCTGTGGTAAACCACTGAGATCCACCTCCCACCTCTGTGGTAAACGCCTGAGGTCCACCCCTGACCTCTGTGGTAAACCCCTGAGATCCACCCCCCCACCTCTGTAGTAAACCCCTGAGATCCACCCCCACCTCTGTGGTAAACCTCTGAGATCCACCTCCCACCTCTGTGGTAAACCGCTGAGATCCACCTCCCACCTCTGTGGTAAACTCCTGAGATTCACCCCCCACCTCTGTGGTAAAACGCTGAGATCCACCCCTGACCTCTGTGGTAAACCCCTGAGATCCACCCCCACCTCTGTGGTAAACTCCTGAGATTCACCCCCACCTCTGTGGTAAAACGCTGAGATCCACCCCTGACCTCTGTTGTAAACCCCTGAGATCCCCCTGACCTCTGTGGTAAACTCCTGAGATTCACCCCCACCTCTGTGGTAAACCCCTGAGATCCACCCCTGACCTCTGTGGTAAACCCCTGAGATCCACCTCCTACCTCTATGGTAAACCCTGAGATCCACCCCTGACCTATGTGGTAAACCCCTGAGATCCACCCCCACCTCTGTGGTAAACCCCTGAGATCCACCCCTGACCTCTGTGGTAAACCCCGAGATCCACCCCCACCTCTGTGGTAAACCCCTGAGATCCACCCCTGACCTCTGTGGTAAACCCCTGAGATCCACCCCCCACCTCTGTGGTAAACCCCTGAGATCCACCACCACCTCTGTGGTAAACCCCTGAGATCCACCCCCACCTCTGTAGTAAACCCCTGAGATCCACCTCCCACCTCTGTGGTAAACCCCTGAGATCCACCCCCACCTCTGTGGTAAACTCCTGAGATTCACCCCCACCTCTGTGGTAAACCCCTGAGATCCACCCCCACCTCTGTGGTAAACCCCTGAGATCCACCCCCACCTCTGTGGTAAACTCCTGAGATTCACCCCCCACCTCTGTGGTAAACCCCTGAGATCCACCCCTGACCTCTGTGGTAAACTCCTGAGATTCACCCCCCACCTCTGTGGTAAACCCCTGAGATCCACCTCCCACCTCTGTGGTAAAACGCTGAGATCCACCCCTGACCTCTGTGGTAAACCCCTGAGATCCACCCCCACCTCTGTGGTAAACCCCTGAGATCCACCCCTGACCTC
Organism: Oncorhynchus gorbuscha; assembly: GCF_021184085.1. Taxonomy (NCBI): domain Eukaryota; kingdom Metazoa; phylum Chordata; class Actinopteri; order Salmoniformes; family Salmonidae; genus Oncorhynchus; species Oncorhynchus gorbuscha. Next base: position 103,782,233 of record NC_060173.1, on the reverse strand, counting down.
TGTGGTAAACCCCTGAGATCCACCCCCAACCTCTGTGGTAAACCCCTGAGATCCACCTCCCACCTCTGTGGTAAACCACTGAGATCCACCTCCCACCTCTGTGGTAAACGCCTGAGGTCCACCCCTGACCTCTGTGGTAAACCCCTGAGATCCACCCCCCCACCTCTGTAGTAAACCCCTGAGATCCACCCCCACCTCTGTGGTAAACCTCTGAGATCCACCTCCCACCTCTGTGGTAAACCGCTGAGATCCACCTCCCACCTCTGTGGTAAACTCCTGAGATTCACCCCCCACCTCTGTGGTAAAACGCTGAGATCCACCCCTGACCTCTGTGGTAAACCCCTGAGATCCACCCCCACCTCTGTGGTAAACTCCTGAGATTCACCCCCCACCTCTGTGGTAAAACGCTGAGATCCACCCCTGACCTCTGTTGTAAACCCCTGAGATCCACCCCTGACCTCTGTGGTAAACTCCTGAGATTCACCCCCCACCTCTGTGGTAAACCCCTGAGATCCACCTCCCACCTCTGTGGTAAAACGCTGAGATCCACCCCTGACCTCTGTGGTAAACCCCTGAGATCCACCCCCGACCTCTGTGGTAAACCCCTGAGATCCACCTCCCACCTCTGTGGAAAACCCCTGAGATCCACCCCTGACCTCTGTGGTAAACCCCTGAGATCCACCCCCACCTCTGTGGTAAACCCCTGAGATCCACCCCCCACCTCTGTGGTAAACTCCTGAGATTCACCCCCCACCTCTGTGGTAAACCCCTGAGATCCACCCCTGACCTCTGTGGTAAACTCCTGAGATTCACCCCCCACCTCTGTGGTAAACCCCTGAGATCCACCTCCCACCTCTGTGGTAAAACGCTGAGATCCACCCCTGACCTCTGTGGTAAACCCCTGAGATCCACCCCCACCTCTGTGGTAAACCCCTGAGATCCACCCCTGACCTCTGTGGTAAACCCCTGAGAATCACCCCCAACCTCTGTTGTAAACCCCTGAGATCCACCTCCCACCTCTGTGAAAACCCCTGAGATCCACCCCTGACCTCTGTGGTAAACCCCTGAGATTCACCCCCCACCTCTGTGGTAAACCCCTGAGATCCACCCCCACCTCTGTGGTAAACCCCTGAGATCCACCTCCCACCTCTGTGGTAAACCGCTGAGATCCACCTCCGACCTCTGTGGTAAACGCCTGAGGTCCACCCCTGACCTCTGTGGTAAACTCCTGAGATTCACCCCCCACCTCTGTGGTAAACCCCTGAGATCCACCTCCCACCTCTGTGGTAAACCTCTGAGATCCACCTCCCACCTCTGTGGTAAACCCTGAGATCCACCCCCACCTCTGTGGTAAACCCCTGAGATCCACCCCTGACCTCTGTGGTAAACCCCTGAGATTCACCCCCACCTCTGTGGTAAACCCCTGAGATCCACCCCCACCTCTGTGGTAAACCCCTGAGATCCACCCCCACCTCTGTAGTAAACCCCTGAGATCCACCCCCACCTCTGTGGAAAACCCCTGAGATTCACCCCCACTTCTGTGGTAAACCCTGAGATCCACCCCCCACTTCTGTTAAGTTATAGCAATGGCATAAAAGGGACAATCAACTCAGGGCCCTATGCGTTCACTGGAAAATAATGCAACCCTGTGAAAGGTCAGTTCCACCCTGCTAGAGCGTCCTGGAACACACCTTCCACGTTGTCCATTATTTTCCATCGATTCCCTCGTTGATTATACCTTACATAATACATACAGACTATAAAGACCAGCTAAAACCACCTATAACTTCAAATTAGAGTTGAGTTGAACGTACAGTATTCTAATGTGTTAGATTATATGGCCTATGTTCAGTAGTATCTAGAAGCAGGCAGCAGAGAGCATTCATGCACTACAGATGTCCAGGGAGAGAAACCCTGCTGCACCAAGAGCTGACACTCTGCCTGACTGTACTATAATGTATTTATATCTAATCTGAATTAGGGTTCAAAATCAATTAGATTTTCAAAAGGGCAAGGATTTTGTTGTCAATGCATTCTATGAGATGTCAATGTAAGGGAGAGTGGGGTAAGTTGAACCAAAGGAGTGACATTCTAGACGATTCTGTGCTTCCAACTTGTGGCAACAGTTTGGGGAAGGCCCTTTCCTGTTTCAGCATGACAATGTCCCTGTGCACAATGCGAGGTCCATACAGAAATTATTTGTTGAGATTGGTGTGGAAGAACTTGACTGGCCTGCACAGAGCCCTGACCTCAACCCCATCGGACACCTTTGGGATGAACTGGAGGGGGTAAGGAGAGAAGGTGAAAGGGTGAGGATGGGGTGAGAAGATGAGGGGAGAGGAGAGTGAGAAAGGTGAGAAGTGGGAGAGCTGTGTCCATAGCCTCATGAAGAAGAAACTCCTGAATAAACTGTTCCAGAGTTCAGCCAGGCGACCTACGGAAGAGGGAAAATCAAGCCTTACCGTAATACTTTTTTGGTTTGTTTGCAATGTCATCTAATGAGCTGTGAATAACATCAGTGACTCAATCAGATCTTTATTGGTTCAGATGTGCAAAATACAATTGATTTGAGATTCTTGCTTTCGCAGCAGTGCTTTATAAAATGGTAATTATGACCAGCAGTTGTGTGTGTGTGTTTATAGCACAGGATACTGATTAATTTACATCTGTCCCTAATTTTTCAGCTACAGGTAATCAGTTCCCAATAGCTGCTGATGCTATAACTGAAAGTAGAAAAATAGGCTAACTGGATGGTTTTATTTAAGACATTGTCTAAGTCCCAAATGGCACCCTATTCCCTATATAGTGCACTACTTTCGACCGAGCCCTATGGGCCCTGCTCAAAAGTAGTGCACTATGTAGGAGGGAATAGGGTGCCGTTTGGGTCATTTGGGACACATTTTGTGATTTAGAAAGGAAATTACATCTCGGGCAACATTCAGTGAATTCAGACGAGCTTTGCTGCTTCGTTACTTCGCTGCTTCGCGGCTTCGCTACTTCGCTGCTTCGCTACTCCGCTGCTTCGCTACTTCGCTTCACCCCAAATTGTGATTTATTTCAGTGGTGAATAAATGTTGAAGCCCATTCAATTAGAAGATCTAAATAAGAACCCTCCCTTCCCAACTCAAGACAGTCATGGATGTAACCTTTGAGCCCCAGAAAAATCATGGCTGGAAGTTTCTGTCCAGTACCTAGGATGAGATAAATGATCTCATCTCAGTGCAGAAAACCTGAAAGTTTTAGAGATGACCGGAGTACAGTCACTACTGAATTAGGCAAAGGAGCTGCAGAGAGTAGAGAACAGTAGAGTAGTACTTTATTGATCCCATCTTTGGAAAGTGTTTTATTTTATGACTCACTACTTAACAGAACCAAATACTGAACAGGGATGTCTTTAATACTGTAGTGTACAATAATAGAACTGGTAGGTTGTCAGACAGAGTTAGCTAGTGATGCAGATTGTGGAACTACTGTTCATTCAGTCTATGACTCAATAATACCACCTCAGGTCAACTATAGTCAGCCTGCTACCATGGAATCACATGGGATGGGATTATCTCATATTTTACAGTATTGTTGGTACACCCCGCAAAGACGCAGTGTAATTTCAGGCTGTTAACGTCCTCTTTTCTTTATTTCAGTAAAGAAGGGGTTGTCGTGAGCTAAAAACATGTTCATGGGACAGAGCCCAGACTAAGAGACGTGATCAGGGTCATAGGTCAGATCAGAACATGTAATTTTCCCATAGAACTTGAATGACTCATTGTAATTCTATGACTATCCCGTCACAAAGCCAACATTGAACATCTGGATACAGGAAGCTGACGTGCCACTGTTCAACACAACATCTGGATACAGGAAGCTGACGTGCCACTGTTCAACACAACATCTGGATACAGGAAGCTGACGTGCCACTGTTCAACACAACATCTGGATACAGGAAGCTGACGTGCCACTGTTCAACACAACATCTGGATACAGGAAGCTGACGTGCCACTGTTCAACACAACATCTGGATACAGGAAGCTGACGTGCCACTGTTCAACACAACATCTGGATACAGGAAGCTGACGTGCCACTGTTCAACACAACATCTGGATACAGGAAGCTCACGTGCCACTGTTCAACACAACATCTGGATACAGGAAGCTCACGTGCCACTGTTCAACACAACATCTGGATACAGGAAGCTGACGTGCCACTGTTCAACACAACATCTGGATACAGGAAGCTCACGTGCCACTGTTCAACACAACATCTGGATACAGGAAGCTCACGTGCCACTGTTCAACACAACATCTGGGGGTGAGAGATGAACACATTAAATGCTGCTGCATCGCTTGACAGTCTGAATCATTTAAACTTTTCACGAACGTGTCCATTACCTCTCCTCTCTCTTGACTCTGTCTTCTCTAGCTCGATTCTTTCTCCTCAATAAGCCTCTCTCAGAAACACTCCATCCTTCCCTCATTACTCTCAACCCTCTCTTTCTGTCCCTAACACCCTTCAGACACCATTCTCTTCTGTGAGGAGATTACTGTCCAAACACACAGCTCAGAGCAACCCCTGGTCTGAACAGGCTGTGGATTTGGGTACATTTTTAAGATCACCCAAGATCTGCATCTCTAGACACTGTCATGCTCATCCATGACTAACCCATGACTAACACCTGGAACGCCCACACCAGTAGAAATACACTTTTTCAAGCTGAAAGAAGATCGGCGGAGCTTACCCAAGATTTTGCACAAAGATGTAAGTCAATAAGTCATCGTTATAGCCAAAGTATGATATATTTGGGCCTGAAGTGACAAAACCGAACTGCCCTTTTCATGCATATTCATGCCAATGATGTGTCTTTTCCTATGAAATGACGCTCAAATGATATTTGCCCATGTTTCTTTTTAGGGTTGGGTTTTATTTGAATGGTACCACCCACCAGCATGGCATTGTTCATTAATCGGAAACACCTGAAAAATGTGTGAGTCACGACTGAGTTGGGCAACATAATAGATCATCTTTAGCGACAGGAAATATGGTGGTTCAATGAAGATTGTTCACTTGGGCCGTTTACTATTGAAAAAAATAGTCAGTTCCGGTCTACAAAACGGGTGGGTCTCCCATAGACACCAAAGCAATAGCAGCTGGGTCTGGTCTACCTAGTTCACTGACTTTCATTGAACCAGAAAAAAAAACAGTGAGTGGGGTGTCTCACTTCCTCTTCAGTCTCTGGTACTTGGCTGCCTGAGCCATGGAGCAAATTACAATAGGGGTCAACGTTAATAATCTTTGGATGCCGACACTAGCCTCACCATTGGAAGATATAGCTCGGACTGTGGCCTACAGAAGACTATTCCTATTATTGTCCCGTGATCCATCAAACACATTTGGTGTGTCATCATAGTGGTTTATGACTTGGGGTCAGACTCGCTCAGGGGGAACAAATGTACATTTGCGCCTTTTTTCAATAATGTCATTGATAAAACAGAGAAGTGTGAAATATTTTTTTGCCATGTAACAGTTGTTAAAGTACTTTGTGGATTTCACCAGATTCATATGAAAAATATAGCATGTTGATTTGTTATTATGCATGCCTGCCCATCCTGGGAATATGGGAGTGTTTACAGTCATGGCCAAAAGTTTTGAGAATGACACAAATATTAATTTTCACAAAGTCTGCTGCCTCAGTTTGTATGATGGCAAGTTGCATATACTCCAGAATGTTATGAAGAGTGATCAGATGATTTGCAATTAATTGCAAAGTCCCTCTTTGCCATACAAATGAACTGAACCCCCCCCCCCAAAAAAAAATCCACTGCATTTCAGCCCTGCCACAAAAGGACCAGCTGACATCATGTCAGTGATTCTCTCCTTAACACAGGTGTGAATGTTGATGAGGACAAGGCTGGAGATCACTCTGTCATGCTGATTGAGTTCGAATAACAGACTGGAAGCTTCAAAAGAAGGGTGGTGCTTGGAATCATTGTTCTTCCTCTGTCAACCATGGTTACCTGCAAGGAAACACATGCTGTCATCATTGCTTTCTACAAAAAGGGCTTCACAGGCAAGGATATTGCTGACAGTAAGATTGCACCTAAATCAACCATTTAGGAGAGCGGTTCAATTGTTGTGAAGAAGGCTTCAGGGCGCCCAAGAAAGTACAGCAAGCGCCAGGACCATCTCCTAAAGTTGATTCAGCTGCGGGATCGGGGCACCACCAGTACAGAGCTTGCTCAGGAATGGCAGCAGGCAGGTGTATCTGCGCACACAGTGAGGCAAAGACTTTTGGAGGATGGCCTGGTGTCAAGAAGGGCAGCAAAGAGGCCACTTCTCTCCAGGAAAAAATCAGGGACAGACTGATATTCTGCAAAAGGTACAGGGATTGGACTGCTGAGGACTGGGGTAAAGTCATTTTCTCTGATGAATCCCCTTTCTGATTGTTTGGAGCATCCGGAAAAAAGCTTATCCGGAGAAGACAAGGTGAGCGCTACCATCAGTCCTGTGTCATGCCAACAGTAAAGCATCCTGAGACCATTCATGTGTGGGGTTGCTTCTCAGCCAAGGGAGTGGGCTCACTCACAATTTTGCCTAAGAACACAGCCATGAATAAAGAATGGTACCAACACATCCTCCGAGAGCAACTTCTCCCAACCATCCAGGAACAGATTGGTGATGAACAGTGTATTTTCCAGCATGATGGAGCACCTTGCCATAAGGCAAAAGTGATAACTAAGTGGCTCGGGAAACAAAACATCAATATTTTGGGTCCATGGCCAGGAAACTCCCCAGACCTTAATCCCATTGAGAACTTGTGGTCAATCCTCAAGAGGCGGGTGGACAAACAAAACCCCACAAATTCTGACAAACTCCAAGCATTGATTATGCAAGAATGGGCTGCCACCAGTCAGGATGTGGCCCAGAAGTTAATTGACAGCATGTCAGGGCGGATTGCAGAGGTTTTGAAAAAGAAGGGTCAACACTGCAAATATTGACTCTTTACATCAACTTCATGTAATTGTCAATAAAAGCCTTTGACACTTATGAAATGCTTGTAATTATACTTCAATATTCCATAGTAACATCTGACAAAAATATCTCAACACTGAAGCAGCAAACGTTGTAGAAATTTATATTTGTGTCATTCTCAAAACTTTTGGCCACGACTGTACTTACGTTTTGACCTCAGTGCTCGAGCTCAAATAATTTTGATGCACTATGAGAGGCAGGCACGCTTTTTCTGTCGTCTTCAGAAAAATGTGATTCCTTTAAGCACAAAGTCAGACACATAGTGTTTTGTTCATGAATAATGTTGTATATTTAGAGGTTACTCATAAGTGTATGGTATTGTTAAGATGTAATTGTACTTTTTAGGATAATATTAACATTCTGAATTCAACATGTGGCTACTAGCTAGCTATTGTATGTGTGAACGAAGGCTAGCTCCTCTAATGATCCCAGTCCCTTGTATTGTGCGTCTATTGTAGAAAGAGGCGACGATTCACAGAACATATGTGTTCTATAAATGTTTTGTATTTTCTTTTGGGTGCAGGTATGTGGTTTTATCTATGCAAAATATATGTTACATGTTGATACATAATAAGGAGAAGCTGTACTCATTATTACATTCAAAAATCATTTTGATGCACTATGAGTGAAAGAGGCGGCGATTCGCAGAACATAGTGCTCTACAAATGTTTTGTATTTTCTTTTGGATGCAGATGCCGAGAGTGAATTATGTTTCATTAAAACATCTAGATCTCCAAAGGCCACGTTTATAGTCTCAATCAACCACACACAACGCAGAGTTACAGCGGTGTAGTACAGCACCGGTTACAGCCGCAAACATCCTTTCTGAATTTAAAAGTAATCCTCTGGCAGATGTTGCCTCTAACATCCATTTATATAGTGTTATGAGGGCAAACTGAGGAAGGTCAGCCAGGCAACAGTGCAGGATATCTCTGTGTGTGTGTGTGTGTGTGTGTGTGTGTGTGTGTGTGTGTGTGTGTGTGTGTGTGTGTGTGTGTGTGTGTGTGTGTGTGTGTGTGTGTGTGTGTGTGTGTGTGTGTGTGTGTGTGTGTGTGTGTGTGTGTGTGTGTGTGTGTGTGTGTGTGTGTGTGTGTGTGTGTGTGTGTGTGTGTGTGTGTGTGTGTGTGTGTGTGTGTGTGTGTGTGTGTGTGTGTGTGTGTGTGTGTGTGTGTGTGTGTGTGTGTGTGTGTGCGTGTGTGTGTGTGTGTGAATTTTTAATGAATAATGCATGCCTTGTCTACCTAGATGACTTGGAGAAGCTGTCTTTTCCCTCTAACCTTTATGCCTCAATGGGGCACACACGTATCTGTAATTGGCAAACAGCGTGAGATGCCTGTCTGCAAGACACAACTGGATAAGCATTTACCATTTCAGAGATAAATAAACTGCGAATGGAACAAACTGTGCTCTACTTCCAATTCAAAGACTTAAATGATTACTTTTTTAACCTTTATTTAACTAGGCAAGTCAGTTAAGAACAAATTCTTATTTTCAATGAAGGCAGAACGACAGATTTGTACCTTGTCAGCTCAGGGATTTGAACTTGCAACCTTTCAGTTACTAGTCCAACACTCTACCCACTAGGCTACCCTGCCTAAAACAAGGTCCTAAAACTAGTGACCTAAAACTAGGTCACTATGGTTAATAGTGTATAATTTAAGTAGGATATGGTGAACATAGAATGAGGAAGACTAAGACTCTCTGCCTATCCAGACCGCATCTGCGACCTGAAATACCACAGTATGCAAAGTAACCATTCAAACAGCACATGACTGCAGTGACCTATATATAAAGTAGATTAAATAAATTTGTATAGCAAACACATTGAATGATCCAACCTCTTTGTAACATACACTGAGTGTACAAGACATTAAAAACACCTGCTCTTTCCATGACATAGACTGACCAGGTGAAATCTTTGATCCCCCACTTGTGAAATCCACAAAAAATTCAGTGTAGATGAAGGGGAGGAGGCAGGTTAAAGAAGGATTTTTAAGCCTTGAGACAATTGAGACATGGATTGTGTATGTGTGTCATTCAGGGGTATAAATGGGCCTTTGAACTGGGTATGGTAGTAGGTTCCAGGCACACCGGTTTGTATCAAGACCTGCAACGCTGCTGTCTTTTTCACGCTCAACAGTTTCCTGTGTGTATCAAGAATGGTCCACCACCCAAAGGGCATCCAGCCAATTTGACACAACTATGGGAAGCATTGACATCAACATGGGCCAGCATCCCTGTGGAACGCTTTGGACACCTTGTAGAGTCAACATGGGCCAGCATCCCTGTGGAACACTTTGGACACCTTGTAGAGTCAACATGGGCCAGCATCCCTGTGGAACGCATTGGACACCTTGTAGAGTCCACGTGGGCCAGCATCCCTGTGGAACGCTTTGGACACCTTGTAGAGTCCACGTGGGCCAGCATCCCTGTGGAACGCGTTAGACACCTTGTAGAGTCAACGTGGGCCTGCATCCCTGTGGAACGCGTTAGACACCTTGTAGAGTCCACGTGGGCCTGCATCCCTGTGGAACACGTTAGACACCTTGTAGAGTCAACGTGGGCCAGCATCCCTGTGGAACGCGTTAGACACCTTGTAGAGGTTGTACTGAAGGCAAAAGGGCAGATGCAAATCAATATTAGGAAGGTGTCCTTAATGTTTTGTACACTCAGTGTATAACGTAATATGTAACACTTGACCATAGCCCCCTTATATATGCATTCATTAAGTTTTATAAACAACTGCGCAAGACTTCATAACATCCTTCATTGATTTACCTTTATTTAATAGTCATAGTCAGTCATTAAGTGTCAGCAAATCTCTAGACATACTATCTCTGAAAATCTGTCATGTATTTTGTTCATGTCAATTATCTCATCCAAACTGAACCTGATTTGTTAAGCTTTACAGACACACAGACACACACGCTAGCTAGCATGTGATAGACCAGCCCCCTGACAGAGAGATAGAGAAGCAGAACAAAGGTAGGCAATAACATTCAGGTGTCCTTGTGTTGTTGAATAGCCTTGATGGAAGGCAGTTCCCTAGGCAACCCATTAGTTTGGATCTCACAGTCCAGCAGCAAATGGTCCCCTCTGTATTACAGAATAATAGTTTCACACCGAAGGACTATTTTACATGTATTTATACAGTTGAACACAGGTGCTGAGACAACTATGACTTTGTCCATAACAATATGTCTCAATCGTTCATAAAAAAATAATACATTAATGGTAGTGAATACAGAGAGTGAATACAGAGAGTGAATACAGGGAGTGAATACAGAGAGTGAATACAGAGAGTGAATACAGAGAGTGAATACAGAGAGTGAATACAGGGAGTGAATACAGAGAGTGAATACAGAGAGTGAATACAGAGAGTGAATACAGAGAGTGAATACAGAGAGTGAATACAGGGAGTGAATACAGAGAGTGAATACAGAGAGTGAATACAGAGAGTGAATACAGGGAGTGAATACAGAGAGTGAATACAGGGAGTGAATACAGGGAGTGAATACAGGGAGTGAATACAGAGAGTGAATACAGAGAGTGAATACAGAGATAATGAGAGGAAGTGAATTCTAGATAACACTCAAATCAAGGCCACTGGCTCCCCTGCAACAGAGGTGACAACCCCATGTTGAAGCAATATCGGTCTCGTTGACCGTTCTCTTATCCCAGAATAATTGAACCATTCAGAATGTTTCCTTCAGACAATACATTTTGTACAGGGTGTAGTACAGACAGTATGCAACTGTTAATTGGATAACACAACTGGTTGTGGATTACAAGAGCAGTCACTGCTGAAAAACTATCAGCAAATATGGTTTAAAGTATTGTGCACAGCCTGTTTTGGACAAACATAGAGAGTGTAGTGGGATTTGTGCCCCGATACAATTCTTGCTCCTGACTGTGTAGTAATGCTGTAATTACTCTCGTAAAAACGTTGTGATAACACGTTGTTGCATAGGGATCTATTGTAATTGACTAGTAATGTGTTACCCATCTGTCTCTCTCACCTGTCTGAGGATGAAGCTGGTGGAGTTGGTGCTCCCGTCAGACCTCTTTAGCCGGCTGCGTCTGGAGTAGGTCCCTCTATTCACCTGAGTAGGTACAGCCAGAAACACAGACATCATTCTCACTGTCACTCACTTTGCAGCACGACAACAAGGGCACGTCGCTCTGGATAAGAGCGTCTGCTAAATGACTTAAATGTAATGTCAATGTAATAAGGAACACTGGGGCCCTACGGGTGATCAGGTGATCAGGTGCCTGGGTATAGCCTGTCCCTATTGTATGCATTTCCATCTTGTCTATAACTGGTGTAGCCTGCTGTCCACTTCTGGCTGAGACCTGAAGACTTGCATTGGCTCTCCAAACTAATGGCTAACCTTTAGCTCAGCTTGTGACCTTTCATAAGAACTAAGGATGTAGCTTATTGCAGAGAAAATACAGCTGCATCACATTTTATATCTGCCTTAAAAAAAATGAAAAACAAGTGTGTCATTTTTAGAACCTATATATTACATCTTTACTATTTGCTGTCCAATCTTAAATATGTAAGATGGTCTAATATTTTGGTATGAGGCTGTAAAACTAGGTCATGTGTTCAGTCAGTCTGCCCTTCATCAATGGATTCCAGCTACATGGATGAATTATTAAATACCCTATTTCAAACCACATCAATCAAATTCACATACCATCTGCTAAACGTCACAGTGATCACGACTACATCACATACAGTGCGAAGCTTATGACGTACCACGGATTATTGAGCGTTGTGAGAAAATAAAGAAACTAGCCTATTAATAAATAAATATATAGCCAACATGAATCTGTAGCTAACTTTCTGAAGGTAGGTAGCCTCATAGAGAATGCTTTCCCCATTTTGGTGCAGTGAAGTTGGTAGTCATCCCACAGGATCATCTTAATTACACATAAATGTGCAAAATGGGAATTGAACACGTTTTATTAACAGCAGTAAGAGAACAGAGTCAGAAACCGATAGAGCAGAGTATCTACTATATTGCGGTACTTTACCTTCTGGAGTCCATCGCCTGCACCGTGACGGGTGTAGATGTGCCGGGACATTTCGGCTAGTTCGTCGGTCCAAGGGGGAGGCTGCCTCTCTGTCCCGGTCCATGGCAACTGCTGTTGCGGTTGTTGAGTTGGTTCCTCCAGCTTTGCACTGTTGCTTACAAACTGTCAACAGAGAGAGGAACGATACGATACAGTGCTTTCTTGGTAAACAGTCCGTGTGAATTAACCAACCGGTATCTGTTTGCGCGCGTGCAGTAGTGCTACTCTGTGCTGCTGTTGAAGGTTACGCGACAGATGTGCACGCGCAACTGGCACGCTCTTGGCTGCTGAGCTCTGCCTCTCGCATCATCCATCGTACTAACCATTTACATTGTGTCAATGGCTCTATCTGTCATTCTCATCTGGAGAATGCATTGATGTTTCTAGTTACATCAGCTTCTTACATTACAGTTTTGTTTTATTACAGGTTTGTATATTATGTTTGTATTTCCTTTTGACCATGGAACAATCTCTGCTGGTGTGTACATATATATTTGGAATGAAAATAATGTAACAATTTACCCAAGAATGAAATATGAAAACAAGAAATCCTGTTGAAATGTATTTTCGGAATTGATAAGACAATAAAACTATTGTCCATTAGCTTAACATTAAATATACATGTGTATTTGGTGTTCTGTCTTACAGGGTAAACATATCAAAACAGACATAAAACATACATATAGCATTACACACATTGAATATTTACATTTCAACAAACTAAAGACCTGTGGTGTGGTGATGGGATCAAGAGAGATAGCTGTGATGCCCTCTATTTGTTATGCTGGTGAATGAGGACCCAAACGCGACTTAACGAAAACAGAGTCTTTATTCCAGTATAAGACAAAAGTAATAATCCTGGAAATATCAAGGATAAAACAAAACAGGAAAAACTTAAATCCACTCGTAGTAGCGAGGACAGACTGGAGACTCGACCATAGACTGCAGGTTGCTTCGGGAAGGCACCGACCGTAGCAGACTAAAACACCTGCTCACACGCAGCATCTGAAGAAGACAAAACACGACAGGGCGAGACAAGGACACAGAACAGCGAACATCATACAAGGATCTGACAAGGACAGAAGCGGAAAACAGAGGGAGAAATAGTGGCTCTAATCAGAGGGCAAAATAGGGGACAGGTGTGAAAAGAGTAAATGAGGAACAGCTGGGAGCAGGAACGGAATGATAGGGAGAGAGAGCGAGAGAGGGAGAGAGGGAGGGGAAGAGAGGGATAGAAAGAGGGAAAGAACCTAATAAGACCAGCAGAGGGAAACGAAAAGAAGGGAAGCACAGAGACAAGACATGATAACCAATGACAAAACATGACAGTACCCCCCCACTCACCGAGCGCCTCCTGGCGCACTCGAGGGAGGAACCCTGGCGGCAACGGAGGAAATCATCAATCAGCGAACGGTCCAGCACGTCCCGAGATGGAACCCAACTCCTCTCCTCAGGACCGTAACCCTCCCAATCCACTAAGTACTGGTGACCACGTCCCCGAGAACGCATGTCCATGATCTTTCGTACCTTGTAAATAGGTGCGCCCTCGACAAGGACAGGAGGGGGGGAGGGAAGACGAACGGGGAGCGAAGAAAGGGCTTGACACAGGAGACATGGAAGACAGGGTGGACGCGACGAAGATGTCACGGAAGAAGCAGTCGCACAGCGACAGGATTGACGACCTGGGAGACACGGAACGGACCAATGAACCGCGGAGTCAACTTACGAGAAGCTGTCGTAAGGGGAAGGTTACGAGTGGAAAGCCACACTCTCTGGCCGCGACAATACCTAGGACTCTTAATCCTACGTTTATTGGCGGCTCTCACAGTCTGCGCCCTGTAACGGCAAAGTGCAGACCTCACCCTCCTCCAGGTGCGCTCACAACGTTGGACAAACGCTTGAGCGGAGGGAACGCTGGACTCGGCGAGCTGGGACGAGAACAGAGGAGGCTGGTACCCCAGACTACTCTGAAACGGAGATAGCCCGGTAGCAGACGAAGGAAGCGAGTTGTGAGCGTATTCTGCCCAGGGGAGCTGTTCTGCCCAAGACGCAGGGTTTCTAAAAGAAAGGCTGCGTAATATGCGACCAATCGTCTGATTGGCCCTTTCTGCTTGACCGTTAGACTGGGGATGAAAACCGGAAGAGAGACTGACGGAAGCACCAATCAAACGACAGAACTCCCTCCAAAACTGTGACGTGAATTGCGGGCCTCTGTCTGAAACGGCGTCTAACGGGAGACCATGAATTCTGAACACATTCTCAATGATGATTTGTGCCGTCTCCTTAGCTATTGGAAGCTTAGCGAGGGGAATGAAATGTGCCGCCTTAGAGAACCTATCGACAACCGTAAGAATCACAGTCTTCCCCGCAGACGAAGGCAGACCGGTAATGAAGTCTAAGGCGATGTGAGACCATGGTCGAGAAGGAATGGGAAGCGGTCTGAGACGACCGGCAGGAGGAGAGTTACCTGACTTAGTCTGCGCGCAGTCCGAACAAGCAGCCACGAAACGGCGCGTGTCACGCTCCTGAGTAGGCCACCAAAACCGCTGGCGAATAGAAGCAAGTGTGCCCCGAACGCCGGGGTGGCCAGCTAATTTGGCAGAGTGAGCCCACTGAAGAACAGCCAGACGAGTAGAAACAGGAACGAAAAGAAGGTTACTAGGACAAGCGCGCGGCGACGCAGTGTGAGTGAGTGCTTGCTTAACCTGTCTCTCAATTCCCCAGACAGTCAACCCGACAACACGCCCATAAGGAAGAATCCCCTCGGGATCGGTAGAAGCCACAGAAGAACTAAAGAGACGGGATAAGGCATCAGGCTTGGTGTTCCTATTACCCGGGCGATAAGAAATCACGAACTCGAAACGAGCGAAAAACAACGCCCAACGAGCTTGACGTGCATTGAGTCGTTTGGCAGAACGGATGTACTCAAGGTTCTTATGGTCAGTCCAAACGACAAAAGGAACGGTCGCCCCCTCCAACCACTGTCGCCATTCGCCTAGGGCTAAGCGGATGGCGAGCAGTTATGTTACCCACATCATAGTTGCGTTCCGATGGCGACAGGCGATGAGAAAAATAAGCGCAAGGATGGACCTTATCGTCAGACTGGAAGCGCTGGGATAGAATGGCTCCCACGCCCACCTCTGAAGCGTCAACCTCGACAATGAATTGTTTAGTGACGTCAGGAGTAACAAGGATAGGAGCGGACGTAAAACGCTTCTTGAGGAGATCAAAAGCTCCCTGGGCGGAACCGGACCACTTAAAGCACGTCTTGACAGAAGTAAGAGCTGTGAGAGGGCAGCAACTTGACCGAAATTACGAATGAAACGCCGATAGAAATTAGCGAAACCTAGAAAGCGCTGCAACTCGACACGTGACCTTGGAACGGGCCAATCACTGACAGCCTGGACCTTAGCGGGATCCATCTGAATGCCTTCAGCGGAAATAACAGAACCGAGAAATGTGACAGAGGAGACATGAAAGGCGCACTTCTCAGCCTTAACGTAGAGACAATTCTCTAAAAGGTGTTGGAGTACACGTCGAACGTGCTGAACATGAATCTCGAGTGACGGTGAAAAAATCAGGATATCGTCAAGGTAGACAAAAACAAAGATGTTCAGCATGTCTCTCAGTACATCATTAACTAATGCCTGAAAAACAGCTGGAGCATTAGCGAGACCGAACGGCAGAACCCGGTACTCAAAATGCCCTAACGGAGTGTTAAACGCCGTTTTCCACTCGTCCCCCTCTCTGATGCGCACGAGATGGTAAGCGTTACGAAGGTCCAACTTAGTAAAGAACCTGGCTCCCTGCAGAATCTCGAAGGCTGACGACATAAGGGGAAGCGGATAACGATTCTTAACCGTTATGTCATTCAGCCCTCGATAATCCACGCAGGGGCGCAGAGTACCGTCCTTCTTCTTAACAAAAAAAAACCCCGCTCCGGCGGGAGAGGAAGAAGGCACTACGGTGCCGGCGTCGAGAGAAACAGACAAATAATCCTCGAGAGCCTTACGTTCGGGAGCCGACAGAGAGTATAGTCTACCCCGAGGGGGAGTGGTCCCCGGAAGGAGATCAATACTACAATGGGCGTGGGCTTCCCTAACTGTCTGAGAGGAATGTCATGTCTCCGAGCCCAAGCTTCGTCATAAAACAACGCTCTGCTCCAGAGTCTATCAAGGCACTGCATGAAGCAGCCGAACCGGTCCAGCGTAGATGGACCGACATAGTAGTACAGGATCTTGATGGAGAGACCTGAGTAGTAGCGCTCACCAGTAGCCCTCCGCTTACTGATGAGCTCTGGCTTTTACTGGACATGAATTGACAAAATGTCCAGCAGAACCGCAATAGAGGCAAAGGCGGTTGGTGATCCTCCGTTCCCTCTCCTTAGTCGAGATGCGAATACCTCCCAGCTGCATGGGCTCAGTCTCTGAGCCGGAGGAAGGAGATGGTTGCGATGCGGAGAGGGGGAACACCGTTAACGCGAGCTCTCTTCCACGAGCTCGGTGACGAAGATCTACCCGTCGTTCAATGCGGATGGCGAGTGCAATCAAAGAGTCCACACTGGAAGGAACCTCCCGGGAGAGAATCTCATCCTTAACCTCAGTGTGGAGTCCCTCCAGAAAACAAGCGAGCAACGCCGGCTCGTTCCAGTCACTAGAGGCAGCAAGAGTGCGAAACTCTATAGAGTAATCCGTTATGGATCGATCACCTTGACATAGGGAAGCCAGGGCCCTAGAAGCCTCCCTACCAAAAACTGAACGATCAAAAACCCGTATCATCTCCTCTTTAAAGTTCAGATAATTGTTAGAACACTCAGCCCTTGCCTCCCAGATAGCTGTGCCCCACTCTCGAGCCCGACCAGTTAGGAGTGAAATGACGTAAGCAATCCGAGCTCTCTCTCTTGAGTATGTGTTGGGTTGGAGAGAGAACACAATATCACACTGGGTGAGAAAGGAGCGGCACTCAGTGGGCTGCCCAGAGTAACATGGTGGGTTATTAACCCTAGGTTCCGGAGACTCGGAAGACCAGGAAGTAGCTGGTGGCACGAGACGAAGACTCTGAAACTGTCCTGAGAGGTCGGAAACCTGAGCGGCCAGGGTCTCAAAGGCATGACGAGCAGCAGACAATTCCTGCTCGTGTCTGCCGAGCATTGCTCCCTGGATCTCGACGGCAGTGTTACGAGAATCCGTAGTCGCTGGGTCCATTCTTGGTCGGATCCTTCTGTTATGCTGGTGAATGAGGACCCAAACGCGACTTAACGAAAACAGAGTCTTTATTCCAGTATAAGACAAAAGTAATAATCCTGGAAATATCAAGGATAAAACAAAACAGGAAAAACTTAAATCCACTCGTAGTAGCGAGGACAGACTGGAGACTCGACCATAGACTGCAGGTTGCTTCGGGAAGGCACCGACCGTAGCAGACTAAAACACCTGCTCACACGCAGCATCTGAAGAAGACAAAACACGACAGGGCGAGACAAGGACACAGAACAGCGAACATCATACAAGGATCCGACAAGGACAGAAGCGGAAAACAGAGGGAGAAATAGTGGCTCTAATCAGAGGGCAAAATAGGGGACAGGTGTGAAAAGAGTAAATGAGGAACAGCTGGGAGCAGGAACGGAACGATAGGGAGAGAGAGCGAGCGAGGGAGAGAGGGAGGGGAAGAGAGGGATAGAAAGAGGGAAAGAACCTAATAAGACCAGCAGAGGGAAACGAAAAGAAGGGAAGCACAGAGACAAGACATGATAACCAATGACAAAACATGACACTATTGAAGTATACTGTTTGTAATCCACTGCTAGTCAAGAGAGTGTGATTGGTTGATCAAAGCACTCCCTCTCCCAGGGGCTTCCTCTTCCTCTCCATAACAGGCATGGAAAGGGAGATCCCAAATCTGATGTCACCCCATTGAAGTTGACATTTAAAGGTAAAATGAAAAAAGAAACGTTATGGTAAGGGTTATTTTAATGTCACACCCTGATCTGTTTCACCTGTCTTTGTGCTTGTCTCCACCCCCCTCCAGGTGTCACCCATTTTTGCCATTATCCCCACTGTATTTATACCTGTGTTCTCTGTTTGTCTGTTGCTAGTTCACTTTGTTCGTCAAGCCTACCAGTGTTTTCCCCTTGCTCCTGTCTTTTTCTAGTTCCTGTTTTCTAGTTTTCCCGTTTTTGACCATTCTGCCTGCCCTGAGCCTACCTGTCATTCTGTACCTTGTCACACCACCCTGGTTCATAGACCTTTTCCTGCGCTGACCCTGAGCCTGCCTGCCATTCTGTACCTTGTCACACCACCCTGGTTCATTGACCTTTTCCTGCGCTGACCCTGAGCCTGCCTGCCATTCTGTACCTTGTCACACCACCCTGGTTCATTGACCTTTTCCTGCGCTGACCCTGAGCCTGCCTGCCATTCTGTACCTTGTCCCACCACCCTGGTTCATTGACCTTTTCCTGCGCTGACCCTGAGACTGCCTGCTGTTCTGTACCTTATGGACTCTGATCTGGATTGCTGACCTCTGCCTACCCTTGACCTGTCGTTTTGCCAGTCCCCTGTTCTAGTAATACACTTTGTTACTTTGACACCTTATGCATCTGGGTCTTCTCCTGAAATGTGACAGTACGAACTGGCCATGACAGACCCAGCAGACTCAGACCAGCTCTGCAAGCCATCTCGAAACCAAGGAGCCACCATTAGAAGGCACAAGGAGTTGCTTCATGGTCTTATGGAAGGGTTCCAGACCTTGGCCAAACGTCATGACCGAGCATTGAACACATTATTGGAGCAATTCCGCGGGTTGTCTGTTAGGCAGCCTACCACTATGGCAACTTCCCAGTCCCTCAGTAACCCGGCCACCCCGATTTCCCGGGAACACCGCTTACCTCGCCCGGAACACTTTGATGGATAGTCGGGCACCTGTTGGGCATTTCTCGCTCAGTGTTCCCTCATCATCGAGCTGCAGCCCTCCTCCTTCCCCTTGGAATGCTCTAAGATAGCATACCTCATCACGCAATGTCCGGGAGGTCTCTTGCCTGGGCTACAGCAATATGGGAACAGCAGTCGACCGTATGCTTCAGTCTGGGGGAGTGCGTGTGTAATAGTATAACTTTAGACCGTCCCCTCGTCCATACCCGGGCACGAACCAGGGACCCTCTGAACACATCAACAACAGTCACTCACGAAGCATCGTTACGGATCGCTCCACAAAAGCCGCGTCCATTGCAGAGCAAGGGGAACCACTACCTCAAGGTCTCAGAGCAAGTGACGTCACCGATCGAAACGCAATTTAGCGCGCACCACCGCTAACTAGCTAGCCGATTCACATCCGTTACACTCACCCCTCTTTTGACCTCCTCCTTTTCCGCAGCAACCAGTGATCCGGGTCAACAGCATCAATGTAACAGTATAACTTTAGACCGTCCCCTCGCCCATACCTGGGCGCGAACCAGGGATCCTCTGCACACATCAACAACAGTCACCCACAAAGCATCGCTACCCATCGCTCCACAAAAGCCGCGGCTTTTGCAGAGCAAGGGGAACCACTACTTCAAGGCCTCAGAGCAAGTGACGTCACCGATTGAAACGCTATTTAGCGTGCATCACCGCTAACTAGCTAGCCATTTCTCATCCGTTACACATGGCGGAGGTGAAGAAAGTTTTTGATGCTCCATTGTCCAGGAGAGAGGCTGCCCGGAAGTTACTCCAGCTACGGCAAGACTCCCACAGTGTGGGAATCAACTATGCAGTTGATTTCTGTATGTTGGCAGCTGAGAGTGCCTAGAACCCGGAAGCGCTGTTCAACATGTTCCTGCACGGAGTATCGGAGGAACTAAAGGATGAGCTTGCTGCCCGGGAACCACCGATGAATCTCGACTCACTCATCGCCTTGACCATTCAGATCGATGGGCGACTACTGGAGCAAAGGAGAGGAGGTTCTATTTCACTCACCCGCCCAAGGCTCGCCTCCGAGACATCCCGGAAGTACCAGACGGCTCCGTTGCAGAGAGAACCCGAGGCTACCCGAGTTCCCCCGAAGCCTGCCAATTCACCTCTTTCCGAGCCGATGCAACTAGGCAGTGCTAGGCTGTCTCCAGCTGAACGCCTGGTGGGCCATACGAATAACTTTTCCTTTCCCCTTACTTGCAACCCTTTTCAAGCCATCTTGCTGTAGTGGAATCAGTTGAAATCACTCAGGGTACTCATCAACTCTGGGGCTGATGAGAGCTTTATGGACGCTACCCTGGCGTCCAAGCTGGGCATCCCCACTCAGCCCCTCTCCATTCCCATGGACGTTAGAGTGCTGGACAGGCGCTCTATAGGCCGGGTCACCCACAATACCACCCCCATCAACCTACGTGTGTCAGGGATCCACAGCGAGGCGATCCAATTCCTGCTCATTAAGTCTCCTCAGGTTTGCATGGTTTTGGGATTCTCTTAGGTCCAGAGACACAACCCCCTTATTAACTGCTCTTATTTAAAAAACAACAACATTTTTTTAACCTTTATTTAACTAGGCAAGTCAGTTAAGAACAAATTCTTATTTTCAATGATAGCCTAGGAACAGTGGGTTAAATGCCTGTTCAGGGGCAGGGTGACAGATTTGTACCTTGTCAGCTCGGGGATTTGAACTTGCAACCTTCCGGTTACTAGTCCAACGCTCTAACCACTAGGCTACCCTGCCGCTGGTGGCATCATGGGCTGGAGCCCGTTCTGCCATGCTCATTGCCTGAAGTCAGCACAGCCTACCCCGGGATGTCTTTCCGGGGACTTGAAAGTTGCACCGGACCTCTCCTCCATTCCCGCTGAGTATCAGGACCTCCGGGAGGTGTTCAGTAAGGCCCGGGCCACTTCGCTTCCTGCTTCGCTTTCAACCTTCTCCCAGGCACCACTCCGCCCCGGGGAAGACTGTACTCTCTGTCGGGTCCGGAGACCAAGACAATGGAGACCAACATTAAGGACTTCCTAGCTGCAGGGTTCATCCATTCTTCTTTCTTCCTGATGAGGAAATGTGTTTTAATAAATTATTAGAATGTTACACTCCTGAAACCATAGGTCTGAAACCATGTGATTGCATGAAATTGATTTGAATCATTAGATTATTATAATATATGTGTGTAAGTGTTAAAATCATTCGATTATTATATTATAATACTGTGTGTGGTTTTAGTCAGAATCAACGTTTTGGGAACAATGTGTCTAGTGTTTTGAGAACAGACTATCTGTCTGAGCCAGATCCGGGGAGACCTTGGCTGGGACACTGAGAACTTCCCAGTCCCAGGTCTCTCCCTATCTTAGGGGAGGGTAGGAAGACACTATTCTTTACGTACTCCCCTAATCTCTATTGGCGGGCGGATTTGATGGTTTGTGTGGAAGTATGCGTGTCACTATAAATTGAAGGTCTTGTACTGTGCACATCAGAACGTTCCGTGAATAAACATTTAACTTTGGTAGACTGGGACTCTGTCTGTTTTAATTTCTATCAGTATCTTACAAATCCTGATATAACAGACTGGGGGTAACATAATTGAATTTGTTCTTTGTGGAGAAGAACAAAACCCTGTGCCTATACATTGACTACCAGGGCCTCAATGACATCACAGTGAAGAACCACTACCCACTACCACTCATCTCCTCGGCATTCGAGGAGCTCCAGTGGGCCACCGTGTTGGACCTACCAAATGCCTACCACCTCCAGTGGGCCACCCAAGCTGGACCTACCAAATGCCTACCACCTGGTGCGGATACGGGAATGCGACTAGTGGTAGACTGCCTTCAACACGGCCAGCGGTCATTCGAGTATCTGGTCATGCCATTTGGCCTTACCAATGCCCTGCTGTGTTTCAGGCTCCAGGCTGTGTTCCAGACATGTTGAACCGGTTCATCTTCGTCTACCTCGACAACATCCTCGCGCTCTACGTCCGAAGATGAGAGAGGTGGTGGATTGGTCCCAGATAACCGAATGTTTGTTCTTGACGCTGTCCACTCCCCAGTCCTGGAGTGGGCTCACTCCTCCAAGCTTGCCTGCCACCCGGGCTCTTGTTGGACCCTGGCCTTTGTGCAACAACGCTTTTGGTGGCCTACCATGGTTCCTGATGTCGCCACATGCACGATCTGTGCGCAGAATAAGACTCCCGGCAAGCTCCGGCTGGTCTCCATCAACCTGTTCCTCACCGTCCCTGTTCTCACATATCCTTTGTCACGGGTCTCCCCCATCCGATGGCAAAACCGCCATCCTGACAGTAGTGGACCAGTTTTCCAAAGCCGCCCACTTCATTCCTCTCCCCAAGCTACCCTTTGCCAAAGAGATGGCCCAGCTCATGGTGCAGCATGTTTTCCGGATCCATGGTCTCCGACCGGGGTCCTCAGTTCTCGTCCCGTTTCTGGAAGGCGTTCTGCACACTCATTGGGCTAGTCGGAGCGAGCCAACCAAGACCTGGAGACGACTCTTCGCTGCCTGGTCACTGCCAACCTCACCACCAGGAGCCAGCAACTAGTGTGGGTTGAATGTGCCCGCCACACCCTTACTTGCTCTGCCATGGGTCTCTCGCCCTTTGAGTGTTCCCTGGTTTATAAGCCCCCGCTCTTCCCGGAGCAAGAAGACGAGGTCCCCATACCCTCAGCCCAGATGTTTGTCCGCCGCTGTCATCGTACCTGGAAGAGAGCCCGGTCGGCTCTTCTCAAGACCACTTCGACGACAAGCGGACTGCCACTGGACCCCGGCTCCCCCGGTATCATCTCGGGCAGAGGGTACGGCTGTCCACCCAAAATCTTCCCCTCCGGGTGGAGTCCCACAAACTTTCCCCCCGGTTTATCGGGCCCGTTCCCCATCTCCAAGATCTTTAGCCCCTCTGCTGTTCGTCTTCTGTTGCCCTGTACCCTCCGTATAAATCCCACTTTTCATGTGTCTAGGATCAAACCCATGGTTTACAGCTGTTTGTCTCCTGTTTCCAGGCCAACCCCTTTCCCCCATCTCTTGTTACTGGCTGGTCTCCTTCAACCTCTGCCTGTTTTCACCTTCCCTGGTGTCACATATCCCAGGTTCCACCCCATGTCCAATCGCGAATTGGAGCGAGCGAGCCAACCAAGATCTGGAGATGACTCTTCGCTGCCTGGTCTCTGCCAACCCCATGACCTGGAGCCAGCAACTACTGTTGGTTGAATATGCCTGCAACACCAATCCTTGCTCTGCCACAGGTCTCTCGCCCTTCGAGTGTTCCCTGGGATATCAGCCCCCACTCTTCCCGGAGCAAGAGGTCGTCATACCTTCAGTCAAGATGTTGTCCACCCGAGATCTGCCCCTTTGGGTGGAGTCCCGCAAACTTTCTCCCTGGATTATCAGCCCTTTCCCCATCTCCAAGATCTTTAGCCCCTCTGCTGTTCGTCTTCTGTTGCCCTGTACCCTCCGTATACATCCCACTTTTCATGTGTCTAGGATCAAACCCATGTCTCACAGCCCTTTGTCTCCTGTTTCCATCTGTCTGTATCTGGGTCTTCTCCTGAAACATTATAGTTAAGGGTTAGGGTTTAGGGTAGGAGGGGGATAGGGTTAGGCTCTAGGGTAGGCACGTCCTAAGGATCCCAGATAATACTAACCATTTAGGCATAGCAATGGAGGACCACACTGAGTGCACAAAACATTAGGAACACCTTCCTAATAATGAGCTGCACCCCCCTTTGCCCTCAGAACACCACATTTGTCAGAGCATGGACTCTACAAGGTGTCAAAAGCGTTCCACAGGGATGCTAGTCAATGCTGACTCCAATGCTTCCCACAGCTATGTCAAGTTGACTGGATGTCATTTGGGTGGTGGGCCATTCTTTATACAGACGGGAAACTGTTGAGTGTGAAAAACCCAGCAGCGTTGCAGTTCTGGACGCACTCAAACTGGTGCATCTGGCACCTACTACCATACCTCCTTCAAAGGCACCTAAATATTTTGTCTTGCCCAGTCATCCTCTGAATGGCATACATACATAATCCATGTCTCAATTGTATCAAGGCTTAAAAATCATTTTTTTAAATCATGGCCCCTCCCCTTCGTCTATACTGATTGAAATGGATTTAACAAGTGACATAAATAAGGGATAATAACTTTCGCTGGATTCACCTGATCAGTCTATGTCTGGTGTTAATAATATTTCTGTACACTGTGTACATTCAGTCTTCTCCAAGGACATTTTCGAGTGGGAAAAAGAGTCAAGAAATTGACCCTGCCATTGAGCAATGTTTCCCAACTCCAGTCCTCCAGTAACCCTAACAGCACACATTTTTATTGTAACCCTGGACAAGCACTACTGATTCAACTTGTCAACTAATCAAGCCCTCAATGAGTTGAATCAGGTGAGTTTGTCTGGGGGCATGACAAAAATGTGTGCTGTTGGGGTACTGGAGGACTGGAGTTGGGAAACATTGCCCCTAGAGTATCTTGGAAATGCACACAAGCCAGAACAAGACCCAAAGACAACTCACATGAAGTGGGATAATTAGACAGGACGCCAGGCTTGTTGAACCTTCAACCTCTGTGCTAGAACCTTACTACGCTAAAGCACCCCAGCTATCATATGAAGAAATCATAAAGGCTCACCGAATAAAACGTGTCTCCTGGCCACAGTGAGATTGTCGGGAGAGATTTTTTTAATGTAGTGTGAATATGCTTCCTGCTCAGTAGACCATTGTTCACACCCCTCACCAAAGCTATTATAACAGAATGGACCTAACCCCTTCACAGAGTCGAAAGGATGAAACAAAACTTGTGACCCATTGAACATGACATATCGGACAAGAAGGGACTACCTCCAGTCCTCCAATTCCACAGGTACAATATGAATAGTGGTTATGGGTCTCCCTCTTCCAAATAAATATGACAACATACATCACTCGAAGCCAGTTCCACTGCTTTCTTTCATTGTTCTCCTCTAATCATAGACTGATTTAGACCTGGGACACCAGGTTGGTGCAATTAAGTATCAAGTGGAACAAAAAACCTTCCAGCTCCAGACCTTATCGGGTAAGAGTTTATTACCCCTGCCATACATGATCAACGAGAAACTGAAAAGACTTGAGTTGTGTAACACAAGGGAATAGGAGTATGTTTTCTGTACCCGAGATCAAATTCCCACAACATCCGTCATGAATATTATAGATGTCGTATCTTGATTTGATCATCCTGTTGCAGGTATTTTCCTGCACAGCAGGAAATGCAAACTTGTAGTGTATTCACAGTTTAAAAGGTGTCCAAAGTTTGTCATTTGCACTTTAAATTTCAGACATGATTTGCCCAACGAAAAAAAATTCAGCCCCTACAAAAAAAATGCCCAATAAATGATAATTTACATAATTCTCATTCCCAGTTGATTATTTTCCTGCTATGAGAAACTGGGTCAAATTAAGATACAGCATCTGTGCTGCATATAGAAATTTATTTGATTCTCTTTCTACATCAGAAATGTGTCACTGAACTGTTCTCAAACGACTCAAGTCTCCCCTCAAACAGCAGGCACTTACAAGATGTCCATCTGAGTTTTCAGAGAACACATATTGCAACATGAAAAAACTGCATCCATCAGAAAGCTGTGAACACAGGTACATTTTATTTGAAAGAATATTAGAGTTGACGGTGTTACAAAAGGATTTACAATGATAACACAGAGAAATCTTGAAGTAACAAAACATGGAGTCAGTTATAATAAATCGGTAGTACTGAATGGGAACACTCCCTGGAATATTTTTTAAATATATAGAGTTCTAGATATACAGCAGCTTCAGGGTCAATTCCTTTCCCAAAGATGTTTCCATTTGGATTTTATTTCTAAAGAAAACAAGGCATCCAGTGGTAAATAAAATGTTTACAAAGTTAAGGTGCAATTACCCACAATGCCAGAAGATATTTTACATCTAATATACAAAACCTTTTCAGATGCAGATAAAGAAAAAGTAAAGTGGACACAGTTATTATTTTAGTCAGAGTAGACTATCCAGCTAAAGGGAGAGGGAGTAAAGAAATCTGGTCCTCAGTTACACCCAACAGTTTCATTAACTTCAGATGAACATTTTAGGCCAAACAGTTCTCTAGCTATAAAACTTTGTACAATTCACACATTTATCAATGAGCCAGTTCTAACTGTTGGTCACGGTAGCCATTTGTTCTGACACTAATAAAGTAAAACCAAAAAGTATTAAAGGGGAAAGCATACCATACATTTATAAACCATAAAATAATATCTGATCATATGGATAGAATCCAGAGAAAGATAATATACAAGTGATGTAATTTACAATTTCGAATTAAAGGTCCAAATGCAGAGCAAACAGCCATTCCAAAGATAACCATTATTTCCACAAAAAGATTTATATGAAAACGTGACGTACAGCCCAGAAACATGAAAAGCACACCGATATTCATTTAATAATTACAAACATCTATTACTAACGTCTATGGTCTTAAAAGCCTTTTCAACAGAAGAGTGAATGAAGAAGGACCATAGAAAGATATAGCTAGGACTTGGCTCATTTCCCAATCAATCTCTTATTCCTTGCGATTACAACTTGTTACTCAAGGTATATAGGACATCTACCAAGTTGCCAAGAGCCTTGGCACATGAATGTTGTTAATCAACAACCATATAATCTGAAGATTCCATTTAGCCTGGTCCCAGATCTGTTTATGCCGTCTTGCCAACTGCATTGTTGTCATTGTCAAGGCAAACATGACAAATTCCATAAGGAGTTGGCAATAGAGTAGAAACAGACAGGCACCCAGGCTAGATTACTAAAGAAGTTATGTTTATGAAAATGTGCACTAAACCTACAATAGCATTACATTTGGAAAGGCTGCATGGTCACAATTCTAAATGTATTTAACAATGACTTCAGTTAATTTCATAACAAAATCACATCGAAATTGCACACAAATGAAAATGATAAAACGTGTCACTCCTAGAACATATTAAACACCCAAAGAGTGTTGCAAGGCAGGCAGTGTATGGGAAGCTAATCTCTAACTGTACCATGGTATCTAATAGAACATGGTACTGATTATAGCACAAGAAGACATACCTAGAGCACTCCATAACCTTTGGCCCCAAGAAGGGTCAACTAAAGTGGATGACGCTGTTAGAGAGAGGGGGATAGAAAAGTCCTGGTCAGGGTTGGGGCCAATTCCATTTCGAATTGACTCGAACCCTGGTCCTGGCCAGCCATGGGTTCCTTCATTTGGACTGATCTCCAGACAGACACCAAACCAGCCGGTGAACAGAAAAACAAACATTTAAAAATAGAAGATGATTAAAAAGCAAACAAACAAAAGATATCTCTGAACAAGGACAAATACACACAACATTAATGAAGCAGTTTGGAAATTATCAGCTGATGAGCTGCCCCCTTAACTGTTTTAAAGAGGCAAATCAAGACAAGGAAAAGTACTTATTTCACATACTGTTTCAAAACATTCATCCCTTCCAAACAGGCCGTGGTGGGTGGGTGGTAGGTTGGCATTTGGTCTCCTCCTGTGGGTCTCCACACCTCTCAGACAGACACTGACCTTTGTGACAATCTAGACTGTGTTCCAAATTACTCTATTCCCCAAATAGTGTGCTACTGTTGACCAGAGCTCTATGGGTCCTGGTCAAAAGTAGAGCACTACATGGGGAATAGGTTGCCATTGCAGACACAAGCATACCTCATACCGTTGCCATAATATTTTCATAAAGGACAAAAGAGGGGGAGGATTGTGTCATTGTACTGTGTCTGTTGGTGGGGATATGCTGCTTCTCACTCAGACAGCCCTGATAGTATTGCACGGCCTGCCTTTATAGGAGAGGCTGCTGATAGTAGGCCTGTTGCTGGTGTGGGGCCTGCTGCGATGGAGCAGCCATTTGATAGGAGGCTGGAGGCAGGTTGGCGTTCTGATAGGCCGACATGTCCATCTGTGGGGCCACACCCATCTGTGGAGGGTATCCGGCAGGTGCATATGGTACACTGCGGTGAAGAGACAGAATGGTACAATACACAAGCATTAAGACAGACATTTAACCCTCAACACAGGAGCAATGCCACCCCCAAAAATGTAATACTCACAAATCCACTAGTAGGATGTCTCAAAACACAAACATTCAGACACAAGAATGACCTCACAAAATGGCTGCCATTTAGCTAACTAGTTGCCGAGTCAGGGCTGGTATACAAAGGAGACCTGTAACCCTGTAAAGTACTGGTATACCGAGAAGACGTGTAACCCTGTAAAGTACGAGGCTTACCTGTAAGGAAGCTGTGCTGGCTGACCGTTGGGAGATGTGACGTTAGGGTGGAGTGAGTGGAGGGGTCCGGGCTGGTCAGAGCCCATGTAGGCCTGCTGGGCTGGGGGGCCCTGGGGCATCCCCGGAGGCATGTAGGAACCACCAGGCTGACCTGGGTAACCCTGAGAGAGGGAGGAGGGGGGCCAAAAGAGAAAGTTCAATGTGAAATTGGGTAAAACACATTTCATAGTACAGTGTACATTGCATTACTCCACTAAACTATACAACCAACTTTACTACAGGTGCAGCCAGGTACACAACAAGGAAGAGATTGTTTCTAAACTGGTTTTGCAGTGCAGAAAGTGAGGTGGTAAAACAGTCCAAACATGACCACTGGAATCTCCCTTTCGTCTCCAAGGAGAGACTGACATCCATCATCAGGGACAAACAGCACACATGGTCAGCATCTGAAATGGAATCCTACTCCCTATATAGTTCACTACTTTTGACCAGAGCCCACCATATTATATTTTTTATTTAACTAGGCAATTAATAGGATGCCATTTTGGACACTGGCATAGTCTCTCTGCCTTCACCGAGGCCACACACATGTATGTGTCCCCTTCAAATTAGCGGATTTGGCTATTTCAGTCACACCCATTGCTGACAGGTGTATAAAATCGAGCTTCCAATCTCCATAGTAGAGGTCGAACGATTATGATTTTCCAACGCCGATACCGATTATAGGAGGACAAAAAAAATCTGATACTGATTATTTTTTTATATATATATATATATATATATATATATATATATATATATATATTAGTGCCTTGCGAAAGTATTCGGCCCCCTTGAACTTTGCGACCTTTTGCCACATTTCAGGCTTCAAACAAAGATATAAAACAATCATGAAGTGGAACGACATTTATTGGATATTTCAAACTTTTTTAACAAATCAAAAACTGAAAAAATTGGGCGTGCAAAATTATTCAGCCCCTTTACTTTCAGTGCAGCAAACTCTCCAGAAGTTCAGTGAGGATCTCTGAATGATCCAATGTTGACCTAAATGACTAATGATGATAAATACAATCGACCTGTGTGTAATCAAGTCTCCGTATAAATGCACCTGCACTGTGACAGTCTCAGAGGTCCGTTAAAAGTGCAGAGAGCATCATGAAGAACCGGGAACACACCAGGCAGGTCCAAGATACTGTTGTGAAGAAGTTTAAAGCCGGATTTGGATACAAAAAGATTTCCCATGCTTTAAACATCCCAAGGAGCACTGTGCAAGCGATAATATTGAAATGGAAGGAGTATCAGACCACTGCAAATCTACCAAGACCTGGCCGTACTTTCAGCTCATACAAGGAGAAGACTGATCACAGATGCAGCCAAGAGGCCCATGATCACTCTGGATGAACTGCAGAGATCTACAGCTGAGGTGGGAGACTCTGTCCATAGGACAACAATCAGTCGTATATTTCACAAATCTGGCCTTTATGGAAGAGTGGCAAGAAGAAAGCCATTTCTTAAAGATATCCATAAAAAGTGTAGTTTAAAGTTTGCCACAAGCCACCTGGGAGACACACCAAACATGTGGAAGAAGATGCTCTGGTCAGATGAAACCAATGGAACTTTTTGGCAAAAATACAAAACGTTATGTTTGGCGTAAAAGCAACACCCTGAACACACCATCCCCACTGTCAAACATGGTGGTGGCAGCATCATGGTTTGGGCCTGTTTTTCTTCAGCAGGGACAGGGAAGATGGTTAAAATTGATGGGAAGATGGATGGAGCCAAATACAGGACCATTCTGGAAGAAAACCTGATGGAGTCTGCAAAAGACCTGAGACTGGGACAGAGATTTGTCTTCCAACAAGACAATGATCCAAAACATAAAGCAAAATCTACAATGGAATGGTTCAAAAATAAACATATCCAGGTGTTAGAATGGCCAAGTTAAAGTCCAGACCTGAATTCAATCGAGAATCTGTGGAAAGAACTGAAAACTGCTGTTCACAAATGCTCTCCATCCAACCTCACTGAGCTCGAGCTGTATTGCAAGGAGGAATGGGAAAAAATTTCAGTCTCTCGATGTGCAAAACTGATAGAGAAATACCCCAAGCGACTTACAGCTGTAATTGCAGCAAAAGGTGGCGCTACAAAGTATTAACTTAAGGGGGCTGAATAATTTTGCATGCCCAATTTTTTCAGTTTTTGATTTGTTAAAAAAGTTTGAAATATCCAATAAATGTCGTTCCACTTCATGATTGTGTCCCACTTGTTGATTCTTCACAGAAAAATACAGTTTTATATCTTTTGTTTGAAGCCTGAAATGTGGCAAAAGGTTGCAAAGTTCAAGGGGGCAGAATACTTTCGCAAGGCACTGTATATATATAATGACAACTACAACAATACTGAATGAACACTTTTATTTTAACTTAATATAATACATCAATAAAATCAATTTAGTCTCAAATAAATAATGAAACATGTTCAATTTGGTTTAAATAATGCAAAAACAAAGTGTTAGAGAAGAAAGTAAGTAAAAGTGCAATATGTGCCATGTAAGAAAGCTAACGTTTAAGTTCCTTGCTCAGAACATGAGAACATATAAAAGCTGGTGGTTCCTTTTAACATGAGTCTTCAATATTCCCAGGTAAGAAGTTTTAGGTTGTAGTTAATATTGTATTTTTAGGACTATTTCTCTCTATACTATTTGTATTTCATATACCTTTGACTATTGGATGTTCTAATAGGTACTTTAGTATTGCCAGCCTAACCTCTGGAGTTGATAGGCTTGAAGTCATAAACAGTGCAAAGCTTGAAGCATTACAAAGAGCTGCTGGCAAACGCAGGAAAGTGCTGTTTGAATGAATGCTTACGAGCCTGCTGGTGCCCACCATCACTCAGTCAGACTGCTCTATCAAATAATAGACTCAATTATAATAACACAGAAATACGAGCCTTTGGTCATTAATGTGGTCAAATCCGGAAACTATCATTTCGAAAACAAAAAGTTTATTATTTTAGTGAAATACAGAACCGTTCGTATTTTATCTAACGGGTGAAATTCTGGCAAATTAGTTCGCAACGAGCGAACTAAGATCCCCATGTGGGCGGCAGCGTAGCCTAGTGGTTAGAGCGTTGGACTAGTAACCGGAAGGTTGCGAGTTCAAACCCCCGAGCTGACAAGGTACAAATCTGTCGTTCTGCCCCTGAACAGGCAGTTAACCCACTGTTCCTAGGCCGTCATTGAAAATAAGAATATGTTCTTAACTTACTTGCCTGGTTAGATAAAGGTAAAAAAAATTTTTTTAAAAATGTGCAATGCCAAGTGTCGGCAGGAGGGGTGTAAAGCTCACCGCCATTGGGACTTTGGAGCAGTGGAAATGCGTTCTCCGGAGTGATGAATCACGCGGCCGCATCTGGCAGTCTGACGGCCAAATCTGGGTTTGGTGGATGGCAGGGGAGTGCTACCTGCCCCAATACATAGTGCCAACTGTAAAGTTTGGTGGAGGAATAAAAATGGTCTGGGACTGTTTTCCTGGTTCGGGCTAGGGCCCTTAGTTCCAGTGAAGGGAAATCTTAACTTAACAGCATACAATGCGATTCTGTGCTTCCAACTTTATGGCAACAGTTTGGGGAAGGCCATTTCCTGTTTCAGCAAGACAACCCCCTCGTGCACAAAGCGAGGTCCATACAGAAATGGTTTGTCGAGATCGGTGTGGAAGAACTTGACTGGCCTGCACAGAGTCCTGACCGTAACTCCATCGAACACCTTTGGGATGAATTGGAATGCCGAGCCAGGCCATCGCCCAACCTCACGAATGCTCGTGGCTGAATGGAAGCAAGTCCCTGCAGCAATGTTCCAACATCTAGTGGAAAGCCTTCCCAGAAGAGTAGAGGCTGTTATAGCAGCAAAGGGGGGACCAACTCCATATTAATGCCCACGGTTTTGTAATGAGATGTTCGACGAGCAGATGTCCACATACTTTTGGTCATGTAGTGTATGTGACAGTGGTTAGATAGTTTGTTTTTCCTGACCTGAATGGCGACTTGGGAGGCAGGTGCGTATTGGGGCTGCTGCTGCGGTTGCTGCTGGGACTGCAGTTTGGAGTAGGCTGTGTAGAACGGTGCCTCGTTCATCAGTTTGTTATAGAGCTCCAAGGCCTCCAGCACCTTCACATTCAGCTCAGACAGCTCAGAGTGTTGCCTGCCAGGGAGGGAGGGGTGGAGATAGGTCATCACGACACAAGTAGGACAAAGACTGATGATCGTAGCGGTCATCCAGATACAGTCAATATAAACTATATCAAGTATGTATAAAATACATACAATTTGAATAACTCTGTACAACAATAGAAACCAATAGAAATAAAAAACTTTGACATGCAATAGTGTAGCCTCTAACATACAATTGAAAATATAGTCCATTATGAATAATGAATTATACTACAGTTAAATTAATTTTACCTGTCAATGTCTTCCAGCTTGTCATCAATCATTGGATTCATCTGCTCACAAGCACCTGGGTGGGTAAAGCATTGATAAGGTGAGACTGTGTGTGTGTGTGTGTGTGTGTGTGTGTGTGTGTGTGTGTGTGTGTGTGTGTGTGTGTGTGTGTGTGTGTGTGTGTGTGTGTGTGTGTGTGTGTGTGTGTTAGAAAATAGTCCAACTGCAATGTTAGTGAGCATGGTTACTAGGATTTATCAGAGCATTAAGTCATTGTCTTATACCCTCCAGTTGGACCAGCTCTTGGCAGTCAGGTGCTGCATCAGCAGGGTCTGTGTTCTGGAGCAGATACAGCGCTCTGTCCATCTTCTCCTGCAGACAGAGAGGGAGGAAGAGAGGGAGGAAGAGAGAGGGGTGGGGATGAGAGAGAGGGAAGGAGGGAGGAAGAGAGAGGGGAGGGGATGAGAGAGAGGGAAGGAGGGAGGAAGAGGGGTGGGGATGAGAGAGAGGGAAGGAGGAAGAGGGGTAGGGATGAGAGGGAGGGAAGAAGAGGGGTGGATGAGA
Organism: Oncorhynchus gorbuscha; assembly: GCF_021184085.1. NCBI lineage: Eukaryota > Metazoa > Chordata > Actinopteri > Salmoniformes > Salmonidae > Oncorhynchus > Oncorhynchus gorbuscha. Next base: position 103,748,874 of record NC_060173.1, on the reverse strand, counting down.
GGGAGGGATGATTGAGGGGGAGAAGGGAAGAAACAGAGGGGGAAGAGAGAAACAGGGAAAAGAGGGGATGAAAGAGGGGGAGAAAGATTCTTGTTGTACGATGTTACATTACAACTTTGTATAACAAGCCATGTCAGACTTTATTAACCATCCTAAACGTTTTACTAAGTTACAACTGACAGACTGATGAAGAGGGTTTTCAATGGTCAACGGTCAAAACTGACAGTGGACTGATTATATCTAAGAAGAAAAGATACATGACAGTCATGGACAGTCATGCAGTAGGTACGGTACGTAGAAGCACCCACCTCATCTATGAAGACACAGGCTCTACGTTGGCTTCTATGCTGGGCTCCTCCGGGGCTGGCGTCTTCTCCACATACGTTACTGTTAAGAGAGGAATTTACATTTTACACATTTAGTTAACGCTCTTATTCAGAGCCACTTTAGAGTTTAAAACATGAAACCAAACACTTGACTAGAAGGACTCTCCGTATGGTGGTACAAGAGTGAGGTATGGTACTGGACAGGAACAGAGGGGAAACGTACCCAGTTCAGGCTCAGCGTTGAGGTTGGTCGTGACAAAGTTGGACGGGAAGAGACCTACTCCTCTGTGGTTCTCACCTTTCCACCAGTTTGGGTCACTTAGACATCAACATGGTTAAATCAGTTCAAACATTCTTGTAAGTAAACACTTCCCATTATAAATTAAATGAATGCATGCATTGCAGAACAACAGACATGTAACTGAAGAACTTTTGTTCCCATATTTGCCTATACAGTGGACCATCATATGGGTCAGAGCCAGGTTTCCATAGCAGCATGTCGTTAGTTACCTGTCGTCCAGGACGAGGATGAGCTCTCCAGTCTTGAAGGTGAGCTCGTTGTCCTCTGCCGCCTCAAAGTCGTAGAGCGCCCGCAACTTCCGGGAATCCCTGCTACCCCCGCACCCGTTGGTATTGAAGGGGGGGTCGGCGGTCACGGTGAGGGGTCGCGTCTCCACATACTGCTTCTGCTCCTGCAGGGACAGCTCGATGGCTGCAGATGGGAGGAGGACAGAGGCAGTGGAACAAAATTGAAATACACTGCTCTACACTGTCATTCTCAATGATTTTAATGTGTCTAATAAATGTATTAATTCATTCATCAACATGCACAATTCATAATGTAATATGATGTGGTATTCTAGAATCTGTTGGATATTATTTGTACCTTTGGCCAGGTCGTCATCGTCAGATGGTTTACTAACAGCTGGAGTGGTGCCCTTTAGGCTGGACCCCTGTTGATAAGAGGTGGTTGGTTAGAGAGAAGCCTTCCAGAGCAGAGGGGATTTGGGATTAGCTGTAACTGATGCCACCTGTAGGGATTGATAGGTACTACAGGCTTTACAGGCAGTATTTTGGTAGTAAACTGAGAGCGAGTAAAGGAGTCAGCATGCTTTGGTTCGGCTACCCAAACTCGGCTAGGCGAACCAAACGAATGTGCTTACATACTCTTTTAAAAGACCTTGCTTGAAAAATAAGAAAAACGCAGCAATAGTACTGTTTGTCCATCTTGAGACGCCGTAGCGTCAGAATTCATCTAAAATAAGAAATCGGTCATTCATTTACGTTTTGTAGATATCTTAGTCACGCAATTTTACATATAACTAAGGTATTTGCTGCAGTATTTCTCAAGCGAAAACATTTTTTAGAACGATTCGTCTCTCGTTGAATGACACGTCATTGAAGAATCCCTACTGTTGACCAATCACAGACGAAGGGGAGTAGACTTCTGCTTGCCCCCCCCAAAAAGTGTGCGCACGAACGGCCAATAAACCACTTGCCGCAAGACCAAAAAAAATACAAAGAAAGTCACAAAAATGTTGTCATAATATATGCAGAAACTGTTCTGAACCGTTTTAACTGGGAAGCATGTGGATTCCTTAATTAAGAGTAAAAGAGCTCCTAAATTGAAATAGGACATTGAATGACATGAAATTGCAATCGCTTCATACGCAAACATATATAGCCTAACATCTGGAAAACAGTGACACTGACTACAGTATGAAGAAAAAACTGATGTCTGTGAGAGAGGTTGGGAAAAGTCTGTTTCAGTAGAAAATACTTCAGAGTCATTTATTAAAGACCCAATGCAGCAGTTTTATATCAATAACAAATTATTTCTGTGTAAAAATAAAGTACTTTAATTGAATAGATTTTTTTTTTTTAAACTAGGCCATTTCTCAAGCAAGAATTTAGCTTGGAGTGATGATCTGAGTTGCGAGGGGGAAACTGAAAAATAGCTGTTATTTGCAGAGCGGTTTGGACCTCTTTGATTGGACTATTAACCAATTAACCGCATGTTAATGTCACCATGGAAAGCCAAAACCCCTACCCATGCAAAATGGCTGATTAGAAGGTCTTGTGTAGATTGTATTTTCAACCAGCAACTATCAGGAAATAACACTGATCAAATGTTTAAACCGTTTTACAGGGTTAGTTTCATCAGCTGTTGTACAATATCATACAAAATAGGAAAAAACAAAATGTTGAGTGCATTGGGCCTTTAATATAGAATAGGACACTCAGCCCACCATTTCAACCAAATTAACAGAGTACCAGACTGTCCCTCACATACAATCACAAAAGGAATGTTAATCCCCTTCTGCTAGCTTGCTAGCACCGGCCCGCTAGCTGCCTGAAGCCACTCACTGGACTCCTATGATCTCTCGGCTACGCATGCCTCTCCCGAATGTCAATATGCCTTGTCCATTGCTGTTTTGGTTAGTAAGTATTGCCTTATTTCACTGTAGAGCCTCTAGCCCTGCTCAATACCCCTTAGTTAACACTTTAGATCCACCTCCCACACATGCAGTGACATCACCTGGTTTAAATTATATTTCTAGAGACAATATCTCTTTCATCGTCACTCCATGCACAGGTTTACCCCCACTGTATTCACATCCTACCATACATTATGCCTTGAATCTATTCTACCGTGCACAGAAATCTGCTCCTTTAACTTTCTGTTCTGAAAGTACTAGACGACCAGTTCTTTTAACCTCTACCTGTAGCCTTATCCTACTTCTCCTCTGTTCCTCTGGTGATGCAGAGGTTAATCAGGGCCCTGCAGTGCCTAGCTTCACTCCCATTCCCCAGGCGCTCTCATTTGTTGACTTCTGTAACCGTAAAAGCCTTGGTTTCAGGCATGTTAACATTAGAAGCCTCCTCCCTAAGTTTGTTTTATTCACTGCCTTAACACACTCTGCCAACCCGGATGTCCTTGCCGACCACAAACCTAAACTGAAATTTCCATCCCTAACAATAACATTTTCCAATTTGCAATCTACTGCAAAGATAGCCTGTAAAGTTCTGTCTTACTATCCAGGTCCAAAATCCACCTCTACAGAAACAAGTCTCTTAACGTTGCAGCTTGCTATAGACCACCTTCTGCCCCCAGCTGTGCCCTGGACACCATATGTGAATTGATTACCACCCATCCATCTTCAGAGCTCCTGCTGTTAGGTGACCGAAACTGGGACATGCTTAACACCCCGGCCATCCTACAATCTAAGCTTGATGCTCTTAATCTCACACAAATTATCAATGAACCCACCAGGAACAACCCCAAATCTGTAAACATGGGCACCCTCATAGATATCATCCTAACCAACCTGCCCTCCATATACACCTCTGCTGTCTTCAAACAGGATCTCAGCGATCACTGCCTCATTGCCGGTGTCCATAATGAGTCTGCAGTCAAATGACCACCGATCATTGCAGTCAAATGACCACCGATCATTACTGTCAAACACTCCCTAAAACACTTCAGCGAGCAGGCCTTTCTAATCGACCTGTCCCGGGTATCCTGGAAGGATATTGACCTCATTCAGTCAGTAGAGGATGCCTGGTTATTCTTTAAAAGTGCTTTCCTCACCATCTTAAATAAGCATGCCCCATTCAAAAAATGTAGAACCAGGAACAGATATAGCCCTTGGTTCACTCCAGACCCAACTGCCCTTGACCAGCACAAAAACATCCTGTGGCGTACTGCACTAGCATCGAAAAGCGCTCGCGATATAAAACTTTTCAGGGAAGTTAGGAACCAATATACACAGTCAGTTAGGAAAGCAAAGGATAGCTTTTTCAAACAGAAATTTGCATCCTGTAGCACTAACTCCAAAAAGTTCTGGGACACTAAAGTTCATGGAGAATCAGAGCACCTCCTCCCAGCTGCCCACTGCACTGAGGCTAGGAAACACTCACCACCGATAAATCCGCGATAATTGAGAATTTCAAGAAGCATTTTTCTACGGCTGGCAATGCTTTCCACCTGGCTACCACTACCCCGATCAACAGCTCTGCACCCACACTGCAACTTGCCCAAACCTCCCCAATTCTCCTTCACCCAAATCCAGATAGCTGATGTTCTGAAAGTGCTGCAAAATCTGGACCCCTACAAATCAGCCGGGCTAGACAATCTGGACCCCCTCTTCCTAAAATGATCAGTCGAAATTGTTGCAACCCCTATTACTAGCTTGTTCAACCTCTCTTTCGTATCGTCTGAGATCCCCAAAGATTGGAAAGCTGCCGCGGTCATCCCCATTTTCAAAGGGGGAGACACTCTAGACCCAAACTGCTATAGACTTATCTTTCATACCCTGCCTTTCTAAGGTCCTCGAAAGCCAAGTTAACAAACAGATCACTGACCATTTAGAATCCCACTGTACCTTCTCCGCAATGCAATCTAGTGTCAGAGCTGGTCATGGGAGCACCTCAGCCACGCTCAAGGTCCTAAACGATATCCTAACCACCATCGATAAGAGACCACACTGTGCAGCTGTATTCATCGAACTGACCCAGGCTTTCGACTCTGTCAATCACCACATTCTTATCTGCAGACTCAACAGCCTTGGTTTCTCAAATGACTGCCTCGCCTGGTACACCAACTACTTCTCAGACAGAGGTCAAATCGGAGGGCCTGTTGTCCAAACCTCTGGCAGTCTCTGGGGGTGCCGCAGGGTTCAATTCTCGGGCAGGCTCTTTTCTCTGTATACATCAATGATGTCGCTCTTGCTGCTGCTGATCCACCTCTACGCAGACGACACCATTATGTATACTTCTGGCCCTTCTTTGGACACTGTGCTAACTAACCTCCAGACAAGCTTCAATGCCATACAACTCTCCTTCCGTGGCCTCCAACTGCTCTTAAAAGCAAGCAAAATAAATTGCATGCTCTTCAACCGATCGCTGCCCACACCTACCCACACGTCCATCATTACTACTCTGGACGGTTCTGACTTAGAATATGTGGACAACTACAAATACCTAGGTGTCTGGTTAGACTGTAACCTCTCTGGGATATTTGGGATGGTCGCGTCCCACCCAGCCAACTTCCAGTGAAAGTGCAGGGCGCCAAATTCAAAACAACAAAAATCTCATAATCACGAGCTCATGGCAATCTGCCAGAATCCTGGCTCAATCCTCTCTCACTCGGCCCCCCTTCACAGTGGAAGCATCAAAAAAGGTTCTATAGACTGTTGACATCTAGCGGAAGGCCTTGGAAGTGCAACATGACCAATATCCCACTGTATCTTCGATAGGCTATTTTTTAAATTTGTACCTTTATTTAACTAGGCAAATCAGTTAAGAACAAATTCTTATTTTCAATGACGGCCTACGAACAGTGGGGCAGGGGCAGAACGACAGATTTGAACTTGCAACCTTCTGGTTACTAGTCCAACGCTCTAACCACTAGGCTACCCTGCCGTCCCTATGAGTTGAAAACCTACAAACCTCAGATGTCCCACTTCCTGGGTGGATTTTTCTCAGGTTTTCACCTGCCATATGAATTCTGTTATACTCACAGACATCATTCAAACAGTTTTTTGAAACACATCATTCTGAGTGTTTCCGAGTGTTTTCTATCCAAATATACTAATTATATGCATATTATAGATTTTATGGCTGAGTAGCAGGCAGTTTACTCTGGGCACCTTATTCATCCAAGCTACTCAATACTGCCCCCCAGTCACCAAGAATTTAAGCATCTCCAATCCAAAATGAAATCTAGAATCAGCTTCCAATTTCGCAACAAAGCATCTTTCACTCATGCTGCCCAACATACCCTAGTAAAACTGACTATCCTACCAATGCACGACTTCGGCGATGTCATTTACAAATTAGCCTCCAACACGCTACTCAGCAAATTGGATGCAGTCTATCACAGTGCTGTTCGTTTTGTCACCAAAGCCTCATACACTACCCACCAATGCGACCTGTATGCTCTCATTGGCTGGATCTCACTTCATATTTGTCACCAAACCCACTGGCTCCAGGTCATCTATAAGTCGTTGCTAGGTAAATCCCCGCCTTATCTCAGCTCACTGGTCACCATAGCAGCACGTGCACCAGCAGGTATATTTCACTGGTTACCCCCAAAGCCAATTCCTCCTCGGGTGCCTTTCCTTCCTGTTCTCTGCTGCCAATGACTGGAACAAACTGCAAAAATCACTGAAGCTGGAGACTCATATCTCCCTCACTAGCTTTAAGCACCAGCTGTCAGAGCAGCTCACAGATCACTGCACATAACCAATCTGTAAATAGCCCATCCAACTACCTCATCACCATATTGTTATTTATTTTTCTCCTTTGCACCCCAATATCGTTACTTGCATACTCATCTTCTGCACATCTATCACCCCAGTGTTTGCCATCATGTAATAATTGCACCACTATGGCCTATTTATTGCCTCACCCCTTTATCCTACCTCCTTTGCACACACTGTATATAGACTTTATTGTATTATTGACTGTATGTTTGTTTATTCCATGTGTAACTCTGTGTTGTTGTTTGTGTCGCACTGCTTTGCTTTATCTTGGCCAGGTCGCAGTTGTAAATGAGAACTTGTTCTCAACTAGCCTGCCTTGTTAAATAAAAGGTGAAATAAAAAAATACAAAATAAATAGGGAGAACTGGGGTATTACATGAAATATGTGAGAGAAAATATCCATTCGGAGGTCATGCCTTAAAAACACAGAGACAAGCGCCATCCTCCTCCTCTGTATTGGCAACACATGGGAGAGCAGCACACTGAGGACAAGGATAGACCACACTGCACTGGGGCCAGTGAAAGTACACACACAGAGCTTATTTGCTTACAGTGGACCACAGGTTGAAGTCATGAGGAGAGCTTTGTGTTTGAGCTAGCCAATAACAGTTGTCTAGGATTCGTAGGCGAGTCTGGCGATAGCTTCAATAAGACAGGGCTCTACAATGCTACCTTTTCAGTCGGCTATGCTCCTAAATATTTTGCTGTGCTACTTTTTACATAAAAAATTTAAAAAACACCCAGATAACATTTAGTGGAACAAAAAGTAAGGAAACGGAAAATAGCTTCTTCAGGAGATGAGCTTCAAAAGATTCATACCCCCCCAAAATTCTGGTGCTCCTTAAACCTGTATGTTGCTATTGCTGGCAATTCTTCTAAAAAAAAAAAGTGAATATTTTTCATTTGTGCCCCTAAATTTCTTGATGTGCTCCTACATAATAATAATAATAATATATGCCATTTAGCAGAAATGTCAGCGTAGCGCCCTGTAAGAGGGTAAAGTACTGATATAGTACGCAAAACAACGTTGGTTTACGGGGGCCTCCCTAGTGGAGCAGCGGTCTAAAGAACTGCATTGCAGTGCTTTTATTTTATTTCACCTTTATTTAACCAGTTAGGCCAGTTGAGAACAACTTCTCATTTACAACTGGAACCTGGCTAAGATAAAGCAAAGCAGTGTGACAAAAACAAGCGTATAGTCAATAACACAATAGAAAAATCTGTATACAGTGTATGCAAATGAAGTAAGGAGGTAAGGTAATAGATAAGCCATAGTGGCGAAGTAATTACAATTTAGCAATTAACACTGGAGTGATATATGTGCAGATGATGATGTGAAAGTAGATGTACTGGTGTGCAAAAGAGCAGAAAAACAAAAACAAATATGGGGATGAGGTAGGTAGTTGGATGGATGGGCTATTTACAGATGGGCTGTGTACAGCTGCAGTGATCGGTAAGCTGCTCTGACAGCTGACGCTTCCAGTTAGTGAGAGATATCGAAGTCTCCAACTTATGTGATTTTTGCAATTCGTTCCAGTCATTGGCAGCAGAGAACTGGAAGGAAAGGCAGCCAAAGGAGGTGCTGGCTTTGGGGATGACCAGCGAAATATACCTGCTGGAGTGCGTGCTAAGGGTTGGTGTTGCTATGGTGACCAGTGAGCTGAGTTTTTTACCTTTATTTTACTAGGCAAGTCAAGTGAATTTATTTGTTCAGGCAGTGAGGCTGGTGGATCAAAAGTTATCTGACTGTTGCCATAAGCCTCAGTGACACCCTCCAGTCTTTTTTTATTTTTTATTTATTTATTTTTCTAGGCAAGTCAGTTAAGAACAAATTCTTATTTTCAATGACGGCCTAGGAACAGTGGGTTAACTGCCTGTTCAGGGGCAGAACGACAGATTTGTACCTTGTCAGCTCTGGGATTCGAACTTGCAACCATTCGGTTACTAGTCCAACGGCGGAGCTTTACCTAGCAAAGACTTATCGATGACCTTGAGCCAGTGTTTTCGGCGACGAACATGAAGCGAGGACCAGCCAACGAGAACATACAGGTCGCAGTGGTGGGTAGTATATGTTATTGGGGCGTTACTACAGACCCAGGTTCGATCCCAGGCTATGTCACAGCCGGCCGTGACAGGAAGACCCATGAAGGCGGCGCACAATTGGCCCAGCGTCATCCGGGTCCCGGAATGGTTTGGCCAGCTGGGATTTCCTTGTCTCATCGTGCTCTAGCGACTCCTTTTAGTGGGCCAAGCGTCTGCAAGCAGTCTTCGGTCGACAGCTGGACAGTGTTTCCTCCGACACATTGGTGCAGCTGGCTTCCGGGTTAAGCGAGCAGTGTGTCAAGAAGCGGTGTGGCTTGGCAGGATTGTGTTTTGGAGGATGCATGGCTCTCGACCTTCACCTCTCCAGAGTTCGTAGGCGAGTTGCAGCGATGGGACAAGACTAACTACCAATTGGATATCACGAAATTGGGGAGAAAAAAAAGGGCTAAAAGTTTTTTTAAAGACATTGCGGTTCAAACGGCTCTATTTTCCAGGTGAGGCACATCCAGGCCATCTGGCACAAAAATTGTCAATTGAAACAAATAAAAAACAAACTCTTTTAGGAAGGGGGTAACAGAGTTAGTAGTGAGGGGAAACTGCCTGGCCTATACAATGAGAGGCAACACTGGGTTAGGGTGATAGACGATAGGTTGTTGACTACATTACCTGTGACCCAGAGGATGGGAAGACGACCCCTTCCTCTCTCAGAGACTTGATGGTGGCACTGACCAGACTGAGCTGTGGATCTTTCTGGAACCCATCACACCAGTCCACCATCATCCCCTTCAGCTTGTCACACACCTTGCTGTGGGCCTGCATTGGGAATAGCAATAATAATGATTATTAGGCTACTTATTTGACAGAGGTAGATACAAACAAAACATTGACACTAAGAGCCAGCTGAATGATAATAATGGCGCCCAGGACCAGGCCCAAATCCCTGTCATTCGTGTGAAGAAAAGATGGAGATCCAGGGGAAGGTCGAGCTGCCCTGTGAGAATTCAACGGCAAGTGGGTAAACCGCTACTACCATCTGTCCTACTGCCCAAAGTGCAATCACTGGAGAATAAACTGGATGATATTCAATCAAGACTATCCTACCAATGGGACATTAAAAACAAATTTCTTATGTCTCACCGAGTTGTGGCTGAACGACGATATGGATAATATAGAGCTGGCTTGGTATTCCGTGATTCGTCAGGACAGAGCAGCTACTTCTGGTAAGACGAGGGGCAGGGGTGTGTGTCTACTTGTCAAGAACAGCTGGTGCGCGATGTCTAATATTAAAGAAGTCTCAAGGTATTTCACGCCTGAGGTAGAGTACCTTATGATAAGCTGTAGACCACACTATCTACCAAGAGAGTTCCCATCGATATTATTCATAGCCATCTATTTACCACCACAAACCGATGCTGCACCGAGCTAAAGGCTAGAGCTGTAGCTATCAAGGAGTAGGACACTAATCTGGATTCTTTCAAGAAATTCCACTATGCCCTCAGACGAACCATCAAACAAGCAAAGAGTCAATACAGAATTAAGATTAAATCCTACTACACCGGCACTGACGCTCATCGGATGTGGCAGGGCTGGCAAACTATTACAGACTACAAAGGGAAACCCAGTCGCGAGCCTACCAGATGAAATAAGTGCCTTTTATGCTCACTTCAAGGTAAGCAACACTGAAGCAAGCATGAGAGCACAAGCTGTTCCAGACGACTGTGTGATAACGCTCTCAGTAGCCGATGTGAGCAAGACCTTTAAACAGGTCAACATTCACAAGGCCATGGGGCCAGACGGATTACCAGGACGTGTACTCAGAGCATGTGTGTTACAACTGACAAGTGTCTTCAAATACATTTTCAACCTCTGAGTCTGTAATACCTACATGTTTCAAGCAGACCACCATAGTACCTGTGCCCAAGAAAGCTAAGGTAACCTCTCTAAATGACTACCACCCCGAAGCACTCACGTTGGTAGCCATGTATTGCTTTGAAAGGCTGGTCATGGCTCACATCAACACTATCATCTCAGAAACCCTAGACCCAGTCCTATACGCAAATCGCCCCAACAGATCCACAGATGACTCAATCTCAATCACACTCCACACTACCCATTCCCACCTGGACAAAAGGAACACCTATGTGAGAAAGCTGTTCATTGACTACAGCTCAGCTTTCAACACCATAGTGCCCACAAAGCTCATCATGAAGCTAAAGACCCTGGGAATAAACACCTCCCTCTGCAACTGGATCTTGGACGGGCTGCTCCCAGGTGGTAAGGGTAGGCAACAACACATCCGCCATGCTGATCCTCACTGGGGCCCCTCAGGGTGCGTGTTTAGTCCCCTTCTGTACTTCCTGTTCACCCACGGCTGCGTGGGCCAAGCACGACTCCAACAGCCTCATTAAGTTGGCTGACGACACAACAGTGGTTGGCCTGATTACCGAAAACGATGAGACAGTCTATAAGGAGGTCAGAGACCTGGCAGTGTGATGCTAGGATAACAACCTCTCCTTCAATGTGAGCAAGACAAAGGAGCTGATCATGGACTACAGGAAAAGGAGGGCTGAACAGGCCCCCATTAACAACAGCGGGGCTGTAGTGGAGTGGGTTGAGAGTTTCACACCAAGACAGTCGTGAAGAGGACACAACACATTTTTCCTCTTAGGAGACTGAAAAAAATTGTCATGGGTCCCTAGATCCTCAAAACGTTCTATAGCTGCACCACCGAGTGCATCCTGACCGGTTGCATCACCGCCTGGTATGGCAACTGCTCGACATCTGACTGTAAGGAGCTACCAAAGGTTTATTTTATATTTATTCGTTATTTTACCAGGTAAGTTGAGTGAGAACACGTTTTCATTTGCAGCAACGACCTGGGGAATAGTTACAGGGGAGGGGAGGGGAATGAATGAGCCAATTGTAAACTGGGGATTATTAGGTGACCGTGATGGTTTGAGGGCCAGATTGGGAATTTAGCCAGGACACCCCTACTCTTATAATAAGTGCCATGGGATCTTTAATGACCTTAGAAAGTCAGGACACCCGTTTAACATCCCATCCGAAAGACGGCACCTGGGGATATTTTTTTAGACCAGAGGAAAGAGTGTCTCCTACTGGCCCTCCAACACCCCTTCCAGCATCTGGTCTCCCATCCAGGAACTGACCATGACCAACCCTGCTTAGCTTCAGAAGCAAGCCAGCAGTGGTATGCAGGGTGGTATGCGTATGGCCCAGTACGTCACTGGGGCCAAGCTTCCTGCCATTCAGGACCTATATACTAGGCATGTCAGAGGAAAGCCCTAAATATTGTTAAAGACTCCAGTCACCCAAGTCATAGACTGTTCTCTCTGTTACCCCACGGCAAGCAGTACTGGAGCACCAAGTCTAGGTCCAAAAGGCTCCTTAACAGCTCTTACCCACAGCCCATAAGAATTAATCAAATGCCCCCCCATTTGTTTTCACACTACTGCTACTCGCTGTTTATTATCTATGCATAGTCACTTTACCCCTACCTACATGTACAAATGACCTTGACTAACCCGTACCTCTGCACAATGACTCGGTACCCCCTGTATATAGCCTCATTATTGTTATTTTATTGTGTTACTTTTACTTTATTTATGTAGTAAATATTTTAGTAACTCTATTTCTTGAACTGCATTGTTGGTTATGGGCTTATAAGTAAGCATTTCACGATAAGGTTTACACCGGTTGTATTTGGCGCATGTGACAAATAAAATTTGATTGAATTGTTATGCTTGCTCACGTGTGTGTAAGTCTAAACATCCTCAATTCATCACAAATATTGCAAACGGGAAAAAACTTGACGGCTTCCCTACCCTGCTCAACACAGTTCGGACTTCAGTGGCAAACTCCCGCGAGCAGATTTCTAAGTGAAATATTCTTCCACTGTTATTGACACAGGCAGCCAGCAACTGTAACAGGGAGAAAAGTCAGGTTAGTACAGTAGTCAGTTTAGATGATTTATGTAGAAGTTTCACATTACAGCAAGAGAAGTAGCCCAACGCTTTTATAATCTTCCACAATTCCACATTTAATTGAATAATATAAATGTATTAACACTAATAAATGTAACACCACTGAAATGATGCATGATTTTATGACAGAGGGAGCTAAAGGTGACTGAGTGAGGAGAGATATCTAGAAAATGGAACAGCCATGTGACTATATACCCTAATGGTGAGTCAGAGAGAAGGCTCACATGGTCTGAGACTTAGCATCATCACTCTATAACAACTCTAAGCAGCAGAGAGAACAGAACAAAGCAGTAAAAAAAATGGATCCAGGGCCATGGATCATCACACTCTGGTTGACTGGCTACCCAGAGCAGGAGAGTTACGAGCTCAGAGCTCTAGAACTGCCAAGAGCAGAAGGAGATGGACCACTCTTCCCAAATACTTTATTACGGGCGGCAGGGTAGCCTAGTGGTTAGAGCGTTGGACTAGTAACCGAAAGGTTGCAAGTTCGAATCCCCGAGCTGACAAGGTACAAAATCTGTCGTTCTGCCCCTGAACAGGCAGTTAACCCACTGTTCCTAGGCCGTCATTGAAAATAAGAATTTGTTCTTAACTGACTTGCCTAGTAAAATAAATTAAAAATACATTAAAAAAGACTGGAGGGTGTCACTGAGGCTTATGGCAACAGTCAGATAACTTTTGATCCACCAGCCTCACTGCCTGAACAAATAAATTCACACTCAGACTTTATACAAGCAAATTGTTTAAACTCTGCTATGCATTCTATAGAAGCATTCATGACTCAGTAACTGTGTCTATGATCTCAGTCACTAAACAAGCTCCAGGGCCTGACACCATGCTGAGACTAAAACACCTGACCTTACACTAACCCCACACCCTATGCAGACTATTTCTCTATTAACATCGGTTTATACCACATTAAATAATAAAGTAAGTTATAAGAACTCACGGTGAGGGCCTGCATGGCAACGTGTGGGACCTTGTGGTTGACTCGCTTCATCACAGACCTCAAGCAGTCCTTGGCTCTGGGAGAAGAACGGCAGGTAGAGACATGGTTATTATGGCTCAAGTAGAAAGTTATTCCTACATGAGTTTTCCAAAAGTATACCATCTTCAATATACAGTTACAGAGCCTTCAGAAAGTATTCATACCCTTTTACTTATTCCACATTTTGTTGTGTTACAGCTGCAATTCAAAATTGATAAAACTGATATTTTTTTTCACCCATCTACACACAATACCCTATAATAGCAAAGTGAAAACATGTTTAGACATTTTTGCAAATTTATTTTACATAATGACACAACAAATTGAGCTCAGGTGCATCCAATTTCCTTTGATCGTCCTTGAGATGTCACTACAACTTGATTGGAGTCCACCTGTGGCCAATTCAATTGTTTGGACATGAAACACAGCTGTCTATTTTTTTTTTAAGTCCCAGAGTTGACTGGGCATGTCAAAGCAGAAACAGAAGTCCAAGGAACGGTCTTCAGATTTCAGGGATAGAATTGTGATGATGCATAAACAGTTGAAGTCGGAAGTTTAATCAAATCAAATGTATTTATATAGCCCTTCGTACATCAGCTGATATCTCAAAGTGCTGTACAGAAACCCAGCCTAAAACCCCAAACAGCCAGCAATGCAGGTGTAGAAGTTTACATACACTTAGGTTGAAGTCATTAAAACTAGTTGTTCAACCACTCCACAAATTTCTGGTCAACAAACTATAGTTTTGGCAAGTCGGTTAGGACATCTACTTTGTGCATGACACAAGTAATTTTTCCAACAATTGTTTACAGACAGATTTCACTTATAATTCACTGTATCACAATTCCAGTGGGTCAGAAGTTTACATACACTAAGTTGACAGTGCCTTTAAAGCTTGAAAAATTCCAGAAATTTGTCATGGCTTTAGAAGATTCTGATAGACTAATTGACAACATTTGAGTCAATTGGAGGTGTACCTGTGGATGTATTTCAAGGCCTACCTTCAAACTCAGTGCATCTTTGCTTGACATCATGGGAAAATCAAAAGAAATCAAGACCCCAGAATTTTTTTTTGTAGACCACAAGTCTGGTTCATCCTTGGGAGCAATTTCCAAACGCCTGAAGGTACCACGTTCATCTGTACAAACAATAGTACGCAAGTATAAACACCATGGGACCACATAGCCGTCATACCGCTCAGGAACGAGACGCTTTCTGTCTCCTAGAGATGAATGTACTTTGGTGCGAAAAGTACAAATCAATCCCAGAACAACAGCAAAGGACCTTGTGTAGATGCTGGAGGAAACAGGTACAAAAGTATCTATAAACACAGTAAAATAAGTCCTATATCGACATAACCTGAAAGGCCACTCAGCAAGGAAGAAGCTACTGCTCCAAAACCACCATAAAAAAGACTGCACATGGGGACAAAGATCGTACTTTTTGGAGAAATGTCCTCTGGTCTGATGAAACAAAAATAGAACTGTTTGGCCATAATGACCATCGTTATGTTTGGAGGAAAAAGGGGATGGCTTGCAAGCTGAAGAACACCATCCCAACCATGAAGCACGGGGGTGGCAGCATCATGTTGTGGGGGTGCTTTGCTGCAGGAGGGACTGGTGCACTTCACAAAATATGGCATCATGAGGGAGGGAAATTATGTGGATATATTGAAGCAACATCTTCAGACATTACTCAGGAAGTTAAAGCTTGGTCACAAATGGGTCTTCCAAATGGACAATGACCCCAAGCATACTTCCAAAGTTGTGGCAAAATCGCTTAAGGACAATAAAGTCAAGGTATTGGAGTGGCCATCACAAAGCCCTGACCTCAATCCTATAGACCATTTGTGGGCAGAACTGAAAAAGCGGGTGCGAGCAAGGAGGCCTACAAACCTGACTCAGTTACACCAGCTCTGTCAGGAGGAATGGGCCAAAATTCACCCAACTTATTGTGGGAAGCTTGTGGAAGGCTACCCAAAACATTTCACCCAAGTTAAAAAATTGAAAAGGCAAAGCTACCAAATACTAATTGAGTGTATGTAAACTTCTGACCCACTGGGAATGTGATGAAAGAAATAAAAGCTGAAATAAATCCCTCCCTCTACTACTATTACAACCCAAGATTACTCAAGATGACTCAAAGCTGTAATCACTGCCAAAGGTATTTCTATAAACTATCAGGGATGTGAATACTTAAGTAAATTAGATCTGTATTTCATTTTTAATACATTTGCAAACATGTTTTCACTTTGTTATTATGTTGTATTGTGTGTGTGTAGATGTTTATTAAAAAATATATTTAATCAATTTTGAATTTAGGCTGTAACAACAATTTGGAATAAGTCAAGGGGTATGAATACTTTCTGAAACACTGCATTTACATTTAGTAGACACTCTTATCCAGAGCGAATTCCAGTGGTGACTGCATACTTTTTCATACAGATATGAATTGCATTTTGAGTCACTGCTATTCAATGCCATAGCTATAAATAAAATAATCATAACCAATAACCTCAACTTGAGTCCTGGAGTTAGTTTAGAGCAGTGGCATTATAACTTATTCAGCAGGAACCTCATTTCTCGTGAACCCACCCCACCAATAATTACAACCTTAAAAATCGGTACATTTCGATTTGTACATCAACCTTCAATTAATTAATGTTAATCTCATATCAAGATTAAACAAAGTTAAAGTTTAATTAAAAAAATAAATAAAGGAAACCAAAACAAAATGTACCTAATTTTCTTTTCAAATGATCTTTCTCAAATGTTTGTATATTGTCTGTCCCATTGTCCCTGTACTGTTCATTTTTGGTAAAAAATAAAACATTTTTAGAAACAATGCTGATATTTTAGAAATAGGAAGTCGCACTTCAACTTACCCATTGGGCGTCTGTCCAACTCTGTCACAGATATCCATAATCAGAGCCCAGTCCTCCACTGTATTGGTTTCATTGGTGGCTTTCTCTGAAAATGTGGTACACCGAGATACATGTGGTTAGTTGGGAAAAGACCATCTGTGGTTGGCATGTAGTGTGTTGGGCCAACATTAACTCAATATTATACCTCTAGTTGTCATTGCTTTAGTTCAAAAAAAAACTATATTTGTATAGGATTGACAGTTAACACAATTCTGGAAGTTGTATGACTAGACTAGGAATAAAGTCAATTATTCCGTTTCTGATTTGTGATACAAGATGGCAGTTACCATGTTTCTAGCTCCTAGCCAACTTTGCAGTATTTTTTTTATTTGCTCAGACCTTATGTATTATTACTTAGTCACTCAATAGAAATGTGGACATCCCAGACCTGACTTAATTGCTTTCTTTTTACTTTTTGGATTATGTGATTGGTAGGTATTTTTTATTACTGCACTTTTTTGTTGGGAGCTAGAAACAAGCATTTCGCTGCACCTGCAAATCCGTGTATGCAACCAATAGACTATTTTATTTGTGATAAAGCCATTACACATGGCTAACTATATATTTCTGTACAGAGTGAAATTCGTATTATTGTAGCTACAAGGACACTAGGAGATACGAGATCATCTGTTACAAAGAGGATGGCTAAACTGCTCACCCTAGAGGGGGTCAGCTAGCTACAGTGCATTCGGAAAGTATTCCGACCCATTGACTCACTCCCCATCAATCTACACACAATACCCCATACTGACAAATCAAAAACAAGTTTAGATTTTTTTACGAATTTGTAAAAAAACAAAAAAAACTGAAAACACTTTACCTAAAGTATTCATACAATTTACTCAGTACTTTGTTTTAGCACCTTTACAGCCTTGAGGCAGCGATTACAGCCTCAAGTCTTCTTGGGAATGATGCTACAAGCTTGGCACACCTGTATTTGGGGGTTTCTCCCATTCTTCTCTGCAGATCCTCTCAAGCTTTTGTCAGGTTGTATGGGGATCATCGCTGCACAGCTATTTTCACATCGAGTTCAAGCACGGGCTCTGGCTCAGTTACTCAAGGACATTCAAAAACTTGTCTTGAAGCCATTCCTGCGTTGTCTTGGCTGTGTGCTCAGGGTCGTCGTCCTGTTGGAAGGTGAACTTTTGCTCCAGCCAGTCTGAGGTCCTAGAGCCGGTTTTCATCAAGGATCTCTCTGTACTTGTCTCCATTCATCTTCCCCTTGATCCTGACTAGTCTTCCAGTCCCTGCCCCTGAAATCATCCCCACAGCATGATGCTGCCACCACCATGCTTCACCGTAGGGATGGTGCCAGGTCTCCTCCAGATGTGACACTTGGAATTCAGGCCAAAATAGTTAAATGTTGGTTTCATCAATCTTGTTTCTCATGGTCTGAGTCTTTAGGTGCCTTTTGGCAAACTCCAAGCAGGCTGTCAGGTGCCTATTACTGAGGAGTAGCTTCCGTCTGGCTAATCTACCATAAAGGCTTATTTGGTAGAGTGCTGCAGAGATGGTGGCCCTTCTGGAAGGTTCTCCCATCTCCACAGAGGAATTCTAGAGCTCTGTCAGGGTGACCATCGGATTCTTGGTAACCTCCTTCTCCCCCGATTGCTAAGTTTGGCCGGGCGGCCAGCTCTATGAAGAGTCTCGGTGGTTCCAAACTTCTATTTAAGAATCATGGAGGCCACTGTGTTCTTGGGGACCTTCAGTGCACATTCTTTGGTACACTTCCCAGATCTGTGCCTCAACACAATCCTGTCTCGGAGCCCTACGGGCAATTCCTTCAACCTCATGGCTTGGTTTCTGCTCTGACATGCACTGTCAACTGTGGGACCTTACATAGACAGGTGTGTGCTTTTACAAATCTTGTCCAATCATTTGAATTTACCACAGGTCGACTCCAATCAAATTGCAGAAATACATCAAGGATGATCAATGGAAACAGGATGCACCTGAGCTCAATTCGATTACCATAGAAAAGGGTCTGAATACTTATGTAAATAAGTAAATGTCATAAGGTGAATGCACCAATTTTTTAAGTCGCTCTGGATAAGAGCGTCTGCTAAATGACTTAAATGTAATGTAAATCATGTTTTAAAAACTATTTTCGCTTTGTCATTATGGGGTACTGTGTGTAGACTGAGGATAACATTTTTAAATCAATTTTAGAATAAGTCTGTAACAAAATGTGGAAACAGTCAAGGGGTCTGAATACTTTCCGAATGCACTGTATATTATATGCATACAAGACCCTCCTTCCCTTTCAGTAAACCTAAAACTAACCCAACTCATGAATGCATTAAGCTAAATGAACTAACTAGCTAGATAATGTTGTTCTTGTTTAATGTGTGAGCCTGTTGCAGTTTAGTCAGTCTTGTTATTGAAAATCGTTCATTACGATAAAGTGATGACACAACAACTAGCTAACATAGCTAGCACAAAGTCTGGCCGATGGCTGTCTGCTACAAGCTAGTTACCGAGTTTACCAACCCGCATAACTAGCTAGCTATGTGGATAATCTCACATTTGGTCAGAGCGTCAAGGTAGCTAGCTACAGACATGCAGTCCGGCTAACGTTAGCTAGCTAGTTGTTGTTGTTAGCTTGCGGGCGAGAGGTTTCGCCATGTACGAAGCTACGGTAGTTACGCTAGGTCACTGCTAACCAACATGCCAAATGAAGCGCTCAACTTACCAACATCTTGGTCGAATGGATTCTGCGCAAATAAAGGCATGTCTACTTCTTTAAATAAACCGACGTTGTTGAGAAAGAAAATGTAGCTAGAATATTTATTTCAAGAACGTAAAAAAATCCCTTGCTCATCCATCAAACCCTGTACACTTTCACCAGTTGCTCTTCCGTACACTTAGGTGGCTGCGAAAATGCCTGAATACATTTGCGAGCATTACATGAAAAATAAATAGAACTGAAAACATATTGACACTTATTGATTAATGTATATGTTAAGATCATTAATTAGCGTACATTTAACATTGCTGTATTTCTGCATTCAAATGTATAATGTACAGGCAGATAAAAAGACACATTTTATGACCCAATTAAAAATCCTGGTGTAGCGTTACACTGCCACCCCTAGGGAGGAAGAAGTACGTATGAGAATATCCCAATGTTCATTTTATTTTATTATAAGGCTTTTATAAAAAAATTGAATGGTTCGAAAAGCATGACGTATATTGCCACTCACAAAGTGTCATGCAGCAACAGCAGTAAATCTGTCTAAATGGCCACACCGATCGATATTCATCATTTGTTGTAATTAGAAATATAGGCTACGCACACAATATTTTGTTTGCGCCAAAACAAGCGCTAAACAAAACTGCTCACGGTAACGTCAAACGTTGCCGAAACAGTCCCATAAAATACCGCGCAGGCCCAGTTTACGCCTTTCATTTCCTGATTTGGTGGACTGATTCCTTAGCATTGGGATTACCGTTCAACAAGCAGCAGGATATTATCACAGCTAATTATACAAATATTTGATATTATACTGGCAGCACGCTGATTTTGGGAGGGAATAAGAGTCCCATTGCAAAGACGTGCTATATTTGGGGAATAATGATACTTTTGGGAACTAGTGCATTTCAACTGTTTTGGATAGCATTGCAACTACATTTGAATAAATAATAGGATAATTTGGTGTATTTTATTTTTAATAATGTATTACTTATACCAGCATTTATTTTGAAAGTGTACACAAAATACTGGTATGTTGAAAGCTATTGTATATCTAGGCAATATTTAAAGAAATACACTTTTAATAAAATACAAATATATGTTATTGGAATTACTCAATAAAGTCTGTAAAACTGAAATAGGTCTCTTGTGCTCGGGACGGGTTTAATGCAGAGTACTTGTAGACTCCTTACTCCACCCGCTTCATTCATTGCAATATACGGTATATGGGATACGTATTGGCTTGCAGAGAGAGCTTTTTGACCTGTCTCAGCTGAAGTTGGGTGGGAAATACTCAGTACTGTGTCTACTAACCAAAAATGTTTGTTTTGGAGGGGGACTGTGTCGTACATACCTAGCAGCACTTCATTATCTACCCCTTCCATAGCCCCCAATGCACTGTAACAGACTGTACATGGGGTACATATTGGCTAGTAGAGAACTTTTCCACCTGTCTCAGTGTGGTGGGAAGTAATCTAATATGGTTAGTTTTGGAGGGGGACAGTGTCGTACATATCCAGCAACACCGCTTTAAATGACCCAGCAGTATCC
Source organism: Oncorhynchus gorbuscha (assembly GCF_021184085.1). Taxonomy (NCBI): domain Eukaryota; kingdom Metazoa; phylum Chordata; class Actinopteri; order Salmoniformes; family Salmonidae; genus Oncorhynchus; species Oncorhynchus gorbuscha. The sequence goes on along the minus strand of NC_060173.1, from coordinate 103,728,084 downwards.
ACAGTCCTGAAAACAATACACCAAAAAAGAAAATAAACACAAAAGCAACCTTTTAAATCAAAAATAATAAATGTAATGAATATTAACCAGGCTAGGACACAGTATAATCACGCTTTCTGAACAGCAATGGAGAAAATGATTTACAAGTCTTATCTATGAAGTTTTGCTGTATCGAGCAGTGTTTCCCAACCCTGGTCCCCCAGTACCCCCAACAGTACACATTTTTACTGTGACCCTGGACAAGCACACTTGATTCAATTTGTCAACTAATCCTCAAGCCTTCAATGAGTTGAATGAGTGAGTTTTTCCAGGCTTACAATGAAAATATGTATTGTTGGGGGTACGGGGGGACCAGGGTAGGAAACACTGGTATAGAGTAACGGCCTGTTACCTAGTTTAAAAGGGTAATAACATAGACAAGATTATTTTATAAGCAATATTGTCATGATTATCTTTCAAGGTCAGCAAAGGCATTACATTGGGGCACCGATGAGAAAATGAATAGTTAAGTGTCACATCCATGCAGTATCAGATACTGTAATGCCAGGTATTTCTGCAGGGGAAGTAGTCTATCCTTTACTTCTCTTTTATACTGGTTGAGGGGATATGACACCCGTCCCCTTTTACAGGTAGGCCTATCAAATTAGAGATTTATTTAGGAAATTTATTTAGGAAATTCTACCCAATAATTGAAAGGGAGGTTGGAAGGAGCACAAGGGAAGAAGCACAAGTTAAAACAACATTTTTTAATAAAGTATAAAACAGGTGAAAAGTGCATTTCAGACTCATGTTTGCTTCCATATGCATGTTTTGGCACATGTCAATGCTGGCCAAGAGCTGATTTAAATCTGTAAAGATGCACCCATTACCATCGCCATTAAATTAATCTGGGTTGTTAACATGTATGCCATTTCATCATTGATTACATTTTGTCTGTCTAAATTTTCATTTGATTTCACACTGGAAGAAAACCAGGTAAGCAACATAATAGTGTTAAAGTTAAAGTTTCCCATGTACTTTAGCTGAGACAGGTAAAAGCTTTCTCTCTAAAAGCCCATATGTATACCATGTGCAGTCTATTACAGTGCATTGCATTGGGGGCTATGGAAGGGGTAGATAATGAAGTGCTGCTGGTATGTATGACACAGTCCCCCTCCAAAACATAGCATATTTGGTTACTAGAGACCCTACTGAGTATTTCCCACCCCACTTTAGCTGAGACAGGTAGACCATTTTTCTCTCTACAGCCCAATATTCGCAACATACCAGTGTCAATATTGTATTATTTTCATTATTGGTCTTAAAAAAAAATTAAAAACCATATTTCTTCTTTACTTATTGCATTTTCTTGTTGTCACAATAAACGTGGCTATTGATTAAAATTCAATATAATTTGAATGAGTTATCCACATTGCAATGTTTTGAAATGCAGGCTTTTATTTAGAAGGTTTCCTCATTGCCATGTGAAAGTGACGTCACAGTTTGTGCTGCTTGTAGAATACTAGTACCATCCGGCACACTTATCCGGCAGCGGCAAGTGGGGTTCAGTCATGTCGGCACCTGCTATGGGGACCACGAAGACGGCGCACAGTGATGTGGCCCCGAAGAAAAAGAGGGGACCGGGTGCACTGGCTACGGCGTATCTGGTTATATATAACGTGGTTATGACAGCTGGGTATGTACATAATTCTGATACACTTCTTGTTGTAGGCTACTTGACGACAATTGGGTGCAAGGGTGCATGACATGCCAGAGTGAATGGCTTGGGAAGAAGACGCGCCTGTTACGAGACTCGATCCCAAACTGTTTTTATGGATATGTTGCACAATAATGTCTCGTTCCATTGTGCTGCCTTCAGCTACACTGTAGCAATTCAACTCAGCCACACACTGAACTTCTGTGATGTTACTTTGTAACCGACTTCGTCGGGAATGTATCAATTGTCAGTGTCTTTGGTTACATTGTTGCCGAGTGCGCGTCTAAAATACTCTGCAATTATGTTGCCTAGAGTTTAAAAAAATACATTTTTGTATTGCTTCGACTAAAATGTGCTGGCAATATCTCTGATTTTCACTTAGGTTATTATGGCACAAAGTTATTGTGAAGGAAATCCCATAGGGCGGCGCACAATTGATCCAGCGTCGTCCGGGTTTGGCCGGTGTAGGCCGTCATTGTAAATAAGAATTTGTTCTTAACTGACTTGTCTAGTTAAATAAAATGTACTGTAATCCCGTGAATGGTGTATTTCAAGAATCAATTGGCATCCACGGTGTCATTATGTACAGTTATAGCTATTGTTCTATACTGCATGTAGTTTCAATCTAATCATAATTGGTTACATTAAATACATATTTGTATTGCTTTGACTAAAATGTACTGGCAATATCTCTGATTTCACTGAGGTTATTATGACACAAAGTTGTTGTGAAAGAAATTGCACAAGTGCAGAATTATGGATGCTCTCCCATCCTGACCAGTTGGGTGACTTTACACAACCTGGTCTCAGATCATTTTGTATTATTGAGTATGTAAATGCAAGACACAGCATTTGGTATGATATGTTACATTTCGTATGGTATGTTATAAATTACAATTCGTATTATATGTTATGAATTTGAAAAATGTACCATATGTTACGGATTTGCAAAATGTATGACAAGTTACTAATTCTAGCTAGATGGCTAATGTTAGCTAGGCTAGGGGTTAGGGTTAAGTTAGGTTAAAGGGTTAGGGTTAAGTGAAGGGTTAGCTAAGTAGTTGTAAAGTAGCTAAAAAGTAGTTGAAAAGATGCTAAAGTTGACATTCCCGTTATACTCCCACTCATCTACCCCTACCAACCACCCTCCTTTCTTTTTTTGCCTTCAGTAACCATTGTCTTATGTAACTATGCCAAATTTCATACTAAATAGAGTGTAATGAATTTACTTACAGAGTGATATGAAATGCTCCCCCCCCTCTATTTCCTGTCTGGTGAGGTGATATTTGCCCTGTGTCATACTTTCTCTGTCTATTGAATAGCAACTACAGTGGGGTACATCCTGCCTTTTCAGGAGCTATGTAGCCTGCTCAGTTTCTATTACTTTATTTAGGAGATGAGTTTCTATCTGTTCAAAACCTCAGTCACCCATACCAATCATGCCTATTCAAGTATATTATTATGCAGATGCAGATAGAAGTATCTATGTATTGGGCCTCCGTTCTACGTGGTTGGACTGTTTTGCTTTACCCTGTCCTCTAAGAGCAAACTGAGGCTATTCTTTTATATCAGAAACATATTCCCACCCAGGATTCCTTGGACAATAGTGCCATTTGTTACTGAGTGGACTATCCTGGCTAAATGACCTAAATGAAAATCTTTGTGTTCTTCCAGGTGGCTGGTCATAGCCGTGGGCCTGGTGCGGGCCTACTTGGCCAGAGGCAGCTACCATGGCCTGTACTACTCTATAGAGAAACCACTGAAGTTTTTCCAGACCGGAGCTCTTCTGGAGGTGAGTGGCTGTAGGCCAAGGGTGCAATTGTTATGCAGAGTCTGTTGCAAAACGTTTTGCAACAGGAAACGTTTACTCTAAACTAAAAATACAGACAAGAGTTTCTATTGGAGAGTTTCTCCCTGTTTCGTTCCATTTGCTTCCGTTTGGTTCTTAAACAGTAAATGGTTTCCGTAATGAATAACCCCCGAATCTCTGTTGTATAGGTCAGACCGGGGTCATGTTCATTAGGTACACTAGCAAAACGGTATTCGGTAGTGCCCCCCCCCTTATTTAAAAACATTAACAAACTTACAACAATGTCTTTTTATACGTTGTTGAGGGGAAATATACTTGCTATGATTTTGATATGTTGTTGTCTCACCTAGCAATCTTAAGATGAATGCACTAGTTGCTCTGGATAGGAGCGCCTGCTAAATGACTAATAACAACATGTGAATTTCACTCCCTTCCAAATGTTTTCTCCCCACTGAATACAAGCTTTTATTCAGAGAAGGGTAAATAGAACAGACTCATCGCTTTCTGTGGGTGGTGAGTTGGTTATGTCCCCTACTGTACGAATACAACTTAATGGCAGGAATGTTTAGTCTCACAGGGCTGTTACATTTTTAAATATTTTATAATAAGTCCTCCATAGTGACTGGCCTTGGCCTTTCCCCTCTTCCACCTCTGTCCTACCCTACTCAGTACGAATACCTAGTAGGGTGTTAGTGTGATCCTCTCCAGCCAGCCATACTGTAACACAGAGATAAGGATTAGGCCTAGTGGAACTCCAGCTCTGTCTACCGGGTAATTGTCCTCTCAGTCATACTAACTCCAATCATTCATAAAAACGTCTTCAAACACGGGCCATTTCCTGTGCTGTGATTAGGTTTAGAGACTAGTGTAGGCTTTTGTCTATTCCTTGACTAGTGGGAAGAACTGTATTGGTACACATATCTATTGTGTTCCAACAACCATCTTATTTACATTTTTAACCATGAAGAACAATTTGAGGAATTTTTACATACAGTATATCGTAGCTCTGTTATAGCAACATTACTATAACAATTCAGCTTGAGTATTTATTTAGGAAATGATATTATTGCATGTTTAGTATGTTCACTGACCATGTGTTGTGTTTATGTATTAAGTTATTCTCCTTTCCCCTCAGGTATTGCACTGTGCAGTAGGTAAGTTCATTCTTCTGCTCCTGTTGAAAGTCCCATACAGGTTCAAGGGGGACCACATAGTGGTATTTCTTTATGACTAAACCAGGCATGTGGAGCTATAGGCCTACCACAAAAAGCCATTCCCTCAGCTCAGAATCTATATAGAAGATGGTGGATAAGCGAAGCCTGATAACAGCCTGGCCCTGCTACGTTGTGGTCGTGGCGTTCCCGGTTCACAGTCCACTACTCATGATCTGGGGTTTAAAGCTAAACCTGACCTTTCACATACTGCAGCTGTCTGTCCACTCCTGGCCTTGTTCTCTGCTACTCTCTACTGGCCAAACACCGATGCCACACCATAGCATGTATTCTCATGTACTATAGAGTTATACAGTTGAATGATACTGTATTTGAATGAGCTAATATTGCTACTGTGCATTAGGTTTTGCTACCTATTTATCATTCTTTGTAGCATACTTTTTTATTTGTAGTCAACTCTTGATTGGCTAATTGAAATCATATAATTTTCTCCATATCACCGTGCTCTAAAACGTGGTAAAACTGATGTGAGGTGATACATCTTCTCTAACCGTTGCGTTGTCTTCTGCTCCAGGGATCGTGCCGTCCTCAGTAGTTTTAACAGGGTTTCAGGTCTTGTCACGAGTCTTCCTCACCTGGGCCGTGACACACAGTGTTCGAGAGGTACGTCTCTTCTCTTTCTCTTATCCCTTATCTCTATGTGCATCAGTGTCAATCAATCAATGGCATTTATTTCTAAAGTCCTTTTTACGTCAGCAGTTGTCTTCGTCCCAAAGAAAGAGCTTTGCGGAGACACTAAGGTCTGTGAGCCTGAAATGGTAAACATGCTTGAAACCAACATGGTGAATAACACTGACATGCTTGTGAGCTCTGAAACATTCAAACTTTCTACATGTTTGTGAGCATTTGAATCTATGTTAACTTACCAAGACTGAGTTTAGCTTTTTAACTCGTGCTGACTTGTGTCTCTGTCTCCATGCCTGTCATGAGATGCAAAGTTACTATAGAATGCTGTATGTAGTGGGTGCTACAAACTGCACGATTCTGCCATAACCCCCGTCTATCTCCTGCTAGAGTGCTTCCTGTTTCCCACCCTCATTCTTGTCTGGTGCCTGTGTGGTCCCTACAGGTCCAGAATGAAGACAGTGTCCTGCTCTTTGTGTCAGCCTGGACCATCACAGAGATCATCCGTTACTCCTTCTACACTTTCAGTCTGCTCAACCACCTGCCCTACCTCATCAAATGGGCACGGTAAGGCTCACATAATGAAATAGAACACAGTCATTATAGTGAATATATGATATCATTTTTTGAATGCATTATGTATCTCTATGGTATAACCCTGGCGCCGGACAAGAAGGCTGAAGTTTTATGTCTCCAACCAATTGGGTTTTTTGTTTGTTTCTTTGCATTGTTTGTAACTTGTTTTTTTACATGTTACTTTTATTTCTTATTCTTATCTGGGGGGTTTTAAACTGCATTGTTGGTTAGGGGCTCATAAGAAAGCATTTCAATGTATTCTGCGCATGTGACTAATGACATTTGATTTGACTTGGACAGGTGGATGACACTGGCACTCACATTTAATCAAATAGGATGTCATAAATACAGAGTAATGATCTGTGTCGTTTGAATATGTGGGTCCTAAAACACCCCTCTATTTATTCACTAAAAGTCTAAGGCCATAAAGCAACATTCAGGGTTGAAAGCAGTAAAACAAAAGCCATATTTTAAATGGTAGGGAAACTTTGACTTTATCCCTGGAGGTTTTCTTATTCTATATGTGTCCATGGAAGTTAAATATAGAATGATGGAACATGGGAGTGTTTGAAACTGTTATGACACCACCTCCATAATATTTTTTTTCTCAGTCACAACCATGGCAACAAAGTCTTAGCGAGCTCCAGTAGCCTACTGGTGGGGAGGACCTTCTTTTGTTGCCTGGTAGAAAATGTTGATGAATCTTCTCCCAATGTCGGCCAATGTTCTGGTGCTTTGCTCTTTTCACGTTCAATTTGCTTTTCAAAGGCAGATTGAGGTATATGACAGGTAGCGTCACATAGGTGAGAAATTCAACTAAGGGTGCCAAGATTAGCCTCAGTGATTTAGATCAGGTCTCACTACATTACTATGCAATACTAATGATATAACTACAATGTTACTATTGTAATATACAGCGTTACTACTACAAGCAACTTGTAAAATGTAAAGTGTTATCTTCATGAGCTACCCATTTGGTGTGCTAGTTCCTGCTTACCAGTAATGCCTCCTCTCCCTCTTTCCAGTAGCTAAATGGTGACAATAAAGGGTTTCTAAAAAAATTAAATAAAATCTCTCCAGGTACACATTCTTCCTAGTGCTGTACCCCATGGGAGTAACTGGTGAACTGCTGACTGTCTATGCAGCCCTGCCCTACGTTCAGAAGACAGGCCTCTACTCTGTCACCCTTCCCAACAAGTACAACTTCTCATTCGACTACCACACCTTCCTCATCCTCACCATGGTCTCCTACATTCCATGTAAGTCTCTCTCCTACCCACCACAATACACCACTGATGTACAGTACTAAAGTGGCTGGGTTGTTCCACGAATAGAGTACATTTTGCCTCCCTTTGGTATTCTAAGTAGAAATTGTTCACCAATATTGCATTTTAAAAGCCTGTTATATTAATTGAAGTGACCACATGGAAAATTCAATAAATCTGATTTTTTGCTCAAAGTGTTTTCTGTAGGGAAGCTAATGATTCATGTATGAGATTCTTGGGAGTGTAAACGTACATTTTTTATTACCATAGCATTGTTGAATGTTCTTTATAGTTATTTACTTGAAAATGTATAAATTGACCAATTCGGCACATTTGGGTAAACTCTTGGCAGACTTGATACAAAATATTGTGTAGTAATGTAATTATTCACTGGATCAGTCTGAAACTTTGCACACACACTGCTGCCATCTTGTGGACAAAATCTAAATTACACCTAGGATCCTAACTCTATGGCTATTCTCTTGCATTTCAAAATAGAAAATGCATGTGTTTTTGTTTGTATTATCTTTTACCAGATCTAATGTGTTATTCTCCTACATTCATTTCCACAAACTTCAGTGTTTCCTTTCAAATGGTATCAATAATTTGCACATCCTTGCTTGCTTGTAATTGTAGGTGAAAATTGAAAAAAAGGGTCTGATCCTTTTAAAAAATATATTTAAAAACATGTGAAGCTTGCATTCAATTGCCTCTCCCGGGTTGCACACAAGCTTCCATTCCTCCTGTCACAAGGGGATTTATGGCTGACTTTTAAGATTAAAACCTCAACCCTGTCAGTCGGTACTGTTACAGTCAAGCCTGTTTCTGTAATGCTGCTTTTTTGGCAATTACTGAAGTTTTTTATTTGATTTAGATCAGGGGTCTCCAACAGGTAGATTGCGAGCTCAGCCCACCTACGAGTAGCTCACCAATCAAATCTGAAAGTACTTGCCTTTTTTTCATGTGTTCCATGGCAAACTGTCATAAACATAAAGCTCCCAGCTACTATCCAATCAAAGCCACATTGACATTATCCCACCTCTGGTTAGCCACTATTGGCTTAAAGTTAAACGTAACACAATATTTGCCAATTAATTTCCATCAATATTGCCTGTGTCTGTTTGGTGCGAGTTTGTCTATCAGTCCGTAAATAGCCAGGTAGTGAAAACCGGCGTCTTGTGGGTAGACGGAAAGACGTTCCCTATAAACTTTCTCCATTAAGTGTACACTGCAAAGAAGGCTGACAGAACTATATATATTCATTGTATCAATTTTGGTGGCCATTTTATTGCAAACTCTGCCATGACATTTTCTGATACATTCGTCCTAACAGCAGAAACCTTTCTAGACTGACACATTCCTCTCTTGATAGATGCTCAATTAATGGGGAATTACATCCCAAAAAATCTACATTTTGTTAATTTTTTCTTCTTCCATACTTCATAAATGTGATTAAGGCATTGATGTGGACTCGGAACATACTTTTTCATTTTTTCTGTATATATATATATATATATATATATAATATATGCCATTTAGCAGACGCTTTTATCCAAAGCGACTTACAGTCATGTGTGCATAGATTCTACGTATGGGTGGTCCCGGGGATCGAACCCACTACCCTGGCGTTACAAGCGCCATGCTCTACCAACTGAGCTACAGAAGGACAATTGTTATATTGAGAGTTAAAAAAAACTACAATCAAACTGAGAAAATAGAATTCTGGAAAATAGAAAGATAATTTGATGGGGCCTGTCATGCCAAATACTGTTTATTAACCATAATATTACCAGGTACAGTATATTGACAGGACACATCTCTTCTATACCAAAGCCCCAGGGAAGAGTTTCAGGGTAGAGGAGAATGATGTGCCTATTTGAAAGCTTTAAAAACAAGAGTAGCTGGCGACGTTTCATTTTTAAAAAGTACCTTTCATGCTAGAAAAGGTTGTAGACTCCTGCTATAGATCTTATGGGGACCCATTTTAGCATTCATCATTTTATGAAACCGCTCATGAATTCATTGTTTGGAATAGGAAAAAAGGGTTTTATAATAGCACTGTAAAAATCCCATCTATTACTGTCAACACACTTAAATTGATAGTTCTGAGTATGACTCTATGGTTCCTTGTTGTTGATCTGACTGTTTTCTTTCCAGTGTTTCCTCAGCTCTACTTCCACATGATGCGTCAGAGGAAGAAAGTCTTGTGCCATGTGGAGGAGTACAAAATAGAGTAAACAAACACAATGACACACAGGAGCCTGATCACTTCATGACACGGGCAGGAATGGAAAAAGATGAGAACCTTTTAAATTGGCCAAGCATGTTTTTTTAATATATTTTTTTTATTTTTTATGTCTGCTTGTTGAAATATCATAGAAAGCCATCTCTTTTTCAGATCAAGAAAATAACATGGGGAATGGGGATGATCGATTTAACAATGGTTCTTGGTAATCACTTGGGTCAGTTTTGGACTGTTGCCTGGTTAATCAGATGCTCAAGTCATTTACAATATACAAACTGCTTTTTGTTTTCTTTAGAAGCCTTATGGTCCCTGGTCAAAAGTTGGACACTATATTGGGAATAAAGTGTCATTTGGGATGCAGAAATGCTTTGTGCTCAAATGAATAGTTGTTATTTTTGTTAAGATAGAAGGTTCCATATTAGTCTGACTCTCAACTGGCCTGTTAAATTATTTGAGTCATTTATTTTTTATCTGCAGAACTTCTGATCAAATTCCTTGTTTTGGTGTAATAAAACAATTGTATTTTATTCTGTGTTTACATCGTTTTCTTTTCAAGTACTAACTGAAGTAACTGAGTGCTTATTGTCATAAGATTTTTTTTGTTGTTGACATTATTAGTTGAGTATTTGGACCATAGGGTTTCTTTACATTAATATATTAATGTTGATTGTGGGTTGGTTATTGATTTGTAGGGGTAGGCCTCCATGACCTAGAGTGGATAGTACGTTGATAGGTGGACCAGTTGTAAATGTACTTGTGCTTTCTTTTGTATATTTTCAGAGGAAACTCAATTATTTTATTTAAGCTTTAAAACTAAAGGTTGTCTTCGTGTGACGTTGGACCAAGACACTGCTGGACATTGCTTTGAAATCATATTGAAGAGCTAACCACCTACCAGCCATTTCTGACTATTTATTCATTTAAAAAAAATAAAGGTCTGTGTTGAACTATGGTAGGGTCCCAGGACATGAACTGATTGACAGGAAGCTTGCGTAGACACGGGAGCCAATTGAATTACAGAGCTTGTAGTCATGCATTTCCAATTAGTTAAATCTAACAACAAACAGAGAGCTGGGAGTCAGTCAGGAGTTTCTGTGTGTGGTTCAGAGTTTCTTTCCATCTCCCTGGCTTAGAAGTTAACTGAGAATTTATTTTGCATATGAGTACATTGTAAAAAGCTGAAAGGTATTCATTTGGATGTGAACAGTAACTGCACTGCACAAGCATTGACTGCTCAAAGAACCAGATTTTCGTTTCCGCTACTAAATTGTTTTAGAACCATTTTTAAGTCCAGAAAATGTAGTTTGTCTTTCACAATTGTTCTACAACAATTTAGTAGCTGAAATTAAAATCTGGTTCTTTGAGCAGTCAATGCTCGTGCAGTGCAGTTACTGTTCACATCCAAATGAATACCTGTTAGCCTAAAAAAAAAGGTTGTGTTTGAGTAGTGATCCCTGTCTGTGGGACTGCATCTCTGCATGCAGTTGTAGACATCGATCAGCAGTTACCTCACACTGGCCTGATGTTCTTTGAGCTGCGTATATTTATGACACCCTGAATGATGCTGTTAAAGGCCTACTATATGCAAGGCATTTCCCTCCTTTTCTCCAAATGTCCCATTGTCCTGGTCGTTGTTGAGTTCCTGTGTTTCTGTTCTTTGTTGACCTTAAATGTAGTCTACACCCCTATGAAAGAGTTGAGCTAGCAATGTGAACTGAAGGTGCCTTTAGTACATCAACAACCACCCAACATTATTATTATTATATTACATTCCAACTAACTTGGTTTTAACATTCCCCTGGAGTAGAGGACATTTAAGCGTGGCCAGAACTGTTGGAAAAGCTTGTGAGAGGAACGAGTGCTTAAATAATGTTATGAATATTATATTAGAATATGTAATGTGCAAAAAAACTATTAAAGGAAAATTGGAATTTGCAGTATACAAACCTAACATGAACAGAAATTACATTTACTCTTCCAGGTGGCCAAACATTTTCTGAAAACCACGCTCCTTGTAGGCCACACCACCTGAAAATAACCAATTAATTACATTTATAAAAATAAAATAAAAAGCTGCTGAGTCAACCCAATTGATGGTTACAAAAAAACTGATGTTAAAATGAACCCATGTTTGGGTAATCCAGACAACCAAACATTTTGGGTTATTCACGCAACTCAACTGACTGGGTCAAAATAACCCAGCATGTGTTCTGTCCAATATTTACCTGGCGCTGGGTAACCAAATAACCCACATTGAGTTGTTTTTAACACACAATTTTTTAGAGTGTACATTTGCATGTACCAAAGTGATGATACTTTGGTACAATTTACAGTATGGAAAAAGCATGGCACAATGCTATTCCATCCACCGGTTCTACTGAGCTTTTTGATTCAAACGTTTTGCATGGGGACCAGCAGACTTTGTATAAGTATGATTAGTGATATAACTATATATTTACAATAAACTCTTAACATGGGAAGTAAAACACATTGTTGTTTTATTCTCTATTTTGAGGATAGTTTTAATGATCCACATCTGTGATCTGATTACTGTACTTGTGTGTCTGTCTGTGTGTGTATGTGAGAGAGCGATGACGCATTACTGATGTGGAACACATGCATTTACCACTCACATGATGGCAGTAGTGTTCCAAAGCCATGTAGGATGTTACAGTTGTACCCTTTCCCCCTAGATAAATGACTATATTCAGACACGGTATGCCAGTGCACGTGTGGCTTTAGCAGGGTGACTTTATCCCATAAATCTGATTCCTGTTGTTCTATATTGACCACCATGCCCCTTATGTACATCAACACTGAGGTACCGAAAGGCATGCTGATGCTGCACACAGGCCAGGGTCACTGCATTTCCACTATGTCCAGGTACATGCAAAGACATCCATTTCCATTGGAAGAAATGGGGTAAGTCTTTTGTTTTCACGAACGCCTATTGAATACAGGTGTTGTGACGTTGTATTAGTTAATGTGACGACTGTTGCTCATCGAATGATTACAAGTTTCTAAATGTTTGATTAACTGAATCAAGCAATTATTAACTCATTAACCTGGGGCACCATGGGAAAACTTGTTTTTATTGAGTTTCTATTTCCCAAATTAATTCAATAGAATATGAGAATATTGATTTTACAACAGCCGCTAATTAACCAGTTGCCTCGAACAGTCTCCTTCTGAACGTCGTATAGCCCGTGAATCTGCAAATCAAAATCAAATTTTATTTGTCACATACACATGGTTAGCAGATGTTAATGCGAGTGTAGCGAAATGCACGGACCCGGGTCCCACTAATTAATTCGTACCACACCAATCTTAGTTGAATATTTACTTTTCTAAAAAGCTAAAATGATGATACAAGATACACATAGACAAAACACATTATAGTCTATTGATTAGAACTTAGTATAACGGGCCAACACACTGGCACGTGTTACCCACAATGGGAATTTCAAAAGAGAGAGAAAAACAAGAAGTACATAAGAGAAATATACATTTGGGTGAATGTGTCAGCTATGCTATTCTAACCCTAGCCTTGCCCCAAACTGCCGCTCTTATGGGTCAGAATATAATGATGTAATTACGTGGGAATGATCTCCGGGGATTCTCTGCGTAGGCCTTCAGCTGTTCGATGACACGCTACTCCGGCGTACCTCTCTGACCGTCTTCCCGGTGTCAGTGTCCTTTTGGCTTAGGAGTCTGTTCCCTCACCCCTTTCTCTGGAAGGGGTCTTCTGAGGCCAGATAGCTCTGTAGCTCAGAGCTCACAGCATAGGAATGAAACCCCTTAGATACCACCATTCGATGGGAGATGGAGGCTAGGTGGTTCGACTTGAATTCACCCGCTTAGACACAGCTACTCATCTGTAGCTTGGGTAGAAAAGGATTTCTTTGTCCTTAAACTTGAGTTGCGTTCTGGGTTTGTTGACTTTTTAAGACCCTGCTGCAGCTGGGGTCACGTAGTCTTATTGTAAATTCTATACTCACAGGTTTTATACCCTTGGGTCAGAAGTGGGCGTAGCCGTCTTTAGGGTAATTCTCTGGGCGTACCAAGTTAATGAGGCAAGGGCTAGATTTTTCTCAAATCCCATTTTCGACAACTAACTTAACATTTCATCCTCCCCAAAACATTCTCTTTGATTTGGATATTTTCCATACAATGGTACAATGTATAAACATCAAACATATACTAGGAAAACCCTTCACATTACAATGTTTTTGTAATAACGTCATCTATTAACCTTTAAGAACAGAACAAAAATGACATACATTTTCATAGTCCATCTATCGTCATGACCACCATTGTGGCTGATGAAAACCCTTGTTCCAAAGTCCCTTAAGTTCATGTTTAATGTTCTGAGGCTGGTTCTCTATAGTGACAGGACAAAGGAATTTTTCTGTGGCCTGAGATGTACCAGGGGCGTGGGGGCCATAAAACCCCCCCACGTCTTCAGACCCCTAGATCTCTCCTCCTCTGTTGGGGTTGAGAGATAATCTGTAGGGTTGTGGTCTCCTGTAACCTGATCAAGACAGTCATGACACAGGTTTAATCCTCACTGTGATTCCCACAGTAATATAACTTCATCGAGAAGCAGCAGAATTAATTATCAAGATGTTGGTAGTTTTTTTAATGCTTGGGGCTCCCGAGTGGCACAGCGGTCTAAGGCAATGCATCTCAGTGCTAGAGGCATCACTAAAGACCCTGGTTCGATCCCGGGCTGTATCACAATTGGCCGTGATCGGGAGTTCCATAGGGTGATGCACAATTGGCCCAGCGTCATCTGGATTAGGGAAGTGTTTGGCCAGGGTAGGCCTTCATTGCAAATAATAATGTGTTCTTAACTGACTTTCCTAGTTAAATAGAGGTTACATTTAAAAAATGACAGATAGTAGGGCTGTCGGAAAGACACAGGTCACGTGCACTGTCCTACTCTGTGTGTTTTGTGTTCCTTTTGTTCAGAGCCATTTGTTTCACTGACCAACAAAGGCAATGATACTGTATGATGGACTCTGATGTTGAAACATGCGATCATGTTCCCTCCCATTGTGGAGTTTCAGTGATCCTACTATGCTTGTTTCCAGAATGTCCTATCCCTGGAAAGTGAAACATATACACTATCCGCCTTTCAAGAGGTTGGGTTAAGAATTAGTAAGACGTCATTGGACACACAGCCAGTGTCATTATGATTTACGATACAAATGCCACATCTAAAACGAGCATGTTCTTAGGACGTGCTGCGATATAGATGTAATGTAAATGTATAGTAGACACAGTAGCATCTTGTCTCTCCTGGTTGTAATTCATGCAATCGGTTTATCAGGTGACCAAAGAAAAAAACACTGGATATATAAAATGGTGACTTGGTGTGGTTGGGATCTTAGATTCCTGTTTTTTTATGGCCATATAAGGAGTTATACATGTGACAGAGTAACAGAGCTCCTCTCAGCATAAAAAAAACAGTCACCAAGCAGTCATATGACAAACATGCCGTTAAAATTGCGGAATTTAGATCGACATGTGGTTTCAAGAGGTTAAACCTATGTAACCATATGTTCATATCATTACTATCATGGACTATATTATGAGTTGAAATGATAACTGAAAGAGAACAAGTCTGGAAAGTTATTAGAATAAAGATTTCGCCCCACCATACTGCTCAACTTGTCTATATCTCACTAACTCAACAAATACCTTGGCCATTTGACTCAAGAATGACATTGACTTGCAAGGTACAGGGCTGTCAACTGAAATTTATAGCAGTCTCCTCCAGGCTTTGGTCTAGAGACCATAAAAGGAAAATGTCCCTTGGTTGCCAGGGTGGCAGAAGTCACACCCAAAATCAATTAGGTCTGCTGCACAGGTCACAGCAAAATACACAATTATCTTCTATTTGCTTATCAATATGCCCCACCAAATAAGCTACACAGGGGTCCAGCAGCACGTCGGGGGTTTAGTTTGCTTTCGCTCGAGGTCCAGCTGTGATCACAGACCCGCCCATTTATCCAAACGCGGGAGACCGCGCAGGAGTCGCGTCTCCAACTGACACCGTCGAAAGCCAATGAAAAAAGCTTCAAAGTGAAAGTCATACTCTTGCATATCCAATGGGAATGAGCAAAAGGCCGACTTTTCGGAATCAGATTTGGTTGAATGGCAACCCAGCAACAACGAGCAGTAAACCGATGATGCCTGCCTACAACCACGATGCATGACTCCATATCATACCCTGCAGGGTTTGCGCACAGAATAAATAATAATTCCGGTCAATCGGTCTGAATACTTTACGTTCGACGTTGCAGGAATACAAATAGGGGATGGAATGAGGACCAAATGCTGCGGTATCGTTGGGTGATGTGTGCTGCATGAATCGTATGGATCAAAACTGTATTGAGTCTTCAGGGATTTAGCAGTTTGTCATACTATGCTGTCATGGGCTAATACTGATGAGAACCGTTTTTTGGATGTCGGTGTGTGGACTTTTGGGTGTGTGGAATTGCGGAGTCTTCCTCCCCTCCGCTCGGCAATGAAAGCGCGCGAGGGTCGTGCTGTGACGGTTTCGTAATTTACATTTCATTTGCATTTGAGTAATTTAGCAGACGCTCTTATCCAGAGCGATGTACTGTAGTGAGTGGATACCTTTTCATATTAATTGTAAGGATGTAACCATCCAAGCAGCGACAAGGCTGCAATAAGATGCACAGGTGTACGACTTCTAGCACTGGATGAGACGCAAAACTAATGTAGCCTAGACGTCAATATGGGATTGTCCCCCACAACATCGCATTTTTTATTTTCATTATTTTTTAAAATAAAGTGTTTGGGTAACATATTCGCAACGTAATATATGTTTGTATGACCAACTATTGGAGTTGTGTAACGTTTTTATTCCATGGCCTATATAACAACATTCGGCAACATTTCTGCATACAGAGCTTCATGTTTGGATTATAATTAATTAAAACGAACTTCTACTGGAAATATATTATCCACCATAGTTGCGTTTGTTGTTATCGTATATATCCCATGTGACTTTTCTTCCTATTTCATTGATTTTAAGTGATTTTCGGAGCATTTTACCATCTGCTGCCAAATGTATCCAAAGTCATGAATAAGCCTATGCATCACAATTTCAACAGTATCCTGGACACACACTAGTTCTACCGTAGTGGACTTTCAACTGGACACACACTAGTTCTACCGTAGTGGACTTTCAACTGGACACACACTAGTTCTACCGTAGTGGACTTTCAACTGGACACACACTAGTTCTACCGTAGTGGACTTTCAACTGGACACACACTAGTTCTACCGTAGTGGACTTTCAACTGGACACATTTAATTGACTTTAACGTCCTCTGATTGTTACTTTACCTCTAGAATTAACCCGTCGCTGATTTACCATGCGTTTCATAGACCTGTCGCCGAAGAAAACATTGTAACAAATGTAACAAGAACAATAGCCTAATTCTTTAAAAGTTTAGGGTCGAGTTGGCTTTCATGAGAAACTTTAAGCAGGCGCGTGTGTGGTTCTGTGCGTTGCTTTTTCTATTATTTTTTATCTGAGAAATACCATGTCCCGATCTAACAGTGTTAGCCCGCCCGGAGTCGGTGCGCCTGGGCTGAGGGGAGGGACTGAACTGAGATCAGCTTGGGGCGAGTCTGAGTATATTGCCAACGGATGCCCATACTCGGCTAGATCTCCGAGCAAAAAGCTCGCCCGTTCGAACAGCAGATGGACTGAAGGAGATGATGATCCCGACCGACAGCCCAGACCAGGACGAGCCACGACAATGGTTAGCAGGGTCAGTTTTAGGTCTAGGGCTGCGTGGCAAGAGCATGGCACTGGAGAGGAGACCCGAAACAACAACCGATCGTCCCCTAAACACGCAGATGGAGCCGTGGAAGTGAGACCCATATCGGTGGAGTTGGGCTTGGAGGACCGTAGAGTGAAGGGCACCAAATCCGAGGAGGAGGAACTCATGCCCGAAGTTCACATTTCCATGGTCGCGTGCTGCAGCAGCATGATGCAGATTTTCAGATCCAAGAAATTCCAATCCGAGAAGTTGGAGAGGCTGTACCAGCGTTACTTTTTCCGGCTCAACCAAAGCAGTTTGACCATGCTCATGGCCGTTTTGGTGCTCCTGTGCGCGGTCATGCTGACATTCCATTGCGCGGGGGGAGGATGCCGGATAGCTTACGTTGTGGTCTTTTCCTTGGCCATTTTACTTATCCTAATCTTGATGGTGGTGTGCAATCGGAACGGGTTTCATCAGGATCACATGTGGATAGTCTGCTATGTGGTCATTCTAGTCGTGCTGGTATTACAAGTGATCGGGGTCCTCCTCGTACATCCGCAAAGTGCCTCTGAGGGAATTTGGTGGACAGTGTTTTTTATCCATGTCATTTACACACTGCTCCCGGTTCGGATGCGGGCTGCGGTTATCACTGGAGTTATACTGTCTGCCATCCATGTGGTCGGGTCTTGGAAGTTAAACGAAAAGGATGCCTTTGTATGGAAGCAGGTAAGTCCTGTTTTATACATTTCTTATTAGGCGACGCATTTATTACTCATGAATAAACTGATACACGTGAAAGTAACTTTACGCATGGAACAATCTACCAAATATTTTTAGTTTAAAGATGGATTTAGGGGGTGCCTTCCATCAGGTGGCAATGTTATTACGCCAGGTTGGAGCAAAATTGCTGAGTCAAAGGCCTATTTTATTGCAGATAATTCAATTTCTCATAATTGACCGAATACTCATTAGGGAATACAGGAATGCAGTGTCTCTCATTATTGCTAGAACTAATGTTTCCCACAGTCAACGCTTTTCACTGGTTAATAGACAGTGACTTACAATGATACTGAATTTGTCTTGAGGTGCTGCTGATGCTTGTTGCTACGGAAACGGTCTCGATTGACCATTGCTGAGTCCCATAGTCCCCTAGTTGTTATCATGGAGAAGACCATTAGAAAAAGCATCCATAATATTATAATATTATATTAGCGAAAAAACACGTATACGAAGCCAATCTGAGCGCACTGGGTAAAACGGAAGTTTTAAGAATTTAGGCAAAATAACAGTTCTAGAAGAAGTTCTAGAATTATGAGGCAGAAGGAGATGATAGTGCTGGCACAGGTGAGCATCCTCCTGAAGTTAGTGTGTACTGTTTCGGGTTTGTAGACTTTAGAATAATTGGGATGGAAACATGGGGTTATTTTGTTATTGGGATTTTGCGAAGGATATTCCTATAGAGAAACAACAGTTATATGCTGCTGTTTTGTGTTTTGTTATGTTCCTAATAAAATGTTGAGGCCCACTGCTCTATTTTATTCATTTAAAAAACGTTGACCATCAGAGCTCAGAGCTCTTGATTTGTAAAACTCCATGCGTGTCATCTCTCATTCCCCTCTTATTATTCGGCTTCCTATTGATAATTTGTCGTTTAATGACATATTTAATCATTTAGATTTGTTTATTTAACCTTAGGCAAGTCAGTTAAGAACAAATTGTTATTTACAATTTGCCAAACCCTAACCCGGATGACACTGGGCCAAACCCTAACCCGGATGACACTGGGCCAAACCCTAACCCGGATGACACTGGGCCAAACCCTAACCCGGATGACACTGGGCCAAACCCTAACCCGGATGACACTGGGCCAAACCCTAACCCGGATGACACTGGGCCAAACCCTAACCCGGATGACACTGGGCCAAACCCTAACCCGGATGACACTGGGCCAATTGTGCGCTGCCCTATTGGACTCCCAATCACGCTGATTGTGATACAGCCTGCAATCAAACCAGTCTGTAGTGACGCCTTTGACACGGAAATGCAGTCCCCTAGACCGGTATCATTGCGTCTGTCCTATTGAAATGTGAATTGCTTTACAATAAACTAGGCCTTTATAGATTGTGTCTGAGGGAGGGGAAATGTTTGGCTAGGCCACTTAAATAACTTAGGATGTTTGTAAGAGATAATACTTTTTTAGTATCAAGTTCTATGTCAGAAGGAAGTTGTGTTTGAGAGCCCCCCGAGATCATTTTCTATGTGCTTCGTTGAATATCCCCAAAACAATTCTGGAGACTAAGGCTGCATCCCGAATGGCAGTATCCCCTTTATAGTGCACCACATTTAACCTGGACATATAGGACTCTGGTGGAAAAGAGTCCACTAGGGAATAGGATGCTTTTTGGGTCTTTGGGGGTCTCTCTCTCCCTCTCTTATACCCCCCCTCCCCTCTCTCTCTCTCTCTCTCTCTCTCTGTGTCGCTCTGTCTCTCTCTCTCTCTCTCTCTCTCTCTCTCTCTCTCTCTCTCTCTCTCTCTCTCTCTCTCTCTCTCTCTCTCTCTCTCTATCTGTCTGTCTACTACATATAAATATGTGCTCTTCCAAAGAACTGCTGTTTCACACACCTGGGGAATGGAAAGTGTTCATCAGTCCCCTATTGAAATTTAAGGGCTTGTAAATGAATTATTGAGCAAGTGAAAAAAAGAACTCTAACTTAAAAGCAAGACTCCACACAATACCACCTCTTTCCCATAGGCTACAATGGGTCAGTTGTGTGTTGTGTTCCAATACAGCATTCTAGATCAGTCTAATCCACTTTCTTTGTCTTTTGATTATATCAGTCAGAGAGTTTGTGATACAGACATGTGACCCTTATATCTAAGTGTGGGAACAGACTGCTGTATTTGTTTCTCTTTCCTCACGATCCTGTTGTTTTTACTATATCAGAACTCCCCCTGTTTATATAGGTCCCAGCAGCTCTCCACTGTGGAGCTGTGTTTATGTAAGCTCCCCAGATGATGCTTGTATCAGAAGTGGTCACATGAATTAGCCCAAGGCACAAATAACCATGCTGGCTGAGTCTTGGCTTGAGATGGTGGCTTTGTATTTTGTGTATGTGCACTGTACTCCAGATGCCTGCAGGGATGACCCGCTTCTTCCTTAAACCACAGTGAGGTAACTTGAACTGTCTAAACGTTGACAATACAAGAAAAACATTTATAAACCTGGTAGTTTAGATACTGGATGCTTATTGGCTAAAATCACCATGAATATGACTTTTAGCCTTTTCACCTTGATAAAATGGCTACATGGACAATAGTTTGACATGCTTCAATATAGTGTTGACTTTCTCTTCTATCCATCTATGAAGGGTTACTTCCTGGTTTGACAGGAGTTTCTATATTTTAAGGATGGAGGAGCCCTAGGGAGTTTACACCTGCAGTGCCTTCCATATCACCTGGCTTGTCTCTTTCAGACAGTGCCACTGTCCCTTCCCCTGCCTCGCCTGGCTGGAGAGAGGCCTTCAGAGGGGGATGTCCAGTCAGGTGACACACAGCACAGAATGAACCAGCCAGGGCTGTGTGGCAGTTAGCCAGCTCACTCCTCTTCTCCTCTGCTTCCTTCACTTTAAGTCAGTGTGGATGGAGAAAAATGTGGTTCTAGTGCTAATCAGATAAATTGACGTGCTGTACCAACATTAACGAATGGCTAGAGTGAACGCAATCGCGCATTAGATGACATATTTTTAGCACTATTTTCAAAAGTACTATAAAACGTTAATTCTTCACATTCTATTTAGTACGCTAGTATGGGTATTCGGACTGGGATCTTATGCAACACAAATATAAGAAATATATATTTTTTTTATACTTATCCAATCTGTATGTGGTTGGATATATAGCAACCGTTAGTGAGATAGTTGTTCCAGTTGACATGGTGTAGGTCACCTTCATGTGCTGTATTTCCTTCCCTACTCTGGCAGACATTCTCAAATTCAAGTGGAGACGTAAAAGAGATTGAATATCACATTGCAAACCACCATAATGTGACACATTAAGAAATATTCAAACAAAGCTTTACATCTGTATAACTCAAAGGATGTAAACTGAAAGAGAAGTGTTGTCATGTTTGTCATTTATTATCATGTCTTGTCCCTGTGCTCCCCATGCTATTCGTTTCCCTCTGCTGGTCTTATTTGGTTCTTTCCCTCCTTCTATCCCTCTCTCTCCCCCTCCCTCTCTCACTCTCTCGCTCTCTCTTCTCTCTATCGTTCCGTTCCTGCTCCCAGCTGTTCCTATTCCCCTAATCATCATTTAGTCTTCCCACACCTGTTCCCGATCCTTTCCCCTGATTAGAGTCCCTATTTATTCCTTTGTGATCCGTTCCTGTCCCGTCGGTTCCTTGTATTGTATTCACCATGCTGTGATTGCGTTTCGCCCTGTCCTGTCGTGTTTTTGCTATGATTGTGTATCGCCCTGTCCTGTCGTGTTTTTTGCCTTCATCAGATGCTGCGTGTGAGCAGGTGTCTCTGTCGACTACGGCCTGCGCCTACCCGAAGCGACCTGCAGTCTGTGGCCGCTTCTCCAGTTATTTCCCCTCTACAAGTCTAGAGGATTTCTGTTATTCCCTGTTTGGACTTAAATAAACTCTGTTTCTGTTAAGTCGCTTTTGGGTCCTCTTTCACCTGCATGACAGAAGGAACCGACCAAGGAATGGACCCAGCGACTTCAGACGCTCGTTACACTGCCGTCGAGATCCAAGGAGCCATGCTCGGCAGACACGAGCAGGAATTGTCCGCTGCTCGCCATGCCGTGGAGAACCTGGCCGCTCAGGTTTCCGACCTCTCTGGACAGTTCCAGAGTCTACGTCTCGTGCCACCTGTTACTTCCTGGCCTGCCGAGCCTCCAGAACCTAGGGTTAATAACCCACCTTGCTACTCCGGGCAGCCCACTGAGTGCCGCTCCTTTCTCACGCAGTGTGAGATTGTGTTCTCTCTCCAACCCAACACATACTCTAGAGAGAGAGCTCGGGTTGCTTACGTCATTTCACTCCTTACTGGCCGGGCTCGAGAATGGGGCACAGCTATCTGGGAGGCAAGGGCTGATTGCTCTAACAAATTCCAGAACTTTAAAGAGGAGATGATTCGGGTTTTTGACCGTTCAGTTTTTGGTGGGGAGGCTTCTAGGGCCCTGGCTTCCTTATGCCAAGGTGAACGGTCCATAACGGATTATTCCATTGAGTTTCGCACTCTTGCTGCCTCTAGTGAGTGGAACGAGCCGGCGCTGCTCGCTCGTTTTCTGGAGGGACTCCACGCAGTGGTTAAGGATGAGATTCTCTCCCGGGAGGTTCCTTCAGATGTGGACTCTTTGATTGCTCTCGCCATCCGCATAGAACGACGGGTAGATCTTCGTCACCGGGCTCGTGGAAGAGAGCTCGCATCAACGGTGTTTCCCTGCTCCGCATCGCAACCATCTCCCTCCTCTGGCTTTGAGACTGAGCCCATGCAGCTGGGAGGGATTCGCATCTCGAATAAGGAGAGGGAACGGAGGATCACCAACCGCCTGTGCCTCTATTGCGGAGTTGCTGGACATTTTGTTAATTCATGTCCAGTAAAAACCAGAGCTCATCTGTAAGCGGAGGGCTACAGGTGAGCGCAACTACTCAAGTCTCTCCATCAAGGTCCTGTACTACTTTGTCGGTCCACCTACGCTGGACCGGTTCGGGTGCTACATGTAGTGCCTTGATAGACTCTGGGGCTGAGGGTTGTTTCATGGACGAAGCATGGGTTCGGAAACATGACATTCCTTTCAGAGAGTTAGATAAGCCTACGCCCATGTTCGCCTTAGATGGTAGTCATCTTCCCAGTATCAGATTTGAGACACTACCTTTAACCCTCACAGTATCTGGTAACCACAGTGAGACTATTTCTTTTTTGATTTTCCGTTCACCGTTTACACCTGTTGTTTTGGGTCATCCCTGGCTAGTATGTCATAATCCTTCTATTAATTGGTCTAGTAATTCTATCCTATCCTGGAACGTTTCTTGTCATGTGAAGTGTTTAATGTCTGCCATCCCTCCCGTTTCTTCTGTCCCTACTTCTCAGGAGGAACCTGGCGATTTGACAGGAGTGCCGGAGGAATATCATGATCTGCGCACGGTCTTCAGTCGGTCCCGAGCCAACTCCCTTCCTCCTCACCGGTCGTATGATTGTAGTATTGATCTCCTTCCGGGGACCACTCCTCCTCGAGGTAGACTATACTCTCTGTCGGCTCCCGAACGTAAGGCTCTCGAGGATTATTTGTCTGTGTCTCTTGACGCCGGTACCATAGTGCCTTCTTCTTCTCCGGCCGGGGCGGGGTTCTTTTTGTTAAGAAGAAGGACGGTACTCTGCGCCCCTGCGTGGATTATCGAGGGCTGAATGACATAACGGTTAAGAATCGTTATCCGCTTCCCCTTATGTCATCAGCCTTCGAGATTCTGCAGGGAGCCAGGTGCTTTACTAAGTTGGACCTTCGTAACGCTTACCATCTCGTGCGCATCAGAGAGGGGGACGAGTGGAAAACGGCGTTTAACACTCCGTTAGGGCATTTTGAGTACCGGGTTCTGCCGTTCGGTCTCGCCAATGCGCCAGCTGTTTTTCAGGCATTAGTTAATGATGTTCTGAGAGACATGCTGAACATTTTTGTTTTTGTCTATCTTGACGATATCCTGATTTTTTCTCCGTCACTCGAGATTCATGTTCAGCACGTTCGACGTGTTCTACAGCGCCTTTTAGAGAATTGTCTCTACGTAAAGGCTGAGAAGTGCTCTTTTCATGTCTCCTCCGTTACTTTTCTCGGTTCCGTTATTTCCGCTGAAGGCATTCAGATGGATTCCGCTAAGGTCCAAGCTGTCAGTGATTGGCCCGTTCCAAGGTCACGTGTCGAGTTGCAGCGCTTTTTAGGTTTCGCTAATTTCTATCGGCGTTTCATTCGTAATTTCGGTCAAGTTGCTGCCCCTCTCACAGCTCTTACTTCTGTCAAGACGTGTTTTAAGTGGTCCGGTTCCGCCCAGGGAGCTTTTGATCTTCTAAAAGAACGTTTTACGTCCGCTCCTATCCTCGTTACTCCTGACGTCACTAGACAATTCATTGTCGAGGTTGACGCTTCAGAGGTAGGCGTGGGAGCCATTCTATCCCAGCGCTTCCAGTCTGACGATAAGGTTCATCCTTGCGCTTATTTTTCTCATCGCCTGTCGCCATCTGAGCGCAACTATGATGTGGGTAACCGTGAACTGCTCGCCATCCGCTTAGCCCTAGGCGAATGGCGACAGTGGTTGGAGGGGGCGACCGTTCCTTTTGTCGTTTGGACAGACCATAAGAACCTTGAGTACATCCGTTCTGCCAAACGACTTAATGCCCGTCAAGCTCGTTGGGCGTTGTTTTTCGCTCGTTTCGAGTTTGTGATTTCTTACCGTCCGGGTAGCAAGAACACCAAGCCTGATGCCTTATCCCGTCTGTTTAGTTCTTCTGTGGCTTCTACTGATCCCGAGGGGATTCTTCCTTATGGGCGTGTTGTCGGGTTAACAGTCTGGGGAATTGAAAGACAGGTTAAGCAAGCACTCACGCACATTGCGTCGCCGCGCGCTTGTCCTAGTAACCTCCTTTTCGTTCCTGTTTCCACTCGTCTGGCTGTTCTTCAGTGGGCTCACTCTGCCAAGTTAGCTGGTCATCCCGGTGTTCGAGGCACTCTTGCGTCTATTCGCCAGCGCTTTTGGTGGCCGACTCAGGAGCGTGACACGCGCCGTTTCGTGGCTGCTTGTTCGGACTGCGCGCAGACTAAGTCGGGTAACTCTCCTCCTGCCGGTCGTCTCAGACCGCTCCCCATTCCTTCTCGACCATGGTCTCACATTGCCTTAGACTTCATTACCGGTCTGCCTTTGTCTGCGGGGAAGACTGTGATTCTGACGGTTGTCGATAGGTTCTCTAAGGCGGCACATTTCATTCCCCTCGCTAAACTTCCTTCCGCTAAGGAGACGGCACAAATCATTATTGAGAATGTATTCAGAATTCATGGCCTCCCGTTAGACGCCGTTTCAGACAGAGGCCCGCAATTCACGTCACAGTTTTGGAGGGAGTTCTGTCGTTTGATTGGTGCGTCCGTCAGTCTCTCTTCCGGGTTTCATCCCCAGTCTAACGGTCAAGCAGAGAGGGCCAATCAGACGATTGGTCGCATACTACGCAGCCTTTCTTTCAGAAACCCTGCGTCTTGGGCAGAACAGCTCCCCTGGGCAGAATACGCTCACAATTCGCTTCCTTCGTCTGCTACCGGGTTATCTCCGTTTCAGAGTAGTCTGGGTTACCAGCCTCCTCTGTTCTCATCCCAGCTTGCCGAGTCCAGCGTTCCCTCCGCTCAAGCGTTTGTCCAACGTTGTGAGCGCACCTGGAGGAGGGTGAGGTCTGCACTTTGCCGTTACAGGGCACAGACGGTGAGAGCCGCCAATAAACGCAGGATTAAGAGTCCAAGGTATTGTTGCGGCCAGAGAGTGTGGCTTTCCACTCGCAACCTTCCTCTTACGACAGCTTCTCGTAAGTTGACTCCGCGGTTCATTGGTCCGTTCCGTGTCTCCCAGGTCGTCAATCCTGTCGCTGTGCGACTGCTTCTTCCGCGACATCTTCGTCGCGTCCATCCTGTCTTCCATGTCTCCTGTGTTAAGCCCTTTCTTCGCACCCCGTTCGTCTTCCCTCCCCCTCCCGTCCTTGTCGAGAGCGCACCTATTTACAAGGTACATAAGATCATGGACATGCGTTCTCGGGGACGGGGTCACCAATACCTAGTGGATTGGGAGGGTTACGGTCCTGAGGAGAGGAGTTGGGTTCCGTCTCGGGACGTGCTGGACCGTTCACTCATCGATGATTTCCTCCGTTGCCGCCAGGATTCCTCCTCGAGTGCGCCAGGAGGCGCTCGGTGAGTGGGGGGTACTGTCATGTTTGTCATTTATTATCATGTCTTGTCCCTGTGCTCCCCATGCTATTCGTTTCCCTCTGCTGGTCTTATTTGGTTCTTTCCCTCCTTCTATCCCTCTCTCTCCCCCTCCCTCTCTCACTCTCTCGCTCTCTCTTCTCTCTATCGTTCCGTTCCTGCTCCCAGCTGTTCCTATTCCCCTAATCATCATTTAGTCTTCCCACACCTGTTCCCGATCCTTTCCCCTGATTAGAGTCCCTATTTATTCCTTTGTGATCCGTTCCTGTCCCGTCGGTTCCTTGTATTGTATTCACCATGCTGTGATTGCGTTTCGCCCTGTCCTGTCGTGTTTTTGCTATGATTGTGTATCGCCCTGTCCTGTCGTGTTTTTTTGCCTTCATCAGATGCTGCGTGTGAGCAGGTGTCTCTGTCGACTACGGCCTGCGCCTACCCGAAGCGACCTGCAGTCTGTGGCCGCTTCTCCAGTTATTTCCCCTCTACAAGTCTAGAGGATTTCTGTTATTCCCTGTTTGGACTTAAATAAACTCTGTTTCTGTTAAGTCGCTTTTGGGTCCTCTTTCACCTGCATGACAAGTGTACTGTGCTATAGTTGATTGTTAATTCAAAACAACACAGAAAAGTGTAAAATGTTAAGGTAGTTAATTAAAAACAACAAATATATCATTTTAATTATCTCCAAAATATCAACACTATGACATGAGTTGTTTTAATAACACAAAATGGGGGTCAAATAGTGTTGCATTTGACTCCATGGTAGTTGAATTAATTCTGCAGATTTGACTGTGTAGGTGAGCGGGCTCAAGTCTCTCCTGGCTCCCCTCCAGCTGTAACCAGGTTTGCGGCCACTGTAATTGAATTCCCCTGCCCCGTAACGTGAATCTCCCCCCGACAGATCTGCTATTAATTTGCCTCTGAGATTCAACCCCCATGGAAGCATTTAACCAGCTCCTGAGTACTGGAGTATGTGCACTCTAGAACGAGCCCTCGCTGAAAGTATTCCGGGGATTGAGGCTCTGAATCACCTGGCAGCTAGACCGTTCAAAGGCACTTAAATATTTTGGCACACGTACTGTACACAATCCATGTCTCAAGTTTCTCAAGGCTTACATTTTTACCTGTCTCCTCCCCTTCATCTACACTGATAAAGGTGGATTTAAGAAGTGACATCAATCAGGAGTCATAGCTTTCAGTTGGATTCACCTGGTCAGTCTATGTCATGGAAAGAACAGGTGTTCTTAATGTTTTGTACTCTCAGTGTATACTGTACATTATACTTAAGCTATCTGGTAGCCCCAATCTCCCTCTTGTGTCTGTCCACGTCCAGGTGTATTCTATCAGAACAGTTTGGTTTTTGGTTGATTCCCATGACCACCTGTACAATGAGGTGTGTGCAAGTAAAAAGGGAAGTCACATTTTGTGGAAAAGGGTTAGGGTCAAAAAGGGTTAGGGTCAAAAGGGGTTAGGGTCAAAAGGGGTTAGGTTCAAAAAGGGTTAGGGTCAAAAAGGGTTAGGGTCAAAAGGGGTTAGGGTCAAAAAGGGTTAGGGTCAAAAGGGGTTAGGGTCCAAAAGGGTTAGGGTCAAAAGGGTTAGGGTCAAACGGGGTTAGGGTCAAAAGGTTAGGGTCAAAAAGGGTTAGGGTCAAAAGGGGTTAGGGTCAAAAAGGATTACGGTCAAAAAGGGTTAGGGTCAAAAGGGGTTAGGGTCAAAAAGGGTTAGGGTCACAAGGGGCTACTGTTAAAAAGGGTTAGGGTCAAAAGTTATCCCAGTAGATTGGTGTATTTCACAGGCGTTTGGAGTTGATCTTGAGGACCAAACATCATCGACCCCATTACCTCTCAGAAACCACTTTGGCTGTGACCCCCCCCCCCGCACTGTAGATCCTGCATGCACACTGCTTCCAGTATCTTAGCAACAGAAGCCCTTTATCACAACACAACACCATCCAGAACCTCTTAGAGAGATCTTCCCTGCAAGAAGACCTCTGTCTTTTTATCTCTCCACCCTCCCTTCCACCGCTGAGTGTACACTGGCATCCCAAATGGAACCCTATTCCTTATTTAGCGCACTTTTATGAACTTCCTAGGTAATAGGGTGCCATTTGGGACAAAGCCTACAGATGAAGGGTCAAATTGGAGATAATTGGGAAACAGCTGGCCTCAGTGTTATTTGATTTACTTTACCCTAACCTAACCTCCCCTCCTACCTCCTTCTTTTATCTTCTAGTATCATGTTAGTTGTCATTACAGAGGTTTTAGGTGTAGAACGTTGATCCAGTCAATATGACATGCAACAGGATCTCTTATGATCTCTTAACTACCTCCTTGCCATTGCATTTCTATTCCTATACTTTTCAGAATTCTCTCTGGCCAAAGACACAAAGCAGAGGCTGTAGCTCTGTCCAAATGTTGTCCTCAGGTTTACACGTTATTGATCACTTTATTTACCCCCTTTATTGACGTTCCACTGTCAACAACATGGACATGATTAAGCCTAATCATTACAGAGGGAGGCACCATGGCCCAGTCCACACCTGCTAGATAAAAACAATTCAGAAATACAAGAAAGAGGATAATAACAACAGAAAGAGACCCAGGTATACTGCTTTGAGAAACTGTTGGACAGGGAGACCTTTTTTTGATAAGCACAGCAGCTGAGCAGCACCTCTCCTCCCTCTATCCCATCCCTCCGTCCTTGCCTACCCTACCCTGCCAGTCCCTCTCTCTATCCCATCCCTCCTTCCCTTCCCTTCCCTACCCTACCCTACCCTACCCTGCCAGTCCCCCTCTCCTCCCTCTATCCCATCCCTCCCTCCTTCTATACCCTACCCCGCCAGTCCCTCCCTCCTCTCCTCCCTCTATCCCATCTCTCCTTCCCTACCCTACCCCACCAGTCCCTCCCTCTATCCCATCCCTCCTTCCCTACCCTACCCTGCCAGTCCCTCCTCTCCTCCCTCTATCCCATCCCTCCCTCCTTCTATACCCTACCCCGCCAGTCCCTCCCTCCTCTCCTCCCTCTATCCCATCCCTCCTTCCCTTCCCTACCCTACCCTACCCTACCCCACCAGTCCCTCCCTCCCTCCTTCCCTACCCTACCCATCAGTCCCTCCCTCCTCTCCTCCCTCTATCCCATCACTCCCTCCCTCCTTCCCTACCCTACCCCACCAGTCCCTCCCTCCTCTCCTCCCTCCCTCCTTCCCTACCCTACCCCGTCAGTCCCTCCCTCCTCTCCTCCCTCTATCCCATCACTCCCTCCCTCCCTCCTTCCCTACCCTACCCCACCAGTCCCTCCCTCCTCTCTTCCCTCTATCCCATCCCTCCCTCCTTCCCTACTCTACCCTGCCAGTCCCCCCCTCCTCTCCTCTCTCTATCCCATCCCTCCCTCCCTACCCTACCCCACCAGTCTCTCCTTCCTCTCCTCCCTCTATCCCATCACTCCCTCCTTCCCTACCCTACCCCATCAGTCCCTCCCTCCTCTCCTCCCTCTATCCCATCACTCCCTACTTCCCTAACCTACCCCACCAGTCTCTCCCTCCTCTCCTCCCTCCCATCTCACCCTCCTATTGCTGAGTGAATAGTGCTTTTTGAGGTAGGTTCGGCTTCGGTTCGATTATTAAAAAATAATCACAGTTTTCTATTTCGGTTTTGATTATTTTTTTAAACATTCAATGCACTGTGCATTATGTGGGTTGAACGCTGTAACAACACAGAATTAAACAATTAATACAAGTCCCATGATGGTGGTGACTGCCCACTACTGCTTATTACTTACAGTATTAACCATCATTTACTTTAATAAAATATTTCAGTTGTTGTGTATATTACATTTGTTTTATTTGATGACTTTATTATTTCACTTTATTATTTCATCAGCTTTCCAAACGTTACCCTTTTCGGGTGAAGCTCCCAGTTATTGCGCATATAAAATATAAATAGCGCCAATGCACATATTCCTATACAAAAGGTGAAGGGAGATGGATACTATAACCTGTGATAAGGTAAGAACTGTATGCCCTCTCCTCTCACCTGTGCTAATCCTTCCTGGTCACCTGTGCTAATCCTTCCTGGTCACCTGTTCTAATCCTTCCTGGTCACCTGTTCTAATCCTTCCTGGTCACCTGTTCTAATCCTTCCTGGTCACCTGTACTAATACTTCCTGGTCACCTGTGCTAATACTTCCTGGTCACCTGTACTAATCCTTCCTGGTCACCTGTACTAACCCTTCCTGGTCATCTGTACTAACCCTTCCTGGTCACTACTAATCCTTCCTGGTCATCTGTTCTAATCCTTCCTGGTCACCTGTGCTAACCCTTCCTGGTCACCTGTACTAATCCTTCCTGGTCACCTATGCTAATCCTTCCTGGTCACCTGTACTAATCCTTCCTGGTCACCTATGCTAATCCTTCCTGGTCACCTGTACTAACCCTTCCTGGTCACCTATGCTAATCCTTCCTGGTCACCTGTACTAATCCTTCCTGGTCACCTATGCTAATCCTTCCTGGTCACCTGTACTAATCCTTCCTGGTCACCTGTACTAACCCTTCCTGGTCACCTGTACTAACCCTTCCTGGTCACCTGTACTAACCCTTCCTGGTCACCTGTACTAACCCTTCCTGGTCACCTGTACTAACCCTTCCTGGTCACCTGTACTAACCCTTCCTGGTCACCTGTACTAACCCTTCCTGGTCACCTGTACTAACCCTTCCTGGTCACCTGTACTAATACTTCCTGGTCACCTGTACTAATCCTTCCTGGTCACCTGTACTAATACTTCCTGGTCACCTGTACTAATCCTTCCTGGTCACCTGTGCTAATACTTCCTGGTCACCTGTGCTAATACTTCCTGGTCACCTGTACTAATCCTTCCTGGTCACCTGTGCTAATACTTCCTGGTCACCTGTGCTAATACTTCCTGGTCACCTGTGCTAATACTTCCTGGTCACCTGTACTAACCCTTCCTGGTCACCTGTACTAATACTTCCTGGTCACCTGTACTAATCCTTCCTGGTCACCTGTACTAATACTTCCTGGTCACCTGTACTAATCCTTCCTGGTCACCTGTGCTAATACTTCCTGGTCACCTGTGCTAATACTTCCTGGTCACCTGTACTAATCATTCCTGGTCACCTGTACTAACCCTTCCTGGTCACCTGTACTAACCCTTCCTGGTCACCTGTACTAACCCTTCCTGGTCACCTGTACTAACCCTTCCTGGTCACCTGTACTAATCCTTCCTGGTCACCTGTACTAATCCTTCCTGGTCACCTGTACTAACCCTTCCTGGTCATCTGTTCTAATCCTTCCTGGTCATCTGTTCTAATCCTTCCTGGTCATCTGTTCTAACCCTTCCTGGTCACCTGTACTAACCCTTCCTGGTCACCTGTACTAATCCTTCCTGGTCACCTGTACTAATCCTTCCTGGTCACCTGTACTAACCCTTCCTGGTCATCTGTTCTAATCCTTCCTGGTCATCTGTTCTAATCCTTCCTGGTCATCTGTTCTAATCCTTCCTGGTCATCTGTTCTAATCCTTCCTGGTCATCTGTACTAACCCTTCCTGGGCATCTGTTCTAATCCTTCCTGGTCATCTGTTCTAATCCTTCCTGGTCATCTGTTCTAATCCTTCCTGGTCATCTGTTCTAATCCTTCCTGGTCATCTGTTCTAATCCTTCCTGGTCATCTGTTCTAATCCTTCCTGGTCACCTGTACTAACCCTTCCTGGTCACCTGTACTAACCCTTCCTGGTCACCTGTACTAATCCTTCCTGGTCATCTGTTCTAATCCTTCCTGGTCACCTGTACTAACCCTTCCTGGTCACCTGTACTAATCCTTCCTGGTCACCTGTACTAATCCTTCCTGGTCACCTGTACTAATCCTTCCTGGTCACCTGTACTAATCCTTCCTGGTCACCTGTATTAATCCTTCCTGGTCACCTGTACTAATCCTTCCTGGTCACCTGTACTAATCCTTCCTGGTCACCTGTACTAATCCTTCCTGGTCACCTGTACTAATACTTCCTGGTCACCTGTACTAATCCTTCCTGGTCACCTGTACTAATACTTCCTGGTCACCTGTACTAATCCTTCCTGGTCACCTGTGCTAATACTTCCTGGTCACCTGTGCTAATACTTCCTGGTCACCTGTACTAATCCTTCCTGGTCACCTGTGCTAATACTTCCTGGTCACCTGTGCTAATACTTCCTGGTCACCTGTGCTAATACTTCCTGGTCACCTGTACTAATAATTCCTGGTCACCTGTACTAATCCTTCCTGGTCACCTGTGCTAATACTTCCTGGTCACCTGTGCTAATCCTTCCTGGTCACCTGTGCTAATACTTCCTGGTCACCTGTGCTAATACTTCCTGGTCACCTGTGCTAATCCTTCCTGGTCACCTGTGCTAATCCTTCCTGGTCACCTGTGCTAATCCTTCCTGGTCACCTGTGCTAATCCTTCCTGGTCACCTGTTCTAATCCTTCCTGGTCACCTGTGCTAATCCTTCCTGGTCACCTGTGCTAATCCTTCCTGGTCACCTGTGCTAATCCTTCCTGGTCACCTGTGCTAATCCTTCCTGGTCACCTGTGCTAATCCTTCCTGGTCACCTGTACTAACCCTTCCTGGTCATCTGTACTAACCCTTCCTGGTCACTACTAATCCTTCCTGGTCATCTGTTCTAATCCTTCCTGGTCACCTGTGCTAACCCTTCCTGGTCATCTGTACTAACCCTTCCTGGTCACCTGTACTAACCCTTCCTGGTCACCTGTACTAACCCTTCCTGGTCACCTGTACTAACCCTTCCTGGTCACCTGTACTAACCCTTCCTGGTCACCTGTACTAATCCTTCCTGGTCACCTGTA
The DNA here is from genome assembly GCF_021184085.1 of Oncorhynchus gorbuscha. Classification (NCBI taxonomy): domain Eukaryota; kingdom Metazoa; phylum Chordata; class Actinopteri; order Salmoniformes; family Salmonidae; genus Oncorhynchus; species Oncorhynchus gorbuscha. The sequence continues at coordinate 103,695,019 of NC_060173.1, read as the reverse complement.
CTAACCCTTCCTGGTCACCTGTACTAATCCTTCCTGGTCACCTGTACTAACCCTTCCTGGTCACCTGTACTAATCTTTCCTGGTCACCTGTACTAATCCTTCCTGGTCATCTGTACTAACCCTTCCTGGTCACCTGTACTAACCCTTCCTGGTCACCTGTACTAACCCTTCCTGGTCACCTGTACTAACCCTTCCTGGTCACCTGTACTAACCCTTCCTGGTCACCTGTACTAACCCTTCCTGGTCACCTGTGCTAATCCTTCCTGGTCACCTGTACTAACCCTTCCTGGTCACCTGTGTTAATCCTTCCTGGTCACCTGTGCTAATCCTTCCTGGTCATCTGTGCTAACCCTTCCTGGTCACCTGTGCTAACCCGTCCTGGTCACCTGTGTTAATCCTTCCTGGTCATCTGTGCTAACCCTTCCTGGTCATCTGTGCTACCTATATACATGTGACCAGTGACCCATGACCCCAGCATATAGTGCCCACTACTGTACAAAACAAGTTAGAAGAACTCTTGATGGGCTTGATCAAATTTATCTGTAGAGAAATGCACAATGTTGGCATTGAGCTCACAAAAAGAAAGAAAGAAATGGAATCAAAATATTTCACATTGGTCAATTAGTTGTTTAAAAAATGAGAAATAACCGACATTTCAGTTAATCGCTCAGCACTATCCTCACTCCCTCCCTTTATCCCTCCCCCACCAGTCCCTTTTTCTTGCATCCACCTCACTGCTTTTCTTTCTCACCCGAGTCACTTCGTGTCTCTCTCTCCTCTCCCACACAAACCTCCTCCTCATCAACCTCTCGGTTGCTCTGTTGTTAGTCAGGAGAGTGAATAGTGCCATAGAAATGGAATCCTTCCGTATGGAATTCTATTTCTATGAATAGTGCCCTGTCCAAGGCCTGTGCCCCAGCCCTTGTCTAAGTGGAAATGGCTTTGGTTGGCTATTTCAGTGTAAATGTTATCAGCACAACTCCCCTTTTTAAACACCTTGATGTCAATCCGTGTCAAAGCCTGGTGTGATTTTTATCCTCTATGGCCCCCACACTCACCTGGCGGACCGTGGGTCCCTGACTAGAAATATAAATAAATACTGTACATGAAGAGTTTATTTCCAAAATGCCATATCCATGTTTTCACCAGAAATGATTGCTTATGGGCACCTTCACTGGCTTGTTTTCTAAAATATAATGTCACGTTTTGCTGTGACAGGACAACCGAGAGTTGAGCTCAGCTCAACACTGATTGGCTAATTTTTTAACATATTTTTTTATCAAGTGAGGCCAAATGTGCCATGCCTGCTCCCGCTCCTCCTCCCTGGCGCTCGAGGGCACTAGGCTACCCGTCATCATACACTCCTGTTGCCAACATTACACGCAGCTGCGCTCATTGGACTCACATGGACTCCTTCACTTTGTTGATTACCCCTCTATACCTGTCTGTTCCTTGGTTGTTCCCTGTGTTTGCATTGTTCCGTATTGTGTTTGTTATGTGTTCCTGTCCTGACGCTGTTCCTGTTCCATTTCATGTCCGTCAGCTAATAGACCTTCACTCCCTGTACCTGCTTCTCATCTCCTGCGCCGCTCCCGTGACAATATGTGACAGAATGCGGACAGCACTACAAGAAGCATAGGGGAGTTCGTTTTGTTTTGTGGGTGAGACTCGGGGGCCGCCACCGATGAAACCGGGGGTGCTTAAGCCAGCTTGTCGGGCTTCCACGCCCTTGCTGGCTCGAGAGGTTTCCTTGCCTCGGTTGGCTCGGCAGGTTCCCATCCCACGTCATACTTCAACCGGCCCGGCCCATTGGGTTTCTACGCCGCAACGGGATCTTCAGATCTTCATGCCTCAGCCGGTTCGCCAGGCTCCCATGCCTCAGCCGGTTCGCCAGGCTCCCATGCCTCAGCCGGTTCATCGGTGGGGGGGTACTGCTCCCGCTCCTCCTCCCTGGCACGCCTGCTCCCGCTCCTCCTCCCTGGCGCTCGAGGGTGCAATCGATGGCGATTGCGTTATCTGTGCATCTGTTGGGGCGGTACGCAATTTGTAGTGGGTCTAGAGTATTGGGTAAAGTGAAGGTGATATGATACTTAACTATCCTCTCAAAGCACTTCATGATGACAGAAGTGAGTGCTACAGAGCAATAGTCATTTAGTTAAGTTACCTTCGCTTTTTTAGGTGCAGGAACAATGGTAGACATCTTGAAGCAGACTGGGATAGGGAGATAATTAATATGTCCGTAAACACTCCAGCCAGCTGGTCTGCACATGGTCTGAGAACGTGGCTAGTGATGCTGTCTGGGCCAGCAGCCTTGCAAGGGTTAACATGCTTAAATGTCTTACTCACGTCGACCATGGAGAACGAGAGCTCACAGTCACTATGTTTTCCTGAAATTATTGAATTTGACAGTACCTAATTGTAGCTTGTATTGTTGACTTGCTCTTTTATGAAAAAAAAAGAAAAGTCCAATACTTTCTCCGTATTTGTAATTGGCTGTAATTTAGAAAAGACGCGGGCTGCTGGACCATTAAACCTGTTGGAAATGTTCTTATGAGCCTTTTTGTCTGGATTTCCTCTTGGCTACACCACTTAATTAAACCTTTCTGGCTTTTGGTTGATGTTTGTTGGCATGTTTTACCATGCAGTGCTATCGGTGTTTTAGGTATGTGTGTGGGTGTGTATGATAAACACAATATAATGAGCACAACGGATAAGTAACGTCATGCTTGGGCTATTCCTGCTCCTTGATGCACCACGAATCTCTTTTTCCCCACATTCAAGAACGGTTGATTGAACATTCTTTCTCTTTAGACTAAATAGAGTGCTCACTTTACACAGTGCTCACTTTACACAGTGCTCACGTTACACAGTGCTCACTTTACACAGTGCTCACTTTACACAGTGCTCACTTTACACAGTGCTCACTTTACACAGTGCTCACTTTACACAGTGCTCACTTTACACAGTGCTCACTTTACACAGTGCTCACTTAGAAGCAATCTGTATTTAAATATTTTTAATTACTGCAATAATCTTTTAGGATGCAACACAAGTTAGGCAAACTGTGGATTTGTATGTCTGCAAATCAACAGTTATATCATATGCATAGAGAATCTGCAACATCTTTTGAGAAACATATTGAGAGAGATATTCATATTCCTCCTCCCTCTTCTCATTGTGGTTTTCGGGACATGAATTGGCATGAGGGATGCTACGCTGTGTGCTAAATTAGGGTTAGCCTCCGAGCAACACAGACAAATGAAGCCTGTAGCTGGAAACTGTCCAGAGCTTCTCTCTTTGTCCCTGGTGATCTGGCAGTTAGCATGGAAGATAACAAACTCCTCATCAATTTTTGGTTTCTCCGTAGATTTCTTTGTTCTTCAATGGCTTTTTTTCTCTCCTGAAACTTGAATCGATTAGTCAAACTGTCTGTTAGGTTGAGATCCCAATAAGAATCTTATTCATTTCTACCAGAGCTCTCATCCGTGGGTAACATATGCTTTAGTGTCACCAATAGGAGTGAGGGACTAGTGAGGAGGAAGGAGACTCCAGAGAGACAAGGCCATCATCCATGTTGTCGTCAATGGAACTGATTAACCTGTGTCATATCATGTGTTGATTCAAATCAACACGGTACAGTACAGGGCAACAATATGTGGGTTGTCATGTAACCCCAACACCCCAGGCATTGTTGGCTGGAAACAACTGTATTGCTTCATCGCTTCACACTGTATTGTACCACAGAGCCATAGAATGTATAGAAAACACATTTGGCCCAGCCATGACCTCTGTGTAACCCTTAGTATTTGCCCCTGACATGATTGTCCATTCACACTGTGTTGACATTGAAGCTGAATCGTGGTCTGAATATAGCATGTGTTAGGCTGAGCTCCTCTCCTCTCCTCTCCTCTCCTCTCCTCTCCTCTCCTCTCCTCTCCTCTCCTCTCCTCCTCTCCTCTCCTCTCCTCTCCTCTCCTCTCCTCTCCTCTTCTCTCCTCTCCTCTCCTCTCCTCTCCTCTCCTCTCCTCTCCACTCCTCTCCTCTCCTCTCCACTCCTGTCCTCTCCACTCCTCTCCTCTCCTCTCCTCTCCACTCTCCAGGAAAAGAAATGCGTTATCCCTTATATGGTACCTGCCAGGCAAATGAACCATCCTCTGCCCTGTCTGATATTCAAATTCATTTCTAGGCATTCTGAGTGAGTTTGTCTACTTGAGTTTGTCTTGCCTCTATACAAAGCTTTAGCCTCTTTCTGGTGCTAGACACAAAAAACAAAGGAAATTCATCTATGTTGAACACTTACAGCCAAATCGAATGTTATCCATCATTTTTTCTACAAGCTTATGTTCACTACAAGCAGAAGCGTTAACGCCCCCCTTAGCTGACTGTGTTTCTTAGTATTTTCAAGTGTTCTGGAAATAATAATCACAGTGAAGAACTTCTTCATTCCCATGTCCATCAAATACCTAAACAAGTAAGCACGCCACTGACAGGATGTAAGGGAAATGTTTTTCTATTTAACTAGGCAAGTCAGTTAGGAACAAATTCTTATTTCCAATGACGGCCTACTGGGGAATAGTGGGTTAACTGCCTTGTTCAGGGGCAGAATGACAGATTTTTACCTCGTCAGCTCGGGGATTCGATCCAGCAACCTTTCGGTTACTAGTCCAACACTCTAACCACTAGGTTACCTGCCGCCCCATTATGTATGTCACGGGTAACATGCAATGTATTATGTTGAGTGTGTAATGTACAGTGTCTATTTTGTATACAGTAGTACTGTGTGTCTAAGACAATTTTCCCCTTGAGGACATTAAAGTCCGTCCTATCCTGTATTTTCCTAGTATGACTCGGTTATAGCAAGAGTAAACTCTGGAGAACCTGGCATACTCCAATGGGGTTGTTTGGCTCTGTCACCTCCTTGCGATTTGTACTCATCTTAAAAGATGCCATAAAAACACCCCCACAGAAAAACCTCCCACAGAACAGATGTAGGTTGTTAGGCTACGTTTACACAGGCAGTCCAATTCTGATCTTTTTTTTCACTCATTTGTCTTTTGACCAATCAGATAAGCTCTGAAAATGGAAAGATGTGAAAGATCGGATGTGATTGGTAAAATTATCAATTAGTGGAAATATATCAGATTTGGGCTGTCTGTGTAAACGCAGCCTAACAACCAGCATCTGTTCTCTGGGCAAAACTTTTTCTGTGGAAGTTGTTTTTATAGCATCTTTTAAGAGTAGTACAAGAACATAATGCAGATGTTAGTAATGGACTTTGGTGCAAGACAAGTGACTCCCTAACAAATGTTGAATCTGATCCGAGTCAGATTGACCACATTACCATTTAAGACGGGTGATTGTATGCATTTTCCTCGTTGAGCAGACCTTGGGAGTGAGGAGTGAGGCTGCTTGAAACCGAAACCTCTTGGTGCTCAATGACCTTTTTTGACATTTTATCTGAGCCATCAGATTTATCATACAGTCAGTGGACTGTCTTGTGTTCTGTTCCGTCACGGTCGCTGAGAGAGAGAGCACAATGCAGAACAAAGAGGGAGAGAGAGAGACATAGGGTAAGAGAGAGGGAGAGAGAGAGACATAGTGTATGAGAGAGAGAGAGAGGCAGTGTAAGAGAGAGGGAGAGACATAGTGTGAGAGAGAGAGACATAGTGTAAGAGAGAGGGAGAGAGAGAGAGACATAGTGTAAGAGAGAGAGAGATAGAGAGAGAGGCAGTGTAAGAGAGAGGGAGAGACATGGTGCACGAGAGAGAGAGAGAGAAAGAGAGAGAGAGGGAGAGAGAGAGGCAGTGTAAGAGAGAGGGAGAGACAGTGTGAGAGAGAGAGACATAGTGTAAGAGAGAGAGATAGAAAAGTCTACAGCACCCGGCCTCACCCTACTAGAATCTGAAGTCAAATGTCTACTGTTTGCTGATGATCTGGTGCTTCTGTCACCAACCAAGGAGGGCCTACAGCAGCACCTAGATATTCTGCACAGATTCTGCCAGACCTGGGCCCTGACAGTAAATCTCAGTAAGACCAAAATAGTGGTGTTCCAAAAAAGGTCCAGGCGCCAGGACCACAAATACAAATTCCATCTAGACACCATTGCCCTAGAGCACACAAAAAACGATACATACCTTGGCCTAAACATCAGCGCCACAGGTAACTTCCACAAAGCTGTGAACAATCTGAGAGACAAGGCAAGAAGGGCATTATATACCATCAAAAGGAACATAAAATTCAACATACCAATTAGGATCTGGCTAAAAATACTTGAATCAGTCATAGAGCCCATTGTCCTTTATGGTTGTGAGGTCTGGGGTCTACTCACCAACCAAGAATTCACAAAATGGGACAAACACCAAATTGAGTGCAAAAATATGCAAAAATATCCTCTGTGTACAACGTAGAACACTAAATAATGCATACAGAGCACAATTAGGCCGATACCCACTAATGATCAAAATCCAGAAAAGAGACATTAAATTCTACAACCACCTAAAAGGAAGCGATTCCCAAACCTTCCATAACAAAGCCATCACCTACAGAGAGATGAACATGGAGAAGAGTCCCCTAAGCAAGCTGGTCATGGGGCTCTGTTCACAAACACAAACACACCCCACAGAGCCCTGGGACAGCAGCACAATTAGACCCAATCAAATCATGAGAAAACAAAAATATAATTACTTGACACATTGGAAAGAATTAACCAAAAAACAGAGTAAACTAGAATGCTATTTGGCCCTAAACAGAGAGTACACAGTGGCAGAATACCTGACCACTATGACTGACCCAAACTTAAGGAAAGCTTTGACTATGTACAGACTCAGTGAGCATAGCCTTGCTGTTGAGAAAGGCCGCCGTAGGCAGACATGGCTCTCAAGAGAAGACAGGCTATGTGCCACACTGCCCACAAAATGAGGTGGAAACTGAGCTGCACTTCCTGAAATCCTGCGAAATATATGACTATGTTAGAGAGACATATTTCCCTCAGAATACACAGATCCACAAAGAATTCGAAAACAAGCCCAATTTTGATAAACTCCCATATCTACTGGGTGAAATACCACAGTGTGTCATCACAGCAGCAAGATGTGTGACCTGTTGCCACAAGAAAAGGGCAACCAGTGAAGAACAAACAGCGTTGTAAATACAACCCATATTTATGCTTATTTATTTTCCCTTGTGTACCCTTAACCATTTGTGCATCGTTGCAACACTGTATATATACGTAATATGACATTTGTAATGTCTTTATTGTTTAGAAACTTCTGTATGTGTAATGTTTACTGTTAATTTTTATGGTTTATTTCACTTCTGTATATTATCTACCTCACATGCTTTGGCAATGTTAACACATGTTTCCCATGCTAATAAAGCCCCTTGAATTGAATTGAGAGACAAACCTTGACAAAGTACAGGCTCAGTAAGCACAGCCTTGCCATTGAGAAGAATAGACACAGGAAAACCTGGCTCCCTGTAGAGGAAAGGCTGTGCAACCACTGCACAACAACAGAACCTGAGACGGAGCTGCATTTCCTGACAAAATGTAAAAAATATAAAACAATTACAGAGTATAATTTCTCCAAATTTGAAACCCTTATTCAAGGTTTCAAAGTCTTCTCTGGTGAGAGTAAGCTACCCGTCCTGTTGGGGGAGGACGCAGAGAGCTGTGGGTTGGCAGCGCACTACATTGCTGCCTGCCATAAGATGAGGGACAGTGTCTGACAGACCAATCAACCTGCACATGTCCTCTACTGTATACTTATTGTTCTTGTTGAATGTAGGGTTATTTTGACCCTTGGTTATTGTTGTTACTGTTGTCCCGTTGACTATTTTGATTATTATTACTGTCATATTGTAAATATCCAAAGTAAGCTTTGGCAATATGTAATTGTTACATCATGCAAATAAAGCAAATTTAATTGAATTTAATTGAGAGAGACAGTGTTAAGAGAGAGTGATAGAGGCAGTGTAAGAGAGAGGGAGAGACATAGTGTAATAGAGAGGGAGAGAGAGACAGTGTAAGAGAGAGGGAGAGCGAGAGATAGAGAGAGAGACAGTGTAAGAGAGAGAAAGAGAGAGACATAGTGTAAGAGAGAGAGAGAGAGAGATACAGTGTAAGAGAGAGAGAGAGACATAGTGTGAGAGAGAGAGAGAGAGAGAGAGAGAGATACAGTGTAAGAGAGAGAGAGAGACATAGTGTAAGAGAGAGAGAAAGAGATACAGTGTACGAGAGAGAGAGAGACATAGTGTAAGAGAGAGAGAAAGAGATACAGTGTACGAGAGAGAGAGAGACATAGTGTAAGAGAGAGAGAGAGAGAGAGAGAGAGAGAGAGGCAGTGTAAGAGAGAGGGAGAGAGACATAGTGGAAGAAAGAGAGAGAGAGATACAGTGGAAGAGAGAGAGAGACATAGTGTAAGAGAGAGAGAGAGAGAGACATAGTGTAAGAGAGAGAGAGAGAGATAGAGGCAGTGGAAGAGAGAGAGAGACATAGTGTAAGAGAGAGAGAGAGAGACATAGTGTAAGAGAGAGAGAGAGAGAGATAGAGGCAGTGTAAGAGAGAGGGAGAGACATGGTGCACGAGAGAGAGAGACATAGTGTAAGAGAGAGAGAAAGAGATACAGTGTACGAGAGAGAGAGAGACAGTGTAAGAGAGAGAGAGAGAGAGAGATAGAGGCAGTGTAAGAGAGAGGGAGAGACATAGTGTAAGAGAGAGAGAGATACAGTGGAAGAGAGAGAGGGAGATACATAGTGTAAGAGAGAGAGAGAGAGAGAGAGAGATACAGTGTAAGAGAGAGAGAGGGAGAGACATAGTGTAAGAGAGAGAGAGAGAGAGAGATACAGTGTAAGAGAGAGAGAGGGAGAGACATAGTGTAAGAGAGAGAGAGAGAGAGAGATACAGTGTGAGAGAGGGAGAGACATAGTGTAAGAGAGAGAGAGAGAGACATAGTGTAAGAGAGAGAGAGAGAGAGATACAGTGTAAGAGAGAGAGAGGGAGAGACATAGTGTAAGAGAGAGAGAGAGAGAGAGAGATAGAGGCAGTGTAAGAGAGAGAGAGAGATACAGTGGAAGAGAGAGAGAGAGAGAGAGATACAGTGGAAGAGTGAGAGAGAGAGATACAGTGGAAGAGAGAGAGAGAGAGACATAGTGTAAGAGAGAGAGAGAGAGAGACAGTGGAAGAGAGAGAGAGGGAGAGACATAGTGTAAGAGAGAGAGAGAGAGAGAGATACAGTGTAAGAGAGAGAGAGGGAGAGACATAGTGTAAGAGAGAGAGAGAGAGAGAGATAGAGGCAGTGTAAGAGAGAGAGAGAGATACAGTGGAAGAGAGAGAGAGAGAGATACAGTGGAAGAGAGAGAGAGAGATACAGTGGAAGAGAGAGAGAGACATAGTGTAAGAGAGAGAGAGAGAGAGATACAGTGTAAGAGAGAGAGAGGGAGAGACATAGTGTAAGAGAGAGAGAGAGAGAGAGATAGAGGCAGTGTAAGAGAGAGAGAGATACAGTGGAAGAGAGAGAGAGAGAGATACAGTGGAAGAGAGAGAAAGAGAGATACAGTGGAAGAGAGAGAGATACAGTGTAAGAGAGAGAGAGAGATACAGTGTAAGAGAGAGAGAGAGAGAGAGAGAGATACAGTGGAAGAGAGAGAGAGAGAGAGATACAGTGGAAGAGAGAGAGAGAGAGAGAGATACAGTGGAAGAGAGAGAGAGACATAGTGTAAGAGAGAGAGAGAGAGAGAGAGATACAGTGTAAGAGAGAGAGAGAGAGAGATACAGTGGAAGAGAGAGAGAGAGATACAGTGGAAGAGAGAGAGAGAGAGAGATACAGTGGAAGAGAGAGAGAGATATAGTGTAAGAGAGAGAGAGAGAGAGAGAGATACAGTGGAAGAGAGAGAGAGAGAGAGATACAGTGGAAGAGAGAGAGAGACATAGTGTAAGAGAGAGAGAGAGATACAGTGGAAGAGAGAGAGAGACATAGTGTAAGAGAGAGAGAGAGATACAGTGGAAGAGAGAGAGAGACATAGTGTAAGAGAGAGAGAGATACAGTGGAAGAGAGAGAGAGAGAGATACAGTGGAAGAGAGAGAGAGATACAGTGTAAGAGAGAGAGAGAGAGAGAGAGAGAGAGATACAGTGTAAGAGAGAGAGAGGGAGAGACATAGTGTAAGAGAGAGAGAGAGAGAGAGAGAGATAGAGGCAGTGTAAGAGAGAGAGAGAGATACAGTGGAAGAGAGAGAGATACAGTGTAAGAGAGAGAGAGAGAGATACAGTGGAAGAGAGAGAGAGAGAGATACAGTGGAAGAGAGAGAGAGAGATACAGTGGAAGAGAGAGAGAGAGACAGTGGAAGAGAGAGAGAGACATAGTGTAAGAGAGAGAGAGGGAGAGACATAGTGTAAGAGAGAGAGAAATAGAGATAGAGGCAGTGTAAGAGAGAGAGAGAGACATAGTGTAAGAGAGAGAGAGATACAGTGGAAGAGAGAGAGATAGAGGCAGTGTAAGAGAGAGGGACAGACATAGTGTAAGAGAGAGAGAGAGAGAGAGAGAGAGGCAGTGTAAGAGAGAGGGAGAGACATAGTGTAAGAGAGAGAGAGAGAGATAGTGGCAGTGTAAGAGAGAGGGAGAGACATAGTGTAAGAGAGAGAGAGAGAGAGATACAGTGGAAGAGAGAGAGAGAGAGAGAGAGATAGAGGCAGTGTAAGAGAGAGGGAGAGACATAGTGTAAGAGAGAGAGAGAGATACAGTGGAAGAGAGAGAGAGAGAGAGAGATAGAGGCAGTGGAAGAGAGAGAGAGATACAGTGGAAGAGAGAGAGAGAGAGAGAGAGAGAGGGAGAGAAATAGTGTAAGAGAGAGAGAGACAGTGGAAGAGAGAGAGAGAGAGAGAGAGAGAGAGAGAGAGAGAGAGAGAGAGAGAGAGAGAGAGAGAGAGATAGAGGCAGTGGAAGAGAGAGAGAGAGATACAGTGGAAGAGAGAGAGAGATAGAGGCAGTGGAAGAGAGAGAGAGAGAGAGAGAGATCGTTTTCATCTCAAAGTCTGTGATAAAAAGTAATCTGGGCTTCTGATACTCATTGCTTTGAATTTAGATCTCTCTCTTGATTAATAATAATTTAGTAAAATGTCAAACAAAATCTGGAGTGCTGCTCTGTGCTCACTGTCTCTTTTAGGGAAATGAATGAAAGTTCACCAAACCCACAGTTCGGTACGTATTGCAGTTTTGGTGTCACGGTTTGGTTTTGTTACTGCAGGAAAATGTCATTCCATTCACAATGTTCAGCATTCACAATGTTCCTTGCATTTTCTGTTGTGATGTAATTGTTATGTTGGGCCTCTGAACTTTTCACTGATGCTGCGTGTGTAACCATGTGAGGTGGGAATTTTGGGAAGTCACAAATACCATATAACTGCTGTTATGGAGGCCAGTTCCTTATTAGGTGACGTTAGAAGTCACCATGTGGAAGAAGTGGGTGCTCAGGATGATAGACGAGTGTTCCACTAGTAATTACCAGTTTGAGGGCAGTTCAAGTGGATTTTTTTCCAGTCGAATGTGATAAAGTCCTACTTCCCACTTGGTTACGAATGCAGAATTACACTGCCTCCTTCAGTGTCAGATGCTCACTTGTGACTCTCATAAAGGGGGGCGTGTCTGTAGAAGGGTCCATCTCTCACTCCTGGGTAATGTGATGGGCTGTCACTGTTAACTAGGTGCTCCACAGGGTTCATTGGCCAAATCATTGAAAACGTTGGCTTGCTTACATAGAGCCAGTACTACCCATTTGCTGAAATGGGTGCAAGAGGGAAGTTCCTAACATGGGCGTATATCCATGGCTATAAACCAACGACTGTAAAAAAAACATAAACATAGCCCACCTATTGCTCTTGGAATCTATTTGGCCTGGTCAGAATCAGCTGCCAAGGGCTGCTTGAATGCAGAGAGGAGACTATGTTGTGTTGTTTCTTTGCGTTTCCCTCTTGCTCTGGTATACTGGGGTGTTGGCAGCTACATAGGCTATTCTTGTTGAGCGTGGCAACATACTGTTAACGTTTTATCCACAACTCTGTCCATCGCCGTTGTAATCTACTGGGAAGCTGGCTGAGGAACGCTCAACTTCGTTCTTTAATATCGAGGCAGAGTTTAGTTTTGGTAACTGGTCACAGGATCTGCTAGCAACAACATTGAGTCACCATCAGTTGATTCATGTAAAAATGTCAATTCAGAAAACGCTTACCTGTACCTATGTTTATCCTGTAAAACTGAGGTCATTCCGCGGGGTGCTGAAAGTCATACTTTAAAAAAAACTTTGATCGAATGCAACCACCAACTTTTTCCCATTTTTAAAATTACAATAACAAAATAGTCAGTGATACCTGTGACTAATATTGACATGATTGTGTCCATAGAGTAAAATGCCATATAATCTATTTGGAGAACATTCTAATGTTCTGTGACTTTCTTCCTTCTGTATTCTTTCCTTTATCTTCACCCTAATTGGTAGTTACAGTGTTGTCCCATCGCTGCAACTCCCATGCAAACTCAGGAGAGGCAAAGGTCGAGAGCCATGCGTCCTCCGAAACACGACCCCGTCAAGCCACACTGCTTCTTGACACAATGCCTGCTTAACCCGGAAGCCAGCCACACCAATGTGTCGGAGGAAACACCGTACTCCTGGCGACTGTGTCAGCATGCACTGCATCCTGCCCACCACAGGAGTCACTAGAGCACGATGGGACAAGGACAACCCAGCTGGCCAAACCCTCCCCTAATCAGGACGACGCTGAGCCAATTGTGTGCCGCCCCATGGATCTCCCGGTCACGTCCGGCTGCAACACATCCTGGGTTCCGAACCAGGATCTGTAGTGATGCAGCTAGCACTGCGATGCAGTACCTTAGACCGCTGCGCCACTCGGGAGGCCGATGCATATTTATTTTCCTCAGTGTTTGTGCTGCTATATCAACTTCTGTTTAAACCATTATTCATCATAGCTGATTGATGGTTAGAGGGAGGGCTGATTGATGGTGAGAGGGAGGGCTGATTGATGGTGAGAGGGAGGGCTGATTGATGGTGAGAGGGAGGGCTGATTGATGGTGAGAGAGAGGGCTGATTGATGGTTAGAGGGAGGGCTGATTGATGGTGAGAGGGAGGGCTGATTGATGGTGAGAGGGAGGGCTGATTGATGGTGAGAGGGAGGGCTGATTGATGGTTAGAGGGAGTGCTGATTGATGGTGAGAGGGAGGGCTGATTGATGGTGAGAGGGAGGGCTGATTGATGGTGAGAAGGAGGGCTGATTGATGGTTAGAGGGAGTGCTGACTGATGGTGAGAGGGAGGGCTGATTGATGGTGAGAGGGAGGGCTGATTGATGGTTAGAGGGAGTGCTGATTGATGGTGAGAGGGAGGGTTGATTGATGGTGAGAGGGAGGGCTGATTGATGGTGAGAGGGAGGGCTGATTGATGGTGAGAGGGAGGGCTGATTGATGGTGAGAGGGAGGGCTGATTGATGGTGAGAGGGAGGGCTGATTGATGGTGATAGGGAGGGCTGATTGATGGTTAGAGGGAGGGCTGATTGATGGTGAGAGGGAGGGCTGATTGATGGTGAGAGGGAGGGCTGATTGATGGTGAGAGGGAGGGCTGGATGGAGCTTGGGGAATTCATAAAGCAAAATAACAATAATAACAATAATTAGCGGGGGAATAGTGCACTAACTTTGACCAGAGACCTATGGGCCCTGAGGGCTCTGGTCAAAAGTAGTGCTCTATATTTGGGACGTAGCATAGTCTCCCAATGATAGGACCAATAGTCTCCCACTGATCAAATCAAATTTATTTATAAAGCCCTTCTTACATCAGCTGATATCTCAAAGTGCTGTACAGAAACCCAGCCTAAAACCCCAAACAGCAAGCAATGCAGGTGTAGAAGAACTGTTAGGACCTATAGTGTTCTACTGATTGTTCCATAGGGTTTCTCTGGAGGGTTCCTTTTTAATAAGCCTTCATGAATGAATCAGTGGTTTAATAAGAGATGTGTCCCCTGTTGTCCTAGCTTTGTCCTTGATCTGATTCTACTGTAATTCACTTCCAGGCAGAGCATAACCTAACTTAGAACCTAACCTTTCTTTCTGGTCCTGCGAGAAACAAAATACTGCCGGGTGAGGTTGTTTTCTGTACTGTTGAACCAATCCAGTAAATTTGGAGGAGATACGTAAGATGGAGTGTCGCCTTGTTAACGCCCAAAAGTAGAACTCCACAGGCTCTTTCCATTTCCCCTGAAAACTGGATGTAGCCGGTTGTTCAGAACACAGAGGGTGGGCAGAGCAGATAGGATATTTCCTCTTGATGACATGTTCAGGAGGTGACCTCTGGTTGGGGGATTATTGCAGCGTTCTTTCTAGGCAAAAGTATTCTGTCTTCCTCTGTGTTCGCTTTAGCCTATAGCGACAGACAAGAGAGCAGAACGGCTGAGACATGAGACATGTTTACGTAGTTCATCGGCCCAAGACAGCAGTGCCCCAGCCCTCTCCCCCTCTTCCCTCACTGTAAACCCCAATGTGCTGTCATTACTCAAAACTTTAGAGGAACGCATTGCACTATATGCACTACATTACCAAAAGTATGTGGACACCTGCTTGTCGAACATTTCATTGCAAAATCATGGGCATTAATGGAGTTGGTCACCCCTTTGCTGCTATAACAGCCTGCACTCTTCTGGGAAGGCTTTCCTAGATGTTGGACCATTGCTGCAGGGACTTGCTTCCATTCAGCCACAAGAGCATTAGTGAGGTCGGGTACTGATGTTGGGTTACTAGGCCTGGCTCGCAGTCGGCGTTACAGTTCATCCCAAAAGTGTTTGATGGGGTTGAGCTCCTCCACATCCTATGACGCTGCCATGTTGAAAGTCACTGAGCTCTTCAGTAAGGCCATTCTACTGTCAATGGAGATTGCAGTGCTGTGTGCTCAATTTTATACACCTGTCAGCAACGGGTGTGGCTGAAATAGCCGAATCCATTTATTTGAAGGGGTGTCCACATACTTTTGGACATGTAGTGTGTATCTGAGTACAGTTACATAAAGTGATTGTGTGGTAATTACTCAATCTGATAGAGTCACTGTGAACCTGTAGGGGGTCCAGATTGGAGTTGTATCAGCTTGACATTTTTTATTAACACCTCCAATATAATTTCCCAGTGTGCCTTGCCTTTTCGAGTGAATTGTAGTGTTACCACCCATGACTGTATTTGTTAGTGACAGAGACATGGTTATTGAATTAGTTCATTTTCAGTCCTGTGGCCTTCACCAAGTGAGTGAACATTCCTAGGCGAATGTTAGGCGAATGTTATCGTTATAATTAAACTGTGATAATACATTACATATCTCATAAAACCTTATTTTGAGGCCTAGCTTCGCCCTAATACAGTGGTCTAAAACTCATGGTTTACAGGCCACATCAGGTCTGATAGTAGGGTGGCAAAATTCCAGTAACTTTCCCCAAATTCCCAGATAAAAAAAACAACTGGTTTAAGGATTTCCAGGAATCTTCAAACAAGGATTTCTGGAACCTTGCAAAGTGATGTGTAAAAGTCGTATTCACCCACAACCGGCATCCCTGACTGCCGGGGTTAGGAACAGTGGGAGGACACTACCTATGTAATTTAAACTGGAATAACCATTTCAGTAACGGGTGCAGAAATTCTAAATTAACGATTGGATTAATTTAGAAAAGTGTATGTTATTTATCTTGGTGTAGCATAAGATTAATCAATCAATCACTCAATGTACATGCAAAAACACATATGAAAAAAAATAACCTGCAGTAGAGCATGCTGGGAAAAAAAGTTAATTTGTTACCATAACTTTAAAAAATAGAGTTGGTGTGACTTCTCATTTAGTTTTGAGTCAGTACCAAAAACATTTTAAATAATAATGACTTTTCATTGACTTTGAGTTCAACTTACTAGAAGTATTTGAGTACAAAATGCCTTGGGGTTTGCAGTGCAGTTGGTCTTTATCTGAGCATTATTCTTTCCACCCAGATGGCGTAACAACGTGAGAAATGCACCATGGTGCGGAGCTGATTTCCGAGAATCTCTCTTTCTCATCTCCGTGGCTGGGAGTAAATTGCCGGATGGTCAACAGAAGTCATCCGAAACTAACTGAGACAGTGTGATCACATTGCTTCTGTTGTACTAGTGGGAAAATAAAATCCCCCTTGTGTGGTGTGGAGACAAGCCCGCCTTTCACTGACCAGGTTGGGTCTGGCTAGTTCTCTATTTCTCTCTGCCTGGTCTGAGTACCAAAAGTAACATGCATATTACAGATAGACAGATGGGTATGCCCTGCTGCTCATAAATACATCTGTTCTGTCCTCTGGGGTCTGGGCTTTGGCTCGCTATCTACTAGCTGCTCCCACAATCACAGACGCTGGGTATGCTCATTCAGGAGAGGAGTACAATACATGGCCATGATATCAACTGTTCCCATAGCCTGGTCCCAGACCTGTTTTGTTGTGTTGTTGTTTGGGGCTACAATGAGCATAGGACTTTGCAAGACAGCACAAACAGATCTGGGACCAGACTACTGTTCCCACTTCCCACAGGCCTCCTGTGTCATCTTAGGGACTCACTAGTAACTAACTACACTGGCTCTTGTGGCTCAACCACAGAGTAGCCCCATGCATGCATGGACGGACCTCCTTGCAACAGTGTGGTTCCAGATTTGTATTTCTGAACATCTGAGGGACATGTTTGTCTCTAAAGAGGCAAAAGAATGCAGGAGTAGTTTAAAAATAGTTTTTGCTATAAAAGGAGCAGGCTGCTGGATGGAACGTTGTTTTTATGTGTCTGTCTTATTTACAGACCTGGATTCAAATAGTATTTGTTTTCTTAATAATAATTGTATCTGTGCTTGACTGAGTTTGCTTGGCAAAATGGAACCAATGAAATAGTTCAACAGAGCTCACTCGTCTCTGGGTTCGTCCCAAATAGCACCCTATTCACTGTTCACTACTTTTATGGACTCTGGTCAAAAGTAGTGTATTATAGTAAATTGGGTATCATTTCAGACGGTCTTTCTTTACTGTATTCTGTCAGGACAGAAGCTGGGACTGGCATCATATCTCATGGATTAGAGAATCCCATGAATACAGGAGCGCTTGTTTGTGTCTGGTCCGCTTGCTTAAAACAAGCCAGGGCTATGATATCCAGGGAACGATAGGCTGGCATACCGTCTGTCTGCATGCATGTGTTCTGTTCTGCTCTCTCTTTGAGCCCATATGCTTGGTAATGTAAGCAGATCCTTTGATTGGACAAGGGACCATTACTGCATCCCAAATGGTACCCTATTCCCTAAATAGTGCACTGCTTTTGACCAGGGCCCATAGGGGAATAGCATGCCATATGTCCTAGCAGCGTTATTGGTCCAGGGTATAGATTTACTAGCAAGGCTCAGGTAGAAGCACAAGTATCTGTGGACATGTACAGTAGCAACAGTACCGCTTGATGAAACCTTACTACCTAGATTCAATTGCATATAGTTGAGCTTGGTTTAGCAGGCCTACATCTCTAGGAGACCGAAATGGGATTTTTAGGGTAATTACTCATTATTACAAATGAAAATTTGACCATATACTTTCTAAGAAATAAAATGTTCTAAGAAAATACCTCGCAGTTCACAGTAAAAGGATGCAGCTGAGGCAACACTGATTTCATCTCCTCATATGATTGATGGCTTTGAACTCCTCAGAAAGTGGTGAAGCATCACAATTGCAGAATTATGTAATGCACTTTACTTGAAGTACTTTTTATAGCATAGTTAACAGGCTGGTATTGTTAAGGTGATGAGAAGACACCATTACGACCATTATGTGCCATTATGCTAATTACGTACGGAGAAGGAATTGCATTATATTATCATGACTAATGAGGTAAAATTATGCTCTCTCTCTCTATCTTCAGGATGGTGTGAGGGAGGGAGGGATGGAGGGAAAGGATTCACTTTGTTCTTGTAGAAAGAAGGTAAAGCACTCCGGTGAGAATTCACAATGAGAGCGTTTAAACTAAGATTTTAAATTGTCTTGTTGCAGGGGGAGTTTTAGATTACGATGTTCACTATTTTATGTGTCTCTAAGTGCATATATTATATTAAGTATATTTACACTACCGTTCAAAAGTTTGGGGTCACTTAGAAATGTCCTTGTTTTTGAAAGAAAAATCACATTTTTTGTCCATTAAAATAACATCAAATTGATCAGAAATACAGTGTATGGTAATGGCTGATTTTTAATGGAATATCTACCTAGGCGTACAGAGGCCCATTATCAGCAACCATCACTCCTGTGTTCCAATGGCACAGTTCGTTAGCTAATCCAAGTTTATAATTTTAAAAGGCTAATTGATCATTAGAAAACCATTTTGCAATTATGTTAGCACAGCTGAAAACTGTTGTGCTTTTTAAAGAGGCAATCAAACTAGCCTTCTTTAGATTAGTTGAGTATCTGGAGCATCAGCATTTGTGGGTTTGATTACAGGCTCAAAATGGCCAGAAACAAAGAACTTTCTTCTGAAACTCGTCAGTCTATTCTTGTTCTGAGTAATGAAAGCTATTGCATGCAAACAATTGCCAAGAAACTGAAGATCTCGTACAACGATGTCTACTACTCCCTTCACAAAACAACGCAAACTGGCCCTAACCAGAATAGAAAGAGGAGTGGGAGGCCCTAGTGCACAACTGTGCAAGAGGACAAGTGCATTAGAGTATCTAGTTTGAGAGACAGACACCTCACAAGTCCTCAACTGGCAGCTTCATTAAATAGTACCCGCAAAACACCAGTCTCAACGTCAACAGTTAAGAGGAAACTCCGGGATGCTGGCCTTCTAGGCAGAGTTCCTCTGTCCAGTGTATTTGTTATTTTGCCCATCTTAATCTTTTCTTTTTATTGGCCAGTCTGATATGACTTTTTCTTTGCAACTCTGCTTAGAAGGTCAGTATCCCGGAGTCACCACTTCACTGAACGCCTATGTAAATATTCCATTAAAAATCCGCCGTTTCCAGCTACAATAGTCATTTACAACATTAACAATGTCTACAATATATTTCTGATCAATTTGATGTTATTTTAATGGACAACATGTTGAACGGTAGTGTATATTCACAGGAAATGTATGGACAGCTATTTAAAGATCATCTCTCGTGGACAGACTGAGTAAGCATAAATGGGTTAAACAAGATTCATTTAGAGATAGAGATGTATTTTCTTATTTGGGACTAAAGTACATAGTTACTGCATAGATGAGCTCTTTTACCCAGTGTCCATGCTTGTGTCCCCTTCTTGGAATGTGTTGGGGGAGGAGTTTGTTTTGTTTATATTATCCTTCATTTTTCTTTAACCAAACACAAATGTTTGTGTTTTTCACATGATGAATGAGCATAAACAATATTGTTTTTTATTACAGAGGATACTGGACATAGTAGTATAATCAGATAGGGGTATATTGCTTACATACAGCTCCTTCAGAAATGACCCCTTTACTTTTTCTAAATGTTGTTATGTTACAACATGAATTTAAAATGCATTAAATATAGATTTTTTTTGTGTCACTGACCTACACACAATACCTCATAATGTGAAAGTGTAATTATGTTTTTAAATATTTTTTTTAAACAAATTAATAAAAAAATGTAAAGCTGAAATGTCTTGATAAGTCAAGGGGTATGCATACGTTCTGTAGACACTGTACATACAGTAGATAGTGTAACAATACTTGTGGTTGTTTGCATGCATTAAATATTCAAGGGTGAGGATCCTAGAGGTGTCATTGGGAACCAGGAGAGCACCCAGGTTTGTACTGTATAGAGAGAGCCATAGGGTAGCCAAACATCCATGTTTGCACTGATGTCCCACTTAGCCTTGTCTCAATAGCGATGCTGAGATTTGCATATGCCACACTCTAATATGCCACACTCTAATATGCCACACTCTAATATGCCACACTCTAATATGCCACACTCTAATATGCCACACTCTAATATGCCACACTCTAATATGCCACACTCTAATATGCCACACTCTAATATGCCACACTCTAATATGCACACACTCAAGTGTGCTAGAAGACCAATGAATCTGTAGATGTATTGCCACGGCAACTAGTACTACAGGATCCTTCAGCAGCAGGCTTTCTGAATCTTGTTGGAGGTTCGAGAGAGAGGGTTTGGTTGAGAGGGTATCTATAAATAATGAGGCCAATGTATGACATTGTGATCAGAATTTCAAAATGGTTTGAAACGAAAATAAAAAGGATTTGACTGCAGTTCCACATGTGTACTTAGAGAAATAAAAGTGAATATATGCAAATTGGCCCACAACTCCACCTTATACATCCTATAAGCAGGGTTCATACAGACATAGACAAGACAAATCCAGGGACCTATTCATTCTTAATTATAATTTTCAAATACTTTAATGTTATATAATTGTATAATTTATATAGTTGTACATATAGGGCCTAAATGTCCTTGCAAAATCATTTATATTAATTGTACATGTACATTTTTGTCATTTACCAGACGTTCTTATCCAGAGTGATTTAAAGGAGCAATTAGGGTTAAGTACCTTGCTCAAGGGCACGTCGACAGATTTGTCACCCTGTCGGCTCGGGATTCGAACCTGTGACCATTCGGTTGCTGGCCCAACGCTATTAACCGCTATAAAATATGTGAGAATAATGTGGACATTGCTTGACTAAATAGATTGGATGCATGCATGGCGATTTTCCGGTAGCCTGTGTGGCTGACGCAGGCATACATAATTAACCCATGAATAGCGGTAGCATTAATCTCACCATTTGAATCTCACCTTCGTTGTTTTATAATGAGAAAGGATTTGTATGGAAAGCCAAGTTGAAGCCAACATTAGATGTTGTAGTCCTTAATAACCACACATGTTTTTTCCGCAACAGGGTAGCGCAACGTCCTTCAATTGAAGTGGCGGGAAACAAACGGAAGTGGATTTGACTCAGTAATGCCCAGAACATGTTGGACCCCCAAACGGCTAACAATGTACTAAAAACACGAGTCATGATTCTACGAGCCTCTTGTTCACATTTCGTTCATAATGGGGCATATTTGAGCAGTTATTTGTGTACTTTAAACAATGCACATTTGTTGATTGCTAGGCATACAAAATGGCCGACGATTATTCCTTGATCAATTTTAAAGGATGTCTAGTTGTGGCTGTAACCGGACTAGATTGTGAACGATTCTTGGCGGAATGCATAGCTTGACTGCGGTGAGGGTGATACGTACCCTGATCACTCACACTTCCGCTGCTTTGACGTTCGCCACGTATCTCTCTCATTGTGGAGAAGAAACTAAATGCCCAGTTTACATCGTGATGTATTTCATTATGCCGTACGTCATCTTCATGGAGTCTTGCCCCGCATCTGAACTGACAAGTACGACTGAATGATAACTTAAAACACAAAATATAAATATCCATTAACGAACTTCTTATAGCTTATTAGACACATTTCCACTTCCTGAACACACACTACTTAAATAAAAACCATTCCGCCATTTCTTAGTAAAAATGCAAAAGTAAAAAAGAAAGGAATACAGTAGTATTTCCACCATCGCATTTATTTTGGGAGATTTTAAAATAAGACCTTTTCATTCTGGGAGATTAAAAAATGTGACCTTTTCATTCGACACAGGATAAATATATTGTTTCAAGTGATAATAAAATATGTCTTGTTTCGTTACTTTTCCATCAACTTGTTACAAGTCAAGATAGTTTGCGCTGCAGAGCAGCTAGGCTAGGTTCAAGATACTATTGTAACTACCGTCCCCCACTTAACAATTATCATCAAAAACAAACTTTATTACCATCATAATACACTTTAAACGTGAGGCAACAGTCATATAATATAATTGTCTTAACAACCAATGTGTATTATTTAATATAAGTATTAAAATAGTAGGCCTACTCACTTATAGGAATGGGTAATTGTTTACAAGTTGCTGGCTATCTCATAAAGCTCTAAATACTCTGGCTGGACTGAAGACAATGCAGTTTGAAAAATGTGAAAGAATGCGGCGTCTGTCTTGCAATGGAGCCTTAATCCGTTGTGGATATCTCCATTGGAATGCATGACATCTGGCGTAACATAACGGAGTGTTTATGGGTATTGTGAACGAGGTTTAACGTCCGTGGGCGTGGCGTAGTGCTTGGCCGGAGCAAGGAGTCTGGGTAGTCCGGCAAGGTGATAAATTTGCGAACTGCAGCCCCCCAAACGATTCGTTCTCGAGTACGAGTTTGTTATGCTGAGACTGTGTATGTTTTGATTCAACGAAGTTGTGCCCATCATAACATTCTATAATCAATTAATTGTAGCCTTTCTTGCACCATGCGATCAATTATTAGTTCTAAACATGTATTTGTATACTTCATGCTCATTATTTATTTTCCTGCGTGCATATGACAGACAGTTCCCGGTCGGAGCACATCTCTGGACCTACTGTGCCGGAGGAGTATTAAAGGCTTGACATAGTCAATCTGATGTCTGAAGTTTACTGCGATGCTGCCGCCGCAGACGTCAGGGCTTTCATACTTCTTGCACTCTTACAAAATTGTGGAGGCGCACGGTGATGCGGTAGGGAGCTTGATTTGGCATCTGCATAGCAGAGCATGCAGATTTGAACAGTTGGAAATCCCGCTCATGGAGCTGTGCTTGCGCAGCACTCCAGCGCTCCATGTGCTTTCCTACCACTCTGCTAAAAACCGCCCTGCGATAACAGGGAAAAAACGGCTGCTCCAAAAAGGACACTAAAATGGACACTAAATCCCTGCACTCCCTCTCTTGCTCTTGGTACTCGTCTTTGTAAGTCACTTTGATGTTTCACGTGTGTTTTAGCGGGTTCTTAGTGAACATACTTAGCGAACTCCCGCAATTGAGTCTATAGTCTATACGAAGCATCCGACCACATTTTCGGATCAAGCATAAATTGGATTTCAAACCTGCTGTAGGACTCATTGTGACCAGCAGTAGCAGGTCAAACGAACGATTTAAATTAACGAGTCACGCAGAAAAACGAATCATGAGTCTCGAGTCAGTAAAAAGAGTCGTTCAAATAGAACGAATCGTTCACGAACTGCACATCACTAGTTGATAGTCCACTCTACTGTTTAAAAACCATGACTAGAGAGGCAATGTCAACGAATGCAGCAAGTAGCTGCAGCTTTTATGAGTGAGTTAGTGTTTAAGATTTTATTCAGCACTGTCAACACTTTATTCAACACTTTTATAAAGCCATGAAACACCCTCTATCACCTCGTGCTAAAAAGTGTATCGATAAACTCGCATTTTTTTTGGCGGCGTGAGCCTTTCTAAAATCAAGGAGTATTTTACGCTGTCTTGTCATACGAGTAACAACATGAATTGGTGCATGCGTGTGACTCGAGTTTCGCCATTAGCTGGAAGACGGTGTCCCCTTTTTGGTCAGCGGAGGGAGGAAGCACTAAGGGATTGTGAGGGGCAGCGATTCCGTTTCTCTCTTTCCCGCTCTCGCTCTCTCTCTCAATTCAAGGGTCTTTATTGGCATAGGAAACATGTTAACATTGCCGAGGCAATGTCTCTCTCTTCCTCCTTCCATATATATATCCACTGAGACTGAACATCAGATTCAGGCGCCATCAGTCAAAAAAACTCTCATGATTTCAATTGATGCCTCACGAGTAATACAACACAATTATCTATTACCACTGTGATTATACTTCACGTTTTTTTTAAATGGTCTGAGAAAAACAACATTAGCAGGGCAATTGAAAAATAGCTACTATGCAGGATTAATGTGTTGAACCTATAGTTTACTGCACAAACCTAATTTGTTACAGAACTGTTTTTAATAGGTTCATGTTGCATAGGCTTATGTTTTTTAAGAAATGTTTAAATTTGACTCAGATAGAGATCTTGGCTCAGAAAAGGTTGGTGGACACTGTACTAAACAGTATTTGGAGCATTGGAAGGCAGTGGGGTAGCTAAGAAGGTAAGTCTTACACATGCCACAGGAAGTCAGTCCCACATAACTCCTCACTCCACTTACCCATCCACACTGACAGGTCACGGATGGACTACAGGAAGTCAGTCCCACATAACTCCTCACTCCACTTACCCATCCACACTGACAGGTCACGGATGGACTACAGGAAGTCAGTCCCACATAACTCCTCACTCCACTTACCCATCCACACTGACAGGTCACAGACACGGATGGACTACAGGAAGTCAGTCCCACATAACTCCTCACTCCACTTACCCATCCACACTGACAGGTCACGGATGGATTACAGGAAGTCAGTCCCACATAACTCCTCACTCCACTTACCCATCCACACTGACAGGTCACGGACACGGATGGACTACAGGAAGTCAGTCCCACATAACTCCTCACTCCACTTACCCATCCACACTGACAGGTCACGGATGGACTACAGGAAGTCAGTCCCACATAACTCCTCACTCCACTTACCCATCCACACTGACAGTTACCACCATCTTCCTGGAACACTATGTTATTATAAGAAAAAATGTAGATGTAGGTACACATGATTTGGTATTTAGGGAATGGGAAGGAAATATTGGTTCTGTGAGACTAGTCTGGCAGCCAGTCCAAGTACCCCTCTCCCCATCCCTCTTCTCACCCCCCCCTGGCTATCAGAGGTTGGCAACTTCTATTGTCCATCTGCTCTGCAAGCCCTTTGTATTTATGCTAAACCTCGTAGAGAAAGCAACCAGTGTGTGAGTGTTTGGGTATAATGTGTATGCATGATTTATACAAGAACCACATGAGAAGTGTTCAAGAAAAAATATGAGTGAAGGGCTTGGACTAATATTGGGTGGCGGAGCATAGTAAATTAGCCTTATTGATATGTTCAGTATATGTTTATGGTTTGTCTTTGCCGAAGGTCCAATCTGTTAAAAACACAGACCCTGAGCCAATGGGTTCTTGTAAATGTGCAGCCTATCCTAATTGATGTGGCACTATTACACCAAATGAATGCTACAGCACTGTAGATTAATTAACCGCCTAGTGCTTACAGTTTTTCCTCAATTGCTAAAACACTAAAACCCATTGGCTGAACACATTTCTCAGTTGCCTCGACTCATTTAGCTAATTATGCAGTCTGTTGTCAATATCTTAAACCATTTCACATGGTAAAACACAATTTGCAGATCTCACTTAGACTTTTCAGCAAAACTCTAAACACATTCTCATTCTCAAAACACATTCTGCACTCTAATGCACATGTCATCCATACTGGTAAACACAAGTGGCAACAATCAAATACAAACAGAGAACATGTCATTGATTGAACACAACCACTCAAAATTGATTTAACCTGTTTCAAATGATGCCCTGAACATTGTGCTTTCCATTTATTAACAGTACTGACTGCTCAATAGATTTCGACTGGTTGCAGGTTCATATCAACAAAGAACAAGAATTACAGTATCACAGAGACAAATGACAAGTTTGTGAGATGCAGGGTACAGTACTGTAAAAATAGGGGTACAAGGAGGAGGAAGAACAAAAACTAAATTGCAAAGAGCAAAGCAGAGTAGTAATTTCTGATCAATTTTGAGCTACTATGATAGAACATGATTTCGTTCATCAAAAGACAATGACGGAAAAATATGAATATTTTTTTAGATTAAAAATGTACTTCTCCCTGAGAATTGTATGTTTTGAACAATGTGTTTTCTATTTTTCGGTGTATTGTTTACTGACTGCTTGAGAGTGTCAATCATCAGTTATATACCATTAGTTATATAGCCATGTTATTACCTCATACTCCTGAGCATTGACTGAGTACTGGTACTCCTGCTCATCGACTCAGTACTGGTATTCCTGCTCATCGACTCAGTACTGGTATTCCTGCTCATCGACTCAGTACTGGTATTCCTGCTCATCGACTCAGTACTGGTATTCCTGCTCATCGACTCAGTACTGGTATTCCTGCTCATCGACTCAGTACTGGTATTCCTGCTCATCGACTCAGTACTGGTATTCCTGCTCATCGACTCAGTACTGGTATTCCTGCTCATCGACTCAGTACTGGTATTCCTGCTCATCGACTCAGTACTGGTAATCCCTGTATTTAGCCATGTTTTTACTCGTTATTGTTAGTCATTATTCACTGTGTATTTATTTCTCATGTCACAATTTCAAATGTTATTTATCTTTTTCTTTATCTTAACTCTGCATTGTAAGTAAGAATTTCACTGTTAGTCCACACCTATTGTTTACGAAGCATGTGATAAATAAAGTTGTATTTGATGTGATTGGTCGTTAGTATATTTTCAGTGGCGAGGACTACTGTTGTATCTGGGGAATGAGCTGCCTAGCGCCCCAAAGCCGTAGGGTAAAGAGCCTGATTCAATTAACCCATCTCAAACCACCAGTACAGCTGTTCCAAGTGGCCATCCAACAAGAAAATACCTCTATCCGATACAGGCTATGGCTTTTAAATGGCTGAACAGCCCAAATGGCATCATTTACGTCATTTTTTGAATGGTTGTGATGGTTTTCCCCCTGATTGATCCACAGAGTTCTTATCATAGTAATTTGGGTGGCAGTGGTTTGAAGGATAATAAAAACATTTCAGTTCAACCTTTGTTAATTGAACAGCTTTCTAGATTCCTAGTAAACGGGGACTGAAATTGCAGTCACCACTGGGTAGGCACATGCAAGGTCAGAGCACTCAATCTGCCACTGTTGCAACTGAGTGTATGTGTGTGTGAGTGTGTGTGAGTGTGCGTGAGTGGGTGTGTGTGAGTGTGTGTGTGTGTGTGTGTGTGTGTGTGTGTGTGTGTGTGTGTGTGTGCGTGAGTGTATGTGCGTGATTGTGTGTGTGCGTGGGTGTGTGTATTTTTGTGTGCGTGCGTGTGTGTGTTTATACGGGTGAGTGTGTGCATATGTGTGTGTGAGTGTATGTGTGTGTGTGTATGCAACACACTACAGCAACACATCCCATCCTATTTATTCACCTCTCCACCACTCCACTTAAGTGTTTTAGGTCAAGTAACAGAGAGTACCTCATCCACTGACACCCACTGTCAGTCCACTGTCAGTGCATATCATGAGTGCATTATGGGGTAGCTAGCTAGCCTTAGATCCCTATAATTCACTATTGTTAAAGTTAGCTCATAGCCTCATACTGTAGCCAGCAGTGACACAGCTGCAGGTCATTACCCCAGATGTAAGGATGTTATGTGGTCTCTGTAGTTCATGTCATGTTGAGAAGATGGCTACATAATAAACCAGTTTTGATCATGCTAACTTGGTGGTCAGTCATCACTTATTTATTCAACTAGACTTACTAGGTCACATAGACGGTAGTTTATGCAGTACAGCACAACTGGGTCAACTCCACTGACAGACATTTAAACTGTCAATATTATTTGGCGCTAACAAAACGTAATATTATATATTTATATCCAAAACAGATACCATAACAGATACAGTGCTTGGACACACCTACTCATTCCAGGGTTTTTCTTTATTTTTACTATTTTCTACATTGTAGAATAAGAGTCAAGACATCAAAGCTATGAAATAACACATGGAATAATGTAGCAAAAAAGGGTTAAACAAATCAAAATATATTTTATATTTAAGATTCTTCAAAGTAGCCACCCCTTGCCTTGATGACAGCTTTGCACACTCTTGGCATGCTCTCAACCAGCTTCACCTGGAATGCTTTTCCAACAGTCTTGAAGGTCTTTAAGGTCCCCAAGAATACAGTGGCCTCATACATTTGTAAATGGAAGAAGTTTGGAACCACCAACACTCTTCCCTAGAGCTGGCCATCCAGCCAAACTGAGCAATCAGAGGAGAAGGGCCTTGGTCAGGGAGGTGACCAAGAACCCGATGATCCCTCTGACAGACCTCCAGAGGTCCTATGTGGAGAAGGAAGAATATTCAAGTAGGACAACCATCTCTGCAGCACTCCACCAGTCCTTTATGGTAACGGCCAGACGGAAGCCCGTCTAACAGCCCGCTTGGAGTTTGCCAAAAGGCGCCTATAGGACTCTCAGACCATGCAAAACAAGATTCTCTGGTCTGATGAAACAAATAATGAATTATTTGGCCTGAATGCAAAGCGTCACATCTGGAGGAAACCCCGAGCTGTAAAATAAAGTTCTGAACTGGTTCGAACCCAAAAAAAGTACTGGTTTAAATCCTTATTTTCTGTTGCTTTTTTAAACATGTAAAATCAACCGTTTTTTTTTACATTTAGCTCATTAAATTACTTCACCAATTAGAGCAGATAGAGCAGGCAAGCTAGTTGTTTACATGTATGATGGACAGACAAGTGTAGCTCATGTCGCAAGATGAAACTGACATTTTTGCAGGTGGGGAGAGAGCAAGAGAGAGTTGAGGAGGAGGCTTGAAATGCTGGGCA
The DNA here is from genome assembly GCF_021184085.1 of Oncorhynchus gorbuscha. Classification (NCBI taxonomy): domain Eukaryota; kingdom Metazoa; phylum Chordata; class Actinopteri; order Salmoniformes; family Salmonidae; genus Oncorhynchus; species Oncorhynchus gorbuscha. The sequence goes on along the minus strand of NC_060173.1, from coordinate 103,666,574 downwards.
TCTTATTATGACATGCATTATGTGAGTTAGGTCCACGGAATGATACCTAGGAGAAGCGGCTTCTATGGAGGAACTTTGAATGTCCTTTGAGCTAGCTAGCTAACAAGATTTTGCGTGCAGAGTGGCAGCAGAATGAAAAACAAGTCTTACTTTTTTGTAGTTAATAAATCCAATGTGAAATGGGATAACAATGCCTAGAGTATCCTTAACTAGCGTTGAAAAAGTTAATCCATCTCTCTCCCTATCTTCTGATTTATGCTTATAATGTCAGTACAGTAGTCTATGTTAACACCAGTACAGTAGCCTATGGTAACGTTAGTACAGTAACCCATGGTTACGTCAGTACAGTAACCTATGGTTACGTCAGTACAGTAGCCAATGCTTTGAAGGGGGGAGGGGCAGATAGCCTAAACACGCACACATGCTGACAAAGATTTTCAGCTTGCAGGCAGACACTGAGTGACAGAGTGAGGGCTTTGCATAGGTGCTTTGTTGTGTTTTTTTGAGTGGGGACTCGAAAAAAAATACATGGAATGTAAAAGCATGTTATTAACCGGTTCCCATGCTTTTAAAATAACGTTTCTGTTCTGGAACAGTATGGATCACTTCCGTTCCCGGTTCCGTTTCTGTTCCTTGAAAATGTTTATGTTTCGGTTTTTGGTTCTGTTCCCTGAACTGGTTCCAACCCCTGATTCAAATATATATATATTTTTTAAGTACTTGCATCTCAGATCTGTATTCAAAAAGTTTTAAAAAGTAGTATTTTTTTCGGATCTGTATTCAAGTAGCTGTAGGCACCTCCAAAGTAAATAATTATTTTCCATAAAGCATATTTAAACTTAAGTTATCCCAGGTCTGCAACGTATTCATCCTGATTTGTCCTAACCCCTCCGAAAGACAACCAATCACACATAGGTTGGAGAGTTTAAATCCAAGTATTAGTGGTCATATCCATTTCACCGCAGTGGATGGGAGGGTAGAGGGTAGGATGTTTCAGTGTGGACGTCTACCCTAAGTCTAAACCACCCTCTCCTGATTCAGAGGGGCTGGGTTAAATGCGGAAGACACATTTCAGTTGAATGCATTCAGTTCAGCATTTTACTATGTTTCCTTCCTGGTGCACCCCTGTTAGTTGTGTATCTGTAGGGAGGCTGGCTGGCTGGGAGGGAGGGAGCCCTTTGATCCAGTGTTACATACACTAAGCCTGAGCCCTGCTGAGCCTCACAGGACAGAATGCAGCCTCTATGCTGCCATGCTTCCCTGCGCCACAGAGCACAGCAGAGCACAACTCAACATAATGACATCAGCCACACAGAGGCTGTGTCCCAAATGGCACCCTATTCCCTATTTAGTGCACTACTTGGGACGCACAGAGAACACAGAGTCTCCTATTGATGAGACTGTCGAGTTGTTTCAAAGAATATATATATATATATATTTTAACTGGAACATAATCACATGTTCTGTCCCCCCAGCCCGAGCCCAGACTAACACCATCTGTCCTCACGAGGTGAGCCCTAGAATGCATCACCATGCCAGATGATGAATCCGGTTTCGCTGGTTGTGTTTACAGTAGTACTCTATGGGTCGGTTTTCTGGACACAGATGAATGCTTTTTAGTTCAGGACAGGGCTTCCCGAGGGCTCCAACGAAGACTATTTGTCTGTGAGTGAGTGAGAGGAGGTGATCGGCAAGGGAGCTTTTACAAGTTGATGATTCACACAGGTGTCTGGCCTACAATGGACCCAGTTGTTGAGGCTGGTGTGTCCTCATCTCACCTTTTCAGTCAGAGTGACATTTTCCCTGTGAACAATAGTCAGTTTGAATGCTTTTACTGTGATCTGTTACCTCAGTGTGAGTTGGAGCGAGCCGCCAACCTCTAGATGTCCATTGTCAGTAATTGGGGATGGCGTCTCCTAGCAACACAGTGATTTGATTTCACTCTGATCCTGGCCATCTATTATTTAGATTTTATTTAGCCTTTTATTTAACCAGGCGAGTCAGTTATGATGACATCCTTGTTTACAATGACGACCTTGTTTACATTGACAGCCTTGTATAGTGATGGCCTAGCCATCGCTATTATATACAGTGCCTTGCGAAAGTATTCAGCCCCCTTGAACTTTGCGACCTTTTGCCACATTTCAGGCTTCAAACATAAAGATATAAAACTGTATTTTTTTGTGAAGAATCAACAACAAGTGGGACACAATCATGAAGTGGAACGACATTTATTGGATATTTCCAACTTTTTTAACAAATCAAAAACTGAAAAATTGGGCGTGCAAAATTATTCAGCCCCCTTAAGTTAATACTTTGTAGCACCACCTTTTGCTGCGATGACAGCTGTAAGTCGCTTGGGGTATGTCTCTATCAGTTTTGCATATCGAGAGACTGAAATTTTATCCCATTCCTCCTTGCAAAACAGCTCGAGCTCAGTGAGGTTGGATGGAGAGCATTTGTGAACAGCAGTTTTCAGTTCTTTCCACAGATTCTCGATTGGATTCAGGTCTGGACTTTGACTTGGCCATTCTAACACCTGGATATGTTTATTTTTGAACCATTCCATTGTAGATTTTGCTTTATGTTTTGGATCATTGTCTTGTTGGAAGACAAATCTCCGTCCCAGTCTCAGGTCTTTTGCAGACTCCATCAGGTTTTCTTCCAGAATGGATGGAGCCAAATACAGGACCATCTTCCCATCAAGTTTAACCATCTTCCCTGTCCCTGCTGAAGAAAAGCAGGCCCAAACCATGATGCTGCCACCACCATGTTTGACAGTGGGGATGGTGTGTTCAGGGTGTTGCTTTTACGCCAAACATAATGTTTTGCATTGTTGCCAAAAAGTTCAATTTTGGTTTCATCTGACCAGAGCACCTTCTTCCACATGTTTGGTGTGTCTCCCAGGTGGCTTGTGGCAAACTTTAAACGACACTTTTTATGGATATCTTTAAGAAATTGCTTTCTTCTTGCCACTCTTCCATAAAGGCCAGATTTGTGCAATATACGACTGATTGTTGTCCTATGGACAGAGTCTCCCACCTCAGCTGTAGATCTCTGCAGTTCATCCAGAGTGATCATGGGCCTCTTGGCTGCATCTCTGATCAGTCTTCTCCTTGTATGAGCTGAAAGTTTAGTGGGACGGCCAGGTCTTGGTAGATTTGCAGTGGTCTGATACTCCTTCCATTTCAATATTATCGCTTGCACAGTGCTCCTTGGGATGTTTAAAGCTTGGGAAATCTTTTTGTATCCAAATCCGGCTTTAAACTTCTTCACAACAGTATCTCGGACCTGCCTGGTGTGTTCCTTGACTTCATGATGCTCTCTGCTCTTTTAACGGACCTCTGAGACTATCACAGTGCAGGTGCATTTATACGGAGACTTGATTACACACAGGTGGATTGTATTTATCATCATTAGTCATTTAGGTCAACATTGGATCATTCAGAGATCCTCACTGAACTTCTGGAGAGAGTTTGCTGCACTGAAAGTAAAGGGGCTGAATAATTTTGCACGCCCAATTTTTCAGTTTTTGATTTGTTAAAAAAGTTTGAAATATCCAATAAATGTCGTTCCACTTCATGATTGTGTCCCACTTGTTGGTGATTATTCACAAAAAAATACAGTTTTATATCTTTATGTTTGAAGCCTGAAATGTGGCAAAAGGTCGCAAAGTTCAAGGGGGCCGAATACTTTCGCAAGGCACTGTATTTGGCCTTTTGATGTGTAGATAATGGTTTGAAGTAGTGGCGTTTGCTGAGGGAGGACGGCTCATAATAATGGCTGGAATGGAGCGAATGGAATGGTATCAACCATATGGAAACCATGTGTTTGATGTATTTGATACCATTCCACTTATTCGGCTCCAGCTATTAACACAAGCCTGTCCTCCCCAGTTAAGGTGCCATCAACAACCTGTGGTTTTATTTAAAAGTTTTAATGAACCTTTATTTAACTAGGCAAGTCAGTTAAGAACATATTCTTATTTAAAATGACGGCCTACCAAAAGGAAAAAGACGGGGAACGGGAGCTGGGATTAAAAATAAAAATACATTTAAAAAATAACATATAAATATAGGACAAAACACACATCACAACAAGAGAGACAACACAATACAAAGAGAGACCTAAGACAACAACATAGCAAGGCAGCAACACATGACAACACAGCATGGTAGCAACACAACATGACAACAACATGGTAGCAGCACAAAACATGGTACAAACATGATTGGGCACAGACAACAGCACAAAGGGCAAGAAGGTAGAGAGAACAATACATCACACAATGCAGTCAGAACTGTCAGTAAGAGTGTCCATGATTGAGTCTTTGAATGAAGAGATTGAGATAAAACTGTCCAGTTTGAGTGTATTGTTGCAGCTCGTTCCAGTCACTAGCTGTAGAGAACTGAAAAGATGAGCGACCCAGGGATGTTTGCTTTGGGGACCTTTAACAGAATGTGACTGGCAGAACGGGTGTTGTATGTGGAGGATGAGCGCTACAGTAGATATCTCAGATAGGGGGAGAGTGAGGCCTAAGAGGGTTTTATAAATAGTCATCAACCAGTGGGTCTTGCGATGGGTATACAGAGATGACCAGTTTACAGAGGAGAATAGAGTGCAGTGATATGTCCTAGAAGGAGCATTGATGGAAAATCTGATGGCCGAATGGTAAAGAACATCTAGCCGCTCAAGTGCACCCTTACCTGCTAATCTAGAAATGATGTCTCTGTAATCTAGCACGGGTAGGAAGGTCATCTGAATCACGGTTAGTTTGGCAGCTGGGGTGAAAGAGGAGTGATAGAGGAAACCAAGTCTAGATTTAACTTTAGCCTGCAGCTTTGATATGTGCTGAGAGAAGGACAGTGTACTGTCTAGCCATACTCCCAAGTACTTGTTTGAGGTGACTACCTCAAGCTCTAAACCCTAAGAGGTAGTAATCACACCTGTGGTTAGGGGGGCATACTTCTTACCAAACCACATGACCTTTGTTTTGCAGGTGTTCAGAACAGGGTTAAGGGTAGAGAAGGCTTGTTGGACACTAACCCAGCTTTGTTGTAGAGCATTTAACACAAAACCTGGGGAAGGGCCATCTGAGTATAAAACTGTATCATCTGCATATAAATGGACGAGAGAGCTTCCTACTGCCAGAGCTATGTTGTTATTGTAAATTGAGAAGAGCGTGGGCCTAGGATTGAGCCTTGGGGTACTCCCTTGGTATATCAGCACTCCTACTCTAAGACTCTTTGTGAATGCAGGCCCTGATGGTGAGATCAGTTGTGATGGTAAATGAGCCTCATACTTACAGCTGCCAGACAGGAGAGGAGAGTTATAGGCCCTAGGAAAGGAGTAATTCCATATGAGATCAAACAATGATTTACTTCTAATGGAGAAAGACTGAGAGGGGGAAGGATTAGAGATGGAGAGATAGAAAGAAAAGAGCAGAGGGAGAGAAGCTAAAAGTAGGTGGCAATAAAGGCAATTTGGGTTGGTGTAGAAAATATATCAAATGTTTATATAATCCATCCAAGTGAAGCTTCTAGGTCCTCTGATACTTTTCTATTAAAGCTCTGGGGATGCATTCCTGCTCTCCCACAGAGACACAGTCTGCCCATGTACAGGACCTGTGCCTGAAGACACATTTTATGGCTTGAATCATGCACGTTTGATGTGATATGACCTCTAAACATGTAATTGAATGGATTATTGACCAACCTAAAAACCAAAATGTCAGATGCATTGTGGATTATTTTCCAGGGTGGGTGAGGAAGGTGACAGTGAGCGCTTTGCCAGTTCTCTTCTCAAGGTGTTTACATGCAGTCTGTTGGGATGCCCTTGGGACAGATGCATCTGTTCCCCATCCCCAGGCCTGTTATGGCACCCTGCTCCTCTGCTGAGACACAGCTTTCTGGAGAGACACGTTACCTGCGGGGACTTGCTTCCATTCAGCCACAAGACCATTAGTCAGGCACTGATGTTGGGTGATTAGGCCTGGCTCGTGGTTGGCGTTCCAATTCATCCCAATGGTGTTCAATGGGGGTTGAGGTCAGGGTTCTGTGCAGGACAGTGAAGTTCTTCCACACTGATCTTGCCAAATAATTTCTGTATGGAGGGCATTGCACGAGGACATTGTCACGTTGAAACAGGAAAGGACCTTCCCCAAACTGTTGTCACAAAGTTGGAAGCACAGAATCGTATAGAATGTCATTGTATGCTGTAGCGTTAAGATTTCCCTTCACTGGAACTAAGAAGCCAACCATGAAAAACAGCCCCAGACCATTATTCCACCTCCACCAAACTTTACATTTGGCACTATGCATTGGGGCAGGTAGCGTTCTCCTGGCATCCGCCAAACCCAGATTCATCCGTCCGACTGCCAGATGGTGAAGTGTGATTTATCACTCCAGAGAATGTGTTTCCACTGCTCCAGAGTCCAAAGGTGCCTAGTTTTACACCACTCCAGCCAACGCTTGGCTTTGCGCATGGTGAACTTAGGCTCGTCCATGGAAACCCATTTCATGAAGCTTCCCACTAACAGTTCTTGTTCCGACGTTGCTTCTAGAGAGGCAGTTTGGAACTCGGTAGTGAGTGTTGCAACCCGAACACATACCATTTTTTACGCGATTCGCGCTTCAGCACTCGGTGGTCCCATTCTGTAAGCTTGTGTGGCCTACCACTTCGTGGCTGAGCTCCTAGACGTTTCCACTTCACAATAACAGCACTTACAGTTGACCAGGGCAGCTCTAGCAGAGCAAAAATTTGACGAACTGACTTGTTGGAAGGTGACATTCTATGACGGTGTCATGTTGAAAGTTACTGAGATGTTCAGTAAAGCCATTCTACTGCCAATGTTTGTCTATGGAGATTGCATGGTTGCATGCTCAAATGTATACACCTGTCAGCAGCTGGTGTGACTGAAATAGCCAAATCCACTAAATTGAAGGGGTGTCCACATACCTTTGTATATATATTGTACCTGCCGTCTTTTAACAAATACATTTGTTTCTTATTAGGGTCCCTATATGTGGGAGGAAATTGGATTTGAGTGCTAGCTGTTGACATCAAAGCTCTCCAGAGCCCACTGTGCCCCATGTGGCTGGTGTTTGCAAAGGGGCTATATATGAAATGGCTTTGAGTCTCTGTTCTCTTCTTTTTTGATGTGGGTAGGGAGATGAAAATGTTAAATGCTTTTTCTTCTGTTCGGTGTTTGGTTGTGCTGGTGGGTACCCCACCTTTCTTCTTCAAAGGTGTGAGTCAGAATTCGACATTTATGACTTGAGGGGCTCAGCCAGAGTCTCTTGTGTCACATGGCATGTCATGAGCATTATAAAGGTGCATTCGGTACCCATAGGAGAAAAGCTCAATTTAAAGGCTTTAGTTTGGCATACAAGGTATTTTGTATTAAAGTAAAGTATAACAATGATATTGTCATCCCATTGGCCCCCAATCCTATAGCCAGGATTGAATCAATTGCCGATATTGCATGTTTAGACACAGTAGCTCTTTCAGAAATGTATTTGATATACATCTTCCATATGAAGGGAGTTGACACTTGATATAGAAATAGTACTATTTTTAGATAACTATATTAACAGGATGTAACGCAGGATGTAACGCTAGTTAGGTAGCTAGATACTTCGGTTCACCTTGGCTTGCTACCAGTATATTTAAACTCTGTTAACATGTGTAGCTATTGTTAGCTGCTAGCTACATAGAATTATCAGTTTGATTTAGCTAGCACGTTAGCTTGCTCAGTTATCAAACAACCTAGCTAGCTATTCAAACCTCATCTCGCCGGGTGGCTAGCTAGCTAACGTTAATTTGATATAATATGTTTATTAACCTCTGGTAGCAAGCTAAAGTAGTTAGCTAAGTACCGTTAGATAATTTGCCAAAATACATCTGACAACAAAAAAAGCTAACAACAATTAATTTTTTATTTTTTTATTTCACCTTTATTTAACCAGGTAGGCAAGTTGAGAACAAGATCTCATTTACAATTGCGACCTGGCCAAGATAAAGCAGTTCGACAGATACAACGACACAGAGTTACACATGGGGTAAAACAAATATACAGTCAATAATACAGTATAAACAAGTCTATATACAATGTGAGCAAATGAGGTGAGAAGGGAGGTAAAGGCAAAAAAGGCCATGGTGGCAAAGTAAATACAATATAGCAGGTAAAACACTGGAATGGTAGTTTTGCAATGGAAGAATGTGCAAAGTAGAAATAAAAATAATGGGGTGCAAAGGAGCAAAAAAAAGAATTAAATACAGTTGGGAAAGAGGTAGTTGATTGGGCTAAATTATAGGTGAGCTATGTACAGGTGCAGTAATCTGTGAGCTGCTCTGACAGTTGGTGCTTAAAGCTAGTGAGGGAGATAAGTGTTTCCAGTTTCAGAGATTTTTGTAGTTCGTTCCAGTCATTGGCAGCAGAGAACTGGAAGGAGAGGCGGCCAAAGAAAGAATTGGTTTTGGGGGTGACTAGAGAGATATACCTGCTGGAGCGTGTGCTACAGGTAGGAGATGCTATGGTGACCAGCGAGCTGAGATAAGGGGGGACTTTACCTAGAATGGTCTTGTAGATGACATGGAGCCAGTGGGTTTGGCGACGAGTATGAAGCGAGGGCCAGCCAACGAGAGCGTACAGGTCGCAATGGTAGGTAGTAAATGTGGCTTTGGTGACAAACGGATTGCACTGTGATAGACTGCATCCAATTTGTTGAGTAGGGTATTAGAGGCTATTTTGTAAATGACATCGCCAAAGTCGAGGATTGGTAGGATGGTCAGTTTTACAAGGATATGTTTGGCAGCATGAGTGAACGATGCTTTGTTGCGAAATAGGAAGCCAATTCTAGATTTAACTTTGGTTTGGAGATGTTTGATATGGGTATGGAAGGAGAGTTTACAGTCTAACCAGACACCTAAGTATTTGTAGTTGTCCACGTATTCTAAGTCAGAGCCGTCCAGAGTAGTGATGTTGGACAGGCGGGTAGGTGCAGGTAGCGATCGGTTGAAGAGCATGCATTTAGTTTTACTTGTATTTAAGAGCAATTGGAGGCCACGGAAGGAGAGTTGTATGGCATTGAAGCTTGCCTGGAGGGTTGTTAACACAGTGTCCAAAGAAGGGCCGGAAGTATACAGAATGGTGTCGTCTGCGTAGAGGTGGATCAGAGACTCACCAGCAGCAAGAGCGACCTCATTGATGTATATAGAGAAGAGAGTCGGTCCAAGAATTGAACGCTGTGGCACCCCCATAGAGAATGCCAGAGGTCCGGACAGCAGACCCTCCGATTTGACACAATGAACTCTATCAGAGAAGTAGTTGGTGAACCAGGCGAGGCAATCATTTGAGAAACCAAGGCTGTCGAGTCTGCCGATGAGGATGTGGTGATTGACAGAGTCGAAAGCCTTGGCCAGATCAATGAATACGGCTGCACAGTAATGTTTCTTATCGATGGCGGTTAAGATATCGTTTAGGACCTTGAGCGTGGCTGAGGTGCACCCATGACCAGCTCTGAAACCAGATTGCATAGCAGAGAAGGTATGGTGAGATTCGAAATGGTCGGTAATCTGTTTGTTGACTTGGCTTTCGAAGACATTAGAAAGGCATGGTAGGATAGATATAGGTCTGTAGCAGTTTGGGTCAAGAGTGTCCCCCCCTTTGAAGAGGGGGATGACCGCAGCTGCTTTCCAATCTTTGGGAATCTCAGACGACATGAAAGAGAGGTTGAACAGGCTAGTAATAGGGGTGGCAACAATTTCGGCAGATAATTTTAGAAAGAAAGGGTCCAGATTGTCTAGCCCGGCTGATTTGTAGGGGTCCAGATTTTGCAGCTCTTTCAGAACATCAGCTGAATGGATTTGGGAGAAGGAGAAATGGGGAAGGCTTGGGCGAGTTGCTGTTGGGGGTGCAGTGCTGTTGACCGGGGTAGTGGTAGCCAGGTGGAAAGCATGGCCAGCCATAGAAAAATGCTTATTGAAATTCTCAATTATGGTGGATTTATCAGTGGTGACAGTGTTTCCTATCTTCAGTGCAGTGGGCAGCTGGGGGGAGGTGTGTCTTATTCTCCATGGACTTTACAGTGTCCCAGAACTTTTTTGAGTTAGTGTTGCAGGAAGAAAATTTCTGCTTGAAAAAGCTAGCCTTGGGTGTTCTAACTGCCTGTGTATAATGGTTTCTAGCTTCCCTGAACAGCTGCATATCACGGGTCTGTTCGATGCTAATGCAGAACGCCATAGGATGTTTTTGTGTTGGTTAAGGGCAGTCAGGTCTGGGGAGAACCAAGGGCTATATCTGTTCCTGGTTCTAAATTTCTTGAATGGGGCATGTTTATTTAAGATGGTTAGGAAGGCATTTTTTAAATATCCAGGCATCCTCTACTGACGGGATGAGATCAATATCCTTCCAGTATACCACGGCCAGGTCGATTAGAAAGGCCTGCTCGCTGAAGTGTTTCAGGAACGTTTTACAGTGATGAGTGGAAGTTGTTTGACCGCTGACCCATTACGGATGCAGGCAATGAGGCAGTGATTGCTGAGATCTTGGTTGAAGACAGCAGAGGTGTATTTAGAGGGGAAGTTGGTTAGGATGATATCTATGAGGGTGCCCGTGTTTAAGGCTTTGGGGAGGTACCTGGTAGGTTCATTGATAATTTGTGTGAGATTGAGGGCATCAAGTTTAGATTGTAGAATGGCTGGGGTGGTAAGCATGTTCCAGTTTAGGTCGCCTAGCAGCACGAGCTCTGAAGATAGATGGGGGGCAATCAGTTCACATATGGTGTCCAGAGCAGCTGGGGGCAGAGGGTGGTCTATAGCAGGCGGCAACGGTGAGAGACTTGTTTTTAGAGAGGTGGATTTTTAAAAGTAGAAGTTCAAATTGTTTGGGTACAGACCTGGATAGTAGGACAGAACTCTGCAGGCTATCTTTGCAGTAGATTGCAACACCGCCCCCTTTGGCAGTTCTATCTTGTCTGAAAATGTTGTAGTTTGTCATTAAAATTTCATAATTTTTGGTGGTCTTCCTAAGCCAGGATTCAGACACAGCTTGAACATCCGGGTTGGCAGAGTGTGCTAAAGCAGTGAATAGAACAAACTTAGGGAGGAGGCTTCTAATGTTAACATGCATGAAACCAAGGCTATTACGGTTACAGAAGTCGTCAAAAGAGAGCGCCTGGGGAATAGGAGTGGAGCTAGGCACTGCAGGGCCTGGATTCACCTCTACATCGCCAAAGGTACATAGGAGGAGTAGAATAAGGGTGCGGCTGAAAGCAATAAGAATTGGTTGTCTAGAACGTCTGGAACAGAGAGTAAAAGGAGGTTTCTGGGGGCGATAAAATAGCATCAAGGTATAATGTACAGACAAAGGTATGGTAGGATGTGAATACAGTGGAGGTAAACCTAGGTATTGAGTGATGAAGAGAGAGATATTGTCTCTAGAAACATCATTGAAACCAGGAGATGTCATTGCATGTGTGGGTGGTGGAACTAATAGGTTGGATAAGGTATAGTGAGCAGGACTAGAGGCTCTACAGTGAAACAGCAACCAGAACAGCAATGGACAAGAGATATTGACATTAAGGAGAGGCATGCTTAGTCGAGTGATCAAAAGGGTCCAGTGAGTGGAGAGGTTGGTTGGGGGTCATGGCAATTTAGACAGCTAGCCAGGCCATCGGTAGCAAGCTAGCATTTGTTGTTAGCCACCTCTTGCATTCCGTCAGTAGATTAGTGGGGTTCCGTGTGGTCGCAGATGGGCGTTCAGGTAACGTCGCGACGGAGGAGCCAGCCGGATCTCCTTCGGGTAGATAACGTCGGCAGTCCAGTTGTGAAGGCCCGGTAAAGTAAAGGTGACTGCAGCCCCGGAGTGATTGATGGAACTCAGGAGTGATTGACGGAGCTGGCTAGCTCCGGAATAATTGATGTTTGCTCCGGAATCGACGAAAGCTGATAGTCACACGGATAGCAGCTAGCTAGCTGTGAGATCCGGGTATGAATGTCCAGAGAGCAGTTGAAATCCAGGGACATGGAGAGAAAAATGGGTCCGGTATGTTCCGTTCCGAGCCGCGCTGCGCCGTACAAAACTGGCGATAGATTTTCGAGCTAAAGGATAGCTGATGACCACAAACCGTGGTTAGCTGAATACTAACGATTTGCCAGTAAAGAAGCTAACTAGCTTCTGATTAGCTTCTGGATTAGCGTCTGGGCTAGCTTCTGGCTAGCTCCTGGCTATCTTCTGGCTAGTTTCTGGCTAGCTTCTTGGAATTTCTGGCTAGCTTCTTGGAGGATTATAGATTTGAGGTAAATAATACTTTTTTATAAATATAAATTGGTGAGGCGGTTTGCAGGAGAGTGTTTTGAAGATGAGTTGATGGAAAATAAAAATAAAATGTATGTGAAAAAGTTGTAAATATATATATATACAGGACACGACAAGACGAGGACAAAAAATCTGAAGTTCAATGTGTTTACATGGCATTTTCAACAGTTTACGAAAACAGTTTAGTAAAATAGCAGCTGTACCTACTCTGGTCTTGGCACGTGCGCCCTAAATTTGCAAGTACCGTGCGGATAGGCTAGTCTACATGATGAGATTATTATGGAGTGAGAATATGTTTATTTGTCAAACAGCAGTCAAGCATCGATCATCAAGTCAACAGAATAATGTTTTAGCAATTGAGAAAAACTGTAATTGGATCCTCCATTGTGGTGGTCACGTCATTGATTTCATAGCGTGTCACATGACGAAGTGTTTGTGGAAATGGGAACACAAGATAGAGCTGTGATTGAGGAACACGTTCCTAAATCAGCATCCTAAAGGCATCCCCGTTCCTATATCAGCATCCTAAAAGTTAGGATGCTGATATAACCAGGAACAGAAGTGCTTTGTGGTGTGTGTGTGTGTGCGTGCGTGTGTGTGTGTGTTTTATAAATAAATGGACTAATTTTGCCTCAGTCTGAAGCATTGCAGTGCTAATAGATTCAAGGGAATGCATGATTCAGTGCAAACTAATCCATTTACACTCTCTTGTTAAATCTACTGCGCCGGCTAATGTAGAACAGGTCAAACTCATGTCACATTTGAAGAAAATGCTGTTTTTGGGGGGAATACCCACATAGAGAATTCCCACCCTCTCTTTTCACTATGTCACACTTTATGTTTGGAGATGCACTTTGCTACAGTTGATGCTACAGTGTTTTTATTACGAATAAGTTGTTGTAGTTATAATCATATTGTATTGGATGTCATGTGGTTGTATTTTTTATTGTTTTAGTGAGTATTTGTATTTGTATTGTGGCTGTGTAAAGGCCCTTACCTGCCCAGGGACTGCAGGTGCACATTAGCTTTGTCTAACACCGACACATTTACATGGATGTTGCATTATTGTAGTATTGATGTTGATTAATGTACACTGTCCCCTATAAATCAAAAAATACTCTCAGCCTGAAGATGAGGAATGTCATTCATTTCTGTATATTATCATCTATTCCCAGGTGGATGTTCCAATGTTCTAGAGATATTATTCAGTCTGAGAGCTAGTTTGGATCAACATGATTAGGGCTCAGTAATTCTATATACTTGACAGTTGAATACTGTTTCTCACCATCACAAAACGTTAGAACATGAATTCTGTTCAAGTTTCAGGTTTTATTAGTCATATGTACAGGATACCAATGAAATTCAACAACAATAATAAATCATAAAATACATCAATATGAACATAAAGTAAATGGCTCAGTAGAATAGAATAAACATTTTAGCGTAATAGTGTTAGTGTAATACAGAAAGGCACCATTTATAGTCACAATATTTACATGTGTTTTGGGGATGGGGGGTGGGGTGGGGGTGTTTAATGTTTAAATTATGTAGTATTAAGAATCATAATAAGATAGCAGAAGCTGTGGTGTGTCTGTAGCGTGTGTGTGTGTGTATGTGGTGTGTGTGTGTGTGTGTGTGTGTGTGTGTGTGTGTGTGTGTGTGTGTGTGTGTGTGTGTGTGTGTGTGTGTGTGTGTGTGTGTGTGTGTGTGTGTGTGTGTGTGTGTGTGTGTGTGTGTGTGTGTGTGTGTGTGGCGATTCAGATCAGGTGGTCATTTCAGTTCAAATGTTCAGCGGTCTGATGGCTTGTAGATAGTAGCTGTCTCTGAACCTGTTGGTATCAGACCTCATGCTCCGATTTAGTTGAGTTCTAGCATATCATCACATGAACAGAATGAGATGTTTCAGTAGGACATCTGATGGGGCTTTTGCCAAATGAAAAATATAAAATTCCATATACTTCACATTTTTTAAATGTACTTCACCAAAAGGCAGCATACTTGCCTTACACATGAGAGCATTATATGACGGTAACATGTGGCACTTCACAGCGATGTGTACTGTAGCTCACAATAAGCAGCAAGCTGCCTGGCCTGCACATGACTTGCATTTATTTTAGCACACAATGCACTTCATTGTGTTGACTTAGCAGTGTAGCACACCATAGGGATTCACATTTAGGCCATATCAAACCATTCTCCACTATACATCCTCAACCTGATGACTGTCATTTAACGGCCATTTTAAGCTCTGATGCTGATGTTGTCCCATGTGTTGCCTAGCATGAATTATGGGGTTAAATGACAGTCATCAGGTTGAGAATGTATAGTATACTTGAGTTCACTGTATGCAGAGTTACAGCAGAGTTTGTCAACTGCTCATCAGTCTAGCTGTCGGTGAAATACAATACATCTTCAATGCCGCATTGACGTTTGTTTAGTGTTTTCCAATTTTCCCAGACGTGCTTAGAGCCTATGGATTCTTTAATTACATTGAACTGATTTCTGACGTGCTATTCCTTCTTTTTCCGTAGTGTATTTCTGTATTGTTTTAGTGATTCACCATAGTGAACACGTAGGCTCAGGTTTTCTGGGTCTCTATGTTTTTCGTTGGATAGGTTTCTCAATTTATTTTTTAGGTTTTTGCGCCTTCTTCACAACACTGTCTGTGTGGGTGGACCATTTCAGTTTGTCCTTGATGTGTACGCCAATGAACTTAAAACTTTCCACCTTCTCCACTGCTGTCGATGTGGATAGGGGGGGTGCTCCCTCTGCTGTTTCCTGAAGTCCATGATCATCTCCTTTGTTTTGTTGACGTTGAGTGAGAGGTTGTTTTCCTGACACCATATATCCTGAGGCTGCATTTATTGTAGCTGGAGATTTTAACAAAGCAAATTTGAGAACAAGCCCTAAATTCTATCAGCATATTGACTGTAGCACTCGCGCTGGCAATACACTGGACCACTGCTACTCTAACTTCTGCGATGCCTACACGGCCCTCCTCTGCCCTCCCTTCAGCAAATCCGAAGTGCTTTGATCATATCACCTAAAGTGTCCAATGTTGTTAGTCGTGTGGTTTCGCCTCAGACCAGTAAGTGTGAACAGAGCCTCTGCCGAGCATCTGGTACATGCCATTGGCTTGGGCTAGTCTCTCGGTCTCTCTCTCTTTCTGGATGCTGGGTAGGTAAATATTGACACTGCAGGGTTTTATGACTCCTAGACGCTAGCTGGTAATTCTTAATTGCCACCTCTAAAATAATGTTGCACCTAGAAAGGTACACAGGTACACAAGCTAGCGCTCCGCTTGTTCCCTGGTTACTACCGATGCAGGATAATTAGCATGGCTTGGTAAACAGAAACACGACCACAGAAAAATGCAACAGGGTCTTGGTGTTTGAGTTTTCACTGACTCACTCCATTATTACCTCTGCTAAATAGAGAAAGGGGTCAGTAAGATTTATAATACTATATTTTCAGTAAAAATAGCCTAAAGAACATAGTGATTTGATTTGAAGTTAAATATGAACAGATGGTTAATAGATGCAGACTGTGACTCAGCCGTGGTGTTGGAGAGGGCATAACTGTTATTAAAAAAAATGGTTTAGAACAGTTTATTACAGGTTTATAAACTATCTGTGAACTAATGTTTTACAGTTAGCGTGCACTGCGCCGGTAGGGATATCCTTGTCCCGTCGCGCACTAGTGACTCCTGTGGTGGGCCGGGCGCAGTGCACGCTAACCAAAGTCACCAGGTGCACGGTGTTTCCTCCGACACATTGGTGTGGCTGGCTTCCGGGTTGGATGCGTACTGTGCTAAAGAAGCAGTGCGGCTTGGTTGGGTTGTGTTTCGGAGGACGCATGACTTTTTTGACAACATTTTCTCTCCCGAGCTCGTACGGGAGTTGTAGCGATGAGACCAGATAGTAGCTACTAACAATTGGATACCACGAAAATTGCGGAGAAAAGGGGTCAAATTAAAAATAAAAATAAATACATTGTTTAAAGTGTGGCTACATAAGCTATTATGATTCATCATGGCCATATTCAAACAGGAGGTAAACATGTACTGATGTCACCGGAAGGCTGTATGAAGGTTCCAACTCTGAGCTCTCTGGCAGTTCTTTACTGTTACACCCACTGTGTTCACTCTGCACGTAACACGGACGGACGGACGGAGGGAGGGAGGGAGAGAGGGAGGAATAAGTTCATCTGGACTGGCTCCAGGCCTGCCTCAGCCTGGCCCTGGTCTGTCTTCACTACTGGCCTACAACCACTAGTATTGGGCTGGGTTAGATATCTCAGTAGTAGGGAGTGGCAAACACAAGGCCTTTTCTTGCTCTGTGTAGGATCCACATGACCGTATCTGCTGCTCAGAACTGGATCACTTACCCTAACACAGTCTCTCCTCCTCATGTTGTCTACAAGGCCTTTTCTTGGGTTTTCATTGAATTTCTTCTGTTTTCTTCTATAGATAGATTAATAATGCTGCTGAGTTGGGCCAGGATATTTCCCTCAGCCAAAGTGAGGTCTCATGGGGTTCCCCTGTAATAGCTGGGGTTTATCTCATTGACCTCCAGAGTGCCATTATGTATTTATATGGTCAGGGGTCAATGCAGCTTCACATAGCTTTTAATACACCTTCCTGTTTGGAGCAACAAAAAAAACAGATCAACCTATTCAGGGTCTCTGGGTTCTTCTGTCTCCCATTTCTTCACCTGTTCTTCTGTCTCCCATTTCTTCACCTGTTCTTCTGTCTCCCATTTCTTCACCTGTTCTTCTGTCTCCCATTTCTTCACCTGTTCTTCTGTCTCCCATTTCTTCACCTGTTCTTCTGTCTCCCATTTCTTCACCTGTTCTTCTGTCTCCCATTTCTTCACCTGTTCTTCTGTCTCCCATTTCTTCACCTGTTCTTTGGTCACCCATTTCTTCACCTGTATTGATCTCTCTGTGCGTGTACTTTCATCCTCTCATTCTCTCTTTCTCTCTCTCTCTCCCTCCCTCTCTCTCTCTCTCTCTCTCTCTCTCTCTCTCTCTCTCTCTCTCTCTCTCTCTCTCTCTCTCTCTCATCTCTCTCTCTCTCTCTCTCTCTCTCTCTCTCTCTCTCTCTCTCTCTCTCTCTCTCTCTCTCTCTCTCAATTAAATGTTTTATTTTACCTTTATTTAAATAGGCAAGTCAGTTACAGTTTTTCTCAATTGCTAAAACACAATTTCTGAAACCTTGCTCCATTTCCTGAAAACATTCAACACAAAACCTCATCTTCAAGCACTATTTACATAACCTCTGACTCCTCTTGCAAAATGAAACATTCGCCTCAAAACAGTTTTACCTGTGTTCAAAATCAAACACTGCTCTCAAATCATAAACAAAGTGATCAAAATGATATACACTCTCAAGCAGTCAGTAAACAATACACAGAAAAATAGAAAACACATTGTTCAAAACATACTATTCTCAGGGAGAAGTACATTTTTAATCTAAAAAATATTCATATTTTTCCGTCATTGTCTTTTGATCAACGAAAACGTGTTCTATCATAGTAGCTCAAAATTGATCAGAAATTACTACTCTGCTTTGCTCTTTGAAATTTTGTTTTTGTTCTTCCTCCTCCTTCTACCCCTTTGTCTGTGATACTCTAATTCTTGTTCTTTGTTGATATGAACCTGCAACCAGTCAAAATCTATTGAGCAGTCAGTACTGTTAATAAATGGAAAGCACAATGTTCAGGGCCATACAATTTGTCCATTGTACAGTATACAGCCTACAATGCACTGTACTACAGTATCCATTCTCAGACTTTCTCCTTCCCACCTTCAACAACCTGCTTGCTCTCTGAACTGGCTTATATTGGTTGTGTCACATCATTCGAAACAGGTTAAACCAATTTTGAGTGGTTGTGTTCAATCAATGACATATGTTCTCTATTTGTATTTGATTGTTGCCACTTGTGTTTACCAGTATGGATGACATGTGCATTAGAGTGCAGAATGTGTTTTGAGAATGTGTTTAGAGTTTTGCTGTAAAGTCTAAGTGAGATCTGCAAATTGTGTTTTACCATGTGAAATGGTTTAACGTATTGATAACAGACTGCATAATTAGCTAAATGAGTCCAGGCAACTGAGAACTTTGTTCAGCCAATGGGTTTTAGTGTTTTAGCAATAGAGAAAAACTGTAAGAACAAATTCTTATTTTCAATGACGGCCTAGGAACAGTGGGTTGACTGCCTTGTTCAGGGGCAGAACACAGAATTCAAGGGGCTTTACTGGCATGGGAAAAATATGTTAAAAAGCCGAAGAATACCATCCCAACCGTGAAGCACGAGGGTGGCAGCATCATGTTGTGGGGGTGCTTTGCTGCAGGAGGGACTGGTGCACTTCACAAAATAGATGGCATCACGAGGGAGTAAAATTATGTGGCTATATTGAAGCAACATCTCAAGACATCAGTCAGGAAGTTCAAGTTTGGTCGCAAATGGGTCTACCAAATGGACAATGACCCCAAGCATACTTTCAAAGTTGTGGCAAAATGGCGTAAGGACAACAAAGTCAAGGTATTGGAGTGGCCATCACAAAGCCTTGACCTCAATCCTATAGAAATGTTGTGGCAAGAACTGAAAAAGTGTGTGTGAGCAAAGAGGCCTACAAACCTGACTCAGTTACACCAGCTCTGTCAGGATGATTGGGCCAAAATTCACCCCACTTATTGTGGGAAGCTTGTGGAAGTCTACCCGAAACGTTTGACCCAAGTTATACAATTTAAAGGCAATGCTACCAAATACTAATTGAGTGTATGTAAACTTTTGACCCACTGGGAATGTGATGAAAGAAATAAAAGCTTAAATAAATCCTTCTCTCTACTATTATCCTGACATTTCACATTTCTTAAAATAAAGTGGTGATCCTAACTAATCTAAGAGGGGAATTTTTACTAGGATTAAATATCAGGAATTGTGAAAAACTGAGTTTAAATGTATTTGGCTAAGGTGTATGTAAACTTCGAATTCAACTATATATATATACTGTATATACAGTGTTGTAACGATGTACAAATGGTTCAAGTACAAAAGGGAAAATAAATATGCATAAATATGGGTTGTATTTATGATGGTGTTTGTTCTTCACTGGCTGACCTTTTCTTGCGGCAACAGGTCACAAATCTTGCCACTGTGATGGCACACTGTGGTATTTCACCCAGTAGATATGTGAGTTTATCAAAATTGGGTTTGTTTTCTTTGTGGAGCTGTGTAATTTGAGGGAAATATGTGTCTCTAATATGGTCATACATTTGGCAGGAGGTTAGGAAGTGCAGCTCAGTGTCCACCTCATTTTGTGGGCAATGTGCACATAGCCTGTCTTCTCTTAAGAGCCCGGTCTGTGTCACGATCGTCGTATTCAGTAGACCAAAGCGCAGGGTGATGTGAATGCATGATTTAATGAAAAGACTGAAAAAACACGAAGTACACTAAAACAAACAAACAAACTAACAAGACGAACGTAACTGCTAAAGAAACACTGTGCTAACAAGCAACATAACTTAGACAATAATTCACAAACCACAATACAAAACAAACATCTAAATGTGGTTCCCAATCAGATACAACGACAAACACCTGCCACTGATTGAGAACCATATCAGGCCAAAACACATAGAAACAGACTAACTAGACATGCAACATAGAATGCCCACTCATATCACACCCTGACCAAACAAAACATAGAAACAAACAACGCAAATAATGGTCAGAGTGTGACAGTCTGCCTACGGAGGCCTTTCTCAATAGCAAGGCTATCCTCACTGAGTATGTACATAATCAAAGCTTTCCTTAAGTTTGGGTTAGTCACATTGGTCAGATATTCTGCCACTGTGTACTCTCTGTTTAGGACCAAATAGCATTGTAGTTTGCTCTGTTTTTTTGTTAATTCTTTCCAATGTGCCAACTAATGATCTTTTTGTTTTCTCATGATTTGGTTGGGTCTAATTGTGTTGCTGTCCTGGGGCTCTGTGGGGTGTGTTTGTGTTTGTGAACAGAGCCCCAGGACCAGCTTGCTTAGGGACTCTTCTCCAAGTTCATCTCACTGTAGGTGATGGCTTTGTTATGGAAGGTTTGGGAATTGCTTTTTAAACACCATTAACACTACCTTTTTTGGAACACCATTATTTTTGTCTTGCTGAGATTTACTGTCAGGGCCCAGGTCTGGCAGAATCTGTGCAGAACACCTAGGTGCTGCTGTAGGCCCTCCTTGGTTGGTGACAGAAGCACCAGATCATCAGCAAACAGTAGACATTTGACTTTAGATTCTAGTAGGGTGAGGCAGACTTTTCTAGTGCCCTCGCTAATTCGTAGATATATACGTTGAATAGGGTCGGGCTTAAGATGTGTCCCTGTCTCACCCCACGGCCCTGTGGGAAGAAATGTGTGTGTTTTTTTTGCCTATTTTAACAGCACACTTGCTGTTTGTGTACATGGATTTTATAATGTCGTACGTTTTCCCCCCAACACCACTTTCTATCAATTTGTATTGCAGACCTTCATGCCAAATTGAGTCAAAGGCTTTTTCGAAATCAACAAAGCATGAGAAGACTTTGCCTTTGTTTTGGTTTGTTTGTTTGTCAATTAGGGTGTGCAGGGTGAATATGTGGTCTGTTGTGTGCAGGGTGAATATGTGGTCTGTTGTGTGCAGGGTGAATATGTGGTCTGTTGTGTGCAGGGTGAATATGTGGTCTGTTGTGTGCAGGGTGAATATGTGGTCTGTTGTGTGCAGGGTGAATATGTGGTCTGTTGTGTGCAGGGTGAATATGTGGTCTGTTGTGTGCAGGGTGAATATGTGGTCTGTTGTGTGCAGGGTGAATATGTGGTCTGCCGTATGATAATTTGGTGACATTTGATGACATTTTGCTCAGTACATTGTTTTCACTGAGGAAATGTACGAGTCTGCTGTTTATGATAATGCAGAGGATTTCCCAAGGTTGCTGTTGTTAGTTTCAAATATTGGTTTAGTTTCAAATATTGGGGAAGATGCATCGAGCTAAGGATGATGGTAAATAGTTTTAGTATAGCCAATTGGACTTTGTTGTCTGTATTTTTTAATAATTTAATTGAGGATGAAAGTCCCCGGCTACTAGGAGCGCCGCCTCTGGGTGAGCGTTTTCTTGTTTGCTTATGGCGGAATACAGCTCATTCAATGCCGTCTTAGTGCCAGCCTCTGACTGTGGTGGTATGTAAACAGCGACAGAGAATATAGATGAAAACTCTCTCGGTAGGTAATAGTTAAAGTACAATAGGGAAAATAAATTAACATAAATATGGATTTTATTTACAATGGTGCTTGTTCTTCACTGGTTGCCCTTTTCTTGCGGCAACAGGTCACAAATCTTGTTGTTTTCTAATTATTTGTGGGTTGTGTAATCAGAGGGAAATATATTTCTCTAATATGGTCATACGTTTGGCAGGAGGTTAGGAAGTGAAGCTCAGTTTCTATCTCATTTTGTTGGCAGTGTGCACATAGGCATGCCTGGCTCTCAAGAGAAGACAGGCTATGGCAGCCTCTCTCAATAGCAAGGCAATGCTTACTGAGTCTGTACATGGTGTTTTTGCAGAATTCTGCATGCAGCCGCAATTTGGTGTTTGTCCCATTTTATGAATTCTTGGTTGGTGAGCGGACCCCAGACCTCACAACCATAAAGGGCAATGGGTTCTATAACTGATTCAAGTATTTTTAGCCAGATCCTAATTGGGAAGTAAAATGTTACGTTTGTTTTGATGGCATAGAAGGCCCTTCTTGCCTTGTCCCTCTGATCTCTATGTGTCTCGCTCTCTTTCTCCATCTCTCTCTCTCTATTTCTCTCTCTATTTATATTTCTCTCTCTCTTTTCTTGTCAGCCATTTTGTTATACTCCAAGCCTCATCATATCCCTCTATTCCTCCGTCTTATCCCACTCCACCCCGCCATTTCTCTTTTCTCTGAAGTCTCAAGACCTCACTAACAGATTATTGACATGTTATTTTTGTGCATTTTGTTTGTTTGTTTGTTATTGGACATGCCATCGGTGTGAGTGTCTCAGCTGCTGATTCTCTGTTTTAATCCATATGTGGTTTCTGTGAAACGTGCCACAGAATGCTGCAGCAGCCCGCAAGTTGTGCCGCAGTATGACGCAACTTTTAAAGGAGGAACCAATGTATCTATATTGGCCGGTGCCAATATATCCTCCAAACACCGGCTTTGAGGGGTTTATCACTTTTATTCAATGGTTACCAACATATTCAAATAATGATTGTCATATTTGAATTAAAAACTTTATTTTTATGAATTTATTTATACTATTTCATTCTTCCACAAGATATACTTTCGACACAAGTCTAGGGTTGCTACCCAAGCCGGCTGGTCGTTTGTTCTATCGGTTCGGTTGCCAGAGACACGACCCAGTCATTAAGTCTAAATGTTCCGTTGCCATGATGGCTGGATGTTCTTATCCCTTGCTTGTAGCTAGGCAACTTTGGCTAACACAGTCTTCTAGTGATTTGTTTTGGATACATCCATAACAATGAGCATTATAATGATGTGCAATTTTCGTCTGGCACAGAACATTTGCTCTCTCGGCAGGCCACTATTGAGAAGAGATAGCCAACTACACAGCTGGCACAATCACTTCAAACTAAAGCTGTAATGACAGCAAACCAGCTATATTTCGTGTTTTTCTATTGACAGTTCTTTGTATACAGTACATTTATAAACATTTTGCTGATTCATGATTTCAACTGGCTGAGAAAAGCTGCCAGCCTGTCTGTCTCATCCCAACTCTTGACACGTTCATTACCATAGGACAGCATGAGATCAAATTTCAATATTGAAACAATGTTGCAAATGTCGGAGAGACAGGCAACAAGGTTTATAAATCTCTGCTGTTGAAAACCAATTACTAGTTTAAAAGAAATGGAAGATAATGTCTAGATGCTTTTTATAGTGGAGATCAAGTCTATAAATTGTCTGGCTGGGCTGATGAGACAGGGGATTGCACAGTCAGATGGAACAGAGTAAATAGGCATTTTAACATCATAGATTTAGCTGGTGGTAACTTGTGGAATAGACACAGCCTGGTATGTGGTTTTAACCAATCAGCATCCAGGATTAGACCCACCCATTGTATAATAGGGTACTCTCAATACTTTCTCTGTCTGACAGACCCATTTCTCTCAGTGAGGATAATGCTTTCTCTATCTGAAAGACCCATTTTTCTCAGTGAAGATAATGCTTTCTCTATCTGACAGACCCATTTCCCTCAGTGAGGATAATGCTTTCTCTATCTGACAGACCCATTTCCCTCAGCGAGGATAATGCTTTCTCTATCTGAAAGACCCATTTTTCTCAGTGAAGATAATGCTTTCTCTATCTGACAGACCCATTTCCCTCAGTGAGGATAATGCTTTCTCTATCGGACAGACCCATTTCCCTCAGTGAGGATAATGCTTTCTCTATCTGACAGACCCATTTCCCTCAGTGAGGATAATGCTTTCCTACATAGTTGGACAGACATGCACTCTCAGACGCACACACACCATCATGCTCGCACACACACACACACACACACACACACACACACACACACGCACGCACGCACGCACGCACGCCCGCCCGCCCGCCCGCCCGCCCGCCCGTGCTCAGTGTGCAATTTGAGTTATTCTGGTTGGAGATATGTCTGCAGGAGTACAGTTCGGTTCAGCTGAGAATAGTGGTGTGTATGTCCTGGTGCACCTGACAGCAGACAGACAGGCTTCATTCCAAATGGCATCCTATTCCCTATTTAGTGCACTACCCATAGGGCTCTCTTCAAAAGTAGTGCACTAGGTAGAGAAGAGAGTGTCATTTGATAGCAGATGGTCAGACAGTGTTAAGAGGGAGTTTAGATGCACTGTCCTGCTCCCATTCCAACCCAGAACAGAGGAGAGCAGGGAAACTGAAGGCCCCTCACTCTCCACTCAACAAGTATGAATGGTGCTCCAGCAGGCTGAAAAGCATGAACCAAACTGCTCTCCCTCTCTCTCACTCTTTCTCTCTCTACCTTCTCTCTCTTTCTCTATCCTCTTTCTCTCTACCCTCTCTTTCTCTACCCTCTCTCTCTCTACCCTCTCTCTCTCTACCCTCTCTCTCTACCCTCTCTCTCTCTACCCTCTCTCTCTATGTCTCTCCCATAAATCTCTTGGCCTATTTTGTTATCTGTACAATTTAAGTTATTTGGACAGTAGACAAATACAATGACCATTTATGGGAATGTGGTAACGGGGGATACATTTGGCTTGTACGTCAAATCTCACACAGAGATGAAAGTCTGTCATTTAACGGAATTAGTTGTGGAGGTTGATCTATCACCCCATTTATTGAACACTGTCACGTTGGTATGAAGGGATCGGGAGACAGGCGTAGGAATGCTTGATAAGGGTTTTTATGGACCCACATTACAGCGCGCCATGTAAAGGCACGGGGACGAAGACCAAACAAACATGTATACAAAACACAGGGTTGAGACCCAAACAACAGAGTGAGGATTACCTCGTATAAATACACAAACGCACGATGATACCACACGGGCGAGACCCGTAATCATCTGCGCAATACACACGGCACGAATGCCAAAACAACACAGCACAGGTACTCACACGACCAACGGACATTGGAGCAATAATCGACAGGACAGTGGTGAACAGAGGGCACACTTATGCAATTACTAATCAATGGGAATAGGGACCAGATGTGCGTAATGACAGTTCTGGAGGGATCTGTGACAAGCACTCTCTTTTCTCTCTCTTCTTCTATTCCTCCTCACCCTTCCTCTCCCTTTGTCAATCTCTCTCCATCTCTTCCTCCCCTTTTCAGATAGTGTCCAACGTCCTGATCTTCTCCTGTACTAACATCGTGGGCGTGTGTACCCACTACCCAGCCGAGGGCTCCCAGAGACAAGCCTTCCAGGAGACCAGGGAATGCATACAGGCTCGCCTCCACTCACAGAGGGAGAACCAGCAGCAGGTACTGTGGTACTGTGGTGTAACCACAGGCAGTAAATTACTTGACATAGTTAGGCCGAGTTACTGCTGATGTAAAAAGGGCTTTTGAAATACAGTTAATTAATGAAATGAAATGCATATATTTCCCAATAACCTAGTAGCCACGGTCTGAGTTACCGTAAGTAACCTTTGGCTTCTGCTCTCTATAGACCAGGGAAGGGCAACTCCAGTCCTGTTCATAGTCAGATTCATGCCTAACGTGAGTAGCTACTACCAAGTGCCATATGCTTTGTTAGTTACCCATCATAAGCGCTGTCTTCACAGTCACTAGATGAATGGTGACAGTAGGGTGGTGGCGGTCATGAAATTTTGTCAGCTGGTGATTGTCAAGCAAATAACTGCCAGTCTCATGGTAATTGACCTTTAATTAATATAAACACATTTAGCATCTCCTGTCTTCCACACATACTGTATATTACAGGCCACTGATGCAGACCTTTGGATCATCTACATGTTAAAAAGTCGAATAAATCCATGTAATAAAGCCTACACCTTCACAATACATCCATTATTTATTTTAGACAGGTCTAAAGAAACATGATATGAAGAAAATGTAGTCTGCTTCAGAAGAACAGAATAGCATCCTCTTGAGTTGTCCTTATGTTAGGTCCTGATCTGGCTGTGCCATATGGCTGTGGGCAACACTGGTTCATTTAGCAGACAATATTTGCTTAGAATTCCATGGCATTATTTTATATTATTTTATAGTATGAAGAATACAGTGGAGCAGAGCTGAATAAAATAGAAAGTATATTTTCTTCAAATGATTTCAGTGAGTGTGCACATGCGGCTACTCTGTGTTGAGTGGTTAACATAGAAGCAGGTACTCCTATATGCTTAATTTATTTATGTAACTTTAGTTGTGATCCAACTCAATCATCAAGTTTGCGGACGACACAACAGTGGTAGGCTTGATTACCAACAACGACGAGACGGCCTACAGGGAGGAGGTGAGGGCCCTTGGAGTGTGGTGTCAGGAAAATAACCTCACACTCAACGTCAACAAAACTAAGGAGATGATTGTGGACTTCAGGAAACAGCAGAGGGAACACCCCCCTATCCACATCGATGGAACAGTAGTGGAGAGGGTAGCTAGTTTTAAGTTCCTCGGCATACACATCACAGACAAACTGAATTGGTCCACTCACACTGACAGCGTCGTGAAGAAGGCGCAGCAGCGCCTATTCAACCTCAGGAGGCTGAAAAAATTCGGCTTGTCACCAAAAGCACTCACAAACTTCTACAGATGCACAATCGAGAGCATCCTGGCGGGCTGTATCACCGCCTGGTACGGCAACTGCTCCGCCCTCAACCGTAAGGCTCTCCAGAGGGTAGTGAGGACTGCACAACGCATCACCGGGGCAAACTACCTGCCCTCCAGGACACCTACACCACCCGTTGTTACAGGAAGGCCATAAAGATCATCAAGGACATCAACCACCCGAACCACTGCCTGTTCACCCCGCTATCATCCAGAAGGCGAGGTCAGTTGAGGCGTGCGTGGCCACGCAGTCGTGGGTGAACAGGGAGTACAGGAGAGGGCTCAGAACGCACCCTTGTGGGGCCCCCGTGTTGAGGATCAGCGGGGAGGAGATGTTGTTGCCTACCCTCACCACCTGGGGGCGGCCCGTCAGGAAGTCCAGTACCCAGTTGCACAGGGCGGGGTCGAGACCCAGGGTCTCGAGCTTGATGACGAGCTTGGAGGGTACTATGGTGTTGAATGCCGAGCTGTAGTCGATGAACAGCATTCTCACATAGGTATTCCTTGAAAGCTGGGACCGAGAGACTGAAAAACAGCTTCTATCTCAAGGCCATCAGACTGTTAAATAGCCACCACTAACATTGAGTGGCTGCTGCCAACACACTGTCATTGACACTGACCCAACTCCAGCCATTTTAATAATGGGAATTGATGGAAATGATGTAAATATATCACTAGCCACTTTAAACAATGCTACCTTATATAATGTTACTTACCCTACATTATTCATCTCATATGCATATGTATATACTGTACTCAACATCATCGACTGCATCCTTATGTAACACATGTATCACTAGCCACTTTAACTATGCCACTTTGTTTACTTTGTCTACACACTCATCTCATATGTATATACTGTACTCGATACCATCTACTGTATGCTGCTCTGTACCATCACTCATTCATATATCCTTATGTACATGTTCCTTATCCCCTTACACTGTGTATAAGACAGTAGTTTTTTTTGGAATTGTTAGTTAGATTACTTGTTGGTTATCACTGCATTGTCGGAACTAGAAGCACAAGCATTTCGCTACACTCGCATTAACATCTGCTAACCATGTGTATGTGACAAATAAAATTTGATTTGATTTGATTTGATTTGAAATGTTGGGCTATATGTTTAGATTTCTAATACATTCTAAGGCTGCAAGATGCGACTCTAATGAGGATTTGAAAAAAAGGTGCATGAAATGCATGAGCTCTGCTTTGTTTTTTTTACACAGGCTGTACACACTTCATCAGTCTCTCACTCACAATTTGACAAGCACTTGCCTGGTATTTCACGGCTGCATCTCCTTTGTGTGGCATTAATACCCCCTAAGAAATCCATGCCTTTTGCGGCCAGTGACCAGCCTGCCGATGCCCAGCTCACATTACTCTCAGTCATGTGATCGGGTCTTTCTCACACAGGCTACAAGTGAAGACAGACATATCAGGGACACAACTGCACAAGTCTTTATCCTATTCCGAGGCGCATATGGAAGACATTGGAAGATCTGTCCACATTTACTTTTCTTCAGCCAACAAGATGAGTAGGCCTAACGAACAGCAAAAGCACTATCCTATGTCAATCTACCATCCCCCACACTACAAAAGTTGACCTAGTCTATTCCGCGCGAGAAATAAATATTCCAAGCATAGTCTGGGACAGTTGTGGGATACGATAGATCCCAAATAAATACAACCACTAACATCAAAAAAACTGTTTTAAGCAATGAGTCAGACGCAACAGATGAGAACATTTAGCTTAAAATGTTGATAAACTATAAGGTTATTTTTCACATTATAAGTGCAGCAACGCGCACACGGCAGTAGGCTATAAGCGTGAATGTTCCATTTGCAGGAAAACAAATGCGATTATGCATGTTTTGCTTTTATTATAAAGGTGCATTTTTTATGGTGAAAATGATCTTCCCCAAACGTGAAACTCACGCACTGCTTATGTATGCCAGTTAGGCACTACACCTGTTGTAAAGCGGATTAATGTGCTTCATTTAGAGAAATTATGTGGACCCTTTTTTAAAAGGGGGGTAGATCAGCTTTAATAAGATTGTAGCTTCCATCGATGTCATTGTCTGCATCACTTCCAATCGGCCATATATTTTTGGGCAAATATATTTACACTACCGTTCAAATGTTTGGGGTCACTTAGAAATGTCCTTGTTTTTGAAAGAAAAGCACATTCCTCTGTCCAGTGTCTGTGTTCTTTTGCCCATCTTAATCTTTTCTTTTTATTGGCCAGTCTGAGATATGGCTTTTTCTTTGCAACTCTGCCAAGAAGGCCAGCATTCCGGAGTCACCTCTTCACTGTTGAAGTTGAGACTGGTGTTTTGCGGGTACTATTTGACGAAGCTACCAGTTGAGTACTTGTGAGGCATCTGTTTCTCACACTAGATACTCTAATGTACTTGTCCTCTTGCTCAGATGTTCACCGGGGCCTCCCACTCCTCTTTCTATTCTGGTTAGTGCCAGTTTTCACTGTTCTGTGAAGGGAGTAGTACACAGCGTTGTATGAGATCTTCAGTTTCTTGGCATTTCTCGCGTGGAATAGCCTTCATTTCTCAGAACAGGAATAGACTGACGAGTTTCTGAAGAAAGTACTTTGTTTCTGGCCATTTTGAGCCTGTAATAGAACCCACAAATGCTGATGTTCCAGATACTCAACTAATCTAAAGAAGGCTAGTTTTATTGCTTCTTAATTAATCAGCACAACAGTTTTCAGCTGTGCTAACATAATTGCAAATGGGTTTTCTAATGATGAATTAGCCTTTTAAAATGATAAACTTGGATTAGCTAACACAACGTGCCATTGGAACACAGGAGTGATGGTTGCTGATAATGGGCCTTTGTACGCCTATGTAAATATTCCATTAAAAATCAGCTGTTTCCAGCTACAATAGTCATTTACAACATTAACAATGTCTACACTGTCATTTTAATGGATCAAAAAATGTGTTTTCCTTTCAAAAACAAGGACATTTCTAAATGATCCCAAACTTTTGAAAGTTAGTTTACATATACTGTACATACAGTACTAGTCAATAGTTTGGACACACCTACTCATTCAAGGGTTTTCCTTTATTTTTACTATTTTCTACATTCTAGAATAATAGTGAAGGCATCAAAACTATGAAATAACACATATGCAATCATGTAGTAAGCAAAAAGTGTTTAACAAATCAAAATACATTTTATATTTGAGGTTCTTCAAAGTAGCCACCCTTTGCCTTGATGACAGCTTTGCACAATCTTGGCATTCTCTCAACCAGAATGCGTTTCCAACTGTCTTGAAGGAGTTCCCACATATGCAGAGCACTTGGAGAAGCCTAATTACCGTGACTAAACCGTCATGTGGAATTTGACTGTCGTCATGACTTGTGACCGCTGGTGTGGCAGTAATTCGGTCAACGTAACAGCCCTAGGCAACAGTAATAATGACTTCAGCTCTCCAAGCCACTAAGCAGAGAGAGCGATAGAACGACTCATAACCAGCAGCTAATTGTCTAGGATTGACAGGAAGTGAGAGGAGTGTGTGTGGGGTTGGTGGCCTATCCTAGCCCCTTGGTAACACCCGCCCACACATGGCTGCTGCGGCGTAAACAGAACAGGACCTATGTCCCCAATGGCACCATATTCCGTATATAGTGTTCACATGTTAACCAGAGGCTAGTATATATAAGGAATAGAGTGCCAATTGGGATGCAAGCCAAGGCGATAACATCAAGGGCTGGCCCACACTCTTCAGCCAGTGATGACATCTCTCAGCATATAGGGTCACTGTGGCGTGGGCGTCATGGCAATAGAGGGATGGAGAGATGGAGGGGGTGAGCAGCCATGCGTTCGAGTGCTCAATTACCCAGGTCTTCCCCTGTGGGATAGGCCAAAATCAACATCTCTCCATTTCTCTGTCTCACTGTCTGTCTCGTGTACTTTTTCGCTCTACACTCTCCCTCTCCCCTGCCTCTCTCACTCTCCCCTGCCTCTCTCTCTCTCTCTCTCCCTCTCCCCTTCCTCTCTCTCTCTCCCCTGCCTCTCTCTCTTTCCCTCTCCCCTGCCTCTCTTTCTCTCCCTCTCCCCTGCCCCTCTCTCTCACTCTCCCCTGCCTCTCTCTCTGTCCCTCTCCCCTGCCTATCTCGCTCTCCCTCTCCCTGCCTCTCTCTCACTCTCCCCTGCCTCTCTCTCTCCCTCTTCCCTGCTTATCTCTCTCTCCCTCTCCCCCGCCTCTCTCTCCCTCTCTCTCTCCCTTGCCTATATCTCTCTCTCACTCTCCCCTGCCTCTCTCTCTGTCCCTCTCCCCTGCCTATCTCGCTCTCCCTCTCCCCTGCCTCTCTCTCACTCTCCCCTGCCTCTCTCTCTCCCTCTTCCCTGCTTATCTCTCTCTCCCTCTCCCCTGCCTCTCTCTCTCTCCCCTCTCTCTCCCTTGCCTATATCTCTCTCTCCCTCTCCCCTGCCTCTCTCTCCCTCTCTCTCTCCCTTGCCAATATCTCTCTCTCCCTCTCCCCTGCCTCTCTCTCTCACTCTCCCCTGCCTCTCTCTCTCCCTCTCCCCTGCTTATCTCTCTCTCCCTCTCCCCTGCCTCTCTCTCTCTCCCTTGCCTATATCTCTCTCTCCCTCTCCCCTGCCTATCTCTCTCCCTCTCCCCTGCCTCTCTCTCCCTCTCCCCTGCCTATCTCTCTCTCTCTCTGATTTTCTCTCATTCTCTCTTTCTCTCTTGCTGTCTTCCCTATCCCCCCCGTCTCTCTCGCCCTCCATCCATCCCTCTCTCTCTCTGCAGGAGCGTCTCCTGCTCTCCGTGCTTCCCCGTCATGTTGCCATGGAGATGAAAGCTGACATTAACGCCAAGCAGGAAGACATGATGTTTCACAAGATCTACATCCAGAAGCACGACAACGTCAGGTACCAGTCACCACTGACATCATCAGGGAGAAGAGGGACACATGCAGTCAGTGCCATGCTCTAAAGCTATGTCTAGGTCTTTCCCTTCACCAATTACAGTAACATGCTACTTTTATCAGCATTACCTAGCCTCTGAGGTTCAGCTATACATGCTGTCCGTAGTAGGGGTAGGGTCTGTCTGGGGCTTGACTGCAGTGCAGTTCTAGTGGGCGTGGCCAATGGTGCGGTTTTAGAGGCCCTCCTCTTGGCTGCAGAGAGTAAATGTTGCTGTTTGAAAGCTAGTTTCATGCAATTCTACACATTTTGCCATGGGGCTGAGAGAACATTTGACAGCTTTAAAGCTAGTTTCATGCAATTCTACACATTTTGCCATGGGGCAGAGAGAACATTTGACAGCTTTAAAGCTAGTTTTCTGCAATAAAACACATTCTGTCATTTGGCTGAGAGAAAAATGGCAGTTTCAAAGCTAATTTCCTGCAATTCTATACATTTTTTCATTATGCTATCTGAGTAACTCAAACATAACAAATTCAATGGGGGCCCTATGCCAATTTTAGATTCTCACTGACTGGTTTTTATTCTGGTGTTTGTTGGTTCTCAAAGATTACATTTACATTTACATTTAAGTCATTTAGCAGACGCTCTTATCCAGAGCGACTTACAAATTGGTGCATTCACCTTATGACATCCAGTGGAACAGTCCCTTTACAATAGTGCATCTAAATCTTAAGGGGGGGGGGGGGTGAGAGGGATTACTTATCCTATCCTAGGTATTCCTTAACGAGGTGGGGTTTCAGGTGTCTCCGGAAGGTGGTGATTGACTCCGCTGTCCTGGCGTCGTGAGGGAGTTTGTTCCACCATTGGGGGGGCCAGAGCAGCGAACAGTTTTGACTGGGCTGAGCGGGAGCTGTACTTCCTCAGTGGTAGGGAGGCGAGCAGGCCAGAGGTGGATGAACGCAGTGCCCTTGTTTGGGTGTAGGGCCTGATCAGAGCCTGGAGGTACTGAGGTGCCGTTCCCCTCACAGCTCCGTAGGCAAGCACCATGGTCTTGTAGCGGATGCGAGCTTCAACTGGAAGCCAGTGGAGAGAACGGAGGAGCGGGGTGACGTGAGAGAACTTGGGAAGGTTGAACACCAGACGGGCTGCGGCGTTCTGGATGAGTTGAAGGGGTTTAATGGCACAGGCAGGGAGCCCAGCCAACAGCGAGTTGCAGTAATCCAGACGGGAGATGACAAGTGCCTGGATTAGGACCTGCGCCGCTTCCTGTGTGAGGCAGGGTCGTACTCTGCGGATGTTGTAGAGCATGAACCTACAGGAACGGGCCACCGCCTTGATGTTGGTTGAGAAAGACATGGTGTTGTCCAGGATCACGCCAAGGTTCTTGGCGCTCTGGGAGGAGGACACAATGGAGTTGTCAACCGTGATGGCGAGATCATGGAACGGGCAGTCCTTCCCCGGGAGGAAGAGCAGCTCCGTCTTGCCGAGGTTCAGCTTGAGGTGGTGATCCGTCATCCACACTGATATGTCTGCCAGACATGCAGAGATGCGATTCGCCACCTGGTCA
Organism: Oncorhynchus gorbuscha; assembly: GCF_021184085.1. Classification (NCBI taxonomy): domain Eukaryota; kingdom Metazoa; phylum Chordata; class Actinopteri; order Salmoniformes; family Salmonidae; genus Oncorhynchus; species Oncorhynchus gorbuscha. Next base: position 103,633,476 of record NC_060173.1, on the reverse strand, counting down.
TCAGAAGGGGGAAAGGAGAAGATTAATTGTGTGTCGTCTGCATAGCAATGATAGGAGAGACCATGTGAGGTTATGACAGAGCCAAGTGACTTGGTGTATAGCGAGAATAGGAGAGGGCCAAGAACAGAGCCCTGGGGACACCAGTGGTGAGAGCGCGTGGTGAGGAGACAGATTCTAGCCACGCCACCTGGTAGGAGCGACCTTTCAGGTAGGACGCAATCCAAGCGTGGGCCGCGCCGGAGATGCCCAACTCGGAGAGGGTGGAGAGGAGGATCTGATGGTTCACAGTATCGAAGGCAGCCGATAGATCTAGAAGGATGAGAGCAGAGGGAGAGAGTTAGCTTTAGCAGTGCGGAGCGCCTCCGTGATACAGAGGAGAGCAGTCTCAGTTGAATGACTAGTCTTGAAACCTGACTGATTTGGATCAAGAAGGTCATTCAGAGAGAGATAGCGGGAGAGCTGGCCAAGGACGGCACGTTCAAGAGTTTTGAGAGAAAAGAAAGAAGGTATACTGGTCTGTAGTTGTTGACATCGGAGGGATCGAGTGTAGGTTTTTTCAGAAGGGGTGCAACTCTCGCTCTCTTGAAGACGGAAGGGACGTAGCCAGTGGTCAGGGATGAGTTGATGAGCGAGGTGAGGTAAGGGAGAAGGTCTCCGGAAATGGTCTGGAGAAGAGAGGAGGGGATAGGGTCAAGCGGGCAGGTTGTTGGGCGGCCGGCCGTCACAAGACGCGAGATTTCATCTGAGAGAGAGGGAGAAAGAGGTCAGAGCACAGGGTAGGGCAGTGTGAGCAGAACCAGCGGTGTCGTTTGACTTAGCAAACGAGGATCGGATGTCGTCGACCTTCTTTTCAAAATGGTTGACGAAGTCATCTGCAGAGGGGGAGGAGGGGGGGGATTCAGGAGGGAGGAGAAGGTGGCAAAGAGCTTCCTAGGGTTAGAGGCAGATGCTTGGAATTTAGCGTGGTAGAAAGTGGCTTTAGCAGCAGAGACAGAGGAGGAAAATGTAGAGAGGAGGGAGTGAAAGGATGCCAGGTCCGCAGGGAGGCGAGTTTTCCTCCATTTTCGCTCGGCTGCCCGGAGCCCTGTTCTGTGAGCTCGCAATGAGTCATCGAGCCACGGGGCGGGAGGGGAGGACCGAGCCGGCCTGGAGGATAGGGGACATAGAGAGTCAAAGGATGCAGAGAGGGAGGAGAGGAGGGTTGAGGAGGCAGAATCAGGAGATAGGTTGGAGAAGGTTTGAGCGGAGGGAAGAGATGATAGGATGGAAGAGGAGAGAGTAGGGGGGGAGAGAGAGCGAAGGTTGGGACGGCGCGATACCATCCGAGTAGGGGCAGTGTGGGAGGTGTTGGATGAGAGCGAGAGGGAAAAGGATACAAGGTAGTGGTCGGAGACTTGGAGGGGAGTTGCAATGAGGTTAGTGGAAGAACAGCATCTAGTAAAGATGAGGTCGAGCGTATTGCCTGCCTTGTGAGTAGGGGGAAGGTGAGAGGGTGAGGTCAAAAGAGGAGAGGAGTGGAAAGAAGGAGGCAGAGAGGAAAGAGTCAAAGGTAGACGTGGGGAGGTTAAAGTCGCCCAGAACTGTGAGAGGTGAGCCGTCCTCAGGAAAGGAGCTTATCAAGGCATCAAGCTCATTGATGAACTCTCCGAGGGAACCTGGAGGGCGATAAATGATAAGGATGTTAAGCTTGAAAGGGCTGGTAACTGTGACAGCATGGAATTCAAAGGAGGCGATAGACAGATGGGTAAGGGGAGAAAGAGAGAATGACCACTTGGGAGAGATGAGGATCCCGGTGCCACCACCCCGCTGACCAGAAGCTCTCGGGGTGTGCGAGAACACGTGGGCGGACGAAGAGAGAGCAGTAGGAGTAGCAGTGTTGTCTGTGGTGATCCATGTTTCCGTCAGTGCCAAGAAGTCGAGGGACTGGAGGGAGGCATAGGCTGAGATGAACTCTGCCTTGTTGACCGCAGATTGGCAGTTCCAGAGGCTACCGGAGACCTGGAACTCCACGTGGGTCGTGCGCGCTGGGACCACCAGAGTAGGGTGGTCCCATAGCTCCATTATCAAGCTAAGCTTGGCTGACTATGTGGCTAATACCCTGCTAACGGGAGGGAGACCTGGGGTAGCAAGCCGCTAACAGCGCCCAGCTGCCCTCAGTACCTCAGTGCCGCTCTGTACCATCACTCATTCATATATCTTTATGTACATATTCCTTATCCCCTTACACTTGTGTGTATAAGACAGTAGTTATGGAATTGTTAGTTAGATTACTTGTTGGTTATTACTGCATTGTCGGAACTAGAAGCACAAGCATTTCGCTACCCTCGCATTAACATCTGCTAACCATGTGTATGTGACAAATAAAATTAGATTTGATTTGATTTGATTAATTGGGGCTCCGCTGAATAGCAGACAGACAACAGGAAAAGAGAGAGACATCTCCTGGCAGGTAGAGAGAGAGAGAGAGAGATAGATAGAGTACTCAGTGGCAGTATACCTGACCACTGTGACTGACCCAAACTTAAGGAAAGCTTTGACTATGTACAGACTCAGTGAGCATAGCCTTGCAATTGAGAAAGGCCGCCGTAGGCAGACATGGCTCTCAAGAGAAGACAGGCTATGTGCTCACTGCCCACAAAATGAGGTGGAAACTGAGCTGCACTTCCTAAACTCCTGTCCAATGTATGACCATATTAGAGAGACATATTTCCTTCAGATTACACAGATCCACAAAGAATTCGAAAACAAACCCGATTTTGATAAACACCTATATCTACTGGGTGAAATACCACAGTGTGCCATCACAGCAGAAAGATTTGTGACCAGTTGCCGCAAGAAAAGGTCAACCAGTGAAGAACAAACACCATTGTAAATACAACCCATATTTATGTTTATTTATGTTCCCTTTTGTACTTTAACTATTTGCACATAATTACAACACTGTATATAGACATAATATGACATTTGAAATGTCTTTATTCTTTCGGAAATTCTGCAATGTTTACTGTTAATTATTATTGTTTATTTCACTTTTTATATTATCTACTTCACTTGCTTTGGCAATATTAATATATGTTTCCCATGCCAATAAATCGCCTTGAATTGAATTGAGAGAGAGAGAGAGATAGAGGACTATTGGCTGTGGAGAAAGAGAGAGAGAGACAGATAGAGGACTATTTGCTGTGGAGAAAGAGAGAGAGAGAGACAGATAGAGGACTATTTGCTGTGGAGAAAGAGAGAGAGAGAGATAGAGGACTATTGGCTGTGGAGAAAGAGAGAGAGACAGATAGAGGACTATTGGCTGTGGAGAAAAGAGAGAGAGAGATAGAGGACTATTGGCTGTGGAGAAAGAGAGAGAGAAATACAGAGAGGGCTCTTGGCTGTGGAGAAAGAGAGAGAGAGAGAGGGCTCTTGGCTATAGAGAGAGAAGGAGAAATAGAGAGAGGGCTCTTGGCTATAGAGAGAGAGAAATAGAGAGAGGGCTCTTGGCTATAGAGAGAGAGAGAGAAATAGAGAGAGGGCTCTTGGCTGTGGAGAGAGAGAGAGAGAAATACAGAGAGGGCTCTTGGCTGTGGAGAAAGAGAGAGAGAGACAGATAGAGGACTATTTGCTGTGGAGAAAGAGAGAGAAATAGAGAGAGGGCTCTTGGCTGTGGAGAGAGAGAGAAATAGAGAGAGGGCTCTTGGCTATAGAGAGAGAGAGAGAAATAGAGAGAGGGCTCTTGGCTATAGAGAGAGAGAGAGAAATAGAGAGAGGGCTCTTGGCTGTGGAGAGAGATAGAGAGAAATACAGAGACGGCTCTTGGCTGTGGAGAGAGAGAGGAATAGAGAGAGGGCTCTTGGCTGTGGAGAGAGAGAGGAATAGAGAGAGGGCTCTTGGCTATAGAGAGAGAGAGAGAGAAATAGAGAGAGGGCTCTTGGCTGTGGAGAGAGAGAGGTATAGAGAGAGGGCTCTTGGCTATAGAGAGAGAGAGAGAAATAGAGAGAGGGCTCTTGGCTATAGAGAGAGAGAGAAATAGAGAGAGGGCTATTGGCTATAGAGAGAGAGAGAGAAATAGAGAGAGGGCTCTTGGCTATAGAGAGAGAGAGAGAAATAGAGAGAGGGCTCTTGGCTGTGGAGAGAGAGAGGAGAGGTCTGGGGCTCAAAACCTTACTGGTACATTTAGCTATCAGATCCTTGCTTCCTCTGTAATTTAGCATCAAGGACCTTGGATCCTCTCCATCAATGGGCTTTGAGAGGAATTAAGGAAACAAGGATGGAGAAAAAGTTATTTGACGGCTAGTAACCTTTTCAGACACAGTGTTTCTCTGTGCGCTCCAGTTGGACAGATGAGAAAGAGTGGAGGGTGTACTATACTGTAAGTAGCCTAGCATGTGATGTGAGGTTGCTGAGAGAGCAGATAGCATCTTGTCCTGCAGCATGTCATGTCCCCTGCCCCTCCCGGCTCAGCTCAGCTCAGCCCTGTCCCCTCTGCTGTTAGTCAGGAGACCTCCCTCCTGGTTTCCTGTTCTTGTCCTCCTCTTCCTCCACTGTCTCCTCCACTTCCTCCTCCTCCACTTCCTCCTCCTCCTTGAAAAAAAAGCTGACTACAAGTGTGTTTCTCAAGTTAGCAGCAGTGGGGTGTCGGGATGTGTCGGGATGTGTCGGGATTGAAGCTCATCTTAGTGAAGTGGATGTCTACTAGAAGTCAGAATAGTGGTGCGTTTTTGTTGTGTTACAGTTCGTGCCAGTGTCCCAACCTTTAGACCTTGAGAGGAGTCAGACACATTTAGCTGACTCCTGTCAAGGTCTAAAAGTTGGGACACGTCCTTTGGCTGCAGTGTAGTTGTGCTCCAGTCCACGGTGGCCTCCAGCCTCGCCAGCCTCACAGTAGATTACATTACTTAATATCCCCTCTACAGGACCAGTACTGACACACTCGGACACACTGTTCAGCACAGCATAGCACTGCAGCAAACAGCACAGAAGATTCTGTGGAGATCTGTTTCCATGTGCACACTACAGGAGCATACCACTTAATGTGAAGAGAATCTATTGGATGTTATGCATTCTGGTAGTAAGTGATGTGCGAGTGGACATTGGAACTTAGCCCAGTGTCTCTTCCCAGCTGATGTTGTCAACTGCTGTTGCATAGGATATTGGTGATGTTCGATGGGGTCGATGGAGTTAACTGGGAGATGTCTCTATGAAAATGGTGAATGCATTGGGTAACAAGAAGTGGGCTCATTTCATTTTTTGGTGTATCTATGGAACAAAAGGAATGTGCTCTGAGCCTCAAGAAGATGTAGGATTGGAATGTGTTGTGTATGGATCTGGGATGCAAGGTGCCTATCAAGGGTGTTATATCTGAGGTGGTGCTAGAGCGAATGCAAAGGATATACAGTACGTGAAGAACTTGATGAAGTGGTTGGTGCACACCGACTGACCCGCATCGTGGATGGAGTGAGGAGGAAGCCCAGTCCATCCACTTTACTGTTGGTTGAAGAAGAGTCTCTGCCTTCTCACATGCATTTGGGATTTATGAAATACCATGTGAGAGCCTTCCTGCCCAAACCCGTGCAGTGTGATAAATGCAAATGATGAAATCATGTGTTGAGTGTATGGAGGGAGGAGCATCATATGGCAGCTGAGTCTAAGTGCTGCAATCGTGGTGGTGAACATGTATCTGAATTCCTGAAGTGTCCTGTAAGGGTGAAGGAGACAGATCTGGCAAGAGTAAGGGCTTCCAGCATGTCTCCTGTCCGGAGGAAGTGAGAAGAGTGGAGGAAAGGAGTGAAGTTGAAGAAGTAACGGTAGTAGGAGAAGAGACACCAGATGATGTTCCTTGTCAACAGAGAGATCCTCACATGTTGCATGTTAAGAAGGTGGACGTTGTAGCGTTTATTGCATTGGCTATCAACTGCACAGTGCAAACAGAGAGGAAATAAGAGGAAATAGGCATCATTGTGAGTGCGGCTGAGAGTTTTTTGGGACTCTACAAGGAATACTGTCGATGACTGCTCCGTTCTCACATGCCCCTGAGCCTGTGTAGGGATGTGATTTGAACTGTGACTGCAGAATTAGGATGTTTATTTAAATGTTTTATTTTTATTTTGTATGATGTCCGGGTTCCCCCCTCCCTGCAATGGAATATTTTAGTTTCATTACCCTGTACAGTAGTTTGCGGCAATACACCAAGAGGTTGTCGTCGGCCATAAAACCTAAAAGATGAAGAAGAAGCTTAGTCTTCCCAACCCTGAATACAGGTTGTGGGTGATAGAAAACAACCCTCAAAAAGTTGGATATCCCCAGACTTGACTGGATTCCAGAAGGGATTACACATCACCTTGCGAGCCAGCTTAATGTGACTTGCAGACCTGATGTGGCCTGTAACCATGAGTTTCAGGCCATTGTATTATACTCTCAGGAAAAAAAGGTTTAGATTTTTTCCTAAAGGGGTACAAACACTTAGTCATCCTTTTTACCTTTAGTTACAAGTGCATAATTGTACCTCAGTTCATTCCTCAAGCCACATCAGGCATGCAAGTAGGGTTGCAAAATTCTGGTGAATTCACATTATGAATAGTCACATTATGCTGGCTTGCATAGTGATTTAAAAAAAACTACCTGCAAAAGAGCCTGCTGGGAAATATGATAATGATTGGCATGGTTTTGGTTCAAAGTGATATATATGACTTTTGGGCCCCTGTATTAGGGTAAAAGTAGGCCCTCAACTAAAACTAACCAATACAGTTATGGGTGGTAACTCTATAACTTACTCAAAAGGCAAGGCACTCTGGGAAATATTTGAATAAGGCTTTACACTACGCAGTGTGTTAATTTAACACTGTTGAAGTGTCTATATGGGACCAAACACTCAACACGTTCAGTGCTGATTTAACACTCTCAGTGTTATTATTACACTGTTTTAACACTGCAGAATTTGCTGTGTCGAGCTACTGCCTAGGATATGGATGATGTTCTTACCTAGAGCTACTGCCTAGGATATGGATGATGTTCTTACCTAGAGCTACTGCCTAGGATATGGATGATGTTCTTACCTAGAGCTACTGCCTAGGATATGGATGATGTTCTTACCTAGAGCTATTGCCTAGGATATGGATGATGTTCTTACCTAGAGCTACTGCCTAGGATATGGATGATGTTCTTACCTAGAGCTACTGCTTAGGATATGGATGATGTTCTTACCTAGAGCTACTGCCTAGGATATGGATGATGTTCTTACCTAGAGCTACTGCCTAGGATATGGATGATGTTCTTACCTAGAGCTACTGCCTAGGATATGGATGATGTTCTTACCTAGAGCTACTGCCTAGGATATGGATGATGTTCTTACCTAGAGCTACTGCCTAGGATATGGATGATGTTCTTACCTAGAGCTACTGCCTAGGATATGGATGATGTTCTTACCTAGAGCTACTGCTTAGGATATGGATGATGTTCTTACCTAGAGCTACTGCTTAGGATATGGATGATGTTCTTACCTAGAGCTACTGCTTAGGATATGGATGATGTTCTTACCTAGAGCTACTGCCTAGGATATGGATGATGTTCTTACCTAGAGCTACTGCCTAGGATATGGATGATGTTCTTACTTAGAGCTACTGCCTAGGATATGGATGATGTTCTTACCTAGAGCTACTGCCTAGGATATGGATGATGTTCTTACCTAGAGCTACTGCCTAGGATATGGATGATGTTCTTACCTAGAGCTACTGCTTAGGATATGGATGATGTTCTTACCTAGAGCTACTGCCTAGGATATGGATGATGTTCTTACCTAGAGCTACTGCCTAGGATATGGATGATGTTCTTACCTAGAGTTACTGCCTAGGATATGGATGATGTTCTTACCTAGAGCTACTGCCTAGGATATGGATGATGTTCTTACCTAGAGCTACTGCCTAGGATATGGATGATGTTCTTACCTAGAGCTACTGCTTAGGATATGGATGATGTTCTTACCTAGAGCTACTGCCTAGGATATGGATGATGTTCTTACCTAGAGCTACTGCCTAGGATATGGATGATGTTCTTACCTAGAGTTACTGCCTAGGATATGGATGATGTTCTTACCTAGAGCTACTGCCTAGGATATGGATGATGTTCTTACCTAGAGATGTTAGATGTGAATGGCTTAGTTTGTACAGTATGTAACAGACTGGGACAACTCTTGTCTGTGGTGCGTTGCTTGTTTAGGGCTTGGCTTGGACCAGTCTTGACAGGAAGGAGTGCAGCCAGGGACAGAGAGCAGGAAATGCAAACTGACAAGCAGCTAAACGTAATAGCTACACTTTGGTTTGGTTGGACATGACAGGCTCGTTACAACGAGAGAGAGAGATACAGGCGAAATGGACTGGACACTATCCTGATATGACACTGATACTAGAACTGACCTTAAGATGACATGAGGAGTGGTATAAGAACTGTGAAGAGGAGAGGTAGAGAAGTAGGGAGGTAGGGAGAGAGAGAGGGAGGGAGGGAGAGAGCCAGGGTGACAACAGTGCTGAAGGGTCAAGCTATAGAGATGAAAAGAGGATTGTCTGTGACAGTGCCAGGAGGTCCAGAGGAAACGCGGTCAGGGAGCAGGAAGTCTCTGTCTGTCTGTCTGTCTGTCTGTCTGTCTGTCTGTCTGTCTGTCTGTCTGTCTGTCTGTCTGTCTGTCTGTCTGTCTGTCTGTCTGTCTGTCTGTCTGTCTGTCTGTCTGTCTGTCTGTCTGTCTGTCTGTCTGTCTGTCTGTCTGTCTGTCTGTCTGTCTGTCTGTCTGTCTGTCTGTCTGTCTGTCTGTCTGTCTGTCTGTCTGTCTGTCTGTCTGTCTGTCTGTCTGTCTGTCTGTCTGTCTGTCTGTCTGTCTGTGTCTGTTTCTCTGTCCCTGTGTGTGCATTCTTTCCCTGGGAGGTTGTTGGACGCGGTCCCTGGTATGGCTGCTGTATTCATGCGAGCCAAGGCGTAACTAGCAAGCAAGTGCTGAGGCAAACTGGAACAAACAACTTTCTAACAACGTAATGTCTTTTGCTCTGTTGCAGCTCTGGTGTTACGTTTCAGCTGGAACTCTGGGTTTCAGCGGTTTCAGCCCAAGCTGTAAAAGGGTTGTTATTCCATCCTGGGCCTTGTTTAAGGTTTCTCCATCAAAGTGCAGATTATCCACCACTTGAACTGATTTACAACATATTTACAGTAGTGCAAAACACAGAGTTAGGACAGTGTACCTACCTCATGTGTTGAAGTGATTACACAATAACCAACCATCTGATGTGTTTCTCTCAGTGGTGACGTCCTGTTTTTGTGAATGTATTTTTCTTATGAATGTCTCAAATCAAGGAAACAATGTATAAGGTAATTTATATAGTACCTTATAGTATAGGCCGCTAGTGGTATGGAGCTGGGCTGTGTGTCCCCAGGCAGGGCCGCTAGTGGTATGGAGCTGGGCTGTGTGTCCCCAGGCAGGGCTGCTAGTGGTATGGAGCTGGGCTGTGTGTCCCCAGGCAGGGCCGCTAGTGGTATGGAGCTGGGCTGTGTGTCCCCAGGCAGGGCTGCTAGTGGTATGGAGCTGGGCTGTGTGTCCCCAGGCAGGGCCGCTAGTGGTATGGAGCTGGGCTGTGTGTCCCCAGGCAGGGCTGCTAGTGGTATGGAGCTGGGCTGTGTGTCCCCAGGCAGGGCCGCTAGTGGTATGGAGCTGGGCTGTGTGTCCCCAGGCAGGGCTGCTAGTGGTATGGAGCTGGGCTGTGTGTCCCCAGGCAGGGCCGCTAGTGGTATGGAGCTGGGCTGTGTGTCCCCAGGCAGGGCCGCTAGTGGTATGGAGCTGGGCTGTGTGTCCCCAGGCAGGGCCGCTAGTGGTGTGGAGCTGGGCTGTGTGTCCCCAGGCAGGGCTGCTAGTGGTATGGAGCTGGGCTGTGTGTCCCCAGGCAGGGCTGCTAGTGGTATGGAGCTGGGCTGGGCTGTGTGTTCCTGTGAGACTCATGTGAGCCTGTTTATCTCTGAAGCTGCTCTTTTTTTAGGGGCGGCAGGGTAGCCTAGTGGTTAGATCGTTGGACTAGTAAGTGAAAGGATGCAAGTTCAAATTCCTGAGTTGACAAGATACAAATCTGTCATTCTGCCACTGAATAAAGGTTAAATAAAGGTTTAAAAAATCCAGTGCTGCTCTTTTTCCAAATAGCATTGAAGTTCACTTAGATTTTTTGTTTGTATCTTTCCAATAGGAAATATATTTGTATTTTTGCTAGGTGATGATTTGGTTTGGCCACATTGTCTGAGTGCTGTCCTGAGGCTCTATGGGGTTGGTTTGGGTTAGTGAACCGAGCATCAGAACCAGCTGACTGAGGGGACTCTTCTCTTGTTTCATCTCTTGACATTGTAGAGCTGTGTGATGAAATTTGATGGCTCTTTTTTCTATTCGAGTAAGGAGGGGGTATTGGACAAATTATGCTCTACATGCGTTATTTGGAGTTTTTCTTTGCTCTGCATGCAGTATTTCTACTGGATGTTTGTCCCATTTGGTAAATTCATTATTAGAGAGGGGACAGGGTAGCCTAGTGGTTAGAGCGTTGGACTAGTAACTGTAAGGTTGCAAGTTCAAACCCCCGAGCTGACAAGGTACAAATCTGTCGTTCTGCCCCTGAACAGGCTGTTAACCCACTGTTCCTAGGCCGTCGTTGAAAATATGAATTTGTTCTTAACTGACTTGCCTGGTTAAATAAAGTTAAAATAAAATATACTTCGCTGCCATATAGTGCAATTGGTTCTACAACTGATTTGATTTATTTTTTGACAGATTCTAATTGGAAATTTGATTTTAATGTTCCTTTTAATGGCATAGAATGACCTCTCTCTCTCTGTGTCGATTTCTCTATTTGTCTATCTATCTCTCTCTCTCACTCCTTCTCTCAGTGTCTCACTTCCTCTCTCACTCCTCTGTGTCTCTCTTTCTCTCTCTCTCTTTTGCTGTCTCGCTCTCTCTAACTCTCTCTCAATTCAATTCAATTTCAATTCAAAGGCTTTATTGGCATGGGAAACATGTGTTAACATTGCCAAAGCAAGTGAGGTAGATAATATATAAAGTGAATATAAAAAGTGAAATAAACAATAAAAATTAACAGTAAACATTACACATACAATAAAGACATTACAAATGTCATATTATATATATACAGTGTTTTAACAATGTACAAATGGTAAAGGACACAAGATAAAATAAATAAGCATAAATATGGGTTGTATTTACAATGGTGTGTGTTCTTCACTGGTTGCCCTTTTCTCATGGCAACAGGTCACACATCTTGCTGCTGTGATGGCACACCCAGTAGATATGGGAGTTTTTCAAAATTAGATTTGTTTTCGAATTCTTTGTGGATCTGTGTAATCTGAGGGAAATATGTCTCTCTAATATGGTCATACATTGGGCAGGAGTTTAGGAAGTGCAGCTCAGTTTCCACCTCATTTTGTGGGCAGTGAGCACATAGCCTGTCTTCTCTTGAGAGCCATGTCTGCCTACGGCGGCCTTTCTCAATTGCAAGGCTATGCTCACTGAGTCTGTACATAGTCAAAGCTTTCCTTAATTTTGGGTCAGTAACAGTGGTCAGGTATTCTGCCACTGTGTACTCTCTGTGTAGGGCCAAATAGCATTCTAGTTTGCTGTTTTTTTGTTAATTCTTTCCAATGTGTCAAGTAATTATCTTTTTGTTTTCTCATGATTTGGTTGGGTCTAATTGTGCTGCTGTCCTGGGGCTCTGTAGGGTGTGTTTGTGTTTGTGAACAGAGCCCCATGACCAGCTTGCTTAGGGGACTCTTCTCCAGGTTATTCTCTCTGTAGGTGATGGCTTTGTTGTGGAAGGTTTGGGAATCGCTTCCTTTTAGGTGGTTATAGAATTTAACGTCTCTTTTCTGGATTTTGATAATTAGTGGGTATCGGCCTAATTCTGCTCTCTCTCTAACTCTCTCTCTCTCTCTCTCCTCTGTCTCTCTCTCTCTTTAACTCTCTCTCTCTAACTCTCTCTCTCTAACTCTCTCTCTCTCTCTAACTCTCTCTTTCTCTAACTCTCTCTAACTCTCTCTCTCTAACTCTCTCTCTCTAACTCTCTCTCTCTAACTCTCTCTCTCTCTCTCTCTCTCTCTCTCTCTCTCTCTCTCTAACTCTCTCTCTCTAACTCTCTCTCTAACTCTCTCTCTCTAACTCTCTCTCTCTCTCTAACTCTCTCTTTCTCTAACTCTCTCTAACTCTCTCTCTCTAACTCTCTCTCTCTAACTCTCTCTCTCTAACTCTCTCTCTCTCTCTCTCTCTCTCTCTCTCTCTCTCTAACTCTCTCTCTCTCTCTCTCCTCTGTCTCTCTCTCTCTTTAACTCTCTCTCTAACTCTCTCTCTCTAACTCTCTCTCTCTCTCTAACTCTCTCTTTCTCTAACTCTCTCTAACTCTCTCTCTCTAACTCTCTCTCTCTAACTCTCTCTCTCTAACTCTCTCTCTCTCTCTCTCTCTCTCTCTCTCTCTCTCTCTCTAACTCTCTCTCTCTCTCCCTCCCTTCCTCCCCTGCCCTCTTTATCTCCATCTCATGATGAAAGGAACTAGTATTTCAAAAGATATCATGACCTAATGTTAGTCCCCTCCCTTTTTAGGTTCATGTAATAGTAGTTGGGAGGTCAAACAGAGACTGTGCTGAGTTCAATGTCTGGGTGACTGTAAGGTACGGAGCACTGTGCTGAGTTCAATGTCTGGGTGACTGTAAGGTACGGAGCACTGTGCTGAGTTCAATGTCTGGGTGACTGTAAGGTACGGAGCACTGTGCTGAGTTCAATGTCTGGGTGACTGTAAGGTACGGAGCACTGTGCTGAGTTCAATGTCTGGGTGACTGTAAGGTACGGAGCACTGTGCTGAGTTCAATGTCTGGGTGACTGTAAGGTACGGAGTACTGTGCTGAGTTCAATGTCTGGGTGACTGTAAGGTACGGAGCACTGTGCTGAGTTCAATGTCTGGGTGACTGTAAGGTACGGAGCACTGTGCTGAGTTCAATGTCTGGGTGACTGTAAGGTACGGAGCACTGTGCTGAGTTCAATGTCTGGTTGGCTGTAAGGTACGGAGCACTGTGCTGAGTTCAATGTCTGGGTGACTGTAAGGTACGGAGCACTGTGCTGAGTTCAATGTCTGGGTGACTGTAAGGTACGGAGCACTGTGCTGAGTTCAATGTCTGGGTGACTGTAAGGTACGGAGCACTGTGCTGAGTTCAATGTCTGGGTGACTGTAAGGTACGGAGTACTGTGCTGAGTTCAATGTCTGGGTGACTGTAAGGTACGGAGCACTGTGCTGAGTTCAATGTCTGGGTGACTGTAAGGTACGGAGCACTGTGCTGAGTTCAATGTCTGGGTGACTGTAAGGTACGGAGCACTGTGCTGAGTTCAATGTCTGGTTGGCTGTAAGGTACGGAGCACTGTGCTGAGTTCAATGTCTGGGTGACTGTAAGGTACGGAGCACTGTGCTGAGTTCAATGTCTGGGTGACTGTAAGGTACGGAGCACTGTGCTGAGTTCAATGTCTGGGTGACTGTAAGGTACGGAGCACTGTGCTGAGTTCAATGTCTGGGTGACTGTAAGGTACGGAGCACTGTGCTGAGTTCAATGTCTGGGTGGCTGTAAGGTACGGAGCACTGTGCTGAGTTCAATGTCTGGGTGACTGTAAGGTACGGAGCACTGTGCTGAGTTCAATGTCTGGGTGACTGTAAGGTACGGAGCACTGTGCTGAGTTCAATGTCTGGGTGGCTGTAAGGTACGGAGCACTGTGCTGAGTTCAATGTCTGGGTGACTGTAAGGTACGGAGCACTGTGCTGAGTTCAATGTCTGGGTGGCTGTAAGGTACGGAGCACTGTGCTGAGTTCAATGTCTGGGTGACTGTAAGGTACGGAGCACTGTGCTGAGTTCAATGTCTGGGTGGCTGTAAGGTACGGAGCACTGTGCTGAGTTCAATGTCTGGGTGACTGTAAGGTACGGAGCACTGTGCTGAGTTCAATGTCTGGGTGACTGTAAGGTACGGAGCACTGTGCTGAGTTCAATGTCTGGGTGACTGTAAGGTACGGAGCACTGTGCTGAGTTCAATGTCTGGGTGACTGTAAGGTACGGAGCACTGTGCTGAGTTCAATGTCTGGGTGACTGTAAGGTACGGAGCACTGTGCTGAGTTCAATGTCTGGGTGACTGTAAGGTACGGAGCACTGTGCTGAGTTCAATGTCTGGGTGACTGTAAGACAATGAGCACTGTGCTGAGTTCAATGTCTGGGTGACTGTAAGGTACGGAGCACTGTGCTGAGTTCAATGTCTGGGTGACTGTAAGGTACGGAGCACTGTGCTGAGTTCAATGTCTGGTTGGCTGTAAGGTACGGAGCACTGTGCTGAGTTCAATGTCTGGGTGACTGTAAGGTACGGAGCACTGTGCTGAGTTCAATGTCTGGGTGACTGTAAGGTACGGAGCACTGTGCTGAGTTCAATGTCTGGGTGACTGTAAGGTACGGAGCACTGTGCTGAGTTCAATGTCTGGGTGACTGTAAGGTACGGAGTACTGTGCTGAGTTCAATGTCTGGGTGACTGTAAGGTACGGAGCACTGTGCTGAGTTCAATGTCTGGGTGACTGTAAGGTACGGAGCACTGTGCTGAGTTCAATGTCTGGGTGACTGTAAGGTACGGAGCACTGTGCTGAGTTCAATGTCTGGTTGGCTGTAAGGTACGGAGCACTGTGCTGAGTTCAATGTCTGGGTGACTGTAAGGTACGGAGCACTGTGCTGAGTTCAATGTCTGGGTGACTGTAAGGTACGGAGCACTGTGCTGAGTTCAATGTCTGGGTGACTGTAAGGTACGGAGCACTGTGCTGAGTTCAATGTCTGGGTGACTGTAAGGTACGGAGCACTGTGCTGAGTTCAATGTCTGGGTGGCTGTAAGGTACGGAGCACTGTGCTGAGTTCAATGTCTGGGTGACTGTAAGGTACGGAGCACTGTGCTGAGTTCAATGTCTGGGTGACTGTAAGGTACGGAGCACTGTGCTGAGTTCAATGTCTGGGTGGCTGTAAGGTACGGAGCACTGTGCTGAGTTCAATGTCTGGGTGACTGTAAGGTACGGAGCACTGTGCTGAGTTCAATGTCTGGGTGGCTGTAAGGTACGGAGCACTGTGCTGAGTTCAATGTCTGGGTGACTGTAAGGTACGGAGCACTGTGCTGAGTTCAATGTCTGGGTGGCTGTAAGGCACGGAGCACTGTGCTGAGTTCAATGTCTGGGTGACTGTAAGGTACGGAGCACTGTGCTGAGTTCAATGTCTGGGTGACTGTAAGGTACGGAGCACTGTGCTGAGTTCAATGTCTGGGTGACTGTAAGGTACGGAGCACTGTGCTGAGTTCAATGTCTGGGTGACTGTAAGGTACGGAGCACTGTGCTGAGTTCAATGTCTGGGTGACTGTAAGGTACGGAGCACTGTGCTGAGTTCAATGTCTGGGTGACTGTAAGGTACGGAGCACTGTGCTGAGTTCAATGTCTGGGTGACTGTAAGACAATGAGCACTGTGCTGAGTTCAATGTCTGGGTGACTGTAAGACACTGAGCACTGTGCTGAGTTCAATGTCTGGGTGACTGTAAGACACTGAGCACTGTGCTGAGTTCAATGTCTGGGTGGCTGTAAGGTACGGAGCACTGTGCTGAGTTCAATGTCTGGGTGGCTGTAAGACAATGAGCACTGTGCTGAGTTCAATGTCTGGGTGGCTGTAAGGTACGGAGCACTGTGCTGAGTTCAATGTCTGGGTGACTGTAAGGTACGGAGCACTGTGCTGAGTTCAATGTCTGGGTGACTGTAAGGTACGGAGCACTGTGCTGAGTTCAATGTCTGGGTGACTGTAAGGTACGGAGCACTGTGCTGAGTTCAATGTCTGGGTGACTGTAAGGTACGGAGCACTGTGCTGAGTTCAATGTCTGGGTGACTGTAAGGTACGGAGCACTGTGCTGAGTTCAATGTCTGGGTGACTGTAAGGTACGGAGCACTGTGCTGAGTTCAATGTCTGGGTGACTGTAAGGTACGGAGCACTGTGCTGAGTTCAATGTCTGGGTGACTGTAAGGTACGGAGCACTGTGCTGAGTTCAATGTCTGGGTGGCTGTAAGGTACGGAGCACTGTGCTGAGTTCAATGTCTGGGTGACTGTAAGGTACGGAGCACTGTGCTGAGTTCAATGTCTGGGTGACTGTAAGGTACGGAGCACTGTGCTGAGTTCAATGTCTGGGTGACTGTAAGGTACGGAGCACTGTGCTGAGTTCAATGTCTGGGTGACTGTAAGATACTGAGCACTGTGCTGAGTTCAATGTCTGGGTGACTGTAAGACACTGAGCACTGTGCTGAGTTCAATGTCTGGGTGACTGTAAGATACTGAGCACTGTGCTGAGTTCAATGTCTGGGTGACTGTAAGACACTGAGCACTGTGCTGAGTTCAATGTCTGGGTGACTGTAAGGTACGGAGCACTGTGCTGAGTTCAATGTCTGGGTGACTGTAAGACACTGAGCACTGTGCTGAGTTCAATGTCTGGGTGACTGTAAGATACGGAGCACTGTGCTGAGTTCAATGTCTGGGTGACTGTAAGGTACGGAGCACTGTGCTGAGTTCAATGTCTGGGTGGCTGTAAGGTACGGAGCACTGTGCTGAGTTCAATGTCTGGGTGACTGTAAGGTACGGAGCACTGTGCTGAGTTCAATGTCTGGGTGGCTGTAAGGTACGGAGCACTGTGCTGAGTTCAATGTCTGGGTGACTGTAAGGTACGGAGCACTGTGCTGAGTTCAATGTCTGGGTGACTGTAAGGTACGGAGCACTGTGCTGAGTTCAATGTCTGGGTGACTGTAAGGTACGGAGCACTGTGCTGAGTTCAATGTCTGGGTGACTGTAAGGTACGGAGCACTGTGCTGAGTTCAATGTCTGGGTGACTACGGAGCACTGTGCTGAGTTCAATGTCTGAGCACTGTGCTGAGTGCTGAGTTCAATGTCTGGGTGACTGTAAGACAATGAGCACTGTGCTGAGTTCAATGTCTGGGTGACTGTAAGACACTGAGCACTGTGCTGAGTTCAATGTCTGGGTGACTGTAAGACACTGAGCACTGTGCTGAGTTCAATGTCTGGGTGGCTGTAAGGCTACGGAGCACTGTGCTGAGTTCAATGTCTGGGTGGCTGTAAGACAATGAGCACTGTGCTGAGTTCAATGTCTGGGTGGCTGTAAGGTACGGAGCACTGTGCTGAGTTCAATGTCTGGGTGACTGTAAGGTACGGAGCACTGTGCTGAGTTCAATGTCTGGGTGACTGTAAGGTACGGAGCACTGTGCTGAGTTCAATGTCTGGGTGACTGTAAGGTACGGAGCACTGTGCTGAGTTCAATGTCTGGGTGACTGTAAGGTACGGAGCACTGTGCTGAGTTCAATGTCTGGGTGACTGTAAGGTACGGAGCACTGTGCTGAGTTCAATGTCTGGGTGACTGTAAGGTACGGAGCACTGTGCTGAGTTCAATGTCTGGGTGACTGTAAGGTACGGAGCACTGTGCTGAGTTCAATGTCTGGGTGACTGTAAGACACGGAGCACTGTGCTGAGTTCAATGTCTGGGTGGCTGTAAGGTACGGAGCACTGTGCTGAGTTCAATGTCTGGGTGACTGTAAGGTACGGAGCACTGTGCTGAGTTCAATGTCTGGGTGACTGTAAGGTACGGAGCACTGTGCTGAGTTCAATGTCTGGGTGACTGTAAGGTACGGAGCACTGTGCTGAGTTCAATGTCTGGGTGACTGTAAGATACTGAGCACTGTGCTGAGTTCAATGTCTGGGTGACTGTAAGACACTGAGCACTGTGCTGAGTTCAATGTCTGGGTGACTGTAAGATACTGAGCACTGTGCTGAGTTCAATGTCTGGGTGACTGTAAGACACTGAGCACTGTGCTGAGTTCAATGTCTGGGTGACTGTAAGGTACGGAGCACTGTGCTGAGTTCAATGTCTGGGTGACTGTAAGACACTGAGCACTGTGCTGAGTTCAATGTCTGGGTGACTGTAAGACACTGAGCACTGTGCTGAGTTCAATGTCTGGGTGACTGTAAGACACTGAGCACTGTGCTGAGTTCAATGTCTGGGTGACTGTAAGACACTGAGCACTGTGCTGAGTTCAATGTCTGGGTGACTGTAAGACACTGAGCACTGTGCTGAGTTCAATGTCTGGGTGACTGTAAGACACTGAGCACTGTGCTGAGTTCAATGTCTGGGTGACTGTAAGACACTGAGCACTGTGCTGAGTTCAATGTCTGGGTGACTGTAAGACACTGAGCACTGTGCTGAGTTCAATGTCTGGGTGACTGTAAGACACTGAGCACTGTGCTGAGTTCAATGTCTGGGTGACTGTAAGACACTGAGCACTGTGCTGAGTTCAATGTCTGGGTGACTGTAAGACACTGAGCACTGTGCTGAGTTCAATGTCTGGGTGACTGTAAGACACTGAGCACTGTGCTGAGTTCAATGTCTGGGTGACTGTAAGACACTGAGCACTGTGCTGAGTTCAATGTCTGGGTGACTGTAAGGTACGGAGCACTGTGCTGAGTTCAATGTCTGGGTGGCTGTAAGACACTGAGCACTGTGCTGAGTTCAATGTCTGGGTGACTGTAAGGTACGGAGCACTGTGCTGAGTTCAATGTCTGGGTGGCTGTAAGACACTGAGCACTGTGCTGAGTTCAATGTCTGGGTGACTGTAAGACACTGAGCACTGTGCTGAGTTCAATGTCTGGGTGACTGTAAGGTACGGAGCACTGTGCTGAGTTCAATGTCTGGGTGACTGTAAGACACTGAGCACTGTGCTGAGTTCAATGTCTGGGTGACTGTAAGACACTGAGCACTGTGCTGAGTTCAATGTCTGGGTGACTGTAAGACACTGAGCACTGTGCTGAGTTCAATGTCTGGGTGACTGTAAGACACTGAGCACTGTGCTGAGTTCAATGTCTGGGTGACTGTAAGACACTGAGCACTGTGCTGAGTTCAATGTCTGGGTGACTGTAAGACACTGAGCACTGTGCTGAGTTCAATGTCTGGGTGACTGTAAGACACTGAGCACTGTGCTGAGTTCAATGTCTGGGTGACTGTAAGACACTGAGCACTGTGCTGAGTTCAATGTCTGGGTGACTGTAAGACACTGAGCACTGTGCTGAGTTCAATGTCTGGGTGACTGTAAGACACTGAGCACTGTGCTGAGTTCAATGTCTGGGTGACTGTAAGGTACGGAGCACTGTGCTGAGTTCAATGTCTGGGTGGCTGTAAGACACTGAGCACTGTGCTGAGTTCAATGTCTGGGTGACTGTAAGACACGGAGCACTGTGCTGAGTTCAATGTCTGGGTGGCTGTAAGACACTGAGCACTGTGCTGAGTTCAATGTCTGGGTGACTGTAAGACACTGAGCACTGTGCTGAGTTCAATGTCTGGGTGACTGTAAGGTACGGAGCACTGTGCTGAGTTCAATGTCTGGGTGACTGTAAGACACTGAGCACTGTGCTGAGTTCAATGTCTGGGTGACTGTAAGACACTGAGCACTGTGCTGAGTTCAATGTCTGGGTGACTGTAAGACACTGAGCACTGTGCTGAGTTCAATGTCTGGGTGACTGTAAGACACTGAGCACTGTGCTGAGTTCAATGTCTGGGTGACTGTAAGACACTGAGCACTGTGCTGAGTTCAATGTCTGGGTGACTGTAAGACACTGAGCACTGTGCTGAGTTCAATGTCTGGGTGACTGTAAGACACTGAGCACTGTGCTGAGTTCAATGTCTGGGTGACTGTAAGACACTGAGCACTGTGCTGAGTTCAATGTCTGGGTGACTGTAAGACACTGAGCACTGTGCTGAGTTCAATGTCTGGGTGACTGTAAGACACTGAGCACTGTGCTGAGTTCAATGTCTGGGTGACTGTAAGACACTGAGCACTGTGCTGAGTTCAATGTCTGGGTGACTGTAAGACACTGAGCACTGTGCTGAGTTCAATGTCTGGGTGACTGTAAGACACTGAGCACTGTGCTGAGTTCAATGTCTGGTTGACTGTAAGATACGGAGCACTGTGCTGAGTTCAATGTCTGGTTGACTGTAAGACACTGAGCACTGTGCTGAGTTCAATGTCTGGTTGACTGTAAGACACTGAGCACTGTGCTGAGTTCAATGTCTGGGTGACTGTAAGACACTGAGCACTGTGCTGAGTTCAATGTCTGGTTGACTGTAAGACACTGAGCACTGTGCTGAGTTCAATGTCTGGTTGACTGTAAGACACTGAGCACTGTGCTGAGTTCAATGTCTGGTTGACTGTAAGACACTGAGCACTGTGCTGAGTTCAACGTCTGGGTGGCTGTAAGACACTGAGCACTGTGCTGAGTTCAATGTCTGGGTGGCTGTAAGACAATGAGCACTGTGCTGAGTTCAATGTCTGGGTGGCTGTAAGACAATGAGCACTGTGCTGAGTTCAATGTCTGGGTGGCTGTAAGACACTGAGCACTGTGCTGAGTTCAATGTCTGGTTGACTGTAAGACACTGAGCACTGTGCTGAGTTCAATGTCTGGTTGACTGTAAGACACTGAGCACTGTGCTGAGTTCAATGTCTGGTTGACTGTAAGACACTGAGCACTGTGCTGAGTTCAATGTCTGGTTGACTGTAAGACACTGAGCACTGTGCTGAGTTCAACGTCTGGGTGGCTGTAAGACACTGAGCACTGTGCTGAGTTCAATGTCTGGTTGACTGTAAGACACTGAGCACTGTGCTGAGTTCAATGTCTGGTTGACTGTAAGACACTGAGCACTGTGCTGAGTTCAATGTCTGGTTGACTGTAAGACACTGAGCACTGTGCTGAGTTCAATGTCTGGTTGACTGTAAGACACTGAGCACTGTGCTGAGTTCAACGTCTGGGTGGCTGTAAGACACTGAGCACTGTGCTGAGTTCAATGTCTGGGTGACTGTAAGGTACGGAGCACTGTGCTGAGTTCAATGTCTGGGTGACTGTAAGACAATGAGCACTGTGCTGAGTTCAATGTCTGGGTGACTGTAAGGTACGGAGCACTGTGCTGAGTTCAATGTCTGGTTGACTGTAAGA